>NW_028261393.1:24205503-24860503 GCF_051295495.1 Thamnophis sirtalis | reverse complement strand
CGATGCCTCTTGCCAAATACTAACAAGCCCAGTATACACATTTAAGATGCATGTGATATATCTCTAATACACTAATTCAGTGTGTTATATTCTCTTTTTCCCCCCTTAATAATCCCCTTCCAAGAAAAATCTCAATAAAGTCATACCTTCACACCTGGGCAATGGGTGGTCCCAGTTCCTATTGGTTCCATGTTGACAGGTTAAGACTGGTTGTCCAATCAACTGATAGCCAGGGAGGCACTCAAAAGAGATGGACTGTCCCACACTATAACCTGCTCCTCTTACGATGCCATTGGCAAAGGGCTCAGGATCTGGGCACTCCTGGAGTTCATAAGCTGGATATCATAAAATACAAACATGGCAATGGATTTAAAATCAATTATTCCTTCAGAGATTCTTTACCTACAGATGTTACCTTACAGGGAAAGACCATTAGTCAGTGTTGAAGCACATGCTCATAGTGAAGGGAAGAATAATAACTGAGGATGGGGAGCAACCTGACTTGAAACCTTGGAGGAAGTTAACAATCAGCACAATCAATGATGGGCAAGTTGTATAAACCTTCCCATATGCCTAATTTTGTTTAGAAGTCTTCTCTAGCCAATCTGCAGGGCTTCCAATGGGGTACTCTTCTCCAGTTCTCCCAAGAACTGCTTTCAATGGACAAATAGGGTTAGAGAGCTCTTCCTTCCCTCCCTAAATTCAGTGATGGGATCCAGCCAGTTCACACCAGTTCAAAAAACAAGGCATGCAGAGGGTTTGGGAGGCCTGCAGAGTGCAAAAACATTTTTAAAAATTTACCTCTTCAAAATCATGGTGCATCTTATACTCCGGTGGGTCTTAATAGTCCAAAAATATGGTATATAAATAAGAGGACCAATAAATTGATAGGCGTTGTTCAGAAGTTCATCCTATCAGAGCAGCAATACATTAATAGCTATGGGAAGAGCTGCATTGCCCCAAAGGATCAATTTCCCATGATCTATTCCTGCCAGTAGAATAATCTCTTGTCATATGGGCTGATTTACAAGATTAGTTTGTTCTAACAATGATCATCCCAGCCAAGTGAAAACACCATGGCTTTATGATATTCTTCTACTAAAGATTACTGGAATACATTCTAAATTGGGATAATTTTGTATAGATAGTCCTTGACTAATGATTGAAGCCATTTGGAGGGCATTTACAAGCCACAGTTGAAATGTCAAAAGTCGCCCTTAAAGCAATCACCTGATCACAATTCAGATGTTCAGCAACTGGATTTTATTTATGGCTATTTGCAGTGCCCTGTGGCCACATGACTGCATTTTACAATGGCTTTGCTGAAAACCAGCATTCTGATTTTCTGCAAAATAGTGTCAATAGCAAAATATTTGTCTGCTTAATGACCACAGAATTCACTTAACAACCACAAATCCACTTAACAATCATGGTGAATAACTTAATGATTGTTGCAAAAATTGTTACAAAATCAGATCTTACAACTCCCATCTTACAACTATGATGGACAAAATCCATTACATTATTAGTTCAAGGATTATCTGTAGTCAGTCCAGAATCTTCAGTCTACAGTCAGATTAATAATTGCACAGCGAAACAATCATAAAATGGTACCAACTTCAATATAGTACCAACTTCACTGGATCTCCGTTCATTTCCAACTCCAATTTAAATTTCTGGTACTAATTGCTAAACACATTCACATAAATTAAATTGTATGGATTTCATTGCATATCATGCTGTTCATAAATATTGCACTGAACATTTTGATTATAGACCTGCATATAGCTGAAATAATTAAAAATGACTCTGGTTTGATATGTATGTTTGATCTGCATGAAATAAATTTGGAAAGTGAGCATGGGGAGGGATATTAAAACTGCTTAGAAGATTGAGAGCAAGGAAATAAAAACTTGACTGGCATATGGCAGCAAATTACAAAACAACAGACACTGGGTGTTTTGAATTTTATTGTTAAATCTGTCGAGAAGCACGCTAAAATTCTGAATCTTTCTTTTTGGGCTATCACCAGACACGGGGAATTCTCTTGCATTCTTTATTTTTAAATAGCAGCACTTACATTTGAATGATTTTTTTTTTTGTATGATTACATGATTTTGTACCCATGATGGCTAAGACACTGAGATTATCGATCAGAAAGGTTGGCAATTTGGTGGTTCAAATCCCTAGCACTGTGCAACGGAGTGAGGTTTTGTTACTTGTCCCAGCTTCTGCCAACCTAGCAGTTCGAAAGCACGTAAAAAATGCCAGCAGAAAAATAGGGACCACCTTTGGTGGGAAGGTAACAGCGTTCTGTGCGCCTTCGGCATTTAGTCATACCGGCCACATGACCACTGAGACGTCTTCGGGCAGCGCTGGCTCTTCAGCTTTGAAATGGAGATGAGCACCGCCCCCTAGGGGTCAGGAACAACTAGCACATATGCGCGAGGAGAACCTTTACCTTTATCTTACTCATTCAAAAGAGTTTGCTTTTGAAACTTATTTCAAAGGAGAAAATAACTTTTGTGGGTTTTTCATGTACTTCATGGGGTTGGTTTTGCACGTGTGAATATAATTTATTTTATTCTAACAATCTGAAGCCTTCTGCGTTGAAGTAGAAATACAGAGAAAAAGCTAAAGAATAGACTTGTACAAGGAGAAATTTCTCTGATGTAGTAATTAAGAGGTGTCTGAGCACCAAGCAAATTAAAGTCGGGTTGAATTCTTAGGTATATAGCATTAATATCTTCTGGAAAATATATTGTGGATTAACTTGTCTATATTGGCAGGCTACTGGGATTTAGCAAGACTGCTGGGCAAAACAAGAATTTCCATTACACCCTAAAAGTATTGCTAGTAGTCATAGCCTCTATCACTCTTGCAAGTGCCCCAAAGACAATGTGGGGTGCTCCATTCTTAGCCTTCTCAGCTGCCTGCTCCTTACCTTGATATTCTACTTTAAAACCAGGCTTGTTCTGTGAGTGGTCACTGTGGAAATATATGGTGGTTTCGTGTGACGTGGAAAGAAGGGAGCCTGGGAGGTCAGTCCCACTAAATCGGCTGATGATGTTACTGGTGTCGTATGGCCCATTGCGAATTTCAACAAAGTCGTGATTAGGCTCGGTGGAAAAGTTTAAGAACTGGAGATGAGCACCTGCACATGGCAGAGAAAGTGGGAGAAAAGAGATTTCATTAACTGAACGGCTCAAATATTCTGTGTTTGATTAACTTTCCATCATTCTCCCCCAAAGTACATCTTGCAGAATAGAATAGAATAGAATAGAATAACAGAGTTGGAAGGAACCTTGGAGGTCTTCTAGTCCAACCCCCCTGCTTAGGCAGGGAACCCTACACCCCTTCAGACAAATGGTTATCCAACATCTTCTTAAAAACTTCCAGTGTTGGAGTATTCATAACTTCTGGAGGCAAGTTGTTCCATTGATTAATTGTTCTGTCAGGAAATTTCTCCTCATTTTTAAGTTGCTTCTCTCCTTGATTAGTTTCCACCCATTGCTTCTTGTTCTACCCTCAGGTACCTTGGAGAATAGTTTGTCTCCCTCTTCTTTATGGCAACCCCTGAGATATTGGAACATTGCTATCATGTCTCCCCTAGTCTTTTTTTCCCCATTAAACTAGACATACCCAGTTCCTGCAACCGTTCTTCATATGTTTTAGCCTCCCGTCTCCTAATCATCTTTGCTGCTCTTCTCTACACGCTTTCTAAGTCTCAACATCTTTTTTACACCATGGCTTTTACATCAAATTCTTTACATCGAATTCTCAAGGTTTGAGAGTAGGAACTTTCATAGACAATATTGTACAATGTGGTAGATGCAAAAATATGATCAGTATTACTCCTAGTGATTACTTGAACAAGTCCCTGCCATTTTCTTGCTAACACTTTCAAAAGTGGTTTTATCTTGCCTTTGTCATCCTAGGGCTGAGAGAGACATATTGGACCAAAGTCATCAGATGACTTCATAGCTAAGGTAAGATTAGAAATGACAGACTTCCAGTTTCTAGGCCAGTATCTTTAACCACCATATCAACCTGGTTCTCATGTATCTATTGCTTCATAAATACCATTTAGGATCATTTTGTGCCCCTTAGAACCCAGGAGCATTATACCACCAGCCCTGATTTAGAAATAAAAGATGAAACATCATGGGAAAGCACACTCAGAGGCCCTAGACTTCCTAAAACAATGCCTTTATCCCTGGCTTCCTTGTAACTGAATAAGGTGCATTCCAATATACCTCTTCTGTTCGATTGCTGTAATTCTGGGGTGTATGTCTGTTTCCAGTTAATAGGAGTTTTTCTGCTGGTAGGTAATGGATGTAAAGTGGGCAATTCCACTTCATATTTACTTTGCTTTATTATACTTCACTTTTAGGCTACCTGTGACCAAAGTACATAGATGAAGCACAAACAGCAACTGGATTGCTAATTTGATGTCATCACCAAATACATTGTGACTCGTTTTGAAAGAATGCTTTGACACAGAAGGATATGGTGAAGAAGTGTACTTTGAAGGGCAGCAAATTGATTTTTTTTAGCAAGATGACCCTCGCCTGGATGTTGGATCATGGAGAACATGCCACTCATTGCTTGCCTGCATCTTTCCTCCAGTACAACTAGCTAGTCATTTGGATTTTGCATATTGGATTTAACTGGGACTATTAGATAGGACAATCTCCCCAATACTGAGAAGGAGATGGAGAAGAAGAAGAAAGAAAGAGAAGAAAGGAGGAGGAGGAAGAGAAGCCTACACCGAATCCAAAGCTTAAGAAAAAGTGCTCACCAACTTGCATTGGAAGGATATAGCATTCATTAAAAAATTCATTACATTTTTATGACCAAATTTAAAAATGGTTCATCAGCTTCTGGATCAAGTGTTATTTTTGACTTTGAAATGGTCTTGCATGCAATTATTTTTATTATGATAATTATTTATTTAACAGAACCAACTAAAACAAGTGCAGAATAATATAATAAAACAGAACAATGTCTACATTCCTAAAAATGGAAAAGTATCATTGGCATATTTAAAGTTGCAAAGAAAGTAATGTTTGTTACCAATATGGCCCATAGATAAAACAATTGGGTCAGATAGGAGTTGAATATTCCTATTTCCAATATGAATATCAGTCAAAACCCATAACCCAGGTTAAAGAAAAAAGAGCCATTTCAAGAAAGCATTTTAGGAAGAAACATATCTGAATTCATTTGTGTGAATGTAAGGAGTGGGATTAGAATCTAAATTGCCTTATAATAAACAGATTTTTTGACAGGGAGATAATGGTAATGAAGAGAACGTCCAACTCATTATTCTGGGCCAAACTCATGTATTTAATTTATTTTTTAAAAAACAAACATACAAAATCTGTATGTTTTGATGTAGAATGTTCTGGATACAGAATGTTCTGGTTCTGGAGCAAGCTAAATTGAGAGTTCCAGAACTGATCTATGCATTTTTGGAAGAATATCATCCAGAACACGAAGGAAGGAATGACTTTCTTGAGGCAAAATAAAATTTTCAAGGAGAAAAATGAAACATTCCAGGTAACTATTCTACGGTATGCACATAACTATTTCCAATGCCCCTGCTTTAAAATTTCACTACTATGAACACTTCCCAATTATCTGCAGGAAGTCTGGAAGAGTCTTGAAAGAAGGTGGAATTCATATCCAATTGCTGGTTCAAGATTTAGAACATGAAAGTTTTACCAAAGGAATTCTAGAAAAGGTGAGGTGGTACTATCTGAACTGCTATCTCCCCAGTGTTACCTTTAATTTCTTCTACTCTTTTAGCTTTTGTTAAATAAAACCTTGTAAGTCAAAATGTTTTCTCTTTAAAATAAAAAATCTAAAAATATATTCATTCATTCATTCATTCATTCATTCATTCATTCATTCATTCATTCATTCATTCATTCAACCAATGGCTGGTTTATGCTGGATCAAGCCATGAAAAGTATCTGAAAAGAGATGGGAAGGATGCTGTGATTTGCTTACCAAACCCCACAGTAAAGGATATCTTCCAGGTACAATCACTGTTGCTAGGGTAGTTCCCAGGAAAGCCAGGGCTCAGGATGACACCTTCCATTTCCTCCAAGATTCCGCCACACTGGGCTGTTAAAATTACAATAAAGCAGATGGTCATAAACTATTTCAAATGTCTTTGTCTTTAGGTTGAGTAACTGCCAGGACCACTGAAGGAAGAGCTGATAGATGGGCACAGGATTGATATGCTGAAGATTCAGTGTACCACATCTAGAGCATCTTTAAAAAAGATGAATAGGGGATGCCAACACCATTGCCAGACAGACTGAATTATGTTCAACTAAGCCAGGCATAGCAAGTGGTTCCTAGATTGCATGTTAATCCAAGCCCCTCACCAAATGTGCGAATTCTTTGTTTGAAAATTAAAATTTAAAAGTCCTAATGTACTGAAATAGGATTTTAGAATGCAGGCAACATTCGCAGGGAGCCGCACTTCATGAAGGAAGCCTGAGGATTGATCCCAGTTCTTAGTCCACATTTGTTCACCCTCCAGGTTGAACTAACAAGATAGGTTCTCCTAGTATTAATTTAACATTTATCAAACTAGGTTTCCCCACCACCACCACCAACTGGGCATGGGATGGTGAGTCCATGAAGGAGGGTGGTTAAAAAAACCAATATGGTGGCCACAACTCACATTGGAAGCCTTGCCCTTTTTAGAATAGAATAGAATAGAATAGAATTCTTTATTGGCCGTGATTGTATATACAAGGAATTTGTCTTTGGTGCAGATGCTCTTAGTGTACATAAAAAGACAAGATACATTCGTCAAGAATCATAAGGTACAACACTTAATGATAGTCATAGGGTACAAATAGGCAATCAGGAAACAATCAATATCAATATAAATCATAAGGATACAAGCAACAAAGTTACAGTCCTGCAATCATAAGTGGGAGGAGATGGGTGATAAGAATGATGAGAAGACTAATAGTAATAGTAATGCAGCCTTAGTGAATAGTTTGACAGTGGTGAGGGAATTATTTGATTAGCAGAGTGATGGTGTTCAGGGGGAAACTGTTCTTGTTCTTTAATATGTGTTACAAGTAAAAAGGGTGCATGGACTTGATCTTATGATCATTGCTGTGGCCACCATTTGACTTTTTTAAGCATCTCCATGGATGTCCCTCCTGAATAGATAAATTTCTATCATAGGGAGCATGGGACAATTTCCTTTTCCACCATGGTCTACCCATATGGTAACAAGGAAATTTATGGAGGTTCTGCCTTCCTGTTCTCGATTCCTAGATCTGGGTCAATTTCCCATCTTCAGTTGGATATCTATAATGGGCAGAAGAAATAACCTTGAGGGACAGAAGAAGAGCCATGGCCAAAACAATCTTTAGATAAAAGAAATTTGAGTCCAGAGTGGAATTGTAATCTGAGAAAGTGTCTCAGGCTTGATCTTTCCTAATTTTCATGAAGATGAAGCATATTCAGACTTGTAAGGTTCTGTTACTGAAGCCTTATAATGAAAATAGTATTAACATTCATAACTTTGGCTTCCTAGTCTGGTATACCTTGAAGGACTAACAATATCCAGGACCCCTTCTTGGACTATAATAGACTTCTAGCTCTCTTCAATACAGTCCACACCGGGACTTAGAGGACTATACTTTTAATCCACCATGATATTTGACAGCACAGATTCCCTTCATTATATGCATTTTTCCCCTGCTGATTCTATTGCCTTCTAATTTCATACCCCCTGATGTCTGTTTAAATGAAATTCCTTCTCAATTATTTAAAAAGGGGAACATCTGGATAAAGGAAGATGGGAAATCCCTAGTCAGTCCATTTTGCAGGGACACGGTAGCAGTTTATCAATTGCTTTCTGTCTTTCGGAATGTGACACAACAATATTTATACCTTTCTACTATCATTTTTTTCCAGCAAGGAAAGAAAGCATGTTATCAAAGGCTATTTCTTATTCAGGAGGTGCAGCCAGAAAATCAGGCATACTGATGCAACAAATTAAGGACCGTGTTTCTAAAAGGAGGCAGTAAAACAAACACATGATTTTTTAAAAATTTAGGTGTTTTGTAATCATACAACCCTTTGCTCAAGCAGGAGGCCCTATACCCATGATGGTGAACCTATGGCACACAGAGCCTTCTCTGTGGGCACAGCTCCAACCGTGCATGCACACATGCCTCCTGCCAGCCACCTGGTTTTGGGTCTCTGCCACAAATGCACGGGGGCAGGGCACATGCGGAAAATGGGAGTGAATGTTTGGGGGTCAAGCACAAATGCGCTGAGGTCATGCATGCATCCAGGGGGCAGGAGAATGTGGGGGCATGGGGGCATGTACAGGGGCGGGAGAGTGTGGGGGTTTGTGCGTGCATGCGTGGGAGTGGGGCACACACTGGGGGGCATCGTGCACACATGTGTGGTGGCGGGGTGCGCTGGGTGGGGTCACACACACATTGAATTATGGGTGCATGTGCGCGCTTTCAGCACACAGTGACAAAAAGATTAGCCATCACTGCCCTATACCATTCCAGACAAATTGTCTTAAAAACCTCCAGTGACGGAGCAACCACAACTGAAGGCAAGGCCTTTCACTTGTTCTCATTATCAGGAAATTTCCCCTTAGTTTTAGGTTGGATCTCTCTTTAATGATCTTCTACTCCCTGTTACTTCTTATCCTGCCCTCAGATGCTGTGGAGAACAGGTCAACTCCCTCTTTTCTGTGACAGACCCTCAAGTGGGTCTATGATAATTCATCATGGCCCAATGCTCCATGGCCAACTCACCTTGGCCAACTGGCTGCAGCCAACTCACTGCAGGACAAGAATTAGACTAATATCAAAGAAATAGTGGAACAGAATCATTAAAAACAGGATGCAAAAGGAGGGATGAAATGAAATGGGAATGGCAAAAATG
Organism: Thamnophis sirtalis; assembly: GCF_051295495.1. NCBI lineage: Eukaryota > Metazoa > Chordata > Lepidosauria > Squamata > Natricidae > Thamnophis > Thamnophis sirtalis. The sequence continues at coordinate 24,851,554 of NW_028261393.1, read as the reverse complement.
AAAATAATTTATTTATTTATTTTAATTAATTTAATAGAATTGTTAAATTGTCCCATGGTGAGTTGGCCATGGTGAATTGGATGCAGTGAGTTGGCTATGACAAGTTGTCCCCTTTCTCCCTCAAGTATTGGAAGACTGCTATCATGTCATCCCTAGTCCTTCTCTTTATTAGACTAGACATACCTAGTTTCCTCAATCATTCACCATATGGTTTAGCCTTTAGGCCCCTTATCTCCTTTGTTGCTCTTTTCTGCACTTTTTCTAGGCTCTTGACATCTTTTTAAAATCATGGTGAGAGGAATTGGATTCACCGGTCCAGGTTTTAATTCCACAACATTACAAATGAAAATACAATTTAGCTTTCTTACTGTACATCAATATGTTTTATTTAGAAAATATTGAACATCATGTGATGCTTAAAAAATAGCTGGACATTATGTAAAAATAAAAGAAGGATGGGCAAAATTGAAGCAGAGTGGGGACAACCATTCCAGTTCTGAGACTATTGTTCCCCCTTTTTGCTACCTTCTTTTCTTTCCCCAAAACAGGAGATTGCAAAAAAAGGTAAATAGGATTGATATAAGTGATATTCTTCATAGGAGTTTTAAAATTAAACTATGAGGCACGTTTAATTTGATTCTGAGGAAACTGCAGGATCAGGAATATCTGTAAGATGTGGTAAAACAAAAACACCAGGATTATGAGAGCGGAATCTAAATTCTGCCTTTTTGTACATTGCACATTAAAAAAATGGGCACAACTTCAATCACACCACAGGAGTTCTACCCCCAGAGATCCGGACTCTCCCCACTCTCGCAGCCTTCAAAAAGTCTATTAAGACCTGGCTTTTCCAGCAGGCCTGGGGCTGTTGACCTCTTGAATGAGGTCCAGCCCCACTATGGTTGAGTGTGTTGTGTTTTTAACCTGCTTTGTTGTCTTACATTTTAAATTTTTTAGTACTTTTTAAATTGTTTTTTATGTAAGCCTCCTGGAGTCCTTCGGGATTGGGCGGCATATAAGTTTATTAAACTTCAACTACTTCAACTTGCCATCTTTTTTTGACCACATCCTGTGGACATCCCTGTGCAGGATGCATGGAAGAAAAAAATCCTGCAAAAAAAAATATGAAGGAAGCCATAAAAGCAAGGACAGTGACTGGACTTTCATTTTTCTCTAATCTTGATAGCAGTGTGGTTGTAAAGATAGAAAAAGTTTTGTTCAAGGAATAACGAAGGTCTTCTCTTAATCAGAAGGCTGCAGAATTACTTGAAGCTCATGCCTCCATATTTAGAAACTCATTAATAGCCATCTCCATTAGCTAATGTCTATATTTAAAATTATGTAAATCAGCTGTAGCTTGATGAAAGAAAAATATATTTAAAAGAGAAAAGTGGAGAAATTCTCATCCCTGAAGTGGGAAGTATAAAGTCTGAAGTGATAAGGTGTCCAAGGATAGGTGTATATGTGATTGTTCTGTCTTTTATCGCTCAATGAAAGTTGTTTTAATTTTTGATTGGGAGTCACCCAGAGTTTATTTTAAGACGGGCAGCTATATAAATGTTTTAAAGAAACAAAGAATAAAATAAAACCTGTCAGCATCCTTTCTGGCTTCCTATGTTTCTTGAAGTCTCAAGAGATATGCCAGGGAAAATTCCTCCTCTTTTATTTCAGATTTGTGAATAACAGAAACACCAAGACCAGGAAAAGCACCATATATATCCGTGATGGCAAAACTATGGCACAAATGCCAGAGATGGCACGCAGAGCCCTCTCTATGGGCACACGCACCATTGCCAGCTACTCTTCTAGTTTCCAGCCTGCATCTTCGCTAGCACCAAAGTGCCAGAAAATGGCCTGAAAAGCAACCAAAAAAAGAGGCCGTTTTAAGGCCACTTTCAACTGTTTTTTGGCTATTTGGGGGCCAAAAATGGCCCAGAAAAGGCCTAAAAAACAGGTATGCACACGCCAGCCAGCTTCAGGTTTCCAGTGTTCCAGCGCACGCAAAGACTAGCTGGCCAGCCTGCATGCATGTACTGGAAACCCGAAGACCAGCTGGATAGCATGCAGCTGGTTTTTGGTTTTGCAGCGCTCCAGCAGGCACATTCCAGTTTGGGCACTTGGTGCCGAAAAAGTTTGCCATCCCTGATGTATACCAACTCAAATGAAAAAACAAGCTTGAAAACAGTATTCAGAGAAACATTACTTCTGCTTTCTTCCCCCTATTCCCCAGATAATTCAGAATTTATTTAACATTCCTCTCTTAATGGGAATATTTTGTGGCTTACTACATACTGGATGTCAAATTTCACTCCCGCACTGATTGCATTGTGCCAGTCAATGCAAGTATATGTTCAATGTTGTGTCTATTGTGGATCAATGTTTTGAAAGTCACTAGGGGTTTGCTGCATGTGAGGGAAGTGACTTGCAAGACCTCATCTTTAAAGCTGATCTGTCACTTGTTTCTTTACTCAAAAACAGGCAAGGGTTTTTATACTAACACTGGTTCAGCTGTTTTATGCTAATATTGATTCAACTGTTTCCATGTTTGTGGAACAGACAAAATAAAAATGTTCTGATGAAGTGCAAATAAGGGGAAGGCCACTTCCAATTATTGTTCGTAACTGAGTGGAAAATAATGCTGATGGGATGAACACGGGAAAAATGTTCACAGAAGACAATCAGGAAGGAACATAAGGACAGAATTGTCACAGTATAACGAGAAGACAAAGATACATTAAAACATGATCTCCTCTGGAAATAATACTTTTGGGTGAACACTAGCTTGGTGCATATGAAACACTAAACCAGGGGTAGTCAACCTTTTTATACCTACCACCCACTTTTGTATCTCTGTTAGTAGTAAAATTTTCTAACCGCCCACCGTTTCCACAGTAAAGGTGATTTATAAAGTAGGGAAGTAACTTTACTTTATAAAATTTATAAAGCAGAGTTACAGCAAACTCCCACCGCCCACCATGAAAGCTGAAACACCCACTAGTGGGCGGTAGGGACCAGGTTGACTACCACTGCACTAAACCCTAAAACACAATTGCCACATTCATATAAATGTAAATCAAGAAATCAAGAATATTATACCAGTGGTGAAATTCATTTTTTTTACTACCGGTTCTGTGGGCGTGGCTTGGTGGGCATGGCAGGCGAAGGATATTGCAAAATCTCCATTCCCACCCCACTCCAGGGGAAGGATACTGCAAAAGCCCCATTCCACTCTTGGGGAAGGATACTGCAAAATCCCCATTCCCTCCCCACTCCTGGGGGAAGGATACTTCAAAATCCCCATTCCCACCCCACTCCTGGGGGAAGGATACTGCAAAATCCCCATTCCCACCCCACTCCTGGGGGAAGGATACTGCAAAATCCCCATTCCCTCCCCACTCCTGGGGGAAGGATACTTCAAAATCCCCATTCCCACCCCACTCCTGGGGGAAGGATACTGCAAAATCCCCATTCCCTCCCCACTCCTGGGGGAAGGATACTGAAAAATCCCCATTCCCACCCCACTCCTGGGGGAAGGATACTGCAAAATCCCCATTCCCTCCCCACTCCTGGGGGAAGGATACTGCAAAATCCCCATTCCCACCCCACTCCTGGGGGAAGGATACTGCAAAATCCCCATTCCCACCCCACTCCTGGGGGAAGGATACTGCAAAATCCCCATTCCCTCCCCACTCCTGGGGGAAGGATACTGCAAAATCCCCATTCCCTCCCCACTCCTGGGGGAAGGATACTGCAAAATCCCCATTCCCACCCCACTCCTGGGGGAAGGATACTGCAAAATCCCCATTCCCTCCCCACTCCTGGGGGAAGGATACTGCAAAATCCCCATTCCCACCCCACTCCTGGGGGAAGGATACTGCAAAATCCCCATTCCCACCCCACTCCTGGGGGAAGGATACTGCAAAATCCCCATTCCCACCCCACTCCTGGGGGAAGGATACTGCAAAATCCCCATTCCCTCCCCACTCCTGGGGGAAGGATACTGAAAAATCCCCATTCCCACCCCACTCCTGGGGGAAGGATACTGCAAAATCCCCATTCCCTCCCCACTCCTGGGGGAAGGATACTGCAAAATCCCCATTCCCACCCCACTCCTGGGGGAAGGATACTGCAAAATCCCCATTCCCACCCCACTCTGGGACCAGTCAGAGCTGCTATTTTCAGGTTCTCTACTCAAAATTTCTGCTACTGGTTCGCCAGAGCCTGTCAGAACCTGCTGAATTTCACCCCTGTATTATGCTTATAATAGGTTTGTGTGGTTCACATAGCATGCTAAAATTGGTTGACCCAAAGGTGCTTTTCTCAAGAGGCAACTGGGATTTCTTTGATTTTCCTTGAAGATGGTTTGCTTCTTGTCCAAGAAACCTTTTCAGTTCTGAAGAACTGAACTGAACTGAAGAAGCTTCTTGGATGAGAAGTGAAACCTCTTCAAGAAAAAAGAAAGTCCAGTTGGCCTTTGAAAAAAAGACCTTTGGGACAACCATGATCCGGATGACTGCAAATCACTTAATTGAAATTCAACTTAAGACATTTAAAAATAGTTTGGGTTTTAAAATATACTCTACCACAAGTTATCCAAACCCATTTCAGCCCAGCATGGCATGTTGAGTAAACACAACCCTTATAAAATACTATTAGGTGTCCTGTAGTTTGGAAGAGACAATGGGTATCATCTGTAATTTCCAAAAAGGAATGAGTATCTCACAGCCACATCAATGGATGCTTTCCTGTTTCCACCTCCATATTAAATGCTGTTGCTTTTATTCCTGTCACAGAGAACAATTATAAACTCTGGTAATATTGTACTGCTAATCAGAGCATACCAAACCTTTGCTAGACCAATTCTCGAATACAGCTCATCTGTCTGGAACCCACACTGCATTATTGGACATTAATAGAATTGATGTCCAGAGTCCAGAGATATTTCATGAGAAGAGTCCTCCATTCCTCTGCTGCAACAGAATAGCTTATGCCACCAGACTTGAAATTTTGGGCTTAGACAACTTAGAACTACACTGCCTTCAGTCTGAGCTAAGCGTAGTACATAAAATTATCTGCTATAATGTTCTACCTGTCAATGACTACTTCTTCAACCACAACAATACACCGGCAAACAATAGATACAAACTCAAGGTAAACTGCTCCAAACTCATTTGCAGAAAGTACAATCTCAGCAACAGAGTGCTCAACGCCTGGAATGCTCTACCTGACTCTGTGGTTTCATCCCCAAACCCCCATAACTGTAAACTTAGACCATCTACTGTCTATCTTACTCCATTCCTAAGAGGTCTGTAAGGGGCATGCATAAGCACACCAATGTGCCTACCGTCCTTGTCCTAATGTCTGCTTTTATTCGTATCCATTTCATGTATTCATGATCATGTTTATATTTATATCTGTTACCTAACACGTGCTTGATGTAATAAGTAAATAAAATAAATAAATTTTGCTGACCAGAAAAAATGAAGCTTTCACAGTATTCCCCTAACTTCATTTCCTGCATCAGACTGATTATTATTGTTCTACATTGGTTTATTTTTAATAAATCCACAAAGCCAATAGGAAAACTAGAGAGAATCCCAGTTGCAGCAAAATATTCTGCTTAAGTCACTAAGGTCAGAATAGGCTCCTACAAGCTTGCACTGCTAGAAAAAAGCCTCTATTTATAGGCTACAGAGTTATACAACCTAGAGTCGGTATTTAGACCATGAGTTTCATTACCTTAAATTGGGGAGATTATGTGTTTTACAGGAAGCAGACTGATTATTCTCATCCTTGCATAAATCACTGAAGATCTAGTCTAACAGATGCTCTTTGGGTATTGTTTGTAATCTTGGCAAGGGAGCAAACATTTGTCTATTACTGACCTCATTCCTGTCTGTGAAAAGACACTTATTTGTGGCATCTTTGTTTTCTACAGACAAGAAGTGGCTAAAATTGAGCACAAAAGCTTACAAGGTAGCTCGCTGTTTTAAAGGGAGACAAGAGAATATGAAATCAGCATTAGATGAGGACATAGTTTCATAAAAGAAGGATTTCTTCAACATTCAGGTGCTCACTAACTTGTGAGCCAGTAGTGGAACCTCAGAAAGTAACATGAATAATTTAATTAAATGAAGTAAGACTCAACATATAACAAGGATTATCATAGCTGGTATTTTTGTTTTTCAAAGCTCCTTCCAGTCCTTAGTCTGAGGCTTAGAACCAGAGGTGAGATTCAGCCTCTTTGGACCGGTTTGGGCAAACTGGATGTAAATTTTACATTTGGTTTGATTAACCAGTAGTTCCGACCCTGCCCCATCTCGCCCCACTCCTCCCAGAAGTCCCCACGTGGCCTGTTTTGGATCCCAGGTAAGTGCAGTGGGCGCATGAAGCATGGGGAGGTGGAAAACGAGCCTCCCAGAGACCTGCGGAGTGAGAAAATGGGCCTATTTCCAACCTCCAAAGAGTCTCTGGAGCCCTAGGAGGTTGAAAACGGGCCCTCCATAGCCCATTTTTTCTCTCAGAAGGCTGCAGAGAGGCCTAGTAGGTTCAAAATGGGGTGTGGGGGATGCTCCCTGCAGTCCGTTTTTGCTCCCAGGGAGTGCAGGAGATTGAGTGCTGCCATAGGTTCTAGACCTCCATTGGGCTTTTAATCCAACCCACCTTTCATAATAAATCAGGAGGTGGGATCATCAGGTTCGAATACTAATTTGAAATGTTCAAAAATAAAGGTCAGCTACATCTTCTATCTATCTATCTATCTGTCTGTCTGTCTGTCCGTCCGTCCATCCGTCTGTCTGTCGTCTGTCTGTCTATCTATCATCAAAACATCTCTCTGTGTGTATATACCAGCATAATTCTGGAATGCCTCGAGCAATTTCAACCAAACTTGGTACACAGATGACTTACTCTCTGGAAAAAAAATACTGTGGGTGTAAGACACCCCTAACAGCCCTCGGGTGTGTGTTCTGTTATGATACAGCCTGTTGTGCCTTAAAATGGCTTCTACCATACTGCCATAAAATGGCTTCTACTGTACAGTGAAGTGGAGCTGCCATGGTAATGTCATCACAGTACTTCACAAGGGGGTTCCCTCTGGTAAGGGGGAAGATCCAACATTAGAAATTATGTTTGGTCTGGACATTTTTCCCCTATAAATAAATACCTGGGCAATGCTGGGTTATCAGCTAGTATTAAATAATTAAAGACCCACACTACTGGGAAGGAAGGAAGGAAGGGGGAAGGGAGGAGAAGAGAGGGGAGAAAGGAAAAGAGGGAGAGAGAAAAGAAGGGAGAGTAGGAAGAAGAGAGGGAGGGGAGAAGACAGGTGGGAGAGAAAAAAAGGTGGGAGGGAGGGAGAGAGGGAGGGAGGGAAAAAGGGTCTTTAGCAAATAATTAAATAAAATTTTACCTATACAAAGTGGAGGAGGATAGTTCCAGCGTCGCACAGTTCCTGACATGCAGGAAATATGAGAGTGCCCCTGAAGCAAAGGAAGGAAAAAAGAAAGAAAGAAAATATTAGCAAGAAGGAAGCGAGAAGGAACTGAGAAAAAGGCCAAATTGAAAGAATAGGGAGGGTACCTATCTCAGCCAAATAACATTCTTTAGCAAAGAAAGGAAGCGATACATACTGCAGCCTGGAATTCTAAGATAAGATAGCTTTCTTTCATTAAATGAATAAAACATCAAGAGAAGCGTTAAAGGTACACTCCAAAAGGAAAATAGACAAAAGACAAAGCAAATTTTTAAAAAGGAGATATTGTATGCACAAAAGTACAGACAACTTTATGAATAAATATGAGATGCTCAAAAGAAGTGTAATAACAGTATTGAATATGAGTACTGAAAGTGTTTCTACCCCGGATGACATTTATCAGGAAAATGAATTTAGAAAAAAGTATTAATTATTTTAAAAAATGTTAACATATGGTATAAATATGAATAATTTTGAACACACGGTACCGCCCTTTAATTTTGGAGTGTTTAACTACAATTCTAGTGTTTTATTTTGTACTAATTTTTCAGCAAAACTCATCTCCCACTCTTCTAAATACCACTGATCCAGAGAAAGGTGTAAATTTGATTTTTCAGTATTTTCCAGTCAGATACCTTGCAGCTAACAACAGGAAGTGAAATCAATTCCTTGCATTGCATCAATTTTTACACCGCAAAGCAACAGGAAGGTTGAAATTACTCAATTTTCCTGAAGTCTTCAAACCCTGTTTAACCAAAAGCATCCTCACCAAAGATGTTAAAAATGGATCAGTTTGATTGCAAGATACCTCTCCAAGATAACCTAGATAGACTGCACTTTATATAATTTGAGTGGCACCTACAGATGCTCTTTATATTTAATGCTGATGTCTTGTCAAAAGAGACTTCAAAGGAATGTTATCCCACAAAAGTTATAATAAGATTCTTTGCCTTCAAGTATCAAATATTTCTCTAGTGTTCTTTTGAGATATTCAGGAAGTGCTATGATTGAGATTGAGAGTTTCATGCTACACCGAAATGATTCCCTTAATTTGAGGTTGCTGTATTCTATGTCAAATGTTATTCATGTTCATCCGGATAGGATTTTGCAAGAGTCTTCTAAGGCAGTATTTTTCAAACGTAGCATGTTGGCTCAGGAATTCTGAGACTTGATGTTCACATACCTTATGATTGCCATGTTTGAAAAGCACTACTCTGAGATAATTATATAAAGTTCATACAATAATTTTCTTCCCATCTGTTCTGACCTAGGCTTCCTCAGCAGCATGAAGACGAGTCCTCATGCCAATAAACCCCTTTTATTTAATGTACAGTGAATTCCTCTCTAACAAAGTCCATCCCACAGTCTTTCAAGATAGTTCCCAATTACCGACCTTTATCAGGCTTGGAGAGTAGCTAGGCTGATATCTTTCAGATGCTGCACGACTTGGCAAGAATTCAGGAATGAACTAATTGTCTCCTGCAAAAAACCCTCCCCTTTCCCTCTTCTTTTATTCCCTATGGGAGAGGCCATTCACCGTCCACCTGTGGCCTTACTCCCAAGTTTACCCTTAGCTGTTCCCTCTGTCTCGCAACTCTGTGCATGTGCACACTGGGAACAGGCTCCAGATGTTCATCTGCCTCACTGATGTCTGACTCTGAAGGCAGCTGATAACTGTTGGATGGTCCTGGCGCCATCTCTGCCTCCGACGCAGAGCCCTCATCAGAGCCTTCCCCAGACTCCAGGACTGGCTTATGTTCCTCCCCAATATCCTCACTGTCCAAATCTGCTGCCAGCTCCACTGGTCACTGGAGGGCCACAGCACCATCTTTTCTTTTCCATGGTAGTCAGATATTAGAATGGAATGTGATACTGATGTCTCAATTTACCTTTACAAAGGCAATGATTTTCAATCCACTTTAACTCATTTCCCCCCCAGAATTAAATAATTATTTGGAGAGTGGGTAAGTACCTGGAGAGCATATCCTGGCTCACACTGAAAGGAGACCACATCATTCACCACGTATCTTTCACCAATTTTCAGGCCATTACTGGGTACAGCAGGTTCTGGGCAACTGGAGAGACCAACAGCTAAAAGTAAACATAAATAGTTAATCAGTATGTATTTACCATCTATCCATTTGTGCACGTATCACTACTCAAATATTACTGTAGATACCAAAAGTTAATAAAATTCATCCCATTTCCTCAGTGTTTGAGTTTTTTTCCAGAGAGCTGGTTCTTCACATAATGTGTCTGCAGTAGGATAATTTGAACTTGGACATTTGTTCCTTGAGTAAGGATGCTGGGTTGATCTGTTTGATGATCCACCAGTTTGTTTGCTTGGCCGATTTATAGAGTTGGGTCTTAAGTATCATTTTCTATCTGTATGATTTCAATACCTTGCATCTTTCGTTCGTTTCGTTTATTGGGTTTGTATACCACCCACTCCCGAAGGACTCCGGGCGGCTCACAATAAAACAGGGGAGGGGATAAATAAGACAGTACAAACAATATTAAAATACACAACAATCACAATTGAAGCAGGGCTGGATACTTCAACAGCCCCAGCCTGCTGGAACAGCCAGGACTTATTAGCTTTACGGAAGGCCGGGAGGGTAGCAAGGGTCCGGATCTCCACGGGGAGCTTGTTCCAGAGGGCTGGGGCAGCAACAGAGAAGGCTCTCCCCTGGGGGGGTCGCCAGCCGACATTGGCTGGCAGATGGAACCCAGAGAAGGCCGAGCCTGTGTGATCGAATCGGTCTTTGGGAGGTAATTGGCAGGAGGCGGTCTCTCAGGTACCCATGCAGGGCTTTAAAAGTAATGACTAGCACCTTGAAGCGTGTCTGGAGACCAATGGGCAGCCAGTGCAGCTCGCGGAGGATAGGTGTAACATGGGTGAACCTAAGTGCACCCACAATCGCTCACGCGGCTGCATTCTGGACTAGCTGAAGTCTTCGAACACTTTTCAAGGGCAGCCCCATGTAGAGCGCATTACAGTAATCCAGTTCATCTTTGATGAACTTCAACACAGGTCAGCATTGTTTGCTGTCATCCTGACTTGCCTTCCTAATGTGAGTTTTTTTCTTCCTGCCAAGCTTTCTTGGAGACCTTTTCCTCAAACCTCATTCATGGAAGACATCATTTGAGTCCCTGACTTCGGCCTACGGAGATGCCAAGGACAGATTCAGTGCATTATGGCTCAGTTCTGAAGTCAAGTGAAGACTTTTCAGCAGCATTGGCCCAGAGGATATTCCCAGTGCAAGTATATGAAAAAGCTCCACTTGTTCCTCCATCTTTTCTGTTATTTATTTTATGCTAGCCGATAAACCAGCTTTGCCCAGGTATTTATAGACTTTGAAGCATTTGTCTGAGAGGGAGCTTTTGAGAGGGGCCTTTCTTCCCCCTACTCCCATGCCCATCATCCCTGCCTCTCCCTTCCTCCTCCCATGTGCTCTTCTTTCCCACTCTATCTATGGGTGTAGGTATGCTGGTCTTGTTGTATTCAGGTCTTTTCCCATGTAAGATTACACGGGAAAAGACCCGAATACAAGACCAGCATATACATACATACATACATACATACATACATACATACATACATACATACATACAATGTGTGTGTGTGTGCGTGCGCACACATATATATGAAAGAGAAAGGAGGAGGAGGAAGAAGAAGAAGAAAAGAAAAAGATCAAAACATAGGATAGGAATAGAATATCAGTCATAGGATAGGAATGTTCCCCTAGTCCAACAGGGCCCAGGGCAAAAATTCTCGTCCTACCCCAGAAAAGGCTATCCAACTTCCCCTTGAAAGCCTCCTGTGATGGAGCTTCCATGACTCCAGGAGGCAGGCTATCATGTCACCCCTAGTCCTTCTTTTCATTAAACTAGAACTAACTGTCAGGAAATTTCTCCTTAGTTCTAAGTGCTTCTCTCCTTGATTAGTTTCCACCCATTGCTTCTTGCTCTATGTTCAAGTGCTTTGAGAATAGTTTGACTCCTTCTTCTTTGTGGCAACCCCCGAGATATTGGAACAGTGCTATCATGTCTCCCCTAATCCTTCTTTTCATTAAACTAGACATTCCTAGTTCTTTCAACTGTTCTTCATATGTTTTAGCCTCCAGTCCCCTGATCATCTTGGTTGCTCTTGTCTGCACTCTTTCTAGAGTCTCCACATCTTTTTTTACATCCTGGTGACCAAATCTGAATGCCGTATTCCAAATATGGCCTTACCAAGGCCTTATAAAGTGGTATTAACACTTCACATGATCTTGATCCTACCGCTCTGCTTATGCAGCCTAGAACTGGGTTGGCTTTTTTGGCACTGCTGCACACTACTGGCTCATATTTAAATGCTTGTCCTCTAGGATTCCAGGATCCCTCTCACAGTTACTACTATTGAACAAGGTAACACATATACTGTACCTGTGCGTTTGATTTTTCTTGCCTAAATGTAGAACCTTACTTTTTTCACCAATGAATTTCATTTTATTAGATAGTGCCCAACGTTCAAGATTGTTAAGATCCTTCTGTATCTTAAGCCTGTTTTGATGCAGCCCAAGGTTGCATTGGCTCTTTAGTATGGTATAATGCAGCACATGATATCTGCAGTATACTAAATCTGCTTAATTTGTATTCTATTGGGATACCCTGATCTTTGTCCAAAGTATTGCCATTGCAATACTTCTAGCCCCTTGCGTTTATTTATTTTTTGGTATGAGGACCAATGTTCAGGTTTTTAAGAGCCCTTTGAACCTATGAATCATTTGAAGCTAGGAGCTGAAAAAAGGTACTAAACGAATGAATGTCTGTGGTGATATAAAGGATTTTTCACTAAATAGGCTTTCTGGCTTTTTTTACCACTCAAAAATCTAATGCAGATGAGTTAAGGCAGGAGAAATGAAAGAGTATTTTTGAGTTCCTAAAAAACAGCCTCCAGAAAGGGAAGGAAAAGAAAGCTTTTTAAGAGGCACTTTGTTGATATGTCAAGCAAGGCCCAAAGCAAATATATATATTTAATCTCTCTTTATAAGCTTCATCTTTTTCTGCTCCTGGAAATGGCCAGTTGAGCAGCTAGTCCCTCTATTATCCTTGTATTTCTGTATGGGAACTAAGCTCTGAAAGTTGATTAATTCCACATTTTGCCCCGGAGAACTCTTAACAGCTTGGTATCAAAAATGTTATTGTTATGAAGTGCCAGCTATGCAGGTGCCTTAGCAGCATGAAATTTGTCTTGACATGGGGAATGTATAAAGCTGCTAGATTGATTTAGTCTGTTGATCTACCTAGCCCATGAATACAGCAACCGTGAACAGTGCAAGGCAAAAAAAAATCTCTTCTATTCTGTCTACTGGACAACTCACTAAACCTGCTGGAGACTGATCAAGAGATTTTCTGCATAGAAAAATAATGGAAGGAGTGAAGACTTCATATAATGTAACATTTTTAGCATGATTCTAATCATATTATTTTTCAGAGTTTCAGGTTTTCATGATTTTTATCCAACAAACCATTCTGAAAATGCTGTGTTTTCTATCAAGCCTCGACTTTGTTGTCTACCAATCTGTATGTTCATTAAACTATGATCTCTAGTTGATTATTGCACCATAATATTACCTTCTGTTAAAGAATTATAGGAGGTAAGAGGTAGAAGGAATCTTGAAGATCATCTCATCCACCCGTAACCTCATTTCACGAATCTACAGCATTCCTGTTACCTTGCCAACCAGCCTCTGTGTCAGGCCTGCAGCCATCTTTTCTTTTGGATCTTTGGCCTGCCATACTTTCTATTAGTCTACTATGCATTTTCTATTGTGGGGAAATGGGAGGGAGGATAGCATGGAGTTAGATGCTATGTAGCCATAACTACATTCTTTCTAGAAAGCCAAGGTCATCCTTTGTCTTTGCACCTGTGCATCTGATCAGAACTGGATGGGTGGAACTGCCAGCATGGCAGTGGGCGATTGGAGCATCTGATGGACTTGTGGGTATGGGGGCAAGATCTTGAACTTTCAACTGGGTGGGAAAACCCAGGAAGCTTTCAGATTCGGGTTTTTCCAGATGTGCCAACATGGCTCCCTTAATAAAATTGGAACTTTGAGGAATACTTGTGGGGTTCACGGGGCATGTTCCCTTCCCCCCCTCCAGCCTCACCTTCTCACCTCATGTTGTTTGTGTGGCAAGGAACCAGACAAGCAACCAGGGGCCAGCTGCGCATGCATTTAAATAGTTTTCAGGGAGGGCTTATTTTCAGGGGAGAGCTTATTTTAGTGCATGCTCTCAAAAGCCCAATTGGGCTTATTATCCAGGGAGGTCTTATTTTTGGAGAAACAGAGTACTTTCTGTTGTTATTTTCTAACCTCTCATCCATGACATATGTTGAATTGCACAAGCCCTAGAATGGTATATTTCACCCTTATTTGATGAAGAGCCATTGATATACACTTCTGAATGTTTGCTCGGTCAGCTTTTCTCCATCTAGTAGTAGCAGCACAGTCCAGCTCACTTTGTTATCTTATTTATGAGAATCTCTTAAGAAACGTTATTGAATGTTTTGCAGAAATCAACTAACTGGAAGATGATGGCAGAACTGTGGGCTTAAAAAAGAATAAAGCTTTCCTTCAATTTGGCAGAATCCCAATTAAAGTGCATTAAAATCACCAGACTATTATTTAGCCCATGACGGAAGCTTCAAGAATTCAATCCAGCCCCACTAATTCTACATTTAAATATGTTGTGTCTCCAAATTCAGATTACTCCCCCATGTAATGCATGTGTACAGTCCCAGTGCAAATTAATATATCACACATGCTGATGATCTTCTCTGGTGGAATGAAAAAGGACACTGCTGTTGTTTTTTCCACCATGGGACTTCCTTCCGAAGCTGACTGGCAGGGCCCAACAAGGACCATCTGTTCTGATGGCCTCAGCCTGACTGTGGCAGGGATATAGTGCATAGACTATACCATGCAGCTTTGCTTCAGTATCAGGCCTGCAGTCATATTCCTTTCTGGATCTTTGGCCTGCCACACTCTCTACTATTTTACTATGCTGTTTCATTAGTGGGGAATTGGGAGGGGGAATAGTAAGGAGTAGAATGTGATGTTGTCAAAATAAAACTCCTAGAGTCCAAGGTCATCCTTTGCCTTTACACCTCTGCACCTGACTGGAACTAGATGGGTGGAACTCCCAGCATGGCAGTGGGTGATTGGAGCATGTGATGGACTTGTGGGTGTGGGAAAAGATCATGAACTTTCAACTGGGTGGGAAAACCCGGGAAGCTTTCAGATTTGGGTTTTCACAGATGTGCCAACATGGCTCTCTTAATAAATTGCAACTTTGAGGAACACTTTGCCTCAGACTCAGATTTAATTTTGGATGTTAATTGGAACGCTGACATTCAGTTTGATTGAGTCAACACATGAAATTGTTGAAGTGCTTGGTTCAAGGTCACATGGATTCTTTTACCTACCTTTCCTGAATTCTACATCCTGCCCTGATCAGCACTCGATGGGGAGAGATTATGGCATGAAGGATAGGATAGGGGATATGGTTTCTTCTCCAATTTCTTTGTAAAGAAAGCGCTTAAAGACTCTGCTAGAAAAGACTTTGGAGAAAGACCATAACTCATAAATAACAGAGTTAGGTTAGAGACCTGTACCATTTCAGAAAAAAATGGCTCTCCAGTCTCTTCTTAAAAGCCTCCAGTGTTGAGGCACCTTGTGAAAGCAAGACTATTCCACTGATTGATTGTTCTCACCATTAGGAAATTTCTCCTTAGTTCTAGGTTGCTTCTCTCCTTGGTTTCTTTCCATCCATTGTTTCTTGTCTTGCCTTCAGGTGCTTTGGAAAATAGTTTGACTCTCTCGACTTTGTGGCAGTCCCTCAAATATTAAAATTTATATATAGTTTTAACTCATTTGTATAGAGCTTTAAGCGCTCCAGTTTGTTTCTAACTGTCATGTTAATGCAGAGGTGGGCAACTATGGCAACTTTACAACTTGTAGACTTTAAGTCTCAAAATTCCTAAGCCAGTACTCTAACGCTAGCAAAATCTTTTTAAAAGGGGAGAGTTCAGAGGCCAATTCTAAAGAAGATTTAGCTCTTCCACTCGCACTTCCTGTCTTCAATTACTTCACAAATCCTTTAGCCTAAGGCCATGAAAAACTAATGCCAATCAGTAAAGCTAGTAATGAAAGGATCGGTTTTATGACCAGACAAGATAAATCTTTAAACAGCATCCATAGTTCGATAGCAGAGAAAATGCATGAAACCTTCGATCAATCTCTAGCATCCCTAATTAACTAGCTCCATCTTTGGTGTCTACCTGGTAAATCTCAGGCATAAATCTTATGGGGATGGAAAAGCATAGTTTGAATTTTAATTCAGAGAAGAAGTATTTGCTAACAGGGAGACAACCATTGCATATAATCATTACACAATAGTGTACGTATTGACAAAAACATTAAGTGATGTTTGAAAAATCAATAACCTTTTTTTTCTAAAAAAAAAAAAAGCAAGATTGGCTATTGTACACAAGGAAAGATGTTTTATGATCCATTTCAAGCTCCATAATTTTTAAAATAAGGTTCCTTTAAAGGACTATATGGATCAACGAAAGTACAATTTGCAAACCACAGGAAATAATAGCACTATCATTTGAATGTTTTCCAACAAACTCAAACAGGTTAGAGAAAGATGGTGAAGAATATTCTTTCTACTCAGGTATATTAAGGAGGGATTTAAGTCTTTATTTAAGGCCTGAAAAGGAATAACAAATGGGTACAAAAAAACTAATCCTCCATAATGGATGTAGCAATTTTACCTAGATGCTGTGGGCAGCACAGTCCTCTCAATCTCAGAAATCCCAACATGACATCCCATCAGAAATTTGGCCCCAGTGTAGAAAATGCCCTCCCTCAATCGAATAGTATTCAGATGTTGGTGAGAAGTGGAGAAGACTTGGGGTGTGGATTTTTCCCCTTACAATTTTCTACTATTTGATCCTGGACACGCCGTACCTATAATCCTGTGCCCAGTTCTGAGTACTTTGCTTTTTCTTTTCAGGAAAACTGGAACTGGTCAAGGGAAGGTCAGTGAGTATGAACAAGAGATCAGAGCAGTGGTGGGATTCAGCCAGTTTGCACCACTTCGGGAGAACCGGTTGTTAAGTTTCTGAGCAGTTTGGTGAACTGGTTGTTGGAAGAAATCATTAGGGCAGAGAACCGGTTATTAAATTATTTGAATCCCACCGTTGGATCAGAGCCTAATTTCTACATGGAGGAGATAAAGAGAATAGGTATATTTACCTTTGAGAAAAGAAACTAAAACAATATGGTATTGTTTTGGAAAAACTCGAAGGGATGTACTATCGAAGGTAGCCAAGATATTATTATTCCAAAATCTTGGGCATGAAATAAAGGATTTAAATTACAAGATGGCAGATTTCAATAACAATTGCACATTCAGAAGTACTAGCTGCCCAGGAAGGTTGTAGTCTTTCATTCAATGGGACATGTCATTCATTTGGGACACTGGATTTGTGAAGTTGGATTCCTGCACTAATCTGGGAATTAGGTTTAATAAAGGTAAAGGTTCCCTTTGCACGTATGTGCTAGTCGTTCCTGACTCTAGGGGGCAGTGCTCATCTCTGTTTAAAAGAGATGAAGAGCCAGCGCTGTCTGAAGATGTCTCCGCGGTCATGTGGCTGGCATGACTAAATGCCAAAGGTGCACGGAAAGCTGTTACATTCCCACCAAAGGTGGTTCCTGTTTTTCTACTTGCATTTTTTAAATGCTTTCAAACTGCTAGGTTGGCAGAAGCTGCAACAAGTAATGGAAGCTCACTCTGTTACACGGTGCTAGGAATTTGAACCGCCAAACTGCTGACCTTTCTGATTGACAAGCTCAGCATCTTAGCCACTGAGCTACCGTGTCCCTACCTTGAAGTTAGAGAGTCATTTATTTGGGACACTGGATTTGGGAAGTTGGATTCCTGCACTAATCTGGGATTTGGGCTTAATGGCCTCCTCCAGTTGTAACACGTTTTGGATTAATTTCTAGGTTCTGTAGTCAGTTGATTTAAATCCAAACTGTTCTAGATCCCACTCAAGGCATTTCTCTGAGAATTAATTGTCACTAATTGCATGTCCCATCCCTTTCTTCCAGTTGCTTGGATTTATTGAATCTAGGATGCATCAGAAGTGGGATATAGCACATCTTCCATTTGCATAATGACCACAACTCAGCACACACAATCTAAACAATCGGCACTGCACTGAAATGAGCTTACTTTTGTACTCCAGGTGAAATCCAGCAGCAGAGACACTGATGTCAGAGTAGAAGTGCAAATACAGCTGATTAGAGGTACTGTTGAGCAAGGCAGGGACAGTGGTACCTAATGGAGGGATGGGGTGGGGAGAAAGAGACAAGAGGAAGGAATCAATCAGAAGACATGTTTTAGAGTGCTAGGAGAGGATCCTGACATGTTGGCTCAGGAATTCTGGGAGTGAAGTTCAGACATCTTCAAATTGCTCAGGTTGAGATACATTGCTCGAGATCAGGGATGTCAAACTCAGGCCATTACAGTAGCGTCATGTGATGTAGTGATATTTTTTTTCTCTTTCACTTGTAGGAAGTTAACACCACCCCTCCCTCTCCTAGAAAAATGAAATATTGTAGGAAATATTAAAAAGGCAGAATATTATATTTCTCTGGATGAGTAAAGGAGAAACATGTTTTTAAAGACAAAGCAGCTCCCTAAAGCTTCCTGCCTCCCCCTTACCACTTTTCTCAATGGGCCATTAAGGCCTTGGCCAGTCTGTTCTACATAGCAAAGATAGGATTAACCCTCCACCCGTCTTCCTACATGGCACCTGGGAAGACTGTATCAGCCAGCAAGGCAAAAAAGCTTGGGTCTCAGGACAGCCTACAAAGTTAGTTAAGAAACCCCCCCTCGTCCCCTGGGAATCTGACAACCAATCAGAATACATTCCTTACAAAGGGACAGGAACAGGAAGTGGGGCCCAGGAGAGGGTATAAAACTCAGGGACTCTCAGTATCTTCACCCCTTTTCACCTAGGAGCTCCAAGGCATGTGGTCCTGTCTACCATTAAACCATTTTTCCAAGCAGCCTCCATGTTTCCAGTGTCTTTTTCCCTTCTTGGAACTGAACCCAGAAGGACATTTCTTCCAACACACTAAACTGGGTGTGGATGTGGCCAGTGTGTGACGCATCCAGCCTGCAGGCCAGGAGTTTGACAGCCCTGCTCTAGATGAATTTTAAAAGTCTGAACAATTCATATACTTGAAAGCTTTGTCAATCGATGCAAATAAAAATAAGTGAGAAGCAGAAGGAAGCACCATCTGGTGGAATCTGAAACTAAGTCTCAGGTAGGAGGAGTTCTTTCCCTTTAGGAGGAGCTAAAAGGCAAATCAGCCTTGAATCCCTGGTATGCAGAAAGAGGTCCAGATGGAACCCTCCTTGATCATTCATATGATATGTTTGATAGTGCTTTACTCTGGCAAGACTCCTGTCTATAGGCAAGGAATCATAAAGAAATTAGACTCTTGTGCATAGGCTTGAGCAATAAATCTTTCTGAACTGAAGCTTAATGTATGGTCCTGATCAGTGGTGGGTTGCTAAGCAGTTTACTACTGATTCACTCTTGCTCGCTACACATGCACAGAAGCGTCCAGGTGGGTGGGCAGAGCCTCCCACTGCCGCCACTACTGTTTCGGCCAAACCGGGCTGAACCGGGAGCAACCCACCTCTGGTCCTGATCTTTTGTGTCTGACAGAGGAGGGTAACAATAGAAAACCAGACTGAGTAACTCACTGTGCCATCCCTGGTTCCTTGCACCTAAATAGACCATGTCTTCTTTTATATACCACTTACATTTTTCAGATATGTCACTTGCCTCTTCTTATACCACATTGTAGCCATGCAATTTGCTAGCAGTTTCCTTTATGGAGCAGTATTTGTTATGATTAGTCATCCTTTTGTTCCCTGCCTACCTAGCAGTCTCTCTTTCTCTTTCTTGTTCACACATACTGACAAGGCTCTCCTTCATCCTGCGGGAATCTTCTATTATTTCATACTTCCTGCTTCACAATTTCTTGCAAGGCAAGCAAGGAATTAGATATATGCAAAGCAACGCTGCTTCTAGGAACAGCATGACACTGGTGTTTATACTCTGCCACTGTCACACATGTGACTGACATGGGTGTAATGAGACAAACAGCACCCCAACACCCAATATTTGTGACTGGTTGTCTGAAGCTAAATTACACTAATACTATAATCCCTCCCTCCCTCTCTCTCCCTATCTCACAATAATCTTATCCAAGAATTTAGACATGTTATGGATCATGTGGCGTGAAGACAAATATCGAATTAAATTGCTGTGTAAATACTGACATCTCATGCATTAATACAATTTATATTTTGCCATCTGAAGATTTTATGACTTTGTGAATTTTGGGAAATGAGGGTGACTGGGAGGCCGGGGCATCTGGTTTGCCCATCCCAGACTTCCTTGTGACCCCCCACTCTTCTTTCAAGTTTATTAAAGAACTGATCTTAGATGCTCAACTGAAGAACAGAAGTGGCAGTGCAAAGACTGGTTTTCTATCATTACCCTCCTCTTTTGGGCACAAATGATCAGGAACATGTATTAAGCTGCAATCCAGAAAGATTTATTGCTTAAGTCTCTGCACAAGAATCTGGTCAACTAAATGTTGTCGTCTGCCAGCGGCCTGCAGAGTTGGACAGTGAGAAGGATGGGGAGGAACATGGGCCAGTCCTGGAGTCTGGGGACGGCTCGGATGAGGGCTCTGCATCAGAGGCAGAGAGGGGGCCAGGGCCGTCTGGGAGTTATGTGCTACCTCCAGAACCTCTGGAGTGAGACATCAGCAAGGCAGAGGAACAAGGGGCGCCTGTTCCCAATGTGTGCATGCGCAGAGCTGCCAGAAGGTAAGAACAGTTAAAGCAAAAGGGTCAACTCGGGAGTAAGGCTTGGAGGTGATTGGCCCCTCCCATAGGACATAAAGGAGGAGCAAAGGCATGTGACAGACTACAGACTCATCACGGGCTGTGAATGAACTTAATTCACAGCCTTTGAAATAAAAAGGGGGTTTCTGGGACTAAGCGCCTGCTTTTTACTGTATCAGGAAGCCTACGTCGGAACACTAAAGTTCAAATCTGAATCAGTGCCAGATAGAGGTCAATGGAATGCAAGACGGGTTGGACTTAGACCATTTGTGTCAATGTAAAGAGTCTAAGCTGATGATGTGTTTAATTCTGCCCCTATGCTGATCTTCTCCTACATCCCTGGATGTTGGTTTCTTTCTCTTGAGAAAACCAACTCTGAAGCCAACTCTGGTTTCAACCCTAAATGCCCTGCCCTCAATGTTGATTTTTTTTATTTGACTTATGTAGCTACCCATCTCACTTATGTGACTCTGGGCAGCTTATAGTAATTATTTATTGAAAATAAATATCTGACAGGTAAGAAGTCACAGCCCTTTCTATGGTATCTCCAGGTCTTACCTGAGAAGCTGCCCAACATGGTGGCTGTATTGTCCCCTCCATCAAAGACCTCTAGGGAATCCCAGTTCTGTTCTGTGACAAAACTGATCACTTGAATCTGGGAACAGAGAAAAGGCCAGAGGAGGAAAAAATGTTGATGATTGTAATAACAATTACTAATAACAATAACAATTACTATTAGCGTTACTACTGTTAGAAGTACCATTCCGAATTAAAGGTTACGAGTACTAACAGTACTATTCAATATGTAATCAGTAAACCATATGGAACAAAAATGCAAATCCCTTGGACTGCAAGGCAATCAAATTGGTCAGTCCTAGAGGAGATCAACCCTGACTGCTCTTTAGAAAACCAGATCCTGAAGAGGAAACTCAAATACTTTGGCCACCTAATGAGAAGGAAGGACTCCCTTGAGAAGTTCCTGATGCTGGGAAAAATTGAGGGCAAAAGAAGAAGAGGATGACAGAGAACAAAGTGGCTGGATGGAGTCACCAAAGCAGTTGGTGTGAGCTTAAATGGACTCCAGAGGATGGTAGAGGACAGGAAGGCCTAGAGGAACCTTGTCCATGGGGTTGCGATGGGTCAGACATGACTTTGCAACTAACAACAACAATTTATTTTTTTATGGTAGATTCACAAAGTTTATATAACAAATTCTCTCCACACTTAATTTATCAGTGTAGGAATCTTTATAGCAAAGAGCTTTGAAATGCATTGAAGAATATTTTGAGGCCTCTTCGATTCAGTTTTAATTAACATGGGGTTCCAAGTTTCATTGTTAACCCCATGGAAACTGAGATCCTGCCCTTGAATACATCTGAAAACTCCCTGCCATCATATAGGGCTCAAGTCTGGTGGATAAGGTCCTCAGAATTATAGTGCAGAGTCTAACCAATCTCTCACAGCGCAATCCAAATCTCTGAAATATGTCAGTTATGCTAGTTGGGAAATGTTTTTCCCGGAGAAAGCTGGTTAGGGAATTCTGTTGTAGAATGCCAGTCTAAGAGGTGAAATCCTTAATCTTTGATCATACCCACTTTCTTCTTGCAATGGGGATTCTTTTTAGTAAAATGGCAAGCCACATCAAACATTTTCCACTTAATTATGATATCTGCCCTTTAGCCAGGATGGCATTTGGGAGAAATTTATCCCATGGAAGTGCAACATTTGTTTTTCACTGAAGGCAATAGAAAAAAAGGAAGTGGTGTGTTTGGCAGGGTGACCATAAATAACTGTTTCTGACATTTTCAGTTGTTTTCCTCCTTAATTTGTCCTAAAGCCATTTTGTGAAAACTTTAAATCAAAACATAAATGAAACACAAGAGCCTTTTAGAGTTCACCTCTACAAAATGCTAATAACCCCCACAGAGCCTTTACAAATTGCTCCAGAGTCTACATAATTATCCAACTTGTTTGATAATATATTAACAGGTTTATATAGCCAAGTTTTTTTCTAAAGGAAGTTTAAAAACTCATATAAAGTAAGAAAAAGAAAAGAAAGAAAATTATCCAACTTGCAATGATTTCTATATAAGAGAACCTTAAATGTTGGTTTTATTCTCCTTTTTATTCTTCACTTCTTTTTCAGAAGGGGTTTTTTGGGGGGGGAGGAAAGAATGGAGGGGGGAATTCTAAAATTTCAATTCTAAAATGATATGCAAGATTTTAGGAACTGCAGTGTATATTTACTGAGAATTGCTACTTGGGAAATGAATAATTCATACAAAATGTCCTAGCAAGTGAACTCCTTGGTTAGATACAGCCTATACTCCACTTCCAAGAATGCTTTCATTCTTACCAGCTCACCTGATTTGCCAGGATTAACCTGGAATACAAAACAGAAATTGATGGAAGTCTAATACAATTCAGATGTTATATGCTCAGGTGGCCATTATTAAAACACTCTGGTTATGTTCACAGCAATACAGAGTTACAAGCAGCCAATTACACCTTAGTTATGCATACTGTAAAAAGTTAGCACCCAACCCTCTCCTAGAAGAATGAAATATTCTAGGAAATATTTAAAAAGGCAGAATATTATATTTCCCTGGTTGAGAAATGAAGAAACATGTTTTTCAAGGCAGGAAGCAGACTCACTCTTAATAGCCCTCACCCGCTTTAATAGCCCACAGCAGATGTCAGCACTTAAGGGATAAAGAGATGGCTACTTCATAAGCAAATACCCTCACCTAAGGTCCAACAAATGTAGGATTAGCCCTCAGCCATAATAGGAATTGCTCAAAGCCCTGTTGTGGTCTGCTGGTGGCCTGCGGAGCTGGCAGCAGAGTCAGACAGTGAGGAGGTTGGGAGGAACATGGGCCAGTCCTGAGGGCTGAGGAAAGCTCAGATGAGGGCTCTGCATCAGAGGCAGAGAGGGAGCTAGACAGCAGGGAGGCAGATGTACAGTTGGAGGCTGTTCCCAGTGTGTGCATGTGCAGAGCTGCCAGGAGACAGGAACAATTAAGAAAGCAGGGTCGACTTAACACCTTGGAGGTGATTGTCCCCTCCCATAAGAAACAAAAGAGGAATGAACAGGGAGTGGGCTTTTGCAGGAAACAATTTGTTCATTGGTCTGGAAAATTCTGTTTGTGAGAGACTCTGTGCCAAGTTTTGCTTTGCTCTGTGTTTGGACACTAGTTATCTGGTGGCACCCCTAACAAGATAAGGTGCGTGTGGACAAACATTCCTCTGAAAGACTGTTTGATAAGCTTTGCTGATTGTGAATGAAAGGAATTCACAGTTGTATAAATAAAAGAGGTTTTGTGGGGACCAACACTTTGTTTCTTGCTTTCTAAGGAAGTCTGGGTCAGAATAAGTCCCTTCATTACATCATCACCCAAGCCTGGGACTCAAAAGACAACCTACAAAGTTACCCCTGCAAGGCCCCATGGGAGACTGACAACCAATCAGAATACCTACCCTTACCCAGGAACAGGAAGCTCCAAGGCGGGCCTCAAGAGAGGGTATAAATCTCTCTCTCTCTCTTCCATGTGCTCAGTTGCCCAGGGCCTCAAACCATTTGGTCCTGTCCACCATGAAACCATCTTTCCAAGCAGCCTCCATGTTTCCAATGTCTTTCTCCCCACTTGGAACTGAACCCAGATGGAGATTTCTTCCAACAATATTAAACTGTCGACTCAGCTCATGTGTTTGCAAAATCTCTGCCCAGCTCTATGGGAATCCTAGCACATGAACCAGGATCATGGTTCATGCAATATGCACGTCGATTATGTAAGGACCTACTTCATCCCTGTACAAACAGATCAAACAACTTTCTTCAGGGCTGGGTCACAGACAACACCTGT
This sequence comes from Thamnophis sirtalis, assembly GCF_051295495.1. NCBI lineage: Eukaryota > Metazoa > Chordata > Lepidosauria > Squamata > Natricidae > Thamnophis > Thamnophis sirtalis. Next base: position 24,827,224 of record NW_028261393.1, on the reverse strand, counting down.
TTAACCAGATCAGTGGCAAAGCTAGCAGTTACAAAGCCAGATAAATATTAACTTCAGATAGTTTCTTTTCCCCCCCTGGTTTAAGGTCTTGTATGAATCCAGACTGCTTAATTCAGTTTAGTTTAATATGAAAAGGTAGAAATTCAGTAAGTAAAGTGTTGCGGGAATGCAGCTTTGATTATGCATTCCAGTGCAAGGTTTTGTTGAATTTTGCAGAAACCTTTTATGAAGTCGTGGCCATCTTCAGGGACACATGCCATGCCATGATGTCATCATGCTAATGATGCTAATGACATAACTTGCTTCAGCTACATCTCATTTGTGATGACATAATGCCATGCATGGCATTGTTCCAAAGAACATGGAGAGAGAAGGAAACAGTATATTTTTCTCAAGAAGAGGGGGGGGGGAACTACATTTTCCTGAAATATTTCTTCGTGTTAATATCATTATTTTAGCTTCAATTCATATGATCTATTAGCTTCTAAAGACATCCTAATTTAGATACTACATTCCAAGAAAATAGAGCAAAAAATGTATTAATAGCAGGCTGGTTCTCCCAGTAGCTCCTTCTCCACCTCCACTGAAATTAACAAATGAAAGGAATAAATTATCGCCTTGATATCACAAGTGTCAAATGTTTTGCAATACATTTAGCAGTTCTACTAAAATGATCTTCCTTTTTCTCTTCCATGCTATGCTGTGAGAAATACCAATAACAAGGCAAATAAGTCTCAAACAAATCCAGAGCAAAACTAAATAAAAAAATGGATCTGCTAATCAATTTTGACACTCACAAAAGGATACGCCTTGTGAATTTGGAAGCTGCAAAATGGTCCTATTATGATGCTAATTGCTTCCTTCTCTTTTGCTAGGCTATTGAAGCAGAGCAGGATGAAGCAGAACAGGAGTCTCTCTTTCTGGCTTAATATATATATTGCAAACAATTGCAGTTGGTATCCTGGAGTTGGATCAGACCAAATTGTTCCTACTAATATCCTTTAGCAAACTTTTCACAGGTTTTAAAGAGCCAGTTACCTCTCTTTATATAGAGCTAAATACGTTTCATTTAAAAAAGTTTTATGCCATAGAAAATGCTAGTAATACTACTGTCTTTGAACTACATACTGTAGCTTGTTGTTGTTAGTTGTGAAGTCATGTCTGACCCATTGCAACTCCATGGACAATGTTCCTGCAGGCCTTTCTGTCCTCTACCATCCTCTGGAGTCCATTTAAGCTCACGCCTGCTCCTTTGGTGACTCCATCCAGCTGCCACATTCTCTGTTGTTCCCTTCTTCTCTTGCCCTCATTTGTTCCCAGCATTAGGCTCTTCTCCAGTGAGTCCTCCCTTTTCATTAAGTGGCCAAAGTATTTGAGTTTCATCTTCAGGATCTCGCCTTCTAAAGTGCAGTCAGGGATGACCTTCTCTGGGACTGACCGGTTGGATCACCTTGCAGTCCAAGGGACTCACAGGCGTCTTCTTCAGCACCAGAGTTCAAAGGCCTCCATTCTTTGGTGCTCAGCCTTTCTTATGGTCCAACTTTCACAGCCATCTATTGCAACTGGGAAAACAATAGCCTTGACTATTCACATTTGTGTTGGCAGGGTGATGTCTCTGCTTTTTAGTATGCTAACTAGATTTCCCATAGCTTTCCTCCCCAGGAGCAAGCATCTTTTAATTCCTTGGCTGCAGATCCCATCTGCGGTGATCTTTGAGCCCAGGAAAATAAAATCTGTCACTATCTTCATTTCTTCCCCATCTATTTGCCAGGAATTGAAAGTGCCGGATGGCATGATCTTAGTTTTTTTAATGTTGAGTTTCAGGCCAACTTTTGCACTGTCCTTCTTCACTCACATCAAGAGGCTCCGTACTTCCTTTTCACTTTCTGCCATTAGAGTGATATCCTCTGCTTATCTGAGGTTGTTAATAATTTTTAGTCCTTAGCTAGGAAAGCGTTAATAAAAGGGGTTGTTATATATCCCAATTTTTTCTCTATAACAACTTTTTCCAACCTGAAGATTTCCAGATTATGCTTTTTTACTGTCCTAATTACCTAGCAAATTATGTATGTAGAGTCCTAAAGGACACTGAGCAAGGAAACTTCTGCTATCAGATCATTTCTTTCAGAGATGAAAGTATTTGTGGCTTTTATCTCAAACAAACCTTTCTGAAGGTTCTGTGTTTTTCTTCAGGCATCGACTTTCATGTTTAGCAATCCTGGATGTCCACTAGCACTATGGCACGTAGTTAAATAAAATAGCTCGGAGACAATATACTGCACTCTTCCACCAAAAAAATGATGGAAGGTAAGAGGAAGAAATGACTTTGAAGATCATCAAGCCCAACGGTCTCCCCAGGGCAGAAATCCATAGTCCTTGACTTGTGATCACAATCAGAACCAGAATTTCTGTTGCTAAGCAAAGCCAAGTGAAGATTGGACCATAAGGAAAACTGAGTGGCAAAGAATGGAGGCCTTTGGACTCTGGTGCTGGAGAAGACTCCTGTGAATCCCTTGGACTGTAAGGTGAGCCAACTGGTCAGTCCTAGAGGAGATCGACCCTGACTGCTCTTTAGAAGACCAGATTCTGAAGAGGAAACTCAAATACTTTGGCCACCTAATCAGAAGGAAGGAAGATTCCAACCAGTGGTGCGTTCTGGATCTTGTTGCAACTGGTACAGTTGCAACAGAGCCCGGCGTGTACCACATGAATGAGCGCAGCGCGCACTTGCAATGCCTCCGCCTTAGCGGAGTGTCATGCAGCTGCTGTGTGCTCTGTGCACGTGCGCAGAAGCACCAAAGACCTCAAATACAGGTAAGGAGCTCGGGTGGGCAGGAACGGTACCCAGTGCTCTGGGCAGGCACTGGTACGCCCGTACCAGGGCATACTGCCTGCAACCCACCACTGGTTCCGACAGATGTCTGCTTGAGTTGCCACAGTCTTTCAGGGGAATGTTGATAAACACCCACCTTATCTCCCTTGGAAGGCTGCCAGAGACCTAAATGCAGAGCAAGAACTTTTCAAAGTTTGAACAGATCAAATGAACTAATTGCTTCCTGCAAAAGCTCACGTCCTGTTCACTCCTCTTTTATGGCTTATGGGAAGGGCCAATCATCTCCATGCCTTACTCCTGAGTCGACCCTATTTTCTTAATTGTTCTTGCCTTCTGGCAGCTCTGCACATCACACACTGGGAACAGGCTCCCGCTGTTCTTCTGCCTCACTGATGTCAGACTCTGGAGGCTCTGGAGGCAGCAAATAACTACCAGATGGTCTTGACCCCTTCTCTCCCTCCGACGCAGAGCCCTCATCCTAGCCTTCCCCAGACTCCAGGACTGGCCCATATTCCTCCCCAACCTCCTCACTGTCCAAATTTGCTGCCAGCTCTACTGGCCGCTGGAGGGCCACAACAAGTTCCTCCAATTCTCCCAATTACCTGAGTACAGCAGTGCTCATCAGTGCCTTTAAAAATGGCAGACTGCTGCACAGACTTCCTGGTCAGAGAGAAAGAATTTGCTCTTTGATTTCCATCTTCAAACCTGAGCTAACCGGACCATCAAAAGAAGAACGCCGCCATGAGATTTTGCCTCTGATGAAGTGAGCTGCATAGCTCCTGCCCTTTAACAAAATGTCTATTAGCCTGAAAAGATGCTATCAGATCCTTTCCGACTTTCTGGCTGCCATAGACATAGCCCTCCGCCCACGATGTTTTCTATGAGATAAATAGTCTCCTTGACACTTGCCACATCAGTGCTTTCATACAGAATTAAATCTTGGACAGTAGCTTTACTAATAACTAGTCTGAAAGGGAAGAAAAAGCAGATTGAAAGACTAACATCTTGACTTCTTAGGCTACAAGCTGAAAGAAAGAAAGAGCAGTCTTTGTTTGTGTTCTTACCCAGGCTTCCTTGAACAGCAAGAAACAGAGTCTTGATCCCATCCAAACCCCTTTTATTTATATGACTGTGAATTCCTTTCATTCGCAATCCGCAAGGCTTAGCAAGCTGTCTTTCAGAGGAATGTTTATCAACATGAACCTTATCTCACTTGGCAAGCTGTCAAATAACTAGTTTCCAAATGCAGGGCAAGGCAAAACTTGACACAGAGTCTCTTATAGTTACAAACAGATCTTTCAACTCTTGACACGACTGAAGGAACAAATTGTTCCCTGCAATGCCCACTCCCCATTGGTTTCTCTTTTGTTTCCTATGGGAGGGGACAATCACCTCCAAGGTGTGGCTTTACTCTTAAGTCGATCCTGCTTTCTTAGTTGTTCTTGTCTTCTGGCAGTTCTGCACATGCACACACTGGGAACAGCATCCAGCTGTTCATCTGCCTCCCTGCTGTCTAGCTCCCTCTCTGCCTCCAATGCAGAGCCCTCATCTGAGCTTTCCTCAGCCCCCACGGGACTGGCCCATGTTCTTCCCCAACCTCCTCACTATCCAACTCTGCTGCCGGCTCTGATGGCTGCTGGCAGGCCACAACAGTTTGAGTCCTTTCTTCCCAATCTGAGCTGGCTTGTTAACTTAGCCATTCTTCGTAACCATGCTTTACCTGTATTCCAGCTCCTTCAGGGACAGTTATTTTCCACACACAGTTGAGGCTGTTCAAGTAGGGCTCAGGGAATCCAGGGGACAAAATGGTGCCTTTTCGCTCTGTTAAGTTTCCACCACAAGGCACTGAAATAGACAAGAAAGTCTATGTTACATCAACAGTCCTTGAGACGGAAATCATTCTACTGATCAATGGCAGCTATTTTTAATCCCCAGAATAATTATCCAATTATTCTCTCAGATGCCTAGTCTCTTCCACCCTAAAACCTAAGAGCAGGTTTTGATTGTTGCTGCATAAATTGACATGTATTCAAAAAAGCCAAAAGACAACACATTAACGCCCACTCATCTCTGCACCTTTTGCACATACAAATAATCATTGTGTCAGGATTCCAAATAGCATCCAGAATTAAATCAGAGTCCAAGGCAAAGTATTGCTCAAAGTTCCAATTTATTAAGAGAGCCATGTTGGCACATCTGAGAAAACCCAAATCTGAAAGCTTCCCAGTTTTCCCCACCCAGTTGAAAGTTCAAGATCTTGCCCCCACATCCACAAGTCCATCACTTGGTCCAATATCCCACTGCCAGGCCTCCAGGTCCACCCCTCCAGTTCTGGTCAGGTGCAGAGGTGCAGAGACAAAGGATGACTTTGGCTTTCTAGAAAGAATTTTGTTATGGCTGCATATCATCTAACTCCGTACAATCCTCCCCTCCCATTTTCCCACAATAGAAAATGCATAGACACACTGTTCTTTGGACTAACAATTGCTGCTTCATGTCATGATCCTCCTTCTGCAGGTAACCCAGGTACCATCACCTGTCTTTCCACTTTGCCTGGTGAAGAAGACAACCTTCCATATCAATACTGTTTTTGCTATAGTGACATTTCCTTGTCTGGAGATAAAAGCGTGGTAGCACCAATTAAGATCAACAAAGATGCTTCCAGACATTCAGATTTTTGGCTGCTGTAGACTAACATGACTTTCCTCCTATATTGTTTGAATGTAACAGAGAAGGGGAGGTATTGCATGTTATGCACCCCATTGCTTAGGAATGTACATCTAATAGAAGAAAAGCTTTCTTTGTGGCATGCCCTTCTTTATTGAATATTATCCCCCCAAGGTATGGTTGCCCCCCATCCTTTGCTTTCTCAAAAACATGGTTTTGCCAATGTGCCTGGGTCAGTGGTGGGATTCAATTTTTTTACTACTGGTTCTGTGGGCATGGCATGGCTTGGTGGGCGTGGCAGGAGAAGGTTACTGAAAAATCCCCATTTCCTCTCGATCAGATGGGACTCGCGAGGCAGAGAATAGATGGGGTGAGGCTAATCAGAGGTGCTATTTGCTGGTTCTCTGAACTACTCAAAATTTCCACTACTGGTTCTCCAGAACTGGTCAGAACCTGCTGAATACCACCTCTGGACTGGGTACTATAAATGGAGCCGATTAAGTGGCTGATTTGATTGTAATGTTATTGCCATGGTGGTGTTTTTAATGGGGTTTTATTATGTGATAGATCTTTTAAATGTTTTAAACCATCCAGAGTCATATGTGTGTGGCTTGGGAAGCTATATTAATTTGTTTAATAAATAAATAACTTTAGGGAGGATGTACATCCCAAGGAAAATCCTGCAGCAAAAGACAGAGAATGTTCAGACTCTGAGATGTGCACCAATTCTTCATGCATCTTTGTTGGATGACTTTGAATGCAATATAAAAAAGGAGGACATGTTGAAAGAACATTCCCTGTTCCTTTCCTGCAGCATCTACATATGATTTGCACCTGCTGGAGAACCTCAGCCGTTTCCCCCAGCAACACTGAATCATGTCCTCCCCTGAAACAAGCTTCTGTAGAAAGGAAACGGTACCCGAGATAAAAGATGCAAATTATATCTGAAATGAAATGAGCTCTACCCCTGCATAATTTATTTGGCATCAGGATTTACCAAAATGCATTTTAATTTCTGCTAGCTTTGAGGAGGGGAAAGAAAAGAATCAGGACCCTGAACTCACAAGAAACATTTCTCCAGCAACCCCAAGATTGCTGAGCTATCAGGAGGGTTCCTCTAATTCCTTCTGAGGAAACCTCTGCAGCCACAGAGGTTAGAAGCCTGCTTTTTTATGTGCACACTTATTGCCAGAAAAGCTAATTCTGCAAATACCAAATAACTTTGCATATTGCTTCAATCACAACAACACAAGAGCACACAACAGAAACAAACTTAACATAAACTGCTCCAAACTTGATTGCAGAAAATACGACTTCAGCAACAGAGTGGTCAGTGCCTGGAATGCACTACCTGACTCTATTGTTACATCTTCAAATCCCCAGAACTTCAACCTTAAACTGTCTATTGTTGGCTTCACTCCATTCCTAAGAGGTCCATAATGGGGGAGTGCATAAGCGCACCAACATGCCTACCATGCCTGTCCTAAAAAACCCATTTATTCATACCCATTTCATTCATACTCATGTTTATTCTTATACCTATTGTCTTGTAAACAATTGACAAATCAAATAAATAAATAAAATATAAAACAAAACATGCCCATATTAGAAGTTACACAGGAATAATTACAACAATCATTTGGAGAACATATGTGATTATAATATATTCATGATGGAAGCCTTTAGAAAGGATTTCTACTGTTCCAAATAGATTTGGAAAATCTCAGATCGCTAAACAAAGAACAGCTCAATCCTTCTTTTCCTTCATCTTTGCCGTAAAGTAGTGTTTCTCAACTTCCGCAACCTAGAGATGTGTACACTTCACCTCCCAGAATTCCATAGCCAGCCAGATCCAATCCTGCTCAACATTTTTCAAGATCAACCAAAGTTTGTTTGTTTGTTTGTTTGTTTGTTTCTTTCGTCAAATATCTACGAGATAACAGGTATAAGTATAAACATAGATATGAACACAGGAAATGGGGACAAATAAATGGGGACAGTAGGGATGCTGGTGTACTTATGCATGTCCCCTTACAGACCTCTTAGGAATGGGGTGAGGTCCACAGCAGACAATTTAAGGTTAAAGATATGGGGGTTTGAGGATGTAACAACAGAGTCAAGTAGTGCATTCCAGGCATTGACCACTCTTACTGAAGTCATATTTTCTGCAATTGAGTTTGGCGCAGTTTATCTTGAGTTTGTATCTATTGTTTGCCCATGTATTATTATTGCAATTGAAGCTGAAGTAGTTATTGACAGGTAGGACATTGCAGCAGACAATTTTGTGTAGGTCAGGCTGTAGGTGGCCTAGTTCTAGGTTGTACAAGCCCAAAATTTCAAGCCTGGTGACATAGGGAATTCTATTGTGAGCAGAGAAGTGGAATACTCTTTTCGTGAAATACTTCTGGACTCACTCAATTGTATTATTGTTTGATATACAGTGTGGATTCCAGGCAGACGAGCTGCATTTGAGAATTGTTCTGGCAAAGATTTTGTATGCCCTAGTTTGCAGTACAATGTTACTGGTACAAAATTATTTAGTTTCTCCCATGGGTTGGGTCATAGCTCTAAGGCAATGTTTCTCACCTGGGCAGATTTAAGACGTGTGGACTGGGAGTCAAAGTCCATACATCTTAAGACTGCTGAGGTTGAGAAACACTGTTCTAAAGTCTGTTATAAAAAAAGAAAATGAGCATGCCGCAGAATGACTGGCTGTGAATTCCATTTAGACCTATCCTTGGCGGATACATACCAAGACAAGTAGGCACCGAAGAGTTCCACTGGGCCAGAGTTCCAGGCATCGTCAAGCATTCAATGCTGTGGGATCCTTTGAGGGCATAGCCAGCATTACACTCAAACTGGATCACAGCCCCCACTGAGAAATCACTGCCAATCCGTCTCCCATAACGGGGCTCTGGCACGGAGCTGCACTGGGTCGCACTGGTTCGTGGAACCGCTTCAAAAGACAGAGAAAGGAAAACATCATGGAGCAAAATAGATACTGAACCCTATGGAAAGCTTTTTCATTGGGCTTGGCTTTCAAGCTCTTAAGATAAACCTTCTGTAGGAGATCAAGAATGAAACATATACTTCAAAAGTATCCTTGTGTTATAGCCTGTGTTTATCATTATTTCCAGGCAAGGTAATGAAACATGACCTTTCCTTCCTCCTCCAGCAAAGCTCCCAGAGGCAACATACAGGGAGCATCCTATGTTAAATAGCAAAGCTAATATCAATATCCAAGAGATTAAGTCCTTATTTCTCCTTTTTTCCTGAATATTTTCCGGAGGATCAATCCATTCTAGAAATAAATATCAGGACCTTCTGCAGCTGAAATTTAGAATCCAGAGTCATCCAGAGTGACACTATGGAGAACGTAAATGTCACAAAGAGTCCTGTGCTTATTTATGTTTTAAATTAAGGACATTATAGACTTGGTAAGCAGATGCTTTTCTACAGGAGCTAAAAGTTAGAAGTCAGCTAGACCATCACCTATAACGCAAATAGTATCTGAAATAATTCCTTCCCAGGATCAATATACAATATATACAATATACAATATCAGAGTTGGAAGGGACCTTGGAGGTCGTCTAGTCCAACCCCCTGCCTAGGCAGGAAACCTTATACTGTTTCAGACAAATGGCTATCCAACATCTTCTTAAAAACTTCCAGTGTTGGGGCATTCACAACTTCTGGAGGCAAGCTGTTCCACTGATTAATTGTTCTAACTATCAGGAAATTTCTCCTCAGTTCTAAATTGCTTCTCTCCTTGATTAGTTTCCACCCATTTTTGTCCGGCCCTCAGATGCCTTGGATAATAGTTTGACTCCCTCTTTTTTGTGGCAACCCCTGAGATATTGGAACACTGCTATCACATCTCCCCTAGTCCTTCTTTTCATTAAACTAAAAAGAAGGAGTAGGGGAGACATGATAGCAGTGTTCCAATATATTTTTTACCAGATTTTATTAAATTCTCTCTGTCTATTTTATTTCCTGACTGCTATTCATCAATTTAACTGCACACTTATGCCACCGATGATAGTAGACAATGATTGATCTTGCCACAAAAAAACTCCATGAGGTGGATAAGGGGTGGGATGCTGAAGCTTGGGGCAATGGAAAGGATAGATGGGTAAGAAATCCCTGGGGCCCGTTAGTCATTTGTTTCTCCAGAGAAAATATTCAGAGTTCAAAGTAAGCATTTCAGTTGTTCTGACCTCCAAATGAAATTCCCATTTTGAAAGTTTACCCCAAGTTCAGGATAAAACTGCATTTTGTACTGTTTTGAGTGATATGATTCCCAAATTGGACTCTTTTTTAGAGGAAAAAAACATAATTGCAGTAGTCAATAAGGTTTTAGTTTAATGCTGTTGCTGCAGAGAGAACACTTGTGTGTGTGTGTGTGTGTGTGTGTGTGTGTGTATGTATGAGTGCATGTGTGTGAGAGACAGAGAGAGAGAGAGAGGGAGAATTTCAAGCACATTCTTATATTATTTGGACTAGTTCTTTGTGTAGAGGGACATAAGTTAGAAATCATAAGTAGGTTCATTTGGAAACAACTACTCCTGGTCCAGGCAACTTCCATTATATATAATTCCCTATAGTTAGTAAATATAGTGATTTTCTTGCAAGTAATATTATGCTACCTCCCCCCCACCCTCCAGTTGGTTAGGGTGCATTTTTTATCCCTTGTCAAGAAGAAGGCATTTTGTGAACTTTTCACTCATTGTAGAATGGGGTCTTCTGTGTCACTCAATTAACCAAAGATTACAGGATGGTTTAGAAAGGTATCACTTTGGTCAGAATGGCCATAACACAGGATTAATCGGATCTGGCAATAATTACCTAATGATGCATCTAATGAAAGAGTCTTTGTGGACAGGTGACACAGTGACACATATGTGCTCAAGTGTAGATGTTGCCTTATGGAGCATTTACTAGCTGTTTCTCCCTTCCTTTCAAATCAGCAACCTAAGAAGTGTGTCTTTGCTGCTGCTTTATTATTTATAAGTGGTTTTCAAAAAAATAATAATCCACTGCTGTTACTTCTTGGCTGGACTCAATTTCTGGCTGTTTGCAGAGACAATGATGCACAATCTGTTTTTACCTTCAGTTGTTTGCTATGCAGTTACTTAAAAACAAAACAAAACAAATCAAAAAACAAAATAATCCCCTTGGCCAATATTTCTGTTGGCCGGAAGATAGGTTGAGTTCAGGACAGATTACATTTGTGACTCTAAGACAAAAGCAGAGAAAAGCAAAGACAATTCAAGTTGTTCTTTCTGGATCTGAAGCAATCTGTGTTATCTTCCACTATAATACAGTCCACTTAGAGATTTCTGAGATCATGTCCACGTGATACTGTCTTATTCCAAAATCAAAAACCAAGGGATTTTTTTTGTTCTGCAACCACTACCTTGCATGAAGACAGGTAGTCTTCAACTTAAAACCAAAATTGGGGCCACAATTTCCCTTGCTAAGCAAAGCAGTTGTTAAGTGAGTCACACCTAATTTCATAGTCTTTTTTGTCATGGCTGTTAAGCAAATTGCTGCAGTTGGTAAGTGAATCCTGCAACCATTAAGTGAATTTGGTTTCCTCCCATTGACTTTGCTTGTTGGAAGCTAGTTATGGCAATCATGTGATACTAGGACACTGCAAACATCATAAATACATACCAGTTGCCAGGTGCCCAAATTTTGATCACAGGATATGATCTGAAATGGTCACCAGTGTGAGGGCTGATCATAAGTCACTTTTTTCAGTGCTGTCATAACCTTGAACACTACCTAAAGGAATGGTTGTAATTTGGGGAGTATCTGTATGCTCAAGCCAAAGTGATACCTGTCCTGTGCATTGTAAAGAATGGGAAAACCAGTTGGATGACATTGAGATGAATCTGATGTGAGCTTAAGGAAGTCAGGCACAAAATTGGAGGAATAATAATATACCATCAGGGGAGAATGTTATAATGAAAGTGTTAGAGTGTGCAGAGATGGACAAACTTACAAAAGAAATAAAAGAAAAGGAGGAAACGGAATATTATATGGTATGGAATGAGTGGTACAAATGGCCAGAGGACAGGTGTAAAGCTTAAGGAAAGGCTAAATGAAGAAGACACAGGAGTTAGAAATTAGCAATATATAGGTAGAGATGAACAAATATGTATAAATGGAAATGTTACATAATTAAGGATTGTAAATTAAGGAACGTACATAATAGTATCATATGTATAGACAAAGAGAAACTGAAATAAAGGGGTAGAAGTGCATTTACGATGGATGCATACCAAGGTGGAAATGTTGTACAGAAGGAAATTGCAAAAAAAATGTCTTTTAAAAAAAAACTGTTTAATAAAAATATTTTTTTAAAAAGAAAGTCAGGCATAAGAAGTAGGAAATGCCTGTTTGCATTGCGATTTTTTATAGAGAGGCAATCAGCAAGAACCGTAGGGGTGGGGGCTTGCAATTACACTTAGGCGGGAAGAAGGAAACTCTCATTTGACTTCTTCAGTGTCTAGTTAAATCATTAAAAAATGCTATCAAAATAGGTTCTCCAAAACAGGCTGAGTGAGGACTGAATGGATCTCTGATTAGGCAGACAAAGCATCAAAAGAAATCCAAGCTGAGTTTCTCTGTGGTGGCTCATACTTTGCCCTAAATCAAACTCCCCTACACTTCCAAGGGGCAACTCTGAGGCTGAGGTCCTTGTGGAGAAGGACTCTCAAGTGCCTTTTTTTCTTATCCCCTCTGGAGAACATCACACACACCAGATGTGTCATTAATTAGGAGTTTCCTTATTGAAGCCTTTGAAAAACATCCCGGGGAACAGAAATCTATGAAAAAGTAAAGCTTGTTCGAAGAATCTAAAAGTAGCATTTCAAGAGGGGCTTTTGATGGGGAACCAAGCAGGCACATTGCATGTACTCACAAAGGCAGTTTATTTAGGAGGGAAAGTAAGTGTGTGTGTGTGTGTGTGTGTGTGTGTGTGTGTGTGAGTCTCTGGATATTTTCCACTTGAAAAAAACAAACAAATAATGCAGCTATGGTCACTAGGGTGGTTGCTGACATTTGGAACTTGCCAAAGTGCTTTCTTGTTTAGAGGTTTAGAGCTGAGCATCATTGACTTTGCTTTCTTTGCACAAGATCTCACTGTCAGTTCATGTGGGGTACATGGGAATCACAGAACCACAGAACTGGAAGGAACATCTCAACTCATGTAGTCTATCTGGAGTTTTCAACTCTACTTTACTGAAAAGTAGTACTTACTTACATACAATAGACAGATCCTTGCCAGACTAAAGCTATATGAATATACAGGCGGTGGCTATCCTTATGCTCTGTATCCTATCCATGAGGGTGTGGTGCTGTATGCCTCTCCCCCCACCCCCCACTTTCTGGAATGTTCTCCCTCCTTCCTGGGAAACTGCCTCCTACTTCACTGTAATCCATCAGACCAAGCACCCCTTCCATTGGTACCATCTCTCACAATCAGCCCCAACATCTTTGACGTATGATCATCCAGTCTGCGTTTTGAAGATATATGAACAAGTGATAAGCAATGGGTAGCTCATACAGCCGGAAGAAGGCGCTATTCTGTTCTTCTAATTTGACTCATCTTTAATTTGATGCTAGAATGTCTCCTAGCTTTGGAGTGTGTAATCTTTTTCCTACTTAAAATTTTGACCATCTGCTCTTACCACATGGCTCTCAGGAGAAGATGCTGGCTCACTCATAAGATGGCTTCAGTGTATGACATAAACATGGATCAACATCTACTGACCTCAATATTACTTGCTAATCCTCCCTTCATCCCTGCTTATCATTTGGTGGCTATCAACGTCTTTGAAAATAAAGATGGTGATGGAAATTGGTTTGTTCCCCTTCTAAGCACTGCCAGTATTGCTGTTATCGGATCAAAATGTAGACATCAAGAAGTTGGTGTGTGCTAAGGGAGGTGGCCACTTTCAACTCTAAGAGAGACTGTGATGAGGGAACAATTTCAATGCAGACCTAGATCTGTACCCACAATTCTTGCAATTGTTGGTTGCTAGAAAGATTTCCTGAGCTGGCGCAGTGGTTAGAGTGCAGTACTGCAGGCTACTTCAGCTGCCTGCTAGCTGCAGTTTGGCAATTCAAATCTCACTGGCTCAGGGTTGACTCAGCCTTCCATCCTTCCAAGGTGGGTAAAATAAGGACCCAGAATGTTGTGGGGGCAATATGCTGACTCTGTAAACCACTTAGAGAAGATTGTAAAAGCACTATGAAGTGGTATATAGTCAAATAGTTTCCATTTGTTTTGAGAACTCTGTAGTTTCTTATTTATATTACAAAGGTTATAATTTTACAAATCAGGAGTATAGATAGATTCTTACAGCATTTTTTAAAAGAATACCAAACTAAATGAGTTTATAATAAAATTATCCTGCTGAGTTCTTATACCAAGCGAACTGGCCAAGTTGATATTTGGAATTTTTGATTCCATTCCTCTTCCATTGAATTTCCATCTCAATTCTACCATACATTGCCTACATTCTGATTATACACTGACACAAACTCTGCTTAGCAAAATTCGTGTTTTTTTTCCACATAACATGCACTGCGTAAACAAGTGAATGTCAGGAGAAGGTGAGGAACAAAAGGGGAAAAAATGGTGCAATAAGATTTTATGTCTGAGCCCAGAGGAGTTCTGACTTTGCATTTAAAGTCACTATAAATTGCAGTATGGCATATTATCCATTGAGAAAACTTCAGGCCCCAATCTTTCCTATTATTTCTGGAGTGCTTATGCTCTATTTTTATTTGACTGTCACAGTCAGCAGAGTTATTTCCAGACTCCTCACCTACCTTGATAGACAAAATGGAAACCTTTGGCTGTGGCCTGCCCTTTGGCACTGAATTTGATCAGTATTTGGTTGGTGGTAGCCAGAGGCAATGATTCACCTAGGATGGAAGGAAAAAAACGACCTTCAGCAAAATGCAATAAAATAAGAAACTTCTTTACTAGACCACATTACCACCTACTCTTTATGAATGGCACACCTGCAAATTAAGTAAATTAAGTTCCAGGAAAGTAAAAATGTTGATTTGTGAGAAAATATAGCACACACACACACAAAAAAAACACCAAAAGAAAGCAAATAAGTTTAAAAGCAATACAAACTTGAAATGAAAGTAAGAAATAGATTAAAATGAAAGCAAATGACCTCAACTCACTAAAAGGTTTTGGACAATACCTGGGAGAATAAAAAACGTCTATTCCTGTGGCCAAAAAGGCCAAAAGGTGGGCATCTATTGAGACTTTGGGGGAAGGCTTTCCACAAAAGGAATATCTTTTTCCCATCATTGCCTGTTTCATTGCCTCTGATGACGTTATTGTTAGAATCATATAGGCATTATTACATTGGTCCTTCCCTATCATAATCAAGAACATTTCAGAAGCAGCAGAACACAACTTCTGAGATCTGCAAGTGACCATCGTACACAGTCCAGAGGCTGCCACATGAGGACAAATGCATTGCAAAGATTGCTTGAAGATGGGAGGTACTTCTAATGTAATCTACCAGATCCTCTGCACGGATTGCCCCTGTGACTATGTAGGATAGATGGGGAGGAGACTAACCACCAGATTGCAAGAACACGTGAGCGGTCAGATGAGAAGATTAGAACTCCTTGGAAGCCACACATTGCAACGAACAAGGACATACATTCAATTTTGTGGCTACTAAAATTGTTGATCGAGCAGGAACAAAAATGGCCAGGGAAATGACTGAAGCCTGGGAAATGGTTCCCTTGTCAGTCAATAGAGTGCTGATTTACCACCAACTTGTCAGGAGCCAAGGACTCGGCAGCACAAGGAAACAACAGACAACAATTTAATAGCTGGCCAACAACACCTCGATCAGCAACTAAAAAGCTACACACAACCAGACTCCACATAAATTCTATGCATAGAATAGCCCAAAGCACACATTCTGATAGAGAATGGTTCCCTAAAGGTGGGCTCCAGCGTAAGTCCAAAAGCTCAGAAGACTGAACTTCTGGTCTCAGCAATCGACCCAGATTGGATCTTGCAACATTAGCCTGAGACATTTATATTTGCCTTCTTCCCAGTCAACTTTGAAAGTTTGCCTAAACAAAGCCAAGATCAGTCTGGGATACCTATCAGCTGCAGTTTATTATTTATTTCTTATTTATTAAGAACATTTATATACAGCCTATTGATTTAGGACAATGGTGAAATTCAAAAAAATTTTTTACTACCAGTTCTGTAGGCATGGCTTGGTGGGCGTGGTGTGGCTTGGCGGGCATGGCAGGGGAAGGATACTGCAAAATCTCCATTCCCACCCCACTCTGGGACCCATTTGCCAGTTCTCCAAACTACTCAAAATTTCCACTACTGGTTCTCTAGAACCTGTCAGAACATGCTGGATTTTACCCCTGACTTCTGAGCAGTCTCACTGCTACATTCAGGATCAGCTACAGCTACCAGAATATGTCCATTTGTAGCCCCATGTACAGCATTTTAGAGTAGATTCACAAATTGGTGGTCAGGACATGAATTATAGTTGTCAAACTGAAAACGAGATCTGTTTTTACTCAGTTTCCTTTCTCTATAAATAACACCGCCCCTAAAATTATGTGAACAATGGTGGGATAACTTCCCTTTTCCCTGTGGGTTGAGCTGGAAATCGCCACGGCTAAACATCTTAAGCGATCACAAAGAGTATACTCAAATAGCCATCACAGAACTGATATCAAAGCAGGAAAGGGTGGGAGGGAATGCATAGTTGAACATACATAGCACGATCCTTTAACAATTCCACAATCAAGGTATGCCTACAGTGTTTGATGGACATCTCTTAGGACATCTTACCCACAGGAGGAAAGAAAGAGGCAGAACCTCACCTGTATGAGAACCAGAGAGAGAGCTGAGGAGGCGAGAATGTTGGTTTGGACCATCATGTACTTCAATGATGTCATGGAGGGCTGTCTGGAAGAAGGCGAACTGGCCAAATACCACTATCAATGGGAAAGAAAGAAAGAAAGAAAGGTGTGGCATTTAAGCATAGGAGAAGGTGCACATATTGACCATCACTTTCTATAAGACTAACTTGGTGCCTTTGCAAGCTGAAGCTAAAATGGAAGTGAGAGATGTGTAAAGATGCTGGAGCCCCAGGATGTTTAAAGGGGGCTATTAATGCACTGAGGGACACAGTGGCTCAGTGGCTAAGACACTGAGCTTGTTGATCAGAAAGGTTGGCAATTTGGCAGTTTGAATCCCTAGCGCTGCGTAATGGATTGAGCTTCTGTTACGTGTCCCAGCTTCTGCCAACCTAGCAGTTCAAAAGCACGTAAAAAATGCAAGTAGAAAAATAGGCACCACCTTTGGTGGGAAGGAAACAGCATTCTGTGCACCTTCGGCATTTAGTGATGCTGGCCACATGCTGACTTTGAAATGGAGATGAGCACCGCCCCCTAGAGTTGGGAACGACTAGCACACATGTTCGAAGGGAATCTTTACCTTTCTCTTTTATTAATGCACTGACTCCAACTCTCTGACCAGTTCTGTAATCCCATTTAAAGCATCCCTGTAATTTATTTGTTTTATTTATTAAATTTATATGCCACTTGTCCAGCATCCTATAACAGATCAGCTTTTCCCAAGCTCAGATATGTGGACTGAAACTCCCAGAATTTCCAAGCATATTGAAAGGCAATCTGCCAGCTGTCTGGGTTACTGGTTCAGCTGTCAAATTGCTGTTACAGAGCTTTTTCCTAAGATTCAAACAATATGCATCTTCAGTGAATTAAAATGATTATTATAAACCTACTTCCTGTGATCAGAACATACCCTGGCCTTCTTCTGTGTGATATACTTTTATTCTGTATGATATCTCACTTTATGTATGTATTTGACCAAATGCTGAAGTTAGCGGGTATATATGAATTTAATCCGTTTTCCAAATTCCATTTCAACATGGACTAATATGCTTAATATTCTCATCGTTCCTATCACCCATCTCCTCCCACTTATGACTGCATGACTGTAACTTTGTTGCTTGTATCCTTCAGATTTATATTGATACTGATTGTTTCCTCATTGCTTATTTGTACCCTATGATTATCATTAAGTGTTGCACCTTATGATTCTTGACAAATGTATCTTGCCTTTTTATGTACACTGGGAGCCTATGCACCAAAGACAAATTCCTTGTGTATCCAATCACACTTGGCCAATAAAGAATTCTATTCTATTCTATTCTATTCTATTCCATTCCTATTCTACTGTACTCTATTCTACATTCTATTCCATTCTATTCCATTCCATTCTATTGTATTCTATTCTAT
Organism: Thamnophis sirtalis; assembly: GCF_051295495.1. Taxonomy (NCBI): domain Eukaryota; kingdom Metazoa; phylum Chordata; class Lepidosauria; order Squamata; family Natricidae; genus Thamnophis; species Thamnophis sirtalis. The sequence goes on along the minus strand of NW_028261393.1, from coordinate 24,809,376 downwards.
TCCGCCCTGTCCTGTCCTGTCCTGTCCTGTCCTGTCCTGCCCTGCCCTGCCCTACCCTATCAACATTTGGTCCCCATGATCAGGTAAAGAGGGATGTATGAGGAGGGATGAAGCAGTGAGGGGAAGAAGAGGAAACTGGCTTAAATTTGGAGGACTCTTTTTCAAGAATTTCTTTTGCTAGAGTTTCTTTTCCTGGAGTTTTGCAGAATTTTTGAATACCTCCAACTCAATATGGGCCACTTATATACTGAATCAAGTATGATTGTGAAAGACTCCCTTAGCCATTCTATTAATGCAGTGGTTTAAAACCCTGGAGGTTTCATCCTTCTAATCAGGAAGACCATTTGAAACATTGACAACTTCAATGTGTTGTGGGCAATGGACCAATTTGGGATATTATCTGCTGTTATTCTATTTCTGAAGCTCTACCTTTGCTTGCCCTGTTGGTATCTTCAGCAATTCAAAGAGGGAAAGGATGAACACAGGAAGTATTCGAAATATACAGATGTGAAGGTAAACTTTGACTTGGATCCAAGCTTATTCCACTTTGGATCGGTTTGGCTACAGCATAACACTAGCATATTCATCCATTCCATTGGTTTATAGGTTTAATAGGTAGAGCTGCATTTTCTGGGTCTCGTTTTATTTGATTCTGAATCACAGCATGTTTGACCTTGAGTCATATGAATTTATGGTTCCAGCCAATGGGAGATGGCGGGACATGCGTTTGAAACTGAATTATTTATGTTTAATTGCAATTCTTTTTAAAATGAGCTATATTCCTGTTTTGGGATTTTCCTACAAGTAGCAAGCAAGACATAAATAATATGGAAAAAAATAATAATTTTTAAAAAGACACACTGATTGCTCATTACTGAGAATGGCCAAATGGTAATCAGTGAGACAAAGTTGGCATTGACAGATTTTTTTCCTGCTCTGTGATAGCCCTGCCAGATTTTAATTGTGACATTGTAATACATTTCATACCTGGGAATAGGAGGAGAAAATTTGCAAGCTGTGAAAGACTGAGCCTATGATCCTTTGCAGGTTTAAAAAATACTGCATATTTCATCTCTTAATTTTTAAAACTTAGATTTCACTTTAGCTCTACAAAAAGAGACTCAAGGACACTCAAATGCTAATAGAGGTTTTTTTTTCCATAAAACAGATATCAAATTTATCATATAAAGGATCATTCTTGCTGAATGCTAGGGGAAAAATTCTTTTTGACAGTAAGAGAAATTTGGCAATGGGAGCAATGATCCAGGGCGTGGAGGGCTGTACTTCAATTAGATGTGTTCATATATGTTCAAAAGATTGACTTTCACCTTTGGTGTGTGTGTATTAATTTGGATTTCTCCATTGATCAGGACACTGTAACAGCATTGCCAAAAAGGCATTAAGAGTTGTCAACCTAATCCCGTGAAGCGTCTTCTCCAGTAATATTATACTGCAAACTAGAGCATACAAAACCTTTGCTAGACCAGTTCTCGAATACAGCTCGTCTGCCTGGAATCCACACTGTATATCGGATATTAATACAATTGAGAGAGTCCAGAGGTGTTTCATGAGAAGAGTACTCCACTCCTCTGCTCGCAACAGAATACCCTATGCTACCAGGCTTGACATTTTGGGCTTGGAGAACATAAAAGTATGCTGCCTACGGTCTGATCTAAGCGTAGTACACAAAACTATCCACTAGAATGTCCTACTTATCAATGACTACTACAGCTTCAACCATACATGGGCAAACAATACATACAAACTCAGGATAAACTGCTCCAAACTCGATTGCAGAAAATACAACTTCAGCAACAGAGTGGTCAATGCCTGGAATGCTCTACCTGACTCTGTGGTTACATCCTCAAACCCCCATAATTTTAATCTTAGACTGTCTACTGTTGACTTCACCCCATTCCTAAGAAGTCTGTAAGGGGTGTGCATAAGCGCACCAGCATGCCTGTCCTACTCTCTCCATTTATTCATATCCATTTCCTGTGTTCATATTTATGTTTATACTTATACCTGTTACCTTTTACATGTTTGACAAACTAAATCAAATAAATAAATAAATTTCAATGACCCTTGCCAGCTCTAGGACTCTATTTTTCCACTGTTACTGAAGCTAATGGATCTTTAGCTAGTAACATATTGAATAGCCATAAACAATATTAAGGCATAGGAGAGGAAACATACAGCCATGTATCAAAAACATTTGTGGTACTGATTTCTATGCAGTTTTATGCCAAAGCACTAAAGTTCCTTGAAGCTGTAAAATTCTTTAATGGCATATACATAATTCACAGTCTATAGGGAAAAAAAACCCTCTTATTCAGTCTTTCAGTGCAACGTCTAGCAAGAAAATCAAGAAAGACATAAAGAAGACCTTAGTAAAGGTAAAGGTTCCCCTTGCGCATATGTATTAGTTGTTCCCGACTCTAAGAGGCGGTGCTCATCTCCAATTCAAAGCCAAAGAGCCAGCGCTGTCTGAAGACATTTCCATGGTCATCTGGCTGGCATGATTAAATGCCCAAGGTGCACGGAATACTGTTACCTTCCCACCAAATTGGTTCCTATTTTTCTACTTGCATTTTTACATGGTTTTGAACTGTTAGGTTGGCAGAAGCTGGGACAAGTAATGGGAGCTCACTCTGTTATGTGGCGCTAGGGATTCGAACCGCCAAAATGCCAACCTTTCTAATTAACAAGGTCAGCGTCTTAGCCACTGAGCCACCGCGTCCCTCAAAAGAATTTAAATTCCAGGCAAATTGTTAATTTAGAACTGGATTCACAATCCGGTATTCTCTAGGTGTATGTGTGGAGATGTTAGGAATTCTCTCCCCATATCTAAAAAGTATAACCATGAGAAGGGATGATCCAATATTTTTTCCCCACCAGACATGAGGATGGTCACCAGTCTAAGCACCTTCAAGAAGGCTTTAGGCAAATGCATGCACAAAAGCATTTGTGTCAGCTAAAGTCTTTGGAACTTCAGATATTGGTTCACCTAATACATCCTCAAACCCCCATAACTTCAACCTTAAACTGTCTACCCTGGACCTCACCCCTTTCCTAAGCGGTCCGTAAAGGGGGCGCGCCTACCATCCCTGTCCTACTGTCCACATTTATTTGTACTCATTTCCCTTGTTCATGTCCACACTTATACCTGTTATCTTATACATGTTTGACAAACCAAACAAAATAAAAATGAAATTAAAAATAACTCATGGTCTCCCAGCTTCGAGTCTGGTGTCTTAACCACTATCCTAAACTGGTTCTAAGGAATAAACCTACCCTTGAGAAATGATTTTAGACTTTTCCTGTCTGCAGGATAAATTGAGAGAGAAGTCATCCACATAATTTTTCACCTGGCAAATTTGGTGTAGACTCTTGAAAAGCCCTGTACTCTCAGCTACGATTTGCACCATTCTGTTGGGTACCATTAGGAAACACTACAACACTACAACCAGAAAAGGATCACAGGGCATGAACAATAGGGATATACCATAATCTTTGGGCACAATGATGAAATACAGGCACACTTGTCCACTGGTGTAGTTCTGAGGATAATTGGGGGACAGGACAACGCCATCCGATCCTGTGTACTGACCTCCACATGGTGCTAAAACAAGGAAAAAGGAAAAATGCGATTAGCTTTTGATGATTACCTCCTTTTTCTTCCCTAAATTGCTGGCCCAGAATACTCTATTAATTCAATGGGCAATAAGCAGCAGGCATACTGAAGAATGCATCTTAAGCAGAACCTGTGCCTAATACATTTTTTATAACTTATGCTGCATTATACACTGGGAGTAATAAAACCCTAGTGAATGATTGTTCAACAGAATTTGATTTCAAATGGTGGAGAGTTTCAAGGAATGCCCTGGATAATGAGACTGTTGGCCTATAGGATATCATACATGGGAAAACAAAACATTTTTGAAATGGAAAAGAGATTTTTTTTTCAAAAAAAGAAAGTTTTTCTAGCCACTCTACAACTCCCATAATTTCACTTGTAAGTTCAGTTCTCCTCTATCGTTTGTGAGTATTTGTATCAGAAGAAGAGTGATGTTCTACTTGAATTCAGAAGACCTCCAACTTACCTGTACACATGGGCCTTGGCTTATTCCACACAGGTTTCCCATCTCCTCCCATGACACATGTCACAGTGGATACCCCTTCAATCACATAACCACTGTCACAGTAATATGTGATTGTGGAGCCCAGTTTCAGCTCACTTCCAGCTCGAGTCCCATTCTTAATCAGACCTGGATCAAAACAGGATTCTCTGGGGTTTTCTGGGGGGGAAAAACACAACCTGAACATTAATTTCCTGACACTTTTAGTCTTGCTTTCTTAGGCTAAGCACCCAATTCCATTAGAATTTTGTGGAGCAAGAAATGCTCCACTATCTGGAAAAGCTACATGCAACCATTTTAGATTACAATAGCGAAATCTACAGGAAGTCAAGGATGTTAATAAAGTCAAAGATATGTTAATAAAGCCAAGGATATGTTAATAAAGCCAAGGATATGTTAAAGAACGTGAAGAACCCTGGTACAAAATTCTATCTTTATTATTTTATTGTTTTTGAAATAGTGACAAAAACAAAAAGAACAAAAGCAACATGCACAGCTAAAAGTACAGACAATATAAAAGAAAAAGGAACAAGCAAAATGCATTTAAAAATAAAGTAAAATATAACAAAGAAGAAAGTACATTAATGAACAGTAAAAATGTAGGGGAACGTAGTCTGGATTCCCAGAAGGAACAGGCTGCCTCCCAGAGGGCATAGAGGCAGCAGAACCTGGAAAGTTTGATTAGCAGGAAGCAGTTAGGTTTCTCCCTAGCACTTCACAGCAGTTCACAGAATATATCTATAGTTATACATATAATTGCTGTAGTCTGACAAGATTCTGCCGATAGGTAAAGAACAATCAAAGAAACGACTCTTAAGTAATTTCACATGCCATTCTTGCTTCTTTCACCCAACAAACAGTTACAATTCTAGAGAAATCCCAAAGGAGCTCTTCAAAAGGTTAGTTTTTTGAAAAGTCCAGTTTCTAAAGAAGTCCAGTTGCCTTTTGAAAAGCACCTTTGGGGCAACCATGACCTGGATTATTGAAAATCTTCACAGACAATTCCACAGGTAATGATTTAATGCAATTATTATTCAAATACATATGTATAATACACTGATATAACTATTATTTTAACCTACTGTATTTTGTATAAACAAGGCCCATATTTTATATTTGTCCATACAAAATGTACATCTATAGGCAGTTTGTTCATAGGTGACAAGCACAATCAAGTCCTCAATCCATTGAGTAAAATGTGCCATGCATTTATCTTTCTAATGGGGCAATAATATCAATCTTTAGGCTATAGAAAGGGGACAGGGAAAATCCATTTACAATCCATTTCCGCTGCTTGGTTGTCAATTCCAAGTACTAGCTCAAAAGATGGTTTTTTAAATCATGATAACCATGACATTCTTCATTGATGCCAAAACAACCATTTCTAGGTTGCTAACTTAGGAACAAGTGGGTGAAAATCCCCAGTGCCAGTGATGTCATGACTACCAATACTCAAAGCCATGTAAAGCAATTTACCTCCTTGCAGCAAATGGGGAAAATGAGGTTTGCGGGAGCTGCAATAGGCTATAATAATCCCTGCAGCCTGAAACAGTTGATGATCGGGAGAAATTGAAAGTGAAACTTGCTGTTTGCACCACGTGGCAAATTGCTAGGAGGCAGAGACAGATTTTTTTTTTCTTGTTCTAATCAGGCTGTTTTCTGCAAGGAAGTAAGTCAATAACTGTAAATGCCTATAGAATGTTCAAATTATTACTTATTTTTAAAAGACTGCTTTATTATTGTTCTAGCGAGCTTAACAAAATGACTAAGCTTTTAAAAATAAATACTTGATCTGAAGAGGCCCAGTACTATTGTATCTTCTTTTAAATAGCAGAGAATAACTATACTTCCAGAAAGCACATCAATTTTAACAGCATCTGTACAAGTATAGTCTGAAATGTAACACTACAAACAGTGTATATTGTCTGTACTATTTGTTGCAAGGAGGCAAATTGCTGGGAGGCAGAGGCAGATATTTCCCCCCCCCCCCCGTTTTCCTCCCCAAAAGCTAGGTGTATATTATACTTCGGAGTATCTTATACTCTGAAAAATACGGTATTTTCTCCAGCCTAAAACAGAGCAGCCAGAGTGAATTGCTGGATTCAGGGTTAGTGGAAGATCTTATTAATTCCAGACTGGCCTGCTCAGAGGCCAATTACTGTCTGCCTGTCACAAGAATGGATGTTGCAAATCTCTTGGTTTCAGCTCAGGGGAGAACAGAGGTTTTAGTCTTAAGCCATGTCTGTCCAAGGCAGAGACCCCATGGGTCTATCAATCAAGAAATTTCATATGATTTGCCTGTTGAAATGTAGGAGCCCACATACCAGTTTCCTGCATCTCTGTCTGAAAAACATGTCTGAAAACCTAAAGAAACTGAGTCCCAGATTATGGCCTATGTTTGCTGGAGATCCAGAACTCAAGACAGGTTCAGGTAAAGGCAAAGATTCCCCTCGCACATATGTGCTAGTTGTTCCCAACGAAGAACCAATGCTGTCCAAGACGTCTCCGTGGTCATGTGGCAGGCATGTCTAAATGCTGAAGATGCACGGAATGCTGATACTTTCCCACCAAAGGTGGTTCCTATTTTTCTATTTGCATTTTAACATGCTTTTGAACTGCTAGGTTGGTAGAAGCTTAGACAAGTAACAGGAGCTCACTCCATTATGCGGTGCTGGGGATTCCAACAGCTGAACTGCCGACCTTCTGCTCAATAAGCTCAGTGTCTTAGCCACTGAGCCACCTTGTCAGGTTCAAGCAGGGCACTTTGCAGGGTTGTGTCAAAGAAGGCAACATGGTTGTGTGATTTATGCTTAATCCTCTTTTAATGGGCATCACAATATACATTTTTACATTTTATTATTATTTTTTAAAAATACCTTGTCTTTATAAATTAATAAATACTTTAGGGTTAAAAATGTGGTGTGATCAAAGTCGCACCAGAAATCCTTTTGCAATGCTTGGGGTGGTGGTGGTAAGATGTCAATCACATAATTTGCAGCAGCTATCTTGATTGTTTCATTTTTCCTCTTTCAGAGACTCTCTGGGTTCAATTCCAAGAAATATTGGGGAATGCCATATGGTGAAAAATGATCTATCCTTTAAAGAGAAGATGACAGCCCAAACTACAATTATAAGTTTTCTTAAGGATCCCTCCTTATGAAAAACAGCAAGGAAACAAACTGCTTTTCTGAATAGGCCAATTACTATCCGCACTGACTTTAATTATAATCAGGCTAAGAACATGCATAATTATCCTCAGGATGGAGATAATTCAAAACAACGGTAGGACGGTTGGAAAAGGAAGAGTAGGATCTGACAAACAGAAATCGAGAAGGAAAAGGTATATCAGGAAACAGAACCCAGCGTGGGCTAATCCTTCATCACAGCTCTGAGCAGAAAGAACATCTACAGGTATCCAGGTAGATGTGGAAGAAGCAGAAAGCATTTTTCTTTTAAGAGAAATTTATGGATACAGATTGTGTATTATACTGTATAACAAATACACAACATGTGTAACTGATTATGCATTACGCTGGAGAAAAAACAACAATTTTCAATTCCAGTGTCAATGGTGGGTCCTGAACCCACTTGCTACATAGGCACTCGTGCCACCTCCATGCATGCACCCAGCCTTTCACACATGCACTCTGCTCATGCACGAGCCTTCCATGCATGCATCTGGTCTCAAAAACATGCCTAAATAGGACAGCATAGAGCCGGAGTGGGTAGCCCCATGATTTCCGCTACCAGTTGTGGCGAACCGGTCCAAACCGGCTGAATACCACCTCTGGTCCTGAAGTTCTGACTCCATAACAGTGGTGAAATTCAATTTTTTTTTACTACCGGTTCTGTGGACGTGGCTTGGTGGGCATGGCAGGGGAAGGATACTGCAAAATCCCCATTCCCTCCCCACTCCAGGGGAAGGATACTGCAAAATCCTCATTTCCTACTGATCAGCTAGGACTCAGGAGGCAGAAAATAGATGGGCGCAGGGCCAGCCAGAGATGGCATTTGCCAGTTCTCCGAACAACTCAAAATGTCTGTTCCAGAACCTGTCAGAACCTGCTGAATTTCACTCCTCCTCCATAGCCATAGAGCAGATCAGACACGAGTAGAACAGATACACTGCAGCTTTAAGAAAGTTACCTTGGAAAATGCAGGAATTGCAAAAGCTGGTGGAGAGCTCAATTCCTTAATGGAGAAGATGCTGATTGTAATAGAATTTATTTAAAAAAAATCAATTCCTCAAGCATCCCCGTGACTGAGCAAAAGTCCCCTTCCAGAGTGAATCTCTTAACTTGATGAGCAACACAGCCAAGATAATTGAAAGGTGATTACAGACAGTTCGGTTGCTAAGGAAGGGGCCCTTTTTAACTCAATGAGGTTTACTTCTAAGCAGATGAGCAGGGTGGTCAGTTTTAAGAGACAGATAAAAAGATAGAAATACTAAAAATCAAGACTTGAAACAAAGAAATTAGCCAAATGTGGGGTTTTTTTCCCCTTGGTTTCCCTCCCCTGTGTAATCTTTTTTTTTCTTTCTTCATGCATAAAATATAATTAGAGGCTTTGATTAATCCAGAGGTTTTGTCATTTGAAAATTGCTCATTAAAAGACCAGAACTATTTTTTATTACATTTTATTTTAATTGTGAACAGCATGGTCCTGGCACAATCAGAAACTATATTTGAGGATTAGATTGTCATTGTGAGGAGAAGCAGAAGACTTTTCTCTCTTCCTCCAATGGTTCAAACTTGTCCTGTTAGCATTTCCTCATTATGTAGGTCATCAGTCCTGAACTCCTTGCAAATTGCTTCTGTACCATTAGCAAAACTTTGTTTTCTAGGTGATGGATGGACACGTGGGAAATGAGCCTGAAGTATTTCTGGATTGAGAATTCCAAAAATACACGTCCTCCTTTCAGATATGTAGAAGGGTATTATTTTCACATTGGAGGTGATAATCACAGTCTATTTTCTTGGGCGTCCATGGCCTTCTCCATGTCTGTAAAAGGCCCTTGTTTGATCTCTGACTGTTCCAGATTGTTTAAAAACTTGCTTCCCAAAGTTCTAAATCTCTCAGAAAGAATTCACCAATAGATAAAGATATTGTCTACAGGCAGTAGTTGAACTGTGGGGTCCTTAGTACTCTCAATGCCTGGTTGTCTCATTAAGTAACAGCATTAGTACTAGAAGCAAATGCGGTTTTCTCTCTTTTTATGTACAAGTGGCTTGTCCTGCCAGGGTTGGCAGAAGTGTTCTTGGTAGTTCCTTGATTAGGCTGTTTACTGCTTGTTTGTTTGTGTCAGTTAGTAGTTCCTTGATTGGGATATTGTTTACTGTTTGATTGTTGGTCTAGTGTAGTTGCTGCTTATCTGGTTTTGATTGCTGGTGAGGTGACATTGTGATCTTTCAGCTTTTTGATTGTCTCTTTTGAAATGTATGCAGGTCTATCTCTTTGTGCCTATTGATGGCGTTGTCTGAATGCAAAGATTCCAGGAATTCGCTTGTGTTTTTGGACTTGGATGATCTGGGACCGTGATGGTGAACCTATGGCATGTGTGCCACAGGTTGGTACGCGGAGCCATATTTGCTGGCACACCAGTGGTTAGCACTGGAACACATGCACATGCTGCCCAGCTGATTTTTGGGCTTCCAGAGGGCCAGGGGAGGCTATTTCCACCCTCCCCGGGCTTCAGAAGAGCTTCAGGAGGATGGGGAGGTGAAAAACAGGCCTAACGAGCCAAGCAGAAGTTCAGGAACAAACTTCCAGTTGGCCCGTTGGACCTGTTTTTCAAAAATGGCTTCCCCCGGGGGCCCCGGAAGCTGGAAACAGATCATTTCCAAACTTCTAGTTGGCCCATTGGGGCTGTTTTTCACCCTCCCCAGTCTCCAGAGGCTTTCCTGAAGCCTGAGGAGGGTGAAAAATGGCCCCAACCGGAAGTTTGGATATGATCCGTTTCCGGCTTCCGGATGGCGTCCAAGGGGGCAGGGGAGACTGTTTTCAAACCTCCGGAGCCTAGGGAGGGGTTGTGTGCGCATGCACAGGGGGGGGCATGCAGGTAGGCGTGGAGGATTGAATTGGTGTGGGCGTGCACACACAATTTTGGCATACCACAAAAAAAAGGTTTGTCATCATTGATCTAGGATGCTCACTTTAGTTGAAACTATGGTGAAGTCTCTCCATGTATTATTGGGTTAAGGGGTTTTCCTCATGTCTTCTAACAGCTAGTTGTTGTTCATGGATCTGTTCTGCTAGCCTTCTGTCATTATGTCCTACAAGTCGGTGTTACAATCCTTCCATTGTATTTTGTAGATGACACCTGTTTTTCCTTCTGGGGCTACTGAATCTTTTAGTTTACTTAAGATGTTTTGGAGGGCTTTAGTTGGTTTGCATGCTAGTCATCTACAATATAATCTAACCACTATCCTCCACCTCCAGTTGTGACTTAGAGTGATTGCCTAGATCAGTGTTTCTAAACCTTGGTAACCTTAAGTCCTGTGGACTTCAACTCCCAGAATTCCCCAGCCAGCTAGCTGGGGGATTCTGGGAGTTGAAGTCCACAGGACTTAAAGTCGCCAAGGTTGAGAAACACTGGCCTAGATGATGCTAGGTCATAAAAACCACTTTTCACAGATCAATACCAATAAACCACTTACAAGCCAGAGAAGCAGCGAAAGAAACTTTTCTTCTCTTTCTACAGTGTGCATTTCTAAAGCTTATAACGAATGCTCTGTCCTACTATATTCCTGTGATCACTCTACACTTATTCTCGTTATTTTAAAGAGCCAAGTTGTCTTTTATCTAAGGAGCTGCTACATCTTTGGCTTGACATGATGCCTCCCACCCCCTGTCAGGCATCTCAGCTACATGCTTGATCTCTGTCTTGATGCTTGCTTGGAGAGGAATAAAATAACACTTCACATTGCACAACAAAGTACTGACAGAGAAAGAGGAGGGGCTCGCAAACTCCACTGACTTTGGTGTTTTCTTGTAGGTCTTTTCCCATTATGCTTTCTTTCTTCCTACACAACCATCTTTAAATGATGCTGGAAGTCCTAGTCATCCACTACATTTGCCCTACATGCCTCCAGGCATGTAGGACCTGCTCCTTCTGAACTTCCTGGTCCATTGCTTGAAATAACTACTTCACCACTTCTGCAGAATATCAACTCCTTTGATTATATGCCCCTAGCCTATTGCGACCCACAATCATGGTTTCTACGTCACATAAATCATATATCACTGGATGGCGAACCTATGGCACATATGGCACAGGTGGCACACAAAGGCCTCTCTGTCAGCACATGAGTCATCGCCCCAGCTCATCTCCATTGCCCATGCGCACGCTCCTCCTGCCACTCGACTGATTTTCGGGTCTCTGCTGCACATGCAGGAGAAGTGTGCACATGCATGGGGGAGAGTGGGAGGTCACATGCTCATGTGCAGCAGCAGGGGGGAGTGCAGGGGGATGCAGCACCATCTCCGTGTCCCATTTTTGGTCCCAGGAGACTTCAAGGAGGCCTGCTAGGCCCAAAAGAGTGTGCGGGGGTGTTTATGCATGCATGCTCAGGGGGTGGCACACATGGGGGACGGGCTATCGCGTGAACCAATGGTGGGTTCCAGCTGCATCCACATGGACATGCGCAGTGTGTGCGCAGGCATCTTAGCGCCTTTGTGACACTCCAGCTGCTCAGCGGAGCGTCACACAGGCACTGTGCATGCTTTGTGCATGCGCAAAGGTGCCAAAGACTTAAAAGATTGGTAAGGAGCTCGGGTGGGCAGGCTGGCCCTCTGGAGCACCATACCGGAATGGTATTCGGTGCTCCGGGCAGGCTCCGGTACGCCCATACCAGGGAGTACCGCCTGCAACCCACCACTGGCGTGCACACATGCTTTTGACACATGAGGACAAAAAGGTTAGCCATTACTGTCTCATAATCCCCATTGCAGTTTAGAGTAGCACTTCCTAAACTTCATTATCCCAAAACCTATCTGAAGCTCTTATCAAACTTCAAGGTCCAGTCCTTTCCTTCAGGACCACCATAACTTCAAGCAATCACTGAACAAATTATTGTAATTCAATAATTATTTGTATTATAAAAATTATTCCCTTGAATGAGCCTTGTCATTTCAACAAACTACCACTGATAACCTCATTGGTTTTGATCTGAATAAGAATACTTTGGGAGATTTTCAAATATATTTTAGTACCTGTGGCAATCTTTAGGTCAATTTAAATGTCCCTGTTGAGATGAGTAATGGGTTCATATGTCATTATACCCCTCTCTCCCAAAAAAAGAAGAACACTTTAACTCAGTGTTGGGTAATTTACCCTGCTTTAGGAAGCACTGGCTTAGAATAATGTCCCAAATGTGCTTTTTCAAGAGGCACCTGGACTTTCTAGTTTTTCTCTGAAGATGTTTCACTTCTCATCCAAGAAGCTTCTTCAGCTCTGACTGGATGGTGGAGAATGGAAGGATTTATATTCCTTGCAGACAGATGGTCATTTGCATTCCATTAGAGTTATTGAAGCCACTGTGTCTTCAGGGTCACCTGAGTAATGGAAATGGATGTGGAGCCTTCTCAGAACTGCTGAAAGGACTGGGTTGTGGAGCTGTGGTTTCTCCAGGATGTTTTCCGCCCTGTGTCCTTTCACTTTTGAAGACCAGCACAGAGTGTTGGAGATGAGACTGTGCTCTCTGCATCTCAAACTGAAGCACAAATGGTTCCTGCTCCCAGTTCGGCCCGGATTAGGCGAACCAGTACTGGCGGCAGAGGGAGACTCCACCCACCCACTCGGATGTTTCTGTGCATGTAGTTGCTACTTAGATAAAATACATCAGAAAGCTGATGCCGTTCTACAGAGGAATTGTTGAGTCTGTCAGCTGCACCTCCACAACTGTCTGGTTTGGCTCTTCAACCCAACAAAACAGACACTGACTTCAACAGATAATTAGATCTGCAGAAAAAACAATTGCTACCAACTTGCCTTCAATTGAGAACATGTATACTGGTCAAGTGAAAAAGAGGGCTGAGAAAACATTTACAGACCCCCTCACATCCTGGAGATAAATTGTTTCAACTTCTGCCCTCAAAATGACGCTCTAGGGCACTCCACACCAGAACAACTAGACACAAGGACAGTTTTTTCCTACACTGTCAAATAATTTACTAAGACTGTATTCCTATTATTCTTCTCTTCCTTCCTAGTGCCTATCTCTTTCCACTTATGACTATAACCATGTTGCTTGTATCTTTCAATTTATATTGTTTTATTTGTTTCCTAGTACAATTTGATAGCTTATTAGTATCCTTGACTATCACTAAGTGTTGTATCTTTTTATTCTTGATGAATGTCTTTTATTCTCCTTATGTACACTGAAAGCATATGCACAAAAGACAAATCTCTTGTGTGTCCAATCACAATTCTCTTCTCTCTTCTCTTCTCTTCTCTTCTCTTCTCTATTCTATTCTATTCTATTCTATTCTATTCTATTCTATTCTATTCTATTCAACACTGGCCATGCTGCTTTCCACACCCTGGAGAAAAGAAACAAACAAGCAACAGGGACTCCTCACAACCCAATTGCTCTTTTTCCTTTTCTAAATTTCATCCAAAGTAGAATTTTTGCCTTTCAAACTCATTTAATTGGAAAAAAAACTGAGCCTCTTGGACATTCAATTAGCAGTAGTAGATATTGGCTTGAATGTTGAAGTCAGTCTCAAAACAATTTTAATCTGGATGTTGTGGGAAGCAATAGTAGATGATGAATTTTTGCAACTGCAATAAAGGCAAGGTAAAGGTAAAGGTTCCCCTTCCACAAAAGTGCTAGTCGTTCCTGATTCTAGAGGGTGGAATCCATCCCCATTACAAAGCCGAAGAGCCAGCGCTGTCCGAAGATGTCTTTGGGGTTTTGTGGCTGGCAAGATTAAACACCAAAGGCGCACAGAACACTGTTGCATTCCCCCCAAAGATGGTTCCTATTTTTCTACTTGCATTTTTTACATGCTTTCAAACTGCTAGGTTGGCAGAAGCTGGGACTAGTAATGGGAGTTCACTCTGTTACGCAGCACTAGGGATTCGAATTGCCAAACTGCCGACCTTTCTGATCAACAAGCTCAGCATCTTAGCCACTGAGCCACCATATCCCCATGCAACTGCAATAGTGTTCCCCAATTCTTAAGGATACCTATGAACTGGTTTAATTATTTGATTAATTACAAATGCTTTCCTGCTTCATTTGCTTGAACCCCAAAGGCAGAAAACTCAGAGAAGTTGTCCCAACTTGGTTGTCCCAGCCTAGTCAGAAGGCTGTCTTTCTTTCTTCCTTCCCTCAAGTTCTCCAGTTCTTGCAAGTTCAGATTTCTCTGATCTCATGCTCAAGATGTTTGGCTTTCCTTTCACGCATGAAAGTTTAAAATGCTGCTTTTAGCTCCCAGCAAAACAGCTCTGTGACTAGATAAGGGCACAAACATTTGCATAGGTATCCTTTGGAGAGGGAGGGAAGGAGAGAGAAAGCAGGAAACTTTCATTTCCAGTTGTGGCCTTGATTTAATCAGTTCCCTCCTTTATCAAAAGCAATGGCAAAAATTGATTGTTGTTCTGATGGAATCCATTACAAATTAACCGGTTGGGTGTCAATCAATGAACTTTGGTTTTGAAGAAGCATTTATTGCTGAAGTTCAGGATTTTTTCCCCCTGTAGTGAAAATTTCTCTGTGTAGTGAACAACATAGTGAATTTCTAAGCTACCCTTTCTTGAGAAGGATCATTTTATATTGAGGTAAAACATACTGTGAAAACTTATGGGTTGCATACATCCTAAACTACATACATTTTGAGACACACTCACACATCCCAACATAAACCCAAAATAGAGGCGCTCAATTTTTTGTCTCTCTTTTAGTTCTCAGGAATGATGTTTTGCATATTCTAAATAAGGAGTGCTTATTAGGGCCAAATATCTGTTTGGGAAATATCTTGTATATGAATGGACACAATTACCGTAGCTTCCTTGACAGTAGTAAGGAAGAGCTTACTTGCTATCTTGCTGCAATGTTTTGACTTCTTGGGTCCTGGGATTTCTTGTTTATTTTATTTGGTCATGCTTAGCATTTTTAGGTTGTGTATCCAGGCATAAAAATTCTCTTTACTCAAGTCTATCCTCCATTGATTACATAGACACAGCTATGTCATTTTCTTAGCAACTCTACAAAATTGCTTTGCTCCTGCCTTTCATCTAGGAGTTTTATTTCCTTGTGGTTTCCCACACATACACACACCCACATGTACGAACACACCACTAGCAAGTTTATTTTAACCATTCACTTATTTGTACATCTAGGCAAAGTAGAATAAAGGCTGGGCACAGCCCGATCTATTTGGAGTGTGGGCATCACTAGCCCTCTGCTTTAGTTAGGTGATTCACCCCATGTCACTTTCTTCTGACATGACAAAGTGTCTCAGAGTGTGTTGTGGTCTGCCAGCAGCCTGCAGAGTTCAGACAGTGAGAAGGTTGGGGAGGAACATAGGCCAGTCCAGGAGTCTGGGGAAGGCTCAGACGAGGACTCTGCGTCGGAGGCAGAGAGGGGTCCAGGGCCATCTGGGAGTTATGTGCTGCCTCTGGAGCCTCCAGAATCAGACATCAGTGAGGCAAAAGAACAGTGTAAGCCTGCTCCTAGTGTGCACATGTGCAGAGCTGTCAGAAGGCAAGAACAGTTAAGACAAAAGAGGCGACTCAAGAGCAAGGCTTTGAGATGATTTGCCCCTCCCATAAGACATAAAGGAGGAACAAAGGCATGTGAGCCTTTACAGGAAGCAACTTAATTTGTTCTAGTCGGTTTAAAGTCTGAAGCTCTGTTTTGACTCTATGCTCCATGTGGCCTTGCCAAGCTAATTGCCAATTAGGTCTTTGGCTGTGTTTCAAGGGAGATAAAGGTGGGAGCTTATCAGCCTTATCCTGAAAGACTTTGGCAGACTCTTTACAAACTATTTGTGACTCATTACGGGCTGTGAATGAACATAATTCACAGCCATTGAAATAAAAAGAGGATTTTGGGGACTAAGTGTGTGCTTTTTACTGTATCAGGAAGCCTAGATCAGAACAAAGTGGAGCACTACTGTATGTGAAAAATCAATTTCAGCTGGCCAGATTGCCATTATCCACCTGCTGTTCATAGGCAGTTGCTCAGACTGAAGTGCTAAGATGATCTCTCTTCTAGCAAGGTCTACGTATCCCTACATTCTATCAGTTAGAATGTTTGTTTCACGAATCAAAGAACAAAGAAAAGTCAAAAAAGTTTTTTTTTCTCCACTTTGAATGAACTAGGGTTGGAAAGAAGAGAAGTTAACAGATGAAAAATAAAATCAGTGCATTCTACATAGGATACAAATAGTGTTTCCCCCTCCCACCTCCTTCCCTTGTGCATGCCAAGTGGAATCTTTAAACCCACTGCAGCATGAAAATATTGCACCTGATGGACTGTGCAACTGGGATGTGCTTCAAGTGGGCAGAAAACAAAAAGCAGGAGCAAATAGAAAAGGGCACACTCTGCTCTTTGAAGAGTCACCAGCATGGGACTGGATTGCTCTAATCGGAGGAATGGGAACAGGTCAAAATAAAACATGTAAGGCACCTCTACAATTTCCTTCTACTCCTACGATTCACCTACTTAGCAGATGACTTTTCTTTCAAAAATAAATATTTTCTAATTTTGTTCTTCTTCATCGGCCTTATTCTCAGACTTCATCACATAACACAAATGATTGCATCAGCTTTATTGCATGCCTTTTAATTCATTATTGGACTTGACTTCGGCACCTATAATTCCAGGGTAGAAAGCCATGTTATATAACAGGGCTGTCAAAATCACGGCCCATGGGGTGTATGTGTCATGTCTGGCCACGCCCATGTCTGGTTTAGTGAAGGGGGGAAAAGTCACAATACGTCATGCGATGATACCGTAACGATGTGAGTTTGACACCCCTGATCTAAAGGTAAAGGTTCCCCTCGCATATATGTGCTAGTCGTTCCCAGCTCTAGGGGGCGGTGCTCATCTCCGTTTCAAAGCTGAAGAGCCAGCACTGTCCAAAGATGTCTCCGTGGTCATGTGGCTGGCATGACTAAATGCCGAAGGCACAAAGAACACTGTTACCTTCCCACTAAAGGTGGTTCCTATTTTTCTACTTGCATTTTTACATGCTTTCTAACTGCTAGGTTGGCAGAAGCTGGAACAAGTAACAGGAGCTCACTCCATTATGCCTCACTCCATTACCCCTGATCTAGAAGCACACACAAATGCAGAAATAGATTTTTTTTAAGCTGATACACCTAGATCAAACGAGACTTGAAATCTGCTTACAGTTACATGAAGGAAGGCAATAAGGATGACATGCATATCTACTAGAAAGTGGGACATACCTGTGTAATGGATTACAAATCCTGTATTGCTGACAGAAGCATCACTGCGGAAGGCCAGGAAAAGGTTGTTGCTGCTGCTCTCAATCCTTTCTGGTACTTGGGTATCATAGAAACTCCCAATCAAGGGACTAACTGAACTGGCACCATCATAGATGTGCAAGAAATCATACCCTGGTTCCAAATTAAACCTGAAAGGGAAGAGAAAAGAAAACTAAGTGTGTCAAGTATCTGACTACCAAGAACAGGGATATAATGGAATTCTCTGAACCTCAGAACAAAAATGAACATTTGCAAAACATTGAACGACAAGAACAGATGCATATTCATAGCTCAACAATGACTTAGCCAGCTCCCTTGTTCTATTAAGAAACATTTTAGAGCAGTGTTTCTCAACCTCAGTGAATTTAAGATGTGTGGACTTCAGCATCCAGAATTCTCCACCCAGCAATGCTAGCTAGGGAATTCTAAGAGTTGAAGTCCACACATCTAAAAGCCAGCAAGGTTGAGAAACACTGCTTTAGAAAAAGGATCAAAGGCAGCAAGGGAGACCCATCTCAAGACAGCTGCTGATTAAAGGGACTACAATACAATATCTTCTGTAATCTAGCCTCTTTTTTCTTTACAACAAATCCAGATAATGAGATGTGCGACAATCAAGCTTTCTGCTACTGACAGGAGATTGACAACTGATCCTTTTAGTTCTTTGTTGTCCTTTTAGAAAGATTTATACTCAAAGTAGGTGTTTATGGGAGGTGTAGAGGAGCACAGAGGAGGAACATGGAGAAGGTATGCAAGGACTGTTTGCAAAATATAAGCTTAACCCAAAAAATGAAGACAGCATCATGGTTGTTCCACCTTGACTTCTTTTGGTTTAAAGAGAGGGAAGGAATAATTATCAATATTTCATTATTATAGTCCATATCAGCAAATAAAGTTCTAGTATTTCTTGTGGCACTTGTTTCCAGGCCTCGTCTATAGCAGGAGGATTAAAAAGGGCAAATTTGGAGGGAAATTGTCACTTTCAGTCTTTAGCTCCTCGTATAGAGGAGAAACTTTTATGCATCTCTGTCATTCATAAATATGGGACCTGTGACCTCCAAACTTTAGATCTTGCAAGTGTTAGATGGAGGGATGCCACCCTATTGTAAGAATTAAAGAGAGATAAGGATTTGGGAAAAGGTGTTCAATATTCTAAATAAATGTGATTGGGTTACTCTGCTAAGTGACATAGATGGATGGATGGATGGATGGATAGATGGATAGATGGATGGATGATGGATGGACATAAGATGTGAGTGAAGAAAAACATTGATTGGTTCCACTTGAAGAATGAAAAAGAGAAGGACTGCTGATTTGGCAGTCTATTTCTTTCTATACATGGAATAGTAAAAGGATAATTTAAAAGCATAGTTGCTTTGATGTTTATGATGAAAAATAGATGGAATCGGTGAAAGACTCAGGGGTCATGAA
The DNA here is from genome assembly GCF_051295495.1 of Thamnophis sirtalis. Taxonomy (NCBI): domain Eukaryota; kingdom Metazoa; phylum Chordata; class Lepidosauria; order Squamata; family Natricidae; genus Thamnophis; species Thamnophis sirtalis. The sequence continues at coordinate 24,790,347 of NW_028261393.1, read as the reverse complement.
AAATTCTATATGTGGGGCAGATATGTAGTAAGGTCAAAGGTGGGGGAAAATGGAGGTAGAAAAAGAACTAAGTAATGCAAAAATAAAATGGCCACAAGGGAAAAAAAGAATGAATCTTGTATTAGAAAATAGATTCTTCTTTGAAAAGAATGGGTGGAAAGTAGACAGAAGGAACCAGCCAGTGTGGCATAACAATGGAAGCATGGAAAAGAATTACTGCTGCCCCAAAAATGATGATGGAAATATATTGTGTAATGTGTACATAGAAAAAAATAGTTATCTCTTGCATATGTATGAAAATAATGTAGTTAAACAGACCGAGAAAGCAGTAACATGATGGTTTAGTTTAGTTTAGTTTCTGCAAGATGATACAGAAAGATTGTGATGGAAATTGTGTGTATGTATGTGACTTTGTTCTCCAGGCTTTGCCTTAGAGATTCTCTTTTCCTGGATGCTAATTATTGGTGAGATGTTTGCAGGTACCCCAGTTCATTACCTCACTTCTTTCTTTTTTTCTCTGAATTACAGTTTTATTTATTTGCTTTTTACATATACTGTTTCCATATTGTTCAGTGCATTGTGAGCTGTCCAGAGTCATTTGGAGTTGGATGTCATAAAATCAATTGACAAATTAAAAATGAAACTGTGCCTGGGGCTTAAGGAATGTCCTTGTTATTCCTGCATACAAAGCTACAAGCACAGAAACAAGAGTAAATGGAAAATTTACACAATTTTTACTAAGTATGTCTGGGAAGAGACTTGGTGGAATTCTGATTAATTGTGTTTAAGAGGTGGCAATAAACAAAATGCAGGAAGTGGGTTTTATGTCTGGGTGTACCAGTGGTGGGTTCCAGATCCCATTCCAACCGGTACAGTTGGAACAGGCCCGGTGGCATGCATATGGACAGGCACAGCACGCGCATGCATCTTAGTGCCTCCGTGAGCCTCCGTGACGTTCCAGCTGCTCAGCGGAGCGTCACACAGGTGCTGTATGCACCATGCATGTGCGTGGCAGCGCAGAAGCTTTAAAACACAAGTAAGAAGCTCGGGCGTGCAGGTGGGCCCTCCAGAGCACCGTACCGGAATGGTATCCCGTGCTCCGGGCAGGCTCCGGTATGCCTGTATTGTGGCGTACTGCCTGCAACCCACCAGTGCGGTGTACAGACAAGAATTTTTGCTCTTTGGAAAGCATTGAAAAATATATGAATGTAAGGAAAGAACTGCATGTTTGTTGACTCAGAGAACATTTATGACAAAAGTGAATTGACTTCAATTATGAAAAAAAATGTATGTTTATGGAAAGTGGTAGAGCTATAGATTGCAAATTGCTATAAACTGTATGAAAGGATGGTTATATAAATTGTATGGAAAGATGGTTGCTGAAAGTGGTAGAGCTGTAGATGATGAAAATAAGGCATGAATATAACCGCAACAAGATTATTATATGCACAAAGATGGAAAGATTCAGCATTATCTACGATAGAGGAATGGTTGGTGAAGATGATGGAATTTGCTGAGATGCTTAAATTGACTTCTTTGATCAGAGAAGAGATAATCTCTATGTTTATCTGAAACTTCTTGTAGACATTTTATGTGAAATTGAAAAAAAATGAGTTTATGATTTACAGTTTTGATGTTTACACAAAACAGATGATAAAAAAGAGAATTATGTTGTAACCATAGAGACAAATTAATAATTAAACTTCTAGATGGTTTAAAGTAGACTGGATGTTACTTCTTTAAATATTTTTTTTAATTTCTTTTCCTCTTTCCTTTTCCTTTTTATGTATTTTTTCCTTTCATGCACTTTTAATATTTTTTTTGTTTTTTTCTTCTTTTCTTTTTCTCATTCATTGATTTGCTTGCATGTCCCTTCCTAAAACATTTAGTAAAATATGACAAATGAATTTAATTAAAATATTTTACATTTTTAAAGAAAAAAAGCATGAGTGAGAATAAATGACTATCTAACGGATTAAAGAGCAGGAGTTGTAATGCTCCCTTGGCTATTCAGCGTATTTATGGATAAATAGATATAAATAGTGGTGGCTGCAGACTTGTGTTGAGTGGGAAATGAATTGATATATATTTTAAGCCAGGTTGTAGGCTTAAATGCAGAATGATCTGCAGCAAATGTTATGATGCAAAAAGCAGGGTAGACTTGAAAACTACTGTAGTGAATCTCAAAGTTGCGCTTCACTGCAAAAACAGAGTGCAGGTTATGCATCAGTAATAAAAACTACAGTACGTAGATTAATTTGAATACATTGGTGTTAAGTTTACTTAAAGTTGGGAACTTTAAGATGTGGGAATCCTACTGGAAGATGTGGTCTGCTTCAAGAAATGAATATTTTATGAAGTAAGCAAAATCAGCTTTGTATAACAATGTCCTTCTATCTGGGTTTTTTTACAAGTACTCTTCAATTTACAACTACACATTTAACAATGGTCAGGAATTACAACAGCCTTGAATTGGGGCTTTACAGTTTGTAAAGTACTTTTGGCCACTACAAAATGTTGCACACAACCCTGAGGTCATGTGATCATGCTCTGGATGCCTAGCTAAACTACTCCCCATTTTTTATCAATAGATTTTCACTCACTTTGGGGCAGAGAGATTTTAACCTTTTTTCCAACAGTCTTCCTATGATCATGTATCAAGGCAGGTCTTTCCCCAAATAATAGAGAAGGTTTGCAATGATCTGTTGACCTAATTGATTCTCATGTCTGTGAATCAACCCCCTAGGAGCTGAGGTGGTGCAGTGGTTAGGGTGCAGTACTGCAGGCCACTTCAGCTGACTGTTATCTGCAGTTCAGCGGTTCTAATCTCATTGGCTCAAGGTTGACTCAGCCTTCCATCCTTCAGAGGTGGGTGAAATGAGGACCCAGACTGTGGGGACGATATGCTGACTCTGTAAACCGCTTAGAGAGGGCTGAAAGCCCTATGAAGCGGTATATAAGTCCAACTGCTAAGTCCAGTTGCTCTTTGTTTGGAAACTTTCACAAGCAGTAACAATACAGAAAGGTGTTTTGGGGGGTGGGGTTTTTTTTGGGGGGGGGGTGTATGTATAGTCAAGGAAATCTACAATGCTTTTTACCACAGAAGAGTTCTGGTAGCCTAAGATTGCTAGTTCGTTTTGTTCATGCAAGTGCACTATTCATGGTACACACAGGGGGGTGAACTAGCTTTGCACCAGCTGGATAGCAGCATTCGGGGCATTTTACTTTCTTCTGCTAACCTTGCCTCGCTTCCAGTCAGATCAGAGGTGGCATTCAGCCAGTTCTGACAGGTTCTAGAGAACCGGTAGCAGAAATGTTGAGTAGTTTGAAGAGCGGGCAAATAGGCTGGCCACATCCCCGCTGCCTCCCAGCTGATCTTCTTTTGTTGCCCTGAACAGGAGAATGGAGCTGGGAAGCAGGTTAGTGGGATGGGGAGGGAATGGAGATTTTACAGTATCCTTCCCCTGGAGTGGTGAGGGAATGGGGATTTTGCAGGAACCTTCCCCCAGGAGTGGGGAGAGAATGGGGATTTTGCAGTATCCTTCCCCTGCCATGCCCACAAAGCCATGCCCACAAAGCCATGCCCAAAGAACTGGTAGTAAAAAAAAACTGAATCCCACCACTGAGTCAGATCCAGCCCCAGCTCCCACTTCTGCGTGGAACGCTTTCCCCATCAGAATGGTACCTATTTATCTACTTGCATTTTTACATGCAGATATACATTTTTACATTTTACATTTCTTGCTGACGTCGAGTGTCATTAATCCACTGTGCCCTCAGGCTCCCTATATGCACAGAAAAATGATTTATTCAGAGAGAACCAACAGGTTTAATCTCCATTTACTGAGTTGCATCAGTGGTGGGATTCAAATAATTTAACAACTGATTCTCTACCTAATGATTTCTTCCAACAACCAGTTCACCAAACTGCTCAGAAAGTTAAAAACCAGCCGAGGTGGGTTGTTGCAGTAGTAGCAGTGGTGGGAGGCTCCACCCACCTGCCCAGACGCTTCTGTGCATGTGCAGAAGCATCACACGAGCAGGAGCATGTGCAGGAGTGTTCCTGAACTAGTAGTAACAAAATTGGCAATCCACCAATGACAACCAGTTCTTCCGAAGTGGTGTGAACTGGCTGAATTCCACCACTGAGTTGCATCCGTGACTTAAGATAAGGGAATCTGAGGCACTTACGTGTGAAACACCAGAGCAATGACATAATCCGGCGAGACGGTCAGCTTCCAATCACACTCTTTTCCTGGAGGGTAAGGCTCCGGGTAACCGGGGGACAAGATAACCCCTGAAGGCCCTGCCAGGATCCCACCACAAGGTGCTAAAGGAGGAGAGAGCAGAACCACAGCTTATTTTGCATGCCGTCTTTTGAGAGACTCCTCAAACAAGCTATGCATGCATTTATGACAAATTAAGGCTTTAAACCTGGGGCAGTCCAAGATCACGTCTTCCCTTGTGTTTAACCAGGGTTGATGCTTTCAAATTTTACTCCCCCACCCAGAAAACTTCCCTTCACTCCTGCTGTGCTTGAGAAAACTCACAAATAGCTTAACCATTTTTCATAAAATTCTACCAAGCTTGCCCCCCTCCCCCCATTCCTGCCACACTTCCTGATAACTTGCAGATGGCCTGTGAACCTTGGACTAAGATACAGGCCATTTTCCCCTTTTGTAAAGCTGACACTAAAACAGGAGTTTGGAATTTGAACTTCTGAAAAATGTCTAGATATTGCATTTTGTACAATCAGTAGTTTCTGCCTACAGCAAGGCTGTCAAACTCACGTTGTCTCGGTGTCATCATGTGATGTATTGGGACTCCCCCCTTCTCTAAACTGCGTGGGGGCAGGGCCAGCACAGGATGCGTCCGGCCTACGGGCAGCAAGTTTAACATCCCTGCACTAAATCTTTTTGTTTTGCTTATTCTGAAGTTAATTTCATCATGCATTTCACATAACAAAGACCCAAGTTCTGAAAACAGGCATGCATGTATGTGCACATGCCTTGGAGTCAGTTTTGGCTCCTAGAAACTGCCTGGATAAGTCTTTGCAGTTTTCTTGGCAACATGTTCAGAAGTGTTTGCCCTTGCCTCCTTCCTAGGGCTGAGGGAGAGTGACTGGCCCAAGGTCATCCAGGCTTTCTGCCTAAGGAAAGACTAGAACCAGAACTCACAGTCTTCTGGTTCCTAGCCTGGTGCCTCAATCACTACCAAACTAGCTCCCTTTTCCAGTTCTATACCTTCTTCTCTATATAACTAAATCCAGATAGGCTTAATGAGGTTTCAAACTAGAAATTAGCTGAGTAATAAAAAAAGAGTATGAATTTCTTGGAAAATGGAGCTTTTGTTGTGTGGATTCATCAACATTTCCTCATTGTACCAATAGCTCCCTATAATCATCTCCATGTCAACATGCCCTTGACATTTGCCTAAGGAATGTAAATCTCCATCTTGATGGAAGAGTTCACATCCAACTACCCGTTTCCCACTCTCTTAGGGATGTGTCATGTTAGTAAGTTGCTGCTGTGATCCACCAGCAGCCAGCAGAGCAGGCAGCAGAGTCGGATAATGAGGAGGTTGGAGAGGAACATGGGCCAGTCCAGGGGACTGAGGAAAGCTCAGACGAGGGCTCTGCATCGGAGGCAGAGAGAGAGCTATACAGCAGTGAGGCAGATGAACAGCTGAAGCCTGTTCCCAGTGTGTGAATGTGCAGAGCTGCCAGAAGACAAGAACAACTAAGAAAGCAGGGTCGACTTAAGACTAAAGCCACACCTTAGAGGTGATTGGCCCCTCCCAAAGGAAACAAAAGAGGAGTGAATGGGGAGTGGGCTTTTGCAGGAAACAATTCGTTCCTTCGGTCGTGTCAAGAGTGGAAAGTTCTGTTTGTGACTATAAGAGACTCTGTGCCAAGTTTTGCCTTGCTCTGCATTTGGAAACTAGTTATCTGGCAGGGCTTCAAATGAGATAAGGTTTGTGTTAATAAATATTCCTCTGAAAGACTTTTTACTAAGCCTTGCTGACTATGAATAAAAGGAATTCACAGTCTTGTAAATAAAAGGGATTTTGCCAGGACTAAGACTCTGCTTCTTGCTTTTTAAGGAAGCCTGGGTCTGAACAGTTGCTTACTTAAAATGAAGAAGCTGAAGACTGCCTTCCACTAAAACAGAGGTACCCAAATTTGGCAACTTTAAGGCCTGGATTTCAGCTTCCAGAATTTCTTAGCCAGCCATGCCAAAGGCTTTGAGTTGAAGTCCAGAAGTCTTAAAGTTGTCAAATTTGGAGACCCCTACACTAAAAGAAGAGAAACAGCATTGGAGTGGGACACAAAACATATTCTTAGCTTAGTTTAAGAAAGGAATATATTTCACTCTATTTTCCTTGATTGGGAACCACACCGAAGGGCTACTTTGAATCCCATCCTAGAAGTTGCTTAGATGTCTCCTTTATCACTCTGAAAGTACCTTTTGCTCAACATCGACTCTTAACACAGGAGAGGGAAAAGGGTAAAGTGCCCCAGCATAACTAATTCAATATCTGAACCCTGAGAAGGAAAGCCCTGATCAGATTACAGTCTCATTTGCTCTGATTTGCAAACATGGGTCTGTACCAGCCCCACACTGGCAGCTTCTGTACCTATGCAACTGGGTGGATCAGGCTGCCAAAAGAACCTGTTCTCGATCTGCACACAGCTGATCTTAGCATCTCCCTGCAAGGTGTATCCTGGATCACATTGGAAAATGATGTTGTCTCCTGCTTCCTTGCTGTCTCCACTCCGGCTTCCGTTCTGTGGGATCCCAGGGTCATTGCAGGAGGTGGCGGTGGACACTAATAACAAAAAGTCAGGGAAAAGATGAACCAAGGGAACAGAATTATTCATTGAATTTTTCAATTATTCCATAAACTCTGAAGCTATGGCATGACACTCATGTTGAGCATAGTACTCTGCATTTCCTGGAGGCGCTCAGGAGACGAAGAGCAGCCACCTAGCATACAATTAGAGCAAGAATGGCTCCAGAGGGAAACAACACAGAAAGCAGCCTGTTCCTCATTGCTGAGCAGAACAAAGAAAGTGGTATGGAATCCACCAAGTCCATCACTGTCCATCATGGAGGACAATGCTGATGGTGTAACTGGTGGCATCTCACAATGGTCTCATTTTCCTCTCTTCCACCGCTATCTTTTGGATGACGCCAGTAGCCATGAGTGGTTTTTTTTTTCAGGCACCAAAAAGAATACAGAAAGACAGATATTGGTATTTATAAGCAGTTTAATTTCATTTGAATGGCCAAATTAGGCCAGGTATACCAAACTGCAGACAAACTCAGGAGTAGTGAAACACGGCTCCCTGCGTTTCTATCTTCCAAGTAAATTCCAAAGGAAAAGATCAAAAGGAACTCTTCCAAGAAGTCCACTTTTTGCTGACTGAATCAGCATTGGAGAAAAACAATGCAATCCTATTTACTTCAAAAAGCAGACACATTTAGCAGGTTCTGACAGGTTCTGGAGTACCAGTAGCAGAAATTTTGAGTAGTTCGGAGAAATGGCAAATACCACCTCTGGCTGGCCCCAGAGTGGGATGGGAACAGAGATTTTCCGATCCTTCCCCTGCCATGCTCAAAGAACCATTAGTTTAAAAAAATGTATTTCATCACTGTTTAGGTTCAACCAAAACTCTTCTTTAAGCAAGGCATAAAGCAGTAGGTGGGCAGAAAGAAGAAATCAGGGCAAAATTAAGACAGAGCTAGGAAGTAATCAAATGAAGGTTGTGAATGAAATATATTAATATAAGGACAGTACTACCAATACCAGGCTCTATGCACGATAGAGCATAGCAAATAGAAGAGCAATAGCACAGACCTATATACTGCTTCACAGTGCTCTACAGCCCTCTCTAAGCAGTTTACAGAGTCAGCATATTGCCCCCAACAATCTGATTTGAACTGCCGAATTGCTGGTAATCAGCAGTCAGAAGAATTGGCCTGCAATATTGCCTTCTAACCACTGCACCATGACGGTTGCACTACCATGGTTATTATCCCCTTCTGAAAAATAAAGTGTGTTTATTCCCTATTTCTTTCCAAACTGGTCAATATACTCAAAGGATCCTCCTGGGCTTACAGCGTATTGTCATTATATAACTCATATCACAAAACTAGGAAAAAAACATCTGCAGATGCTACTTGCTTAATGGCTGCAATTGGGTTAGAAATCTCAGTTGTTGGGCAAAACAGTAATTAAGGGAGATGCCTACATGACTCCTTTGCTCAACAACCACAATCCCAGCATTACCAATTGTGGTTGTTAAGTCATCATCCAGATTGTCAAATGGACAAAGCAAAAGAGCTGCCTCCAGACAGCAGCTCTTTTTAAGAGAGAAAGAGCTGCCTGTCAGAGGGTTTCAGCTCTGTGCGGAGCTGAAATCCTCCCAGCTGGTAGCCCTTTTGTTCTCAAATGTTCCTGCCACGTGCCAAATAATTTCAGTTTTCCTCTGTTCAAACTTCAAGGAGGGGCAATCCTTCAGGAGGCTGCAGGAATCCATCCCTCCATCCCAGTAGTGAAATTCAATTTTTTTTACTACTAGTTCTGTGGGCGTGGCTTGGTGGGCGTGGCAGGGGAAGAAAAACACACATTGCCGCTCTGATTGCATCCGCTGAGTCGCACCCAGCCGCCTTGTTCAGGATAACCCGCTCCCTCCCGAAGGGGAGGGATGCGGGCAATCCTTTACAAGGTAGGGCTGAGGAGTTTGTCCAATTTCTCGCGGATAAAGTTGCTCGGCTTCGGGCAAACCTGGACTCCAATTGTGCAGAGCCAGCCGAGGTACTGGGGAAGGGTCTTGAACGACATCTTTGGATTGATTTTCAGTCTGTTACTCCTGAGGAAGTGGACAAGGCCATCGGAGCAGTGAGTGCCTCCACATGTGTACTGGACCCGTGTCCCTCCTGGCTGGTCGCGAACAGCAGGGAGGTGACACGGGGCTGGATCCAGGCGATAGTGACCGCCTCTCTTCAGGAAGGGTCCTTTCCCCCCCTCTAAAGGTGGCGGTGGTGAGACCCCTACTGAAAAAGCCATCCTTGGATCCAGCCGTTTTAAATAACTACCATCCAGTCTCCAACCTCCCCTTTGTTGGGAAGGTTGTTGAGAAAATGGTGGCCTCTCAGCTCCGGCGGTCCTTGGAGGAAACCGATTATCTAGACGCCTTTCAATCTGGTTTCAGGCCTTGCTACAGCATGGAAACTGCTTTGGTTGCACTGGCCGATGATCTCTGGAGAGCCAGAGATGGGGGCCATGCCTCCGTTCTGGTGCTCCTTGACCTCTCAGCGGCCTTCGATACCATCGACCAGGGTATCCTTCTGCGGCGGTTGCGAGAGGTGGGAGTGGGAGGCACCGTTCTTCGGTGGTTCTCCTCCTATCCATCGGACAGGTCGCAGTCGGTGTTGGTTGGAGGGCAGAGGTCGACCCCTAGGCCCCTTAATTATGGGGTACCGCAGGGGTCAGTCCTGTCCCCCCTCCTGTTTAACATCTACATGAAGCCACTGGGAGAGATCATCCGACAGCACGGGATAAAATACCACCAGTATGCGGACGATACTCAATTGTATCTGTCCGCCCCGTGTCAGCTCAGTGAAGCGGTTGACGTGATGTGTCAGTGCCTGGAGGATGTTAGGGTCTGGATGGGGGTGAACAAGCTGGCTCTCAATCCTGACAAGACCGAGTGGCTTGTGTTTTTCCCTCCCACAAATTGGCCAGGTATTCCATCTCTCAGGCTGGGGGGTGAAATTATACGCCCCTCAGACAGGGTTTGCAATTTGGGAGTCCTCCTGGATCCACAGCTGACTTTAGATCACCATTTGTCAGCTGTGACCAGGGGGGCATTTGCCCAGGTTCACCTGATGCACCAATTGCGTCCCTACCTGAACTGGGAGGCTCTTACAACAGTCACTCACGCCCTTGTGACCTCAAGACTGGACTACTGCAATGCGCTCTACATGGGGCAGCCCTTGAAGAGTGTTCGGAGACTTCAGCTTGTCCAGAATGCAGCCGCGCGAGTGATCGTGGCTGCGCCTCGGTACACCCACGTTACACCTATCCTCCGTGAGCTGCACTGGCTGCCTATTGGTCTCCGGATACGCTTCAAGGTGCTAGTCGTCACTTATAAAGCCCTACATGGTATTGGACCTGGGTACTTGAGAGACCGCCTTCTGCCAATCACCTCCCATAGACCCATTAGATCCCACAGATTAGGCCTTCTCCGAATTCCATGTGCCGGTCCATGCCAGCTGTCGACCACTCGGAGAGGGCCTTCTCTGTGGCTGTTCCGGCCCTCTGGAACCATCTCCCCGTGGAGATTCGTACCCTCGCCGCCTTTCAGGCTTTCCGTAAAGCCATTAAGATCTGGCTGTTCCAGCAGGCCTGGGGCTTTTGAATTCCACCCCTACTCGAATTGGTTGTGCTTGTTGTGACTTTTAAATTGTTTTGTATTGTTGTTCTGTTTTTGTTTTACTTTTTTGTATTTGTTCCCCTCCCTTCTGGTTTGTCAGCCGCCCTGAGTTCCTTCGGGAATAGGGCAGCATACAAGTCGAATAAACCAACCAACCAACCAACCAACCAACCAACCAACCAACCAACCAACCAACCAGAATACTTCAAAATCTCCATTTGACCCCACTCTGGGGCCAGCCAGAGGTGGAATTTTCTAGTTCTCCAAACTACTTAAAATTTCCGCTACCGATTCTCCAGAACCTGCTGAATTTCATCCCTGCTCCATCCCCTCCACTTGCAACTTTTCCTACCGGTTTCCCCACTGACTTTGTAGGGAAGCCAGTAGAGAACATTGTGAACAACGATTACATGATTGCAAGATGCTTGGCCAAGAGTTGCAGATTAGAGTTAGCTGCAAAGTACCTGAAATGTGGTCATGTAACAATGGGGGTGGGAGTGGCACAATGTTTTATGACAGCCAGATAGGAACATTTTCAAGGCTGTCATAACTGTGAACAGTCAATTGGTTCAAGGTCAAGGATTAACTGCATACTAAACAATCTAATAAGTGAGGTGTTTTAGCTCCTCAGCAGCTAAGTAGCTAAAACATATCAACCACTCATGAAAACTCCATCTCATAGACAACTGATACCTAATGCAGTGTATCTTGTGTTTTAGGATTATTTGCATCATTATAGCCCAGAGTTGAAATCTTGACAATGAGAGAAGATTTTGTACATGCACAAATTTCCTTTGAGTTACAGTACGCAGATATATGGAAGAATTGGACCAGGATGCATGCTTAAACATGCATTGCTGAGTTCAAACTTTTCTTTCTCCAGCTGGAAAAGGCTGTAGGGATTAACAAATCTAAGTCTTTTGCATGGAGATCATATGCATGTATATTTCAGCACACTTTCCTCTTTGCTTATTACATCTAACCATCTGCTAATTTTACCAGGCATTTGGCTATAACCCTATGTTGTCTACACTATCCAATAAATTATAATGTTCACATTGTCTTCTTCCCCTCCCCCCACCCCTTGTGGGAGGAGGGGGATTTTCCTGAGAGGGATTTCGCTTTAAGCATGGAATGGTAGGTCCAATTCTTTTAGAGATGGGTCAGGGTACCTTGAATGTTGTCTGAAATGAAACCTGGTTCCCCCCCCTCCTTTTTAAAGCTCAGGAGTTTAAAATAAGTAGTTTTTAATAGAAACGTCTGAGGTTTTTTTAAAGCAATAAAATTAGAGGAGCGATCACCAGAATAGCAGTGAACAAAAAATAGAGTCAGATGGGACCAATTCAATTTAGGCTAGTGATGGAGAAGACAAGAAACTTTTTTTGGCAACCAATTATGTCTAATTCTTAGGACTTGTCAAGTCTTTGCTAAACTGTGGACAGTGAAAATGGGTTACTCAGAAATTTGTTGCCCATAATTTGGTTCTTCATTTGCAGGTAAATGCACTTGGCTTTATCTTGATTTGGATTTTGACACAAATGAAGCTGAGATAAACCAACGCATGCTTGCAGTGCCATTTGTTACTGTAGTCCAGGGGTCCTCAAACTACAGCCCGCAGGCCAGATATGGCCCACCAAAGCCATTAATCTGGCCCATGTGGGACCATGAGGCTACCCTGCCCACATCATCCTGCCTACCGCTAGCCCCTACCCACCTTCTGGAGGTTGAGAAGGCCAAAAACGGGATGCACTGAGTCCTCTGCAGGCCAAAACCAGGCATGTTTTTTGCCTCCTCAGCCTCCAGAGAGAGGGACACACACACACACACACACACACACACACACACACACACACAGTCCTTCATACACACCCCAAGGTGGCCACACCCCTTCACTAACCTGATTTCTACCCCCAGGAGCATAACAAATTAAAGTCTAATTTGTGTGTATTGTTTGGACTGCTAAATTGACCATGCCTCCTAGTCACATGACCACTTAGCAATGCCCATCCAGCTTGTCTGCCCCCCCAACAATATGAGGGATCGTGAATTGGCCCCCTGTTTAGAAAGTTTGAGGACCCCTACTGTAGTCACTGCTCATATTTCTTTCATAATATTGTTATCTATCCATCCATCCATCCATCCAAATACCTCACTAACACTTAGCTCTATTGCTATTTTTCATCTAATTTCTAGAAAGAAGCTGTTTCACTTATATGTTGCCTAAGACAGATAATGGGCAGGAGGAAGGTGAACCCTTTGAGGCCATTTAAAATGCCGATGGTTAGTCATCAATCTGGCCTAAGAATTGCAATGTAGCCTGTACTGAAAACAGTTTTTGCTCCCACCGAAAAATCAGCTTGCAGGGTATTTCTTAGCTCTGTGCTTTCCCAGAATCTTCAGTTAGTAACAGTAACAAGTCAGATATTTGATTAACCCCACTAGTTTTTTAGCTATAAGAGCCAAGGTGGCACAGTGGTACAGTACTGCAGGCTATTTCAGCTGACTGCTAGCAGTTTGGCAGTTAAAATCTCACTGGCTCAAGGTTGACTCAGCCTTCCATCCTTCCGAGGTGGGTAAAATGAGGACCCAGATTGTTGGGGGCCAAGAGGCTGACTCTGTAAACCACTTAGAGAGGGCTATAAAAGCACTATGAAGCAGTATATAAGTCTAAGTGCTATTGCTATAAATCTTTCTCCATTCGTTGGATGGCAACAATTATCCCTACCTTGGTTAGAGTCTATATTTTTTCTTCTTCTTCTTCTGTTAAATTATGTCCAATTCTCAGAGACTGCCCTGAAGTTTTCTTGGTGAAGATTTTCAGAAATGGTTTTGTCCTTGCCTCCCTTTTAGGGGTGGAGAGAAAATGACTGGCCCAAGGTCATCCAGCTGCCTTGTTGCCTAAGGCAAGGCTCCCAGTCTCTGGCTTTTGGTGCCGGATGCTCTAACCACTATCCCAAACTGGCTCTCATAGATTGGTTCAATAGGACGAGGAAGTCTGAAACTTTCTGTGAAGGCAAATGTGGCAGGGAAGGTGATTGTTTGCTAAGTTCAGATCAAGGTATTGGACTTAACCTTTAAAGCATTAGATGGCTTAAGGCTTGGCTGTCTTAGGGACAACATATTTTATTGCAAACCTGCTGAAGTATTAAAATATGCAGAAATGATCCCTCTGGTGCAGTAGCTTTGTTCACTGTAAGAGTTTCCCAAAGTATGGAATGCTCTAATCCTCCAGCTTTGGTTGCTCTCTTAATCTCTTGGTTTTTTTTTAAAGCAAATAAAGGCATATCTATTTGGCCTTTCCAAATGTCAGTTTTAGTTTTAGTGTTCTTTTAATATTTAACATGAAATATGCCCATGTAAGGATATTAAATAACATCAAATATTAAGATTATTTAAATACAGTCCTGATACAAGTATTACGACATGCATCTGAGGACAATATCTCTAGCCGTTTTGTTCCACAATGATGTTGCTATTCTGGATCAACTATATACGTATATATGGAGAACAGCTGTCTAAATGGGCCTTTGCAATCCTCCACTAAATCTCTGAGTGGAGAATGGATGGTTTCTCTGCATTTCTCCAGAAGGAGAAGAAACTCCCCATTAATTTCTCAAGGACTTTGCCTTGGGGAGGATCCTAACACCAGAAAAGGTCAATTTCAATTTCCCTGAGATTGAAGTGTGAGAAACAAGCAAGCTGCACACCATTGGAGAGAGGACAGCAAATTGCAAAGCCAGATCAATCGTACCTATTCACTTATCCTTTCTTCACTGAAAAGTGCAAGGCTTTATGCCCACAATGGCGAACCTATGGCATGCATGCCAGAGGTGGTACACAGGGCCCTCTCTGTGGGCACGTGCCCTGTCACCAGCTGGTCTTCATGGGTGTCGGAGCACCAGAAAATGGCTGGAAAATTGGCCAAAAAACAGGCAAGCGCGCACCAGCCAGCTGGGCTTCAGGTTTCCAGCACTCTGGTGCACGCACATTCGTGCGCATGAACACACATTTTAGTTTGGGCATTCGGTGCTGAAAAGGTTTGCCATCACTGCTGTATGCCATCTGACTTTCTTTACATTTCTCTTCTCCTTTTAAATCACTTCCAATGCAAATTCCTGTTCACCAAATTGCATGACTATTGAAAGAAAAATGGCTGAGGAATTGGTATGTCATGAATGCTGAAATTAATAAATTTGGGGATTACAGTTTACCAGGCAGAATTGTAGAGAGCTGAAGGCATCTATGACATTGTCATCCTGTTTAAGTTCCCCCGACCACCAAAGACAAGATGACACCTGTGAAAGTTACCTGAAAACTGAATGGCAAAGCCCTGTTTACTGGTGAAAAAGTCCGTGTTGAACTGAAGGACTACCAAGTTGAAAGTGCTGTGGACATCATTCGGCAAGATGGAGCCACTAACTTCTTTCAAGAGGATGCTCTTCTCCACGGGCCCATCCCAGATTCTCAAAACATCATGGACGTCCTCTGTATGGAAAACTATGAAATGGAGCCTATATTTGGGGGAGGGCAAAACAGGACGGGAAAGAGAAAGAACAGCCACCATTAAGACTAGATTCGTATTTTAGAATTGGGAAAGTTTAGAAAAGACAGGATGGAAGGAAAGTAATGTTACAGCATTCTTCAGATATCAAACAAGTATCATCTAGTAATGAGAAGCCAGGTAACAACTTTTTCAGATTAATAACTTTTATTCATAAGACAACTGTGTACAGATCAGGCGTGGGTTGCTGCCAGTTTTACTACCAGTTCGCAACCCATGTGCAATGCATGTGCATGCGCTGTTCAATGTAAATTGTTCTTCGCCCATGCGCAGAACAATTTACAGTGAACTGTGCATGCGCAGTCACTAAAAACCAAAAGCCAATTTGGGGACATGGCAGGTCTGAGTTGCTGCTGGCTTTGTGACCCAGGCCTGAATTCCATTACTGGTTCGGCCGAACCGGGTTGAACAGGAAGCAACCCACCTCTGGTTCAGATAGTCCTCAATGTACATCATTCATTTAGTGGCTGTTTAAAGTTACAATGGCACTGAATAAAATGATTTAGAGCCAGGGTGGTGCAGTGGTTAGTATCAAGTACTGCAGGCTATTTCTGCTGATTGCCGGCTGCCACCATTTCGGCAGTTAGAGTGTCACCAGCTCAAGGTTGGCTCAGCCTTCCATCCTTCCAAGGTTGATAAAATGGGGACCCAGATTATTGGGGGAAATATGCCAATACTGTAAACTAATTAGAGAGGACTCTACAGCACTGGGAAGCTGTATATAAGTCTAAGTGCTATTGCTATTTATAACCACTTTTCACAGTTACATCCTTAACAGCATCCCCATGGTCACGTGATCAAAATTCAGATGCTTGGCAACTGGCATGTATTTGACAATTGCTTTGTCCCAGGGTCATGGGATCATGATGCATGAATTTTTGACAAGCAAAGTGAATGAGGAAGCCAGATTCACTTAACAACCGTGTTGCTAATTTAACAATTGCAGTGATTCATATAACATCTGTATCAAGAAAGGTCACAAAATGGGGCAAAACTCACCAAACAACTCTCTTGGTTAGCAACAGAAATTTTGAGTTCAATTGTGGTTGTAAGATGAGGACTATCTGTATGCTTTTTTAATAACATATATTGGTCTGTAAAGCTGCTACCAGATTCCCTTCTGGTTTTTGGTACGACAAACTAACACAACTTTCTCACTGCAATCTCAGAAAGGAGCTGAGTTCTGTTTTCATTCATTCCAGGCAGAGAATAATGGATATGCATTATAAAGAGGGCAATTGTGATTGAATGTTAGGAGAAAAAACTCTAATTGAAAAGAAAAACAGTTTGACAAAGAAAACAATCCCTGAGGATGTGGGGAATTCCTTTTCATTGGATTTGTTGAAGGAAACTAGATAGCCAATGATTAAAGGTAAAGGTTCCCCTCACACATATGTGCTAGTCATTCCTGACTCTAGGGGGTGGTGCTCATCTCTGTTTCTAAGCCAAAGAGCCACCAAAGAGTCTGAAGACATCTCCATGGTCATGTGCCCAGCATGACTAAAAGCCAAAGGCACATGGAATGCTGTTACCTTCTCACCAAAGGTGGTTCCTATTTTTCTACTTGCAGTTTTTACGTGCTTTCAAACTGCTAGGTTGGCAGAAGTTGGGACAAGTAACGGGAGCTCACTCGTTACGTGGCACTAGGGATTCGAACCACCAAACTGCTGACCTTTCTGATCGAAAAGCTCAGTGTCTTAGGCACTGAGCCACCGTGTCCCTCTAGCCAATGATTTGGGATGTTTTTAAATTTAGTGTGCTAAACTGAGGAGAAAGTTGATCTAAGTAGCTACCTCAATTCTAAGATTTTAAAATTCCTTCCAACAATTTGGGAACTGCCATTTAACTTGAGAGATTGAGGACTCAGTTACAAATCTAGTCCCTTCTATGTCACTCTGCAATTTCTCTTCAGTTTCCATGGGGAGAAAAGCTGGTGATTTAATGAGATTAGATTTGTAGAAAAGACACCGAATACCCAATTGCTTGGGGGAAATGAAACATGAAAATAGCATCGTTTAGAGATGCAGGAAATCATAGACTTGTTATGAAGAGGAAGGAATAACTGAGCAGGTAGAAGCAAATTCATTTTAGATCAATTCTCAGTGAAAAGATGCTTTTAGACCAAGTAGGGAAGGTGATGATAGAGTGAAAAGAAGGAAATGTTTTTTAGAAATTCTCTGTACTTGTGCTGAACTGAACAGGGCTTCTCTTTTCTTTTCTTTTTTCTTTATCATTGGTTTCCCACTCCTTATGGTAGGCAGCAGCAGTAGCATGAAGCATTTAATATTTTAATTCCATCTTCATGATAATAGGTAGGATGGTGATGCATTATAAATGTTGGAGAATTACATGGTTATTAATTGACTGAGTTTTAGAGAGGGCTGCCCCTCTGGCTTTTTTATTTAATATGCCTGTTACATTTATATTAGCATAAACATTTGTACAGAAGAGGCAATAAAAGATTGATAGACTGTACTATAAGAAGAATGGGAATACTGAGTTAAAGACCCAAGCGATGTGCTTTTTTTTAAAAAAAAAAAAGGTGTCAAAGCTCCTGGTTTGTCACTTAGCATTCCTTGAAATTTCACAAAATGTGTTCTGCGGAGGGAAATTGGAATTCTTCCATAGTGTCAGGCCTGGAAGCTATCTTTTGCATTGGCCTTCAGGCCTGCCACATTCAATGCTGTGGACAATGGGAGGGGGATTATATGGAGTATGGGAGTTACATATATAGTCCTAACAACATTCCTTTCTCAGAGAGTCAAGGACATCTTGACCTGCACCTGGAGGGGTAAGACTGGGAGGTCTCTCCACTTGGGACGGTTCCTGATTGGGCCATGTGGGTGCTGGGCAGGGACTTGGACTTTCATTTGGGTGAGGAAAACCTGGAAGCATTCAGATTCTGGTTTTCCCAGATGTGCCAATATGACATCTTTAATAAAATGGAACTTGCAGGAACTTCAAGCCTCAGAGTCTTCCTTCATTGGAGGTGTTATTTGGAATCCTGATACATAGATTATTTGCATCCCCAACTAAGTAACCACAGTTGTGTTGGTTAAGGATGACTGAATTCTTTTTTTTTTTCCTTTTTGGAGAAGAAGCTCCAGAAAGCAGAAGGCAGACATGTATAATAGCAGTGAACCATCATTTTCATTCCTCCAACCAACTTCATTCACTTTGGATTTGTCCTGCTGAATGAAGTCATGATTCAACGTCTGCTTTGAAAAGATGAACATCCAACGGCATCTTCAAAAGACATTTTGTCTTTGTGAGGTGGGGGATAAGGGAATGAATGCCAAAAAATAGAATCTGGTGTCCATGGGAAAGTAACTGCCTTAAACCTGGAAGTCTGCAAAATCTTTTTCAGAAAAATCCTAAATGAGGAGCAAGAGATCTGTAGCCTTTTAGAGGTTACTGTTATCCAAATCTGGATTTATGGTTAATGATGGTAATAAAATCATTATATATCAATAAATATAGGACACAGTGGCTCAGTGGCTAAGACTCTGAGCTTGTCGATCAGAAAGGTCAGCAGTTTGGTGGTTCAAATCCCTAGCGGCATGTAATGGAGTGAGCTCCCATTACTTGTCTCAGCTTCTGCCAATCTAGCAGTCCGGAAGCACGAAAAAAATGAAAGTAGAAAAATAGGGATCACTTTTGGTGGGAAGATAATAGTGTTCCGTGCATCTTTAGCATTTATTCATCCCAGCCACATGGCCATGGAGACATCTTCGGACAGTACTGGTTCTTCAGCTTTTAAACAGAGATGAGCACCGCCCCCTAGAGTCAGGAACAACTAGCACATATGTGCGAGAGGAAACTTTATCTTTACAATAAAAATAATACATAGCATTGGCTTCCTAATCTCTTGTATCTGATAGGATTCTGTGGATGCCTCTTGCTAAATATGGCAGGTAATTCAAGAGAAGACCCAGCACTTTCATTCTGTCTAGCAAGATTTTTTTTTTTTTTCAAATTGCACCCTTGAAAGCTGTCATGCTGATATTACACAGTTCAGGCTAGAATTACACTGTTTGGGTTTGGATGCTCTCTTCTACGCTCTTCAAAAAGGGCTTTGCATCTCCCTGGCAGCAATCAATATTCTAAACACACCTGAAGCTGTTGCAGGTATGAATGTGATTAATACCTGAGAGCAGAGAAGCCACTACGAGAGTGTTAGAAGTTCAGGCATCTCTTCCTATTTTCCCATTCTCTATTGCTACAATGCACTAAATCCAATCTGTCTCCAAGTATTACATTTGACCAATTAAAACTAGCACATCTACTCTGATTAATCCACAAATCTTTTTTTTTTTTAAAAAAAAATGTGTGGTTGATTAATTTGCTGATTATGAAGCTGGAGCCCTACTTTTTATCCTCCTCCTATTGATGCCAAATAGTAAACACTAAAGTATGCAAAGCAAGAGAAATCATGCAAATGGGATCAATTTGCATAATTCGAACAGGTTGTAGTAGAACTCGGCTATTCCTGTCAAGAGTTGGGGTTATTTTGGCACAGGCATTTTCGTGCATCTATTTCTTTATTTTTTAATTGCAGAATAGAAATGGCCCCCACGTAGAAACACCTGTGCCCTGCTCACAACACAATGTAATTGATCCAAAACCACAGTGACAGGATGAGTGCTGGATGTAGTTGGAGTGTGTGGCTAAGCTAATCTTTTCCAATCTTTGAACTTACCCTATTGTGCAACCAGCTTCTGCTTCAATCGTCCAGACACAGTTGAGATTGTGATCATAGGGCGTTGGAAACCCTGGTGACAGGATCCTTCCTGAAGACTCACCTCGGATGCTGCCCCCACACTCAGCTGAAAGAAGCCACACAAACAATTCAGCAACACAGAACTTTCCTTTTAGTGTCTCTTTTATTTTTAGAAGATAAAGATACAGGTAGTTCTCAGCAGATGACCATAATTGAGTCCAACATATCTGTAATTAATCAAGACATTTGTTCAGTGAGCTTTGTCCAATTTTATGACCTTTCTTGCCATAGTGTTTAAGTGAATCACTGCAGCTGATAAGCTGGTTGTCAGGCCTGCAGTTATATTCCTTTTGGGATTTTCAGCCTGCCACACTCTCTCTTATTTTCCTATGCTGTTTCATTAGTGTAGTAATTGGAAGGGGGAATAGAAAGGAGTAGAATTGTGGAATGTGTTGTTGTCATTCCTTTCTAGAAGCTCAAGGTCATATTTTGTCTCTGCACCTCTGCATCTGGTAGCCGAAGAAGATTGGACCATGTGATGGATTTATGGGTGTGGGGATAAGATCATGAACTTTCAACTGGGTGGAATCCCGGGAAGTTTTCACATTTGGGATTCCATAGTTCGTTGCCATCATGTCTGTCTTATTCAATTGGAACTTTAAGGATAGCTCTGCCTTGGACTCTGATTTAATTCTGCATGATATTTGGAATGCTGACACTGGTAGCAATAGCACTTAGACTTATATACCACTTCACAGTGCTTTACAGCCCTCTCTAAGTGGTTTTACAGAGTCAGCCTATTGCCACCATCTATTTGGATCTTCATTGGTAATCCAGTTGTTAAAGGAATCGAACTTTCCCTTGACTTTGCTTGTCAGAAGGTTGCAAAATGTGACCATATAACCTCAGGATACAGTCATAAATATGAGTCAGTTGCCAAACACCTGAATTTGATTATACCCCGAATGGTGGAGGATATACTGTAGGGAGGAAATTGTCTTTTTGTTGTTGTTGTTTTTGTTTAATACAGAATGACTTCAGAAACTTAAGGACACCCCACTTCCCCACCCCAAAAATGTCTCTTCCATTATACTAAACTGGGATGTACTGAAATGGCATGCACTTTCTAAAGCAGGGCTGTCAAACTCCCACCCCGCAGGCCGAATGCATCACGTGCTGGCCACGCCCACGCACAGTTTAGCAAAGGAGGAAAAAGTCCTGATACATCATGTGATGCTGCCGTGATGACATGAGTTTGACACCCCTGTTCTAAAGAGGTCTGAATATATTGGCTCACCCCAAAAATCACCCGTTCCAGTCCAAAAAGTGCTTTTTCAAGAGGCAACTGGACTTTCTGGTTTTTCTTTGAAGACATTTCGCTTCTCATCCAAGAAGCTTCTTCAGCTCTGACTCCCCATGATCCAGTTAGAGCTGAAGAAGCTTTTTGGATGAGAAGCGAAATGTCTTCAAAGAAAAACCAGAAAGTCCAGTTGCCTCTTGAAAAAGCACTTTTGGGACAACCATGACCTGAATGACTGAGAATCTCCATGAGACATTTAGCTACATTTATTCCAGTATTTCCCAACCTCAGCCATTTATTGTGCGCATATGGACAAGATTGTCCAAAGATTGATAGATAATCTTCTGCAGTAATCCTGCCATTGATTCTGATCCATTTGTAAAGGTAATACTCTGTGCCCCTAATTCATCCCAAGCAGCCTTCAGATTAGAACTGTATTTGTCAGGCACCAAGAAGCACATGTGGTTCCTTTATTGTTGTTCTCCTACAGGTTGCGAAGCACCAACTTATTCAGACAGTCGAGTAACAGAAGGTTGAAATTCCACTCCCAGGCAAAATTCTGAAAGCAGAGCTAGAAACCAAGAAGTGGCTAGACAATTCTCGATGCTCATTTATTGCCAAACAGTGAGAACATGATATGGTGACAAAAGGGAAGCTGGGTTTGTGCCCTTGATGTGTACTAAAAGAGATAAAAAGCCTGCCTCTTGTACTGATCAATTCATTAGCCTGAAGGTTATTGGGAAAACCATCAGTATGAATGCTGGAAAGGAAATAGAAGGAATTAAAGCTATTGTGCACATTTGGACAAGATTGTCCAAAGATTGATAGAAAATCTTCTGCAGTAATCCTGCCATTGATCCTGATCCATTTGTAAAGATAATACCCTGTGCCCCTAATTCATCCCAAGCAGTCTTCATATTAGAACTGTATTTGTCAGGCACCAAGAAGCACATGTGGTTCCTTTATTGTTGTTCTCCTACAAACAATTACTTGCAATAACGATAGATATATTTTGTGAATTGCTAGGGAGGTGTTGTGGCCTGCCAGTGGGCAGCGGAGCTGACAGAAGAGTTGGACAGGTAGGAGATTGGGGAGGAACATGGAGCAGTCCTGAGGGCTGAGGAAAGCTCAGACAAGGGCTCTTGTCAGAGGCAGAGAGGGAGTTAGACAGCAGGGAGCCTGTTCCCAGTGTGTCCATGCACAGAGCTGCCAGAAAAAAAGAACAACTAAGAAAACAGGGTTGACTTGGGAGTAAAGCCACACCTTGGAGGTGATTAGCCCCTCCCATAGGAAACAAAAGAGGAACAAATGGGGAATGGGCTTTTTCAGGAAACAATTTGTTCCTTTGGTCATTTCAAGAGCGGAAAGTTCTGTTTGTGACTATAAGAGACTCTGCCAAGTTTTGCCTTGCCCTGCATTTGGAAACTAGTTATCTGACAACTCGCCAAGTGAGATAAGGTTCATGTTGATAAACATTCCTCTGAAAGACAGCTTGCTAAGCCTTGCTGCTGTGAATGAAAGGAATTCAAAGTCGTGTAAATGAAAGAGGTTTTGCAGGGACCCAGACTCTGCTTCATTCTCGTTAAGGAAGCCTAGGTCAGAACTGAGTGGGGGTGGGGGTGGATGGGTGTCCAACCTAGCTCTCTTCCTGCATATCAGACATTCTAAGTTTCACTGCCTCTTTGCTTTCTGGGGAAAAAAAAACCTTCCTGGCACTCTGAATGTACATTCCAATAACGTCTCAGCTATGCATTCAATTATTTAACAATTTTATCACATTAACATGTCAATTTAGTATGAACGTTTCAATGATTTTCCTGAAGATTCCAAGAACTATGGGTGACTTTGGGCTTCTCCCTGCCCCCCCATGCAGCACGCACGACCCCCTGCGCGCATGCACATGTGTCTCCTGCATGCACAGCAGAGACCTGAAAATCAGCTGGCTGGCAGGAGGCGTGCATGCATGTGCGGTGGAGCTGAGCTGGGGTGACGGCTTGCATGCCCGCAGAGATGGCTCCATAGGTTCTCCATCACAGCCTTAAGAGCTATGCCAAATGCCTGGTGAGTGACTACCACACAAGAGGGAGGAGTCATACCTACGCAGGTGGGGAGAGGCTGGTCCCAGGATCTTCGCTCTCCAGTCAAGCAAGTAAGCCCACGGCTTCCGCGTAATGTGTAGCCAGGATCACAACTGAAAGAGACGGAGCTCCCTGCAAAATGTCCCTCATCGTGGACTTTGTAGCCAAATTGCGGGATACCAGGGTTCTCACATTTGATTAAATCGAAACCTGAAATCAGGAATAAAGGCAATTGGTTAGAAAGAAATCCCAGTCTTGTCTCAGCTGTTGCGTTAATGGTCAATGGCTGATGAAACTCTTTTAGAAACTTCCAGCATGTAGTCTGAGAAAAGGCACCCAAGAACTTGCAACCTTGCAGTCTTTCTAAGGCGCCAGCAGTGGTGGGTTCCAGATCCCATCACAACTGGTACGCTGTGATGGGGCTGGGCGCCCACCATGTGCACTGCACGCACATGTGCCTCCATCGCCTGTGATGCTCCAGCTGCTCAGCAGAGCATTGCATAGGTGCCATACACTCTCTGCACATGCAAAAATGGCCTGGTTGGTCAAATACAGGTAAAGAACTCAGGCGAATGGGCCCTCCAAAGCACCATACCGGAATGGTGCCTGCTGCTCCCAACAGGCACTGGTACGCCCATACCAGGGTGCACCGGCTGGAACCCACCACTGGGTGCCAGGATTAAGATGAAGCATCCAATGGAAAAGAACCAAGGAAGGGGAGGGGTTTAAGAAGCTGGAGAAAAATGCTGCAAAATAGCAAGGAATAGATTCCTCTTCAGAACCGGCTTGTTATTTGCTGATTCTAAATCTTATCAGTCAATCTGATGGATTGGTTTGAAATAGATGTATTGAAGGCTGTTTGTTGTGTAGCTTATTTCAGTGGAGGTAATTGATCTGTAATTTTTCAAAAGAGGGCTTAATAACCTGATATGAGTAGAAGAATAGACATAGAAAGATGGGGAAGTGCGTGAAGATGAACACCATGATATTTACACAGACAAGTTGTAAAGAAAAATGTGCTCTTACACGAAGCCGGTATAAATAGTTTCCTTTTGAGTATTTAGGTATGAAAAATAAAATATCATCAAAACATCTGGCATTAGCTTGGCTTCCCTTAATCTAGACACCCTTAATTGGCAAACTAAATTTCCTTAAAGGTTTGGTTCCAAATACAGCTTCTCTGTAGGAGCAGTACAGTGATTCTAACTCTGCCCAGATACTTTTTGTCCAGCTGCAGGGTTGGCAGCCTCCATACTTACTAGAAAACTGCAACTCAAAACCTTGATTTGTGCCATTTCCATCTGTGATGAATTCAAGCCACATCGAGCTGGAAGTGCTGTTGACATTAAGACCCAACATCTCTGCATGGCTGAAGGAACCCAGCAGGCGAGCCGAGTTATTGTTGCCATCATAAATCTTTGGAAAAGAGGAAAAAACAAATATGAAGATGGATTCCTTTGTCTCTGCCCATCTGCTGATCCTGCACCCCTTGTTTCTACAAAGTCAACAGTTTTGTTCATTTGGTACTATGGCAATGGGTGGAACATTCCTCATTGTCCCATGTCTTTGGCCTGAGCACTGAGACACGAAAGCAGTGTTGGGTTTTCTTTTGAAGAGGGAGGGCATGCTGCATTGGTAGCCATTAGGGTATGAAAAATATCAAAATGTCCTTGTCACACCCAAAGAACTAGGAACACACGTTAGGTTGCAGTATAGACAAGTCATTCAAAGCTATACACATGAATCGGTTCAAGTGAAGTTCAACACTAAATTGGTGCCAGATAAGGGTCAACAGAATTCAGGAAGGATTGGATCTGGATCTCTTATGGCAACACAAAGACTCTAAGTTGGTGATGCATTTATCTTTGCCCCCAGCTCTGCCCGCTTTTCTCCTGCAGCCTTGCATTCAAGACATCTGAATTCCTGCAATGTTTCAGTACAAGATGGTCTCTCAAAACACGAGGGTTGTTACCCACCCTGGTAATAAAACCTTCAAAAACCAACCCGCAAGCTTGGATAACAAACCTTCACCCACATCCTACACCCAAGCTACAGATATTCACCACTAATGCATATTTCAAAAAGAAATCAAAACCATTGACATCAATGTTAAACTCACTATCCTTCAAATGATGAAAAGTTAATCATTTGGGAAAAGAAATTGCCCTTTTCTATTTTCTGATGTCCTAGATCCATGATGGCGAACCTATGGCACACATGCCACAGGTGGCACACAGAGCCCTCTCTGCGGGCACACCAGCCATCGCCCCAGCTCAGCTCCACCATGCATGTGCGCACGCTTCCCATCACCCAGGTGGTCTTTGGGTGTCTACTGTGCATGCACAGGGGGGGGGGCTTCCCTGATCTCTGCAGGTCCCGCTCAACATGCCCTTCCTTTCTCCTCCATTTCTGCTCCGGAGAGGCACCTGCGGAGATTGGGGAAGCCAAAATGGAGCATGGGGGTGCCATGTGAGTACCCCTGTGCCCTGCTTTGGCCTGGAAAGCCTCTTGCACCAACCTGGAAGCCAAAACAAAATGTGGGGGATGCATGTGCAGGGGGGAGGGCAGAGTGAATGCATGGGGAGCACTTGCATTGCATTTTGGGGATTGGGGCATGTGCACTTGCATTTGCACTCACACACATGTACCTTGGACACTCGGCACCAAAAAAGTTAAGCATCACTGTCTTAGATACTATGGAAACTCAATCTCCATGGAGGAAGTCTATAATTCACAGGGAAGAAGTTTCTCTGCTTCTAGTTCCTGGTGAATCTTCAAAACAGTCCCTTCTCCTGATCCAAATACAAGTAGTCATCCACTCAAATAATACATTTAGTGACTGTTCACAGTTACAATGGCACTAAAAAAAAGTAAATTACACCCAGTCCTTGCATATGTAACTGATGCAGCATCTCCATGGTCACAAAATCAAATTTGGCTGTTGGGAACCAACATGTATTTACAATAATCTCAGGGTCTTGGGGTCACGTGATAGCTGTCTACGACCTTCCCACTGGCTTCCAACAAGCAAAGTCAATAATCAAGGAGAGAAGCAACTTAGAACTGAGAAGAAATTTCCCGACAGAACAATTAATCAGTGGAACAGAAGTTGCCTCCAGAAGTTGTGAATGCCCCAACACTGGAAGTCTTTAAAAAGATGTTGGATAGCCATTTGTCTGAAATGGTATAGGGTTTCCTGCCTAGGCAAGGGATTGGACTAGAAGACCTCCAAGGTCCCTTCCAACTCTGCTATTGTATTGTATTGTATAATTTCTATTGTATTGTAGTAGGGGTAAGCTGGATTTGCCTAATGACTGCATGATTCACATGACAACTACAATGATCCACTTAAAATCCATTGACAAAAAGGATATATCGTATTTTTCGGAATATAAGATACACTGGAGTATAAGACGTACCAAGGTTTTGAAGAGACAAATTAAAAAAAAAGGTTTTGCACTCTGCAAACCTCCCAAAAATGGCTCGTTTTTTTGTGAAAACAGACCCATTTTTTAAAAAAGGGGGGGGGCATGAATAGCCTTTAGGAGGCTTGTAGAGTGCTCTGGGGAGGAGCAAAAGTGAGCAAAAAATGGCCCATTTTTTGCAAAAATGGCCCCGTTTTTTGTCAAAAGGCACGGATAGCCTTTAGCAGGCTTATAGAGTGCTTCTGGGGGCTGGGAGGGGCAAAACTAAACAAAAACCTGCCCATTTTTTGCTCATTTCTGCCCTTCCCATCCTTCAGGAATTTGAATTTTGAATTTTATTTCATTTATATGCCACCCTTTTCCCCGAAGGGGACTCAGGGCGGCTCACAATCCAAGTCAAGGGAAGGGGTACAAATAAAGAATAAAAAAGACGAACAGAACAATGCACAATTTAAAAGCACACAACAACCATACCATTCGAGGGGGGGGGCAAAAGCTCTTTAGCCCCAGGCCTGTCGGAACAGCCAGGTTTTAAGGGCTTTGCGGAAGGCCTGGAGGGTGGTGAGGGTTCGAATCTCCACGGTGAGCTCGTTCCAGAGGGTCGGAGCAGCCACAGAGAAGGCTCTCCTCCGGGTGGTCGCCAGTCAGCATTGGCCGGCGGATGGAATTCGGAGGAGGCCTAATCTGTGGGATCTAATCGGTCTATTGGAGGTAATTGGCAGGAGCTCTCTGAAAGCCTCCTACAAGCTATGCACGGCCATTTGGGTGAAGGGGGCGGGGAGTTCAGGAGGAAAAAAATGCTGTATTCAGTGTCTAAGACGCGCCCAGATTTTCAGCCTTTTTTTTTACGAAAAAGGTGCGTCATACTCTGAAAAATATGGTAAACATGAGTGCAACTCACTTAACAATCACCTTGCTGAAAAAAAAATGAAAATTCTGGTTTCAGTTGTGGTTGTAATTTGGGTAACCAGATAGTTTCCCAGGACAGGCAGTCTCTGAAATCGTCAGATCCTGTCAGACCCATTTAGGGCTTTGAAGACCTAAGCATGGTCAATTGAGTTCAGTAGACAATTGATAGCTGGTA
This sequence comes from Thamnophis sirtalis, assembly GCF_051295495.1. Taxonomy (NCBI): domain Eukaryota; kingdom Metazoa; phylum Chordata; class Lepidosauria; order Squamata; family Natricidae; genus Thamnophis; species Thamnophis sirtalis. The sequence continues at coordinate 24,762,738 of NW_028261393.1, read as the reverse complement.
CCGTTATAGGCATCATGTGATCTGAATATAGGTAAGCAGTCTAGCCACCCCATCTCCACACCTGGAATATTGTATCCCATTTTGGTCAACACAATATAAAAATATGTTGAGACTCTAGAACAGGGGTCTCCAAACTTGGCAACTTTAAGACTTGTGGACTTGAACTCCCAGAATTCTCCAGCTGGAGAATTCTGGGAGTTGAAGTCCACAAAAGTTGCCAAGTTTGAAGACCTCTGTTCTAGAAAGAGTGCAGAGAAGAGCAACAATGATTAAGAGACTGGAGGCTAAAACATATGAAGAACAGTTTCAGGAATTAGGTACAGCAACAGCACTTAGACTTATATACTACTTTATAGTGCTTTATAGCACTGTCTAAGCAGTTTACAAAGTAAATGCATTGCCCCAACAATCTGGATCCTCATTTTACTGACATCGGAAGGATGGAGGGCTGAGACAACCTTGAGCCAGTAAGGATTGAATTCCTGGCAATGGGCTGAATTAGTCTGCAATTCTAATTACTGTACCACCATGGCTCTAGTTTAAACTAATATATCTGGTTTAATGAAAGTATGCACTAAGGGTGATATGGTAGAACAATTAATCAATGGAATGACTTGCTTCCAGAAGACCACCAATGTCCATTCTAACTCTGTTATACTGTCATTTTGCACCAGTTGCAATTCCTAAACAGCTTTCAAGGATAGCAATACATAAAACCTATTGCTACATTCAGGATGGGTTGAGGCCAAAGTGTAGATAATGAGATATTCAATTGGCCCAAGAAAGGATGCAGCTGGCACAGAAGATCACTATGTAAAGGCATTCCTCACCTCAGATCCAGACACTCCCAGCCTGCAAATCTGCTCTTTCTGTCAGAGTGGAAGCCCATCCAAATTAGGTTGAAGCTCATGAGTTTAGCATCCATCTATAAAGGTAAATGTTCCTCTCGCACATATGTGCTAGGGGGGCGGTGCTCATCTCTATTTCAAATCCAAAGAGCCAGCGCTGTCCAAAGACATTTCCATGGTCATGAGGGTGCTTGGAACACTGTTATCTTCCTACCAAAGGTGGTTCCTATTTTTGTACTTGCTTTTTTTTATGTGCTTTTCGAACTGCTAGGTTGGCAGAAGCTGGGGCAAGTAATGGGAGCTCACTCCATTATGTGGTGCTAGGGATTTGAACCACCAAACTGCCAACCTTTCTGATCGACAAGCTCAGCCTCTTAGCCACTGAGCCATCAAATCCCTCACTATCCTCTTTATCAACATCTTAATCTCTGGATTTGACTTCAGTTCTTCTCTCGTTCAGCCCATTATCAAATTTAGACAGTAAGCAGCAACAAGCTAAGGTGATTTTAAGACTCTCTACTCCTAAGATCCCCCTCTTAGTGGTTTAATGTGGGACTCCATAGCTCTAAGCCTAGAGGTGAAAAAATAGACCCCAGCAACTGGTCACAATCTGATAGAATAGACCAGTAGCACAATATCTCAATGTCTTCAAGACCTGGTTCTGTTAGACAGTTCAGAAGGCTACCACCATTATGGATAATATAGAAAGCCACCAAAAGACTTGGGGGAAGCAACACTGTTCAGAAGTCATAGAAGCAGTTGGGAGTCTAGGAACAGCCCCATATGACAGATCTTCTTTTTCTGGGAACGTACAACCCCATGCAAAATAGACTTCCCCAATATATATTCAAGTAAAAAAGACCCTGAGAAGTTGAAGGGGCAGAGGAAAGAGATGGCTCTTCCAGTTTATAGAATAAGAGAGAAACTCAAAGCCTCCAGATGCTACAGCCTATGAAACCTTCCCACCTTCCCAACTTCAATAGCCCTTTCTGCCAAAAAAGGAGTGGTGCAATTTTCCATCATTTTTGTGAATGGAAATGCAAACTGGTAGAGGTTGCAAATTTGGTCTGGGGTTGATCAGCTTTGAAATGCATTCGTTCTTATTTTCTTGAAATGCTCTTTGCTTAAGTATTCTTTAAATCTCATTTTATTTTATTTTTTAAAATAATTTTTATTAAAGTTTTACCTTTGAAAAACAGAAAAAAACCAACAAATACAGAAAAAACAAGACAAACATAACAATATAAAATAATTTTACAGCCTTCTGTTTCAGTGTACATGTTTAGCTTTTGCAGTTCTCTACTCAACATTGCCTTCCTATCGGTTTTAACATCTGTAATAGTGTAATAACAATTATACTAACAATTGTAATAATATTAATTGTTCATATCACCATTATGGTCAATACTTTAAGCTTGATAGTAATTAGTAACTTTGGTTAATTTTTATTTATTCACTACTAGTTTAGAAAAAAAAACAAAAAGAGAGTTCTATTTCCTGTTTTAAATCTCATTTTAATCCCCCTGACAATTAGTCATTACCTTGAGGACATCTCCAGCTTCCAAGCTGAAGGCTCTGGCTTTAAGCTGAATTCCTTTTCCTGGCTGTGTCTGGATGGAGTAGATACATTCATGGTGGTGGTTGTAGTTTAGGGGATAATTTGGAGATAAGAGAACGCCTTGAGTCCCGGTTACAGAAGAACCACATTCCGCTATAGAGAAAGAGGCAGAAGGATCGACTGTTAACAGATGGGGGTATACAAGTGATATAAAAAACATACTGACTGGGTAAACACTGATGTGGGCCTATTGTGTTTTCCTTCTTACACATGGAATTTTACCTAAACTAGTGCTAGACTACCATATTTTTGGGAGTATAAGACGCACCGGAATATTAGACACACCAAGATTTTGAAGAGGTAATTTCTTTAAAAAAAGTTTTTGCACTCTGCAGGCCTCCCAAACCGTCTGCACGCCTCATTTTTTGTGAAAAGGGGACATGCAGAGAGTTTGAGAAGCCTGCCAACTGCTCCTGTGGGCTGGGAGGGTGGGGGAAATGAGCAAAAAACAGACCATTTTTCACTCATTTTTGCCCTCTCCAGCTCCCAGGAGCACTTGGTAGGCCTCCCAAACCCTGTGCACATCCATTTTTCTGAAGGGGCAGGGTTTTGGGAGGCCAAAAATGCTGCATTCAGTATGTAAGATGCACCCACATTTTCACCCCCTTTTTTGGGGGGGGAAAGGTGCATCTTATACTCCAAAAATATGATAAACACTAAACATTGGATTACTAAAATAAAGAACCATCCTGTAAATCATTCAGAACCCATGTACTCTGCATTTGGACACCATAACATAGTCCACTACTGCATCCAAATTGCCACATTTTCCTACTCTCTTATCAAACTGGTTAAACAAAGATGGTGCTTTCCTACACAATTATATTATAAGCCAGCTAGAGTCAGCTCTAAATGAGATGGGGAGCATGTAGGTTTACTATATAAGTAAATATATCCCTGTCCCCTGAACCAATCCTATTGTTTTATCTTAGTTCTGCACCTCTTGACTATGCTATGGAGCTGAACACTGCTACAACTTTTCAAGGTTGTTGTTTCCTTCCATGATATCTTAAAGAGGAAGACAACACTGTTGACGTCTGCCGGTGGCCTGTGGAGCTGGCAACAGAGTTGGATAGTGAGGAGGTTGGGGAGGAACATGGGCCAATCTTGGGAGTCTGGGGAAGGCTCGGACGAGGGCTCTGCTTCAGAGGCAGAGAGGTGGCCAGGGACATCTAGTAGTTACATGATGCCTCCAGAGCCTCCAGAGCCTGAATTCAGCGAGGCACAAGAACAGCGTGAGCCTCATCCAAGTATGCGTATGTGCAGACCTGCCAGAAGGCAGGAACAGTTAAGACAAAAAGGGTGACTCAGGAGTAAGGCCCCTCCCATAAGAAATGGACGTGAGCTTTTGCAGGAAACAATTAGTTCATCTAGTCGGTTCAAGCTCTGAGAAGTCCTGTTGGACTCTGTGCTATGTTTGGCCTTGCAAAACTAATTGGCAATTAGGTCTCTGGCAGTGTTTCAAGGTTGATAAAGGTGGGTGCTACCCTGAAAGACTGCGGCAACTCAAGCAGACATCTGTCAGACTCTTTACAGACTGATTGTGAGATCATTATGGGCTGTGACCATAATTAACAGCGTTTAAATAAAAGAGGGTTTTGGGGACTAAGATTGTGATTTATGCTTTCTCAGGAAGTCTAGGTCAGAACAAACCCAGCCATTCTGCCAATTCCCAGACAATGAAGCCAAGTTGGCACATGATACAAGAAGGTGGAACATCTAAAGTCAGTAAGCAGCATTTAAAACACCAAGTTCAACATCTTGATGAGGGCAAGTATTGTGAGCCGCCCTGAGTCCCCCCAGGGAAAAGGGCGGCATATAAATAAACCTTCAATTCAATTCAATTCAAAGTATTAAAATAAAATGGAGCAAAACTTCCACCCATGCTAGTAATAGGATAACCCACAGCTGTCAAGGCCATTTTGGCAGCCTCCAGAGCACTCCTGTTTCACTTCAATTGCAAATGAGATTTTTCTCATTCTTTTATGGCTGGAAATAACATAATGTCATTTGTCTCAAAAAATATTCCTATCTTAAAAAACTAGATTTGAAAATAATTCATTGAAAAAAATCCTTCCTCTGCAGGGTGTCCATAGCGCTATTGGAGAGAGTACAAGAGTCAGGATGTTGTGATAGATATAAAAAAGGATGGGATTTTGACTAAAAAGGGATGGGGTTTTGACTTTTTTGACCACTCTCCTCTTGTCTCTGCCTCATATATGTTAATTATAGCTCATACTCATGAGAAAGTTGCACTGTTCTCAGTGGCAGCAAGCAGCAGCTCCCCATAATTCTAAGTCTAGTCCTATCACCAAAGAAATTTTGATGAGAAGAACTTGGCTTCCAGATGTTAGGAGAATCTCTACTGCTTGATCTTTTGTGTGTTGTGCTTCTCTGCAGCACACCACACTTCTACAGTTAAAAGTGTATGTCCGAGTATATCTAGGAACCATTTGGAGATGGATATTTTTGGTTTCAATCTCATCAATTTTCCTAAATTAAATATATTCTTATATGGGCATGGTTTGGAGTCATAAAGAACAGAATCAGGTTGTGGGGTTGTTTCAGTGGTGAAATTCATTTTTTTTTTACTACCAGTTCTGTGGGCGTGGCTTAGTGGGAGTGGTATGGATTGGTGGGTGTGGCTTGGTCGGCAGGGGAAGGATACTGCAAAGTCTCCATTCCCTTCCTACTCCTGGGGTCAGCCAGAGGTAGCATTTGTCGGTTCTCTGAACTACTCAAAATTTCCGCTAGCGGTTCTCCAGAACCTGTCAGAACCTGCTGGATTTCACCCCGGCTTGTTTGCAACTTAGAGATAGAGGTGCCTGTATTATTGATTAGATTTAGATCCTATCTAGGGAAGATGACTGGCCTAGAATCACTCGGGCTGATTCTGTTCTTTATGAAGGATTATCGCAGTGTATCTCTTAGCATTATATGAGGACTTAGTTTTCTGCTTTCTTCAACAAACCATAGTTACAATGTACCATGCCTCAATGCACTATGTGAATTCCATTTTTATGTAAGCTAAACATGGCACAGTCATACATTATTTGGGATCTGAGATTACTCTACAGATTTGCACCTGGTTCACTCCCCTCCTTTCCTTTTTTTAACATTAACCAGGGCATAGGGATTCCCTGTCAACTTGATTAATCAGTGTTAGCACATATTAAGATTTGCAGACCAGATTTAATAAATTCTCAACTATTAATTTAAATCTCCAATGCTGGGGTTACCTAAAATTAATAACTGTGTGCTTGTTCAATCTAATTTGCAAATCTTAACTTGTGATAATGAAGGGTAACCTAGAAGTTTGTGCAGATGTAATGTTGCCTGTACTCTATGACTTGAGCACTGGGCTTATATTTTTTCCCCATCTCTCTAAGGTCAAAGGATGATCAAGCACATGGACAGTGCAAAACATATCATAAGGCCAGCAATTCCAGGCTTCTGGTCTTGTTTATTCACTCAGCCTTATCCCTCTCCTAATGCTTCCTGCAGACCAAGATCAAGAAAGGCTAAAGAGCTTGCCCAGGGTATGTTCTGATACACTAGACTGCCCAAGCAAAATTAAAGCACGTGACCACCTACCAACACACCTTGGCAGTGGCGAACTCCACACACGCCGTCTACCGCCCAGGCAAGTAATGCTGGAGACACCTTCCAGTCGGTACCCAGGGAAGCAGGAGAAAGTCAAGATGTCCCCCACGCCAAACTGAAGACCTTTGCGGATGCTGTAGATTGGCACTTCGGGCTCATCACAAGGTTCTAAGTCATACTCTGATGGGTAAAGAAACACAAGCAACCACTGGGGCATTACTCCCAAAATAGAAAACTTACACCTTTAAATACAATTCATAGAAATGACAATTTCTCTATCTCTTTCCCACCTTGACATGAATAACTTTTCATCTCCCACCTTCCTGCTCCCCCCTCCCCATCTTATAATTGGGCCATGGTATTTTGGATTTTGGATTCACTTGTTTATGTTTTTAATTCATATAGTTTTATTTTTTATGATTGTAAGCTACCCCAAATTACCTTAAGATAAGATGGGCAGCCTATAAATTAAATAAACAGACATACAGACAGATGATAGATAGATAGATGATAGATAGATGGATGGATAGATAGATATGTAGATAGATATGTAGATAGAGAGGTAGATAGGTAGGTAAATCGGTAGGTAGGTAGGTAGGTAGGTAGGTAGGTAGGAAGGAAGATGGATGGATGGATGGATGGATGGATATGTAGATAGATATGTAGATAGAGAGGTAGATAGGTAGGTAGGTGGATGGATGGATGGATGGATGGATGGATAGATAGAGAGGTAGATAGAGAGGTAGAGAGGTAGAGAGGTAGAGAGGTAGGTAGGTAGGTAGGTAGGTAGGAAGGAAGGTAGGAAGATAGATAGATAGATAGATAGATAGATAGATAGATAGATAGATAGATAGATAGATAGATAGATAGATAGATAGATAGATAGATAGATAGATAGATCTGGCATGTCAAGATTTTCTGGAAAGTTGCAAACTTTTTCTTGACCATACAATATTAATCTTCTATGCACATGACAATCTGACTTGAGAAGGCCTTGGTAATTATTCAGCATTTTATTTTGGGTGGTGGGGTGGAGAGGAACTGGTTGTGATCCCATCCGATGGAAAAAAAAACATGCTTTCCAATCTTCATTCCAAGAAGAAGAGAAAGCTGTAGTGCACCTGCACTTCTTTAATGTCAAAGTAATCAAGTAGAGGGTCATTTCACTGTCTACTTCTCTTCCTGCTGGCAGTTTGCAGCTCCTCACCTCCCAAGCTCCAATTTTCACTCTGAGGAAAGAAGCTTAGCCCCATGGATTTTCCTCCCGCCTGTGCCCAGCAAGGATGGATACCAACTCTTGAGAATTTGTTGGAGAATTTCTCTTCTCCCTGGGCTTCTAAGGAAGCATCTCTCCTGTGGCTCTGCCTACCAATTTGGTGGGAAAATTTGAAAAAAACCAGTTGTGTCCTTAGGCCAAAAATATCCTGCAACTGACAAGGCCCTGGAGGCAGGAGAAATTATTTTGCCTTTGGGCAAATAGGAAAGGAAAAACTCCAGCCAGCCCTTTTCTCTTGTGCAATTGAGAAGCAACGCTTCAGGTTTCTGTGTGAAACCTTTCCCTACATGAAAACACTGTGGTTAGATGTGAATCTTTCTATATGCAAATAGTAGATACTCTCTTAGTGAGCAATTCTTCTTCTGCCTCTCCTTTAACTCTGCTAACATTGCTGACTCTTGGCTTTGCTAGAAAGAAAACTATGCCTTTGCGGTGTTAATTCCTCCATATTAATGTGGCAATGCAGATCCCACTGGGAAAATGTCTTCTCTATTTTTAGCCGGAAGTAAATTTTAGCTGAGTTACAGCAAATTACCAGCCTTTCACTCACTGGTGGTTTTTGTTGTTGTTGTTTTTTGTCAGTAGACAGTGCTATTTTTTTAAATGCACTTTTTTTTTAAAATGTATCTTCTTGTCCTGGAATCAGTTTTTAGCATTTTGTTATTTTATCAGCACTGGTTCATAATATACTAGCTGGATACCCATGTTCTGCTATGAAACTATGTGATCGGGTTTGATAAATCAACATTTACAACTTGAAAATTAATGAGTAGTTAATGATCGGCCTCTGCTCTCCCCTTCTCTCCCTCAGGCTGGCCCCATTGATCCTCTCCAATCCCCTTCTATCCATCAGGCTTGCCCCACAGAGGACTCTCCTATCTTATCCCCTTCTCTTCCTCAGTCTAACTCCTTAGCATCAGTGTGTTTTTCAGGTGGGGAGGGGGAGTAGAATGTCTAAACTCCCAACCTGCAGGCCAGATGAGTCACGTGCTGGCCACTCCCAAGTGGCAGTTGGAATAGAATTATTTTCAAGTGGGGAGGAGGAGGAGAACATCTAACATCTTAGCATCAGAGCGTGTTAGTAATAATATAAGAAATACTAATGATCTGATGGTCATTTTGAAAAATCATTTCTTAGCGAGCACCTAGAAGCCAGGAGGAACATGTGTGCCAAATTTCAAATTTGTAGGCTTTACGGTTCTGGACATTTTGTGATGATGCATGAGTGATATTTCGCTTTTATATATATAGATTACAATCACAATTTAAAAAACTGGCAAACAAATAATGCAATGGCTGACCAGACCATTATACGTAGGGCTGCAATTGCTTATTATTATTATTATTATTATTATTATTATTATTATTATTATTATTATTATTATTATCTGCTACTAATCAAGATAGAAAATAAAAATACTAAAACATGCCCTAGATTGGAACAAATTGTTACCCATTCATTTAAAAATATATATTTAAAACTGCCCATTCTGAAGAAAATAGTCAACATAGAAGCAATCTTTTCCTATAGCTTCCCTAATTTTTACTTCTTGGATCCAGCATTAGATCCTCTGCTGTACATGACACAATATATTTTGAAATGCTAATCTTGCTATTAAAATTAAAATGGAGTTGGAATACTGCAATGGAAGGCACAGCCTTCAGGGTCATCTTTATTTCTTTAAAAGAATTATGAGAACACTTTGCTAATGGGGAGAGAAGCATCAAAAATAAGCTGTGAGTTGAGAGCAAGGATCCTTGTGGATTAGACAGAGGAGCCTGGAATAATCTCATTAGTCTGCCTTCTGGTTATTTGCTGCTTTCTGACTAAACCCAGTGTGATAGCCAAGTGGTCAAAATGTCAATTCTACCCACTGTCTCAAACATCTGCTTTAGTTTTTAAGCGTAAAGAATTTTGCTACAGCACATGGCTTACAGTCACAGAATGGCTGTTAAGAAGAGTAGGTCCAACATTTATAGTGGTTTATGACGACTAAGATTGTCATAAATCAAAGAGGGTCAAGGACTGGTCAGTGTTTTTTTTAATTATCTAAAGTGTTGAGTATCTACAACGTGTCACTCCAAGACAAGACATTTCTTGTCTCCAATGTATGGAGGCTCATGACACCTCTTGGTGATGAAATGTCAGCCTCTATATCACTTCCTTGTTATTGGTTGCCATTGCAATGGGGAGGGAGGTTTTTTTATATATATTTGGGGGGAGAATTGTGCTGGAGGAGATATCTCGAAGAAGGAGTTTTGTTCTCACCATCTTCTGTGCATGCTGAAGGCTCGTCTTTGGGTCAGGTCAAGGCCAACCATCTCTGCATACCAGCTGGATGAGGCCACCTGAAGGTGCACCTCACCTGACACTCTTGGAGATTGGAGATTGGACATTTAGCTTGGGGTTGTTGGTGGGAGGGATTTAGGTAAACTTTTGATATGTATAAGTTCCTGCTGTTTAGCCTCAGATCTTGCTTTACTTTCACTGTTTTCACTTCATATCCAGTAAAAGTACCTTTTCTCTAAACCAATGGAGTTGGGGGTTTCCTTTCTTGGATTTTGAAGGAGGCATGTCTGAGAGAAGACCTACCCAGGGTATTTACTTGCTTCCCAAGTACCAGCCCTTACCTGAAAAAGTGATGTTGAAGCCTTCATAAGAAATGGAGAAGTCCGAGATGAAGCGCATCTGAGCAGAGAAGTTCCCAAAGAGGCCAGCGCTAAAAGGAGCAGGCAGGTGGGAACCAGTCAACTGTTTCAGTGGCTGACTGAAGCTGCCATTTTCAGTGATCAACAGGTAGTCGTGACCACTCTCCAAGTGGAAAGTATGGAAAGTGAAGAAAACACCTGGAGGTAATAGAATAGTGCAAGAGATATGCTATTTCAGAGATATCTGGATGTTGCTGGGAACTGGATCATGATTAATCAGAGAAAAGAAATCACAGGACTACCAAATCCCACCAACCACAAAATCAAAGCCCCATCACATTCTTCATTTGGCAAAAAAAAAAAAAAAAGGTTTACAACATGAAAGAATGAATGAATACTGAAATTGTGCAAAACATCAACAAAGAAAGTTAAGATTGGAAACTTTAGGATCGTAATAGTTTTGATACAAGGGACATAGAGAAATCTGTTTAAAGCACTAATGCAATAATGGTGGAAAGAATATAGTTGCACAATATGAGTCTTTGATGTTTCTCCTTGTATTATACCTAATTTAGGGATTTTTTCAAGCAATCATCTGGATATGGAAACCACAGAAAACCAGGAACATCATTTTAAAAATAAATGGAACAAAACACAACAAATCTGAGATAGCCGTTCATGAACTCTGAACTTTCAATTATGGAGTGCTTTCTTTCCATCCCTGTGGGAATTGCAGAGAATGGAACATGATTCCAACTCTATCAAAGTTTTATCAACGGGCAGTGGGACCATCAACTTGAGAGAAAGAAAATGAGTAGAAAGCTTTAACCCAGAAAATTGAGTCAGGCTTAGAGAACTCAGGGGATCTTATTTTGCTGTAAATATGACATAGTGCTTAGCTCTGTCTGGAAGCTCCCATTGTGAGGTTATCTGGTGGATGAAATGCCCTCTGATAGTGCTGTAACTTGCACATGAAGGGAATGGTCATCAATATTAATTTCCTTTTCTTGAATCTGTGGGGATGCTTCCAAATCTTAAGTTTAATTATCTTTGTTGGACTCTCAAGACCTATTTCAGACACAGTATGTGAAGACCTAGCTCTCTCGGGAAGACTGTAATGCTGAGAAAGGTGAAAGGAAAGAGAAGAATACAATAGGAGCAAAGTGGATAGTTACACTAGCCATGAGTGCCATTATTGGAAGAGCTGAAGAATTGGGTTAGGGGAAGATTATCTTAGAAAAAAAAATGGCCTTGATAGCGAACCTATGGCACACATGCCACAGGTGGCATGCAGAGCCCTCTCTGCAGGCATGCCAGCTGTTGCCCCAGCCCAGCTCCACTGCAAATGCACGCATGCCTCCAGCCAGCCAGTTGGCCTTTGGGTCTCTGCCACACATGCGGGGGGGGGGGGGACATGTGCAAGGGCCACTTGCATTGCATTTTGGGGGTTCGTGCATGTGTGCACCCCCCATGACCTATTATGGGCCTGGAAGCCCTCCAGCACCAATGTGAAAGCCAAAACGGGGCACCGGGGGGCACGTGAGGCTCCCCCATGTCCCCTTTTGGGCCTGGAAAGCCTCCTGCACCAACCTGGAAGCCACAAATTGGCAAAGGAGGGGGAATGGTAAATGCAGGGGGGACATGCGTGCATACACGGGGTGGGGGAGAGTGCATGTACAGGGGTTGGGCACATGCAAGAGGGAATGCTCACATTGCATTTTGGGGATTTGCGCTTTGGGCACTTGACACCAAACGGGTTAGCCATCACTGATCTATGGTGTGCCTAAAAGTTAAGAATGACTTTGTGGCAGTTAATCAGTTAATCAATCAAGACTTCTAAAGTCTGTTCCTGTTTGTTAATTCTTGAGACTCCAGTCATTTCCAGCTGGGTGCTTCATCATTGGAGGTTTTTAAGGAGAGATTAGACAGCCTGTCAGGCTTGGAAGCCATCTTTGTATTGGGCCTCAAGCCTACCACATATTCAGGCATATTCTACTATGGGAAACTGGGAGGGGGGATTGTATGGAGCATGGGAGATGTGTAGCCATAATAACATTCCTTCTCAGAGCGTCAGGGTCATCTTGTCCCTGCACTGGACTGACATGGATGAGAGAAATCTTCCTTTGTGACTGATTGGGCCATGTGATGGACATGCTGGGGCAGGGTCTTGGACTTTCGATTGGGTGAGGAAAACCTGGAAGCTTTCAGATTCAGGTTTCCCAAATGTGCCAACATGGCTTCTCTAATAAATTGGAACTTTGAGGAATTTCTAGTCTCGGACTTTTATTTGAATGAGGATGCTATCTTGAACCCTGACACATCCATTTGTCCAGAAAGATATAGGGTCTCCTGCTTGGGCAGGGGGTTAGATTAGAAGACATCCAAGCCCCCCACCAACCCTATTATTCTATAGTCTATGTTCTGTGTCCTTCTTTCAGCTTTAATACTTCTTGAATATTGAATTGTGTACATCCCTTGTAAGACTTTTTTTTAATTATTTAAATTCATATCACTGTAGTTATTTCATCTGCTTTGTGAAATATCCTGTCTTGTAAATGCTAAAAATTATCACTAAGATCCTTCACAGTTGCTGAGAAGGAAATCTTGCATACAGAAAGTTCACATCTCATTTTGATGTGTAAACTTGCCATGATAAATTTGAAATCATTATAGAAACTTACTAGATAGGAATCTATATGGTCATGGTATTTGCTATTTTTTATTTCCTCTCTAAAATGAGGACATCTAGCATCCCTCAATCCCTAACTGAACCTCATCCTTGTCTTCTATTTTTAGCCCAAATGGAGCTATAAATGCTTACACTCGGTTTTTGAGCTGTTGCATTTTTAACAAATATATTGGGGTTGTTTTTAGTGAAGCACTTTAAGGGGGAAAACACCATTATTTTTGAAGTGTAATGATACAATTCATTAGTCTATAACTTATAGAAGTTCCCTTGAACACATATAAAATAAAAGCAGAGATGAAGGAAACATGTTAGCATTAAAATCAAACCTTGTCCCAAGTCAAAATTCATTGAAGCAAGCACTATGAAATGTTTCAGAAATATTTTTTGTTTCTACCCACTGTTATTTGACAAATTGGTTTTCATCTGCATTGGTTGAGGAGTTGATAGTTTTTACCTGGTGTTTTTTACTGTTCTTTTTACTGTTTATACACATGTTTTTGTTTTCATGCCTTGTTAGCCTCCCAGAGTTATTACACTGGGCAATGATTTAAAAACAGCAGAATGAATAATTAAATAAAAAGATGGTTGCTTCTTTAATGTTGACATGTTAATATATCCCACTTGACCAGTTATATTGAGTGACTAGTCCAGTCATCCAGAAAGCTTCCACTTATTTATCAATTTATATTTTATTTCATTTTACTTGTCACACTCAAAATACTTTAAAGTAGGTTAAACTTCCATTAAAACAGCCATAGAATAGAATAGAGGAGCAGAGTTGGAAGGGACCTTGGAGGTCTTCTAGACCAACCCCCTTCCTAGGCAGGAAACCTTATACCGTTTCAGACACATGGCTATCCAACATCTTCTTAAAAACTTCCAGTGTTGGAGCATTCACAACTTCTGGAGGCAAGTTATTTCACTGATTAATTGTTCTAACTGTCAGGAAATTTCTCCTTAGTTCTAGGTTGCTTCTCCCCTTGATTAATTTCCACCCATTGCTTCTTGTCCTACCCTCAGATGCTTTAGAGCAGTGGTCCCCAACCTTTTTATCGCCGCGGACCAGTCAGCCTTTGATAATTTTACCGTGGCCCGCTGAGCGCGCGCAGGGGTGGGGGGGCGTTGTTCGCGATGACACATTGATTGTTGTGGGGGAAATAGGGGGTGGGAGTATTAGGTATCTTCACTACCATATATAAAAGGAGATACTATCTTAAATAACAAAGTGGGCCCCCACCTCCAAAATATACTAAAAGAAAAAAGATTCCATGTGCTCAACTAATTTTTTTTTTAAATCATCACTATATTATGGACTACAGACATATATATATATATATATATATATATATATATATATATATATATATATATATATATATATATATATATATATATATATATATATATATATATATATATATATATATATATATATATATATATATATATATATATATATATACACATACATACATACATACATACATACATACATACATACATACATGCATATATACATACCGTACGTATGTACGTACGTATATATATAATGTCCAAATAACAGGAAAAGCGCTTCAAGGACCAAAGTATATTCCTTTTTTGCAGCCTTAAGAGAACTCTCGTTTTTTGAGGCTCAGAACCAGGCATTCTCGTGGGCTGCAAAAAGGAAACGCGACCCGGGAGCGCAGCCTCCAAGAGTCCATATCGCCAATAACTACGTGTGGGGAGAAAGGAAATGTGTTTTGTGAGGAAGAGAAAGAGCGCGCTTCACCGATGCCCGTTGGCGAAATTTTGGAAGAGAGGCAAGAGACTTCAGGCACCGAGCCCCCACCCCTGGCTGCGGCAACTGGAGCGGGCGGGAGGCAGGGAAGGGGTGGGCAAGACCGCCGCTTTTCCACCGTGCGCTGCCCCCCATCTCCCCTCAAAAGACCCCCCCCGCCCTCGGCTGCCCGACGTTCTCTCTCTCTCTCTACCTCTCCCGCCGTTCCTTCTCACAAGCCAAGGCCGGGTGGGGAAGCCGCCAGGGCCTCCAAGGGCTCCGCTTCCAGCGCATGGTCCGCCCCCTCCTCGCCTCGCTTCCAGGCGAGCCGACTGAGGCGAGAAAGGAGAAAGAGGCGGAGGCGTTCACTGAGGGGACGGCTGACTCGGGGAGGGGGCGGAGGTGGTGTAGTAGCGGGGGATTCTTCCTCCTCGCCTCACTTGCTCCTGTGCTTCCACGCAGCTCCCCCCCTCCGGCGACGGCGCTGCATGAGTGAAGAGTCGGCCGGTGCCAGGTACTCCACGGCCCGGCACCGGTCCGCGGACCGGGGGTTGTGGACCACTGCTTTAGAGAATAGCTTGACTCCCTCTTCTTTGTGGCAACCCCTGAGATATCGGAACATTGCTATCATGTCTCCCCTAGTCCTTCTTTTCATTAAACTAGACATACCCAATTCCTGCAACCATTCTTCATATGTTTTAGCCTCCAGTCCCCCAATCATCTCTGTTGCTCTTCTCTGCACTCTTTCTAGAGTCTCCACATCTTTTTTACATTGTGGTGACCAAAACTGAATGCAGTATTCCAAGTATGGCCTTACTAAGGCATTATAAAGTGGTATTAGCACTCCATGATACAATATGTTAAATAAATATTCTTCTAGAGCCATAGAATGTTAAACATATAAAATAAAAATCATAGAAAGAACAAGCCAAAAAAAGAGATGGCATCATTTAAGAATCAAAATCTTAAACAATTCTAAGTGCTTTCCTAAAGGCTTTTTATGGTAGGAGCTGATTGAATTTCAAGAGGAAGAGTTCCACATACTAGTGCTACAACATAGAAATGACATTCAGGGGCACTCATTCTCCAGGGCATTCATTCTGCCTCCTAACAAAAGTGGAGATATGCTGACAGATTCCTCTGGGAATCCAATCTAACAGGCAGTTCATCCTTTTTCATCCTCACCACATGATCCCAAATTGGCTAAAAGCTCTTAGTGAAGGAGAAAAAATGGGGACAGATGACGACTAAGTCTCAGGTTTGTAAAGATAAGATATTGATATACAAGGGGATTTTTTTTACTTTTGGCACATCTCTTCTTCATTATTCCAAAAGGCTATACTTTCTCAACACAAGAAAAGGGTTATTTCATATTTCCCCACCTTGATCTTGCCTGCTGTCTCCACACTTCTTTCAGGCAAGTATGTTGAAAGTATATCTCTCATACAGAATATACAAGTATACTCTCCATGTATACTTGCATACTCTATTATACACAGAGAGTATACAAGTATGTTTCTTATAGGTAGTTGTCAGTTTTGGAGTCTTAGAATGATGTGTAATTAACGGTAAAGTTTTCCCTTGAACATATGTGCTAGTTGTTCCTGACTCTAGGGGGTGGTGCTCATCTCCGGTTCAAAGCCGAGGAGCCAGCACTGTCCGAAGACGTCTCCGTGGTCATGTGGCCAGCATGACAAAATGCCAAAGGCGCACGGAATGCTGTTACCTTCTCACCAAAGGTGGTCCCTATTTTTCTACTTGCATTTTTTACATTCTTTCAAACTGCTAGGTTGGCAGAAGCTGGGACAAGTAACGGGAGCTGATGCAATTTTTAGAAGGAGTACTAGAATCATGGGTGGAGATTACCCAGGAGTGAAGAACTACAATATATCAAGTGGAGACCATTGGTCCATTCAGCTTCAAGCTCTGTCTTCAAACAGTAACTGCCAGCTCCTTATTAAGAGCTGATCAGTGCCTAAGGACTACCATGAAGTTGGGCTGCTAACTGCAAACAACTATATATCAGAAATGAAGCCAAGAGCCTCAAGGCTTTGATAACAGAAGATTTAACAGACTAGAAAGTTCATTCTAAGGGATAAGAGCCAAAGAAATGGACATGCTCAGCTTTAGCTGGATAAGAAAAAGAGCTTTTCATTTTCAAAGGAGGGATGGTTCCTTTTTCAAGGGAGGGTAAAGGTAAAGGTAAACGTTCCTCTTGCATATATGTACTAGTTGTTCCTGACTCTAGGGGGTGGTGCTCATCTCTGCTTCAAAGCTGAAGAGACAGCACTGTCCGAAGACATCTCCATGGTCATGTGGCCGGCATGACTAAATGCCGAAGGTGTACGAAAATCTGTTACCTTCCCACCAAAGGTGGTTCCTATTTTTCTACTTGCATTTTCACATGCT
Source organism: Thamnophis sirtalis (assembly GCF_051295495.1). NCBI lineage: Eukaryota > Metazoa > Chordata > Lepidosauria > Squamata > Natricidae > Thamnophis > Thamnophis sirtalis. The sequence continues at coordinate 24,745,887 of NW_028261393.1, read as the reverse complement.
TTCAAACTTCTAGGTTGGCAGAAGCTGGGACAAGTAACAGGAGCTCACCCCGTTATGCAGCAATAGGGATTTGAACCACTGAACTGCCGACTTTTCTGATCAACAAGCTCAGCATCTTGTCTAATTGACAAGCTCAGCCACTGATCCACCGTGCCCCTGAGGGAGAATAGGAGACACTGATATTCCTGATGTGTGAATGAGTCTCTTTCTGCCCTTCTAGGGCAGCCGATTCTCAACCCGAGCAAGTTAAAGATGTGTGGATTTCAGCTCCCATAATTCCCCATCCAGAATGCCACTCACCAATTATGGGAGTTGAAGTTCACACATCTTGAACTTGCTCAGGTTGAGAATCACTGATCTAGAGACTGTGAGACATCAAGTAGGCTGCGCAAACCAAGGAAAAACATCAGATTGAGAAAGCAGAAAATGCTTCAAAAATAGACTTCAATATATTATTATTATTGTTGTTGTTTTTATTATATTTCTTTTTTTATGATAGATTTCAATTTCAAGAGAACTGATAATGGGAAGCTTTAAATTAATGGAAGGATGGAGTGTGTGTATATATGTGTGTGTGTGTTTGAGAGAGAGAGAGAGAGAGAGAGACAGAGAGAGAGAGAGACACAGAGAGAGAGACTACTGTGCACAGTTGCACAAAATCTTTCCTTCTAGAAGAATTAGTCTAAAGTTCAAGTAGATAAAGTAGACAGAAAGATGGAGAAGTCCAAATAGAACTGTTATTCAAGATGTCCCAAAGATGCTTTTTCAAGAGGCAACTGGATTTTTGGGAGAGGGGGGGAGGGTTGTAGACATTTCACTTCTCTTCTAATAAGCTTTTGAAGAGCTGAAGAAGCTTCTTGGATGAGAAGTGAAACATATTCAAAGATAATCCAGAAAATCCAGTTGCCTCTTGAAAAAGCACATTTGGAATATCCTAGATTGAAACAAATTGGCAGCCACTCATTAAAAAAAATAATGAATTTAACACTGCCCATCCTGTAGAAAATAACCGATATGGAAAAAATCTTTTCCTGCACTTTATGTCTAAGTTTCCTGAATTTTATTTCTTTAATCTGGTAATAGATCCCTCTGTTGTACATGACAAAATATATATTTTAAAATGTTAATGTTGATGTGAGGGAAGAGAAGAATATGTTGAAGGTTAATAATCCTGGTGGATTAGACAGAAGAGTAGGGAATGATCTCATTAATGTGCCTTCTGGTAATATGCTGCTTTCTGACTAAAGCCCCATGATAGCCATCTGGTCAAAGGGATGGGAATTTGGACTGGGGGGGTGGTGGTGTCCCAGGATTCCTATTTTCCCAGCATAAAGGGGGGAAAAATATAGTGCCTTGGATAAATTGTAAACATGGTGCTAAAACACATTGTAAAGTTTTGATAGCTGTCCAGGGTCCTGAAATCACTGTGTGTGATGATGCTTTGCAGGCACTCTGCCTTGGAAGTGCCCAGAACCTCTAATTATACAAAAAAAAAACAAAAAAAACTGATTGCTGGATCAGAGGCTGGACGTGCCCTGTTGGTCTGTTTCTGGCTTTATTGTCTTCTTCAGAATGCTGGCAGGTTCTTCCATGGGAGCACATCACAGACACCACACACACAGACACACACAGAGAGACACCCATCTGCATTGCCATAATGCTTTCGGATCCCATAAGGCTGGTACCAGAGAGATCCTAGCATTTGCTAAAATAAACTATTTATAAAACTGGTGCTGTGAAAGCATGTTGTCCTGCACAGCTTACAAATACTGCTCATAAAGGATGGCCAAAAGCCATGCTTTGATCTGAACAAAAAGAAGGCACCTGGTCTGATCTAGGCTTCCTGAGAAAGCATAAATCACAATCTTAGTCCCCAAACTCCTCTTTTATTTATACAGCTGTAAATTATGATCATTAACAGTCCGTGAGGCTTCACAAACAGTCTGTGAAGATTCCAACAGATGTCTGCTTGAGTTGCCATAGTCTTTCAGGGAATCTTCATAAAAACACCCACATTATCTCCCTTGGAATGCTGCCAGATACCTAATTGTCAAATAGCAGAGCAAGGCCAAACTTAGCATAAAGTCAAACAGAATTTTTCAAAGCTTGAACTGACCAGATGAACAATTGCTTCCTGCAAAAGCTCACGTCCCGTTCGCTCCTCTTTTATGTCTTATGGGAGGAGGTCAATCATCTCCAAGCCTTACTCCCAAGTCGGCCTTGTTTTCTTAATTATTCTTGTCTTTTTGGCAGTTCTGCGCACAATGGAAATAGGCTCCCGCTGTTCTTCTGCCTTGCTGATGTCTGACTCTGGAGGCTCCGGAGGCAGAAAATAACTACCAGATGGCCTGGTCTCCTCTCTGCCTCCAACACAGAGCCCTCATCAGAGCCTTCCCCAGACTCCAGGACTGGCCCATATTCCTCTCAAACCTCCTCATTGTCCAAATCTGCTGCCAGCTCTGCTGGCCGTTGGCAGCCATGACAGCACCATTTGAATAACACTTTAGGGGGAGAGAATTAAGCTCTACATGGTATATGCTGAGTATTGCAGTAGGATAATGAGAAGCTTCTCATCAGAAGTGAGATTTCAGGGCTGAGTGGATTAATGAAGAGTAGATTGCTCTGCTCTGTGGGATACCCTGCACAGCATGTAACTCTTTAGTAATGTGTTGCGCTTTTCAACAATGGGTTTATCTACCTTAATACAATTGGCAACACAGAATTGATTGATAATAGTTCATATTGTCTGGATTCCTAGCAAACTAGAGGGATTGAACTATTGAAGCACATTCAAAATTAATGTACATTTTGTGTGCCCCCTCCACTCTCTCTCCCTAAATCCCTCTTTTTTCCCCTCAGCTCTTTGGAGCATAATTTCTTCAAATTCCACTTTATGAAAGAACAGAGAAACAGGAAAGGAAGCAGGAAAGAGCTTCAGACAATCTGATGAGTGGGGGAAAAATGGGTGATGTGTGTTCTGCCAAAATGCAAAGCAAGGAGATAGCAACCCAAGGCAAAAAGAAGAAGAGAAGAGGACTTAAGGAAATTTGGGTGGAAGGAATTGTAAAGACATGCTGGGAAATAGGAAGAAAAAAGAAGCAATTCAATACACGCAATAAAAAAAATACTATCTGTCTATAAGATATCCAACCTTTTCAAGTTGTAGGTAACATATTATGGTTTTGACAGTTGCTTATTAATAAAAGAATAGGGTATCTATAACTTATAGGGTATTTCAAACATTTACCTTAGAAATAGAGGTTATAGGAAGTATCTAAAGATGCATAAAGATGAAGCTTTCTTAATGATGTGAGGGGATGATCAAAAGAGTGAAAGTGGATCTAAACTATACTCTTAAGCTAAATTGGAATAGCAACCTTCTTTGTCTCATTTTTTCTATTTTGAGTTCAATTTTGTCACCATGGATTTTTGTTTTATAATGACCATAGTGGAACAATAGCAATAGCACTTAGTCTTTAAATACTTAAATCAGGGGTCAACAACCTTAAACACTCAAAGAGCCATAAAGGTCCTAACCAGAAGCCCCCCATTCAATTCTGGAGCCAACCAGAAAGCCGGTTTCCACACCACAGAGTTTCCTTCTAGCGCGGCATCCTTTTTCCTCTACCTGTCCTAACCGAAAGCCCTATCAATTGTGAAGCTGACCAGAAAACCCGCCCCTTGCCATAGAGTCTCCTCCTGGTGCTTTCCACCCTCCCTAACTGGAAGCTCCTCTCAAAATTGTGGTGCCAACTGGCAACAGAGAGCTGCAGCAGAGAGATGAAAGAGCCGCATGAGGCTCCCGAGCCACAGGTTGCTGACCCCTGACTTAAAGCACTTTACAATGCTTTACAGCCCTCTCTAAGCAGTTTACAGGGTCAGCTTATTGCCCCCAGCAATTTGGCTCCTCATTTTACCCATCTCGGAAAAATGTAAGGCTGAGTCAACCTTGAGCCTGGTGGGATTTGAACTACTAAATTGCAGTCAGCCAGCAGTCAGCAGAAGTAGCCTGCAGTACTGCACTCTAACCATTGTGCTATCATGGCTCAACAATCACTCCTCTTCTTTTGCTTCTGTGCCTACACTGTGGAGCACACAAAGACTCTTGTGCGGGGGGTGGGGGGTGGGGGGTGGGGGGGAGATCCTCCTAACTTTCCAAGGGGAGTTGATGAAAACAGGGAAGAATCATAGGACTTACCTTTGCCATGAGAAGCTTCTATAATCCAAGTGCAATTTAAATTATTGGGGTAGAAATCTGGAAAGCCTGGGGATAATACAGTGCCACTTGATCCTTGAATGTAGCCTCCACAGAGAGCTGAAAACCATCACAAAAAAGAGCAGACATTAGAGGAATCCCAGTGTCAGAGTTCCAAATAGTATCCAAAATTAAATCAGAGTCCGAGGCAAAGCATTCCTCAAAGTTCAAATTTATTAAGAGAGCCATGTTGGCACATCTGGAAAACCCAAATCTGAAAGCTTCCCAGTTTTCTCCACCCAGTTGAAAGTTCAAGATCTTGCCCCCACACTCAAAGTCCATCACAGGGTCCAATCTCCCGCTGCCATGCTGGCAGTTCCACCCATCCAGTTCCGATCAGGTGCAGAGGTGCAGACAAATCATGACCTTGGCTTTCTAGAAATAATTTTGTTATGGCTACATAGCATCTAACTCTGTACAATCCCCCCTCCCATTTTCCAACCATAGAAAATGCATAGTAGAATAATAGAAAGTGTGGCAGGCCAAAGATCCAAAAGAAAAGATGGCTGCAAGCCTGACATCCAGCTGTGAAGTTGTGCCTCTCCTTAGCAAAGATAAGAACACTACCCCACACATTCTGCCTCCTTTCCCATGTACATCTGGATGACTTACTGTTGATTCTACAGTTGTACCAGGACAGGCATGTCATTGGAACCATTTTACAGGGATTTTCTCCTGCAGCTAATTCACTGGAGATCAAAGAACATTATAATGCATTGCTGGGAGACTTGCCTGTTCCTAGTTTGCTGTCAGGCCTGAAAGCCATCTTTTCTTTTGGACCTCAGGCCTGTCATACTTTCTATTATTCTACTATGCATTTTCTATTGTGGGGAAATGGGAGGGGGGATTGTATGGAGTTAGAGGATATGTAGCCATAACAAAATTCTTTCTAGAAAGCCAAGGTCATCCTTTGTCTCTGCACCTGGCCCGAACTGGATGGGTGGAAGCTGCCAGCATGGCAGTGGAAGATTGGACCATATGATGGACTTGTGGGTGTAGGGGCAGGATCTTGAACTTTCAACTAGGTGGGAAAACCTGGAAGCTTTCAGATTCTGGTTTTCCCAGATGTGCCAACATGGCGCTCTTAATACATTGGAACTTTGAGGAATCCTTTGCCTTGGACTCTGATTTACAGTACTTTTGGATGCTATTTGGAACCCTGACATTTAACCCAAATCGCTCACCAAAGTCCATGTATGTATGCCATGATTCAAGACCCTAGCTATAGGATTTCTGCCTTTGTTCTGCATTTGTACACCCAAATTTTTTGATCAAGTGCAGAAAAATGTAGAGCTGAACATAGCTCCAAAGTCTAACTTGTCCCAAACAGAAGAACTGTCTTTGGATCAACCCTGTGTGCTCTTTATCACCTCCCCCTTCCCAGGACTTTGCCCAACAATAACCTTGGAAATAGTTATATTCCACCACTGCCCTATTGGAAGAGTTCAATTTTGTTTCTTTTTTCCTAAACAAAAAGATGTTGGAAACACCATCCATTGCTTCTGCCTCTCCCTATTATCCTTTGGGGCTTCTGACAGAGGATGCTTGAGAACCTTTAAAATTACATTAAGGAAGATTTCAGGCAGCTGTAGTTATTTTACTGAATTATTAAAAGCATGTCTGTACAATTCCCTTAAAAAAAAAGTGGCAGAAGGCAAGCCCTTTGGATTGGATATTCTTAAGCAGAATTCCAGGGTCTTAAGCAGAATTCCCACTGGAACCTAACACAAATAATATATGCTGAGAATTGGATAAGGCCAATGGATTTTGATTTGAAAATAAAGACCAAAGAGAATTCAGAACTCTGTCACACTGAATTCTTCTCTTAGATATTGCTGACTTAACTGAGTTTCCTTCAACTCAATAATCTAAAGAGTAAGATACATTTTTTACCACTGTTGTTAAACAAGTTGGATCTTTACCAGTCTATTGTAAATTTTCAGATTTAAGTCACATGAGTACAACCGTTTGGGGCAGGGGTAAGGAAGGAAGAATGCAGCAATATGGAAGACAGCACATTGCAGAGATCCTAACCTGGGATTTTGACCCCCAGGAACTATTTCTGCATAATTTATTTTACGTTCTTTACTTATAGGTAGAAATCTTATCAAACTAAAGCAATCATTTGTATCACTATAGGCACTATAGACACTATAGACACTATAGAGAAACTCTGGGAATCACTAGGAGGGAGTCTTCCTACTTCTCTTTCTCCTGACCAAACTCTCCATTCTTAGTGGTCTCTTTGCCCTCTGAAATGCATCCTTTTCCACTTGGGAATCCAGACTACACTCCACCCCACCTAACGATGAATAAAATTAGCACAACATATCCTTTTTCTATTCAACTTCTAGCTTTCCAGTTTCAGATTCTTACCTTCACAGCTTGGAAGTGGCCTGCTCCACTGAAAATTTGGCTCACACTCCAGAGCTTCACTATCACTCAAAGTGTACCCTGGATCACAGCCGAAAGTCACCAGTGCCCCCACATAGAAATCATTCCCATAGCGTAGCCCATTGACCGGAATCCCTGGATCCAAGCAATGATCAGACTGGAGCTTTACCGCTGTAAAAAAATAAGGGCATTCAATTTTTCAGTCTGGGCCTGATAGTACTGAGGCTTATATGTTATTAGTGAAACCAATCTCCTCATGGCTGCTACTAAAGCTGATAAAAATGTGAGTTGTGTGTGATGGGATACACAGATAATTTTTCTTTCTCTCATAATACACATTTTTGCATCATTCTATTTGATATTGAGAAATACTAAACTTGGAACACAACAATGTTCTGGGAGAAGCATCTACTGTCCAATCTGGTCAAATTTACATCCGTTTCAAAGCCTGATTCTTTTCAGTGAAACTTAGAACTGTAATCAAAAGTCTACATTTTTTTTACTTAGGTCAGGGACCACCACACTGTGTTTAATGGAACCTTTGAGAAAAACAATGCATTGCCCTGCTGTTAATTGAACATTTGGTGCTGACTGTGGGCTGATAATGAGGCTCTTTTAATTAATGTGTATTAATATAATACAGAAAGGAATGGAAATGGGATTTGAAACATTGCTTTTTGATTATGGCATGGGATGCATTTGGTGTATTAAATGGTAAACCTAAAGCAACAATCCCAAACTATTTTAAAGGGAAAGGAAATACAAACACATCACTGCCGTCATTATAATCATCATAGACCATATTTGGAGGATAATGTACATAAAATAAATGGCATAATAGTAGCCAAAATGATGATTGGTGATGTTTTCAGGAGGAGACTATTCCTGGGGCATTGCCAACTGCAAAGATCTGCACTATATGAACTCCATGGGATGTTATTAACCCATATTTTATGGTCCCAAACAGAATAGAATAGAATAGAATAGAATAGAATAGAATAGAATAGAATAGAATAGAATAGAATAGAATAGAATAGAATAGAATAGAATAGGAGTTCTTTATTAGTCAAGTGTGATTGGACACACAAGGAATTTGTCTTTGGTGCAGATGCTCTCATTGTACATAATAAACAAGATACATTAATCAAGAACCATAAGGTACAACACTTAATGATAGTCATAGGATACAAATAAGCAATCAGGAAACAGTGAATATCAATATAAATTGTAAGGATACAAGCAACAAAGTTACAGTCCTGCAGTGATAAGTGGGAGGAGATGGGTGATAGGAACAATGAGAAGACTAATAGTAATGCAGCCTTAGTGAATAGTTGTGACAGTGGCAAGGGAATTATTTGTTTAGCAGAGTGATGGCGTTCAGGGGGAAAAAAACTACCCTTGTGTTTAGTTGTCTAGGTGTGCAGTGCTCTATAGCATTATTTTGAGGATAGGAGTTGAAACAATTTATGTCCAGGATATGAAGGGTCAGTAAATATTTTCATGACCCTCTTTTTGACTCGTGAAGTATACAGGTCCTCAATGGAAGGCAGGTTGGCAGCAATTGTTTTTTCTGCAGTTCTAATTATCCTCTGAAGTCTGTGTCTGTCTAACCAAATTGGTTATAATACTTCTAAAGGAAGCACTGAACATTTGGAATTGAGCACAGAAAATATTTTTTACGTGACTGGAGACTTTTTTTTAAAGTATCAGAGAGAACACCCACAAAAACCTATTGCAATTAGCAGAAATGTATGAATAGCACATAAAGGTGCCAAATACAACAACAGCCTCACAGTGATCAAAACTGAAGGCTGTCAGACACTAAATAACTCTGCCTCATTTGTCCAGATCAGACAGCATTTATTAATAGAGGAAGGCCCACACAGAACTCTCTATTTTGCCTAGAAACAGGCACCCTTCTCCAAAATAGGTGTGTGAAAAGCATCTCTCTCTTTTCAGGACTGAGTTTCCATTGAATTTCAGAAGTGGCCTTGTGCAAATCACCACTCATTTTAAAAAAAGAGGCTGACATTTTCACAGCATAATTCAGGACAGACATCTTCAGTCTCGTATCTTCAGGGTGCTGAGTTTGTCTCCACATTCCAGCTTAAGCTCCAATGATTTCATATAGAGATTGAAAAGCATGGAGGGTAGAATAAGGTAGAATTCTAAAAAAAAACTCTCCAGGACCTACTCTCAGATATTTTGTTCCCTCTTATTCTTTAGATAATGGTTTAGTTTAGTTTAGTTTAGTTTAGTTTAGTTTAGTTTAGTTTAGTTTAGTTTAGTTTAGTTTAGTTTAGTTTAGTTTTAGTTTTAGTTTTAGTTTTAGTTTTAGTTTTAGTTTAGTTTATTGTCATTGCACATTGTACAACAAAATTAAATACCATCTTCAGTGTACATTATAACTATAAAAATAAAAAGCACACATCCTTCAGATGCTAAATAATTGAAATTGAAAACCCGATATTGTATTAATATTGCACTATACCATAGAATTCAATATAGTTACTGTCTTGGGATAGAAGCTGTTTTTCAGCCTATGTGTCCTTGTTTTTATTATCCTGTACCGTCTGCCAGATGGTAATAGTTCAAAAAAAAGTGCCCAAGATGAGATGGATCTTTGAGAATGTTTTGAACTTTAAGGCAGTGGGAGCTATAAAGCTCTTCCAAAGAGGGGAGAGGGCCACCAATGATCCTCTGGGCAATGACGTTAACACTCTGGAGCGCTGTCCTATCTGCCACTGTGCAATTGACAAACCATACACAGGTCAGTAAGTTAAAATACTCTCTATGGTGCAGCGGTAGAAGGCCACCAGCAATTTTTCATTCAGTTCTGTTTCCTGAGAAGTCTCAGGTAGTATAATCTCTGCTGAGTCCTTTTGACCAGGGCTGCAATGTGAATGCCTCAGGTCAAGGTCCTCTTTTATGATTCTTTTAATTCTTAATCTTTAAGCCTGGGCGTAACACTTTTTTGTTTGACTTAGAGCAAACCTGAGTATTTTATGGCCTGCAGGCGACACCCAGTCCATGGGCAGTCCCAGTCCAGCCTGTGGTATTGGTATTGGCAGGATGAGACAATAGGGGCAGGGAGTGGGGTGTTGGGGACAGGGGCAGGACATCAGTGTGGCAGTGAGGGGACAGCATCACCATCAGAGGATAGGGCATTGGTGCAGTGGCAGTAGCAGGGGGGGGGAGCGGTGACAAGACAGAGTGGCGGCAGCCATTGGCAACAGTCCCAGTTTCTCAAGTGGTCCCTTGGGAAAATTAATTGCCCACCCCTGATTTAAAGGAACAGGGATTCTCCTCTGATTGTGTAATAGAATGTAGAGCTGTCCATCTATTCATTTATCAATCACATTATTGAACTCTCCATCTCCCTCAGAGGAATTCAGAAGGAATGAATAAGGCATTAAGATGGGATGCGGAAGCAGATAGGCTCACTCTTGAACTTAAAAATAAAGGGGAATCAGAATATTTTGAAGTCTGGAACACATTTTATGATTGGTATAAGACAAGGTGACAAGACTGGAACAAATTGTATATATTGTGATTGGACAGAAGGATATATAATGTATTAAGTAGGCTAATAGTTAATGGTTGAGACTAGTTGTATATAATGTGAATGTATGGTCACTTCGACTTTGCGTACTGCATTGTTTTAAATGTAAAAATAATAAAAATATATCCCCCCCCCCAAAAAAAAGATGGGATTTGTGATGGAGAACATTATACCATCCCAAGAAAGAGCGAACAGGAGAAAGAAACTCCAAATAATCCAAATTTTGATGTTGCTTAATATAAGAGAGAAAGTTTGGACAGCTTTCATGAATCTGTTATTTTACTTTACTACAAAAAGATCAGTGCAGCTTCTGGACAGGCCTCCTTAACAGGCTTTTCTCTGGCTTTTCAATTGCATAATTTTCCTTGATTTAATTAGTTACATTGATTTAACTAATGCCCTTGACTTACAAAGTCCAATTTATCTATTGTTTTGACTGTAAAGTGGTTACCTGTTTGATATTCTGTTAATTTTGTCGGAATTAGAGTTGCCTAGGTTATAATGTATTTAATTTGTATGGAACATATTCTGATTCAATTGAGATTCTTTTATTTCTGTTCTGTGCTTAGATTTTAAATACATTCAACTATTACTATTACTCAGTTGCACTATTGTGCTTGTTGTTGTTTTTCTCCCTTTCACCTTTCTACATTTTCATTTGCATTCATCCTGCTCTTAGGACAGTGTTTTCCACATCACTAATATATAGAGACCCAGTGATGGTGCATACAATATTACCTAGTTGTGCAAGTACTGAGAATTATGTATTTCCATAAAGACCACAAGTACCTAATTAACATCTTGAAGGAGAAAGTTACATCATGAATGTCATTGTTTGGACTTGTCCCAGCTGCCTTTGCCACAGTCGCAGCCAGCACTATAGAGATTTAAGCCCTTAGCACATTTGGGATTAAAAGCATACACAGAAGATCTGTTCTACAGATTTAGGTGATCTATCATGACATTGGAAAAGTCTAATTGACTTACTTTCATAGTGGATCTGAAAGCCAACGTCCGAGTGACTTTTGTCCGTGGTAAAGAGCAAGTAGAGAAAATTGCTGGTGCTGATGAGAAACTGGGGGACTTGGGTCCCATCATAAACTCCAATCAAAGGGGATGAGTAGGATTTGCCATCACGCACTTCCAGCGTGTCATAATTCACCTCTGTTTTAAACCTACAGAAAAAAATAGTCGGGAGAAAAGCTGGTAATAAATTAGCCTTCTTTCATCCTTTCCTCTCTCTTCCCATAATAGGTAATCCTCTGGTTATGGCCATAATTAAGCCTCACAATTATGGTCATAAGTTGTGTGATCATCATAAAGTGGATCACCACTGATTAGACTTCATTTTATAACCTTTTCTGCAGCACTTATTAAGCAAATGCAGTGGCCATAAATGAACACTGGCTGTTAACCAAACTAATTGTTCGATACGGGCTATGTTTTTGTCAACAAAAACATAAACCCTGCCAATAAAAGTGTGTATAGTCAAGGCTGGGGTTTTCCCAGTTGCAATAGATTGCTTTTAAGGTTGCACCATAAGAAAGGCTGAGGGCCAAAGAATGGAGGCCTTTGAACTCTGGTGCTGGAGAAGACTCCTGTGAGTCCCCTGGCACTGCACAGTGATCAAACCAGTCAGTCTTAGAGGAGATCGATCCTGACTGCTCTTTAGAAGGCCATATCCTGAAGAGGAAACTCAAGTACTTTGGCCACCTAATGAGAAGGAAGGACTCACTGGAGAAGAGCCTCATGCTGGGAAAGATTGAGGGCAAAAGAAGAAGGGGACGACAGAGAATGAGGTGGCTGGGTGGAATCACAGAAGCAGTTGGTGTGAGCTTAAATGGACTCCAGAGGATGGTAGAGGACAGGAAGGCCTGGAGGAATGTTGTCCATGGGATCGCGATGGGTTGGACATGACTTTCCAACTAAAAACAACGTTTTTGTTGGAAACCAGAAGTAAACACTGGTTTTTAGCAAAACTTCTGTATATTGTGGTCACATGACCCCTGGGTGCTACAAATGGCCAAAAATGTGGGACAGCTGCCAAGCGTCCAAAATGCAGTCATGTGAACTATGGGATGGATGACATTGGAACTTTGAAACTGGGTAATTAGATGGGGGGGTCTGTTGTAACTTAGAACTATCATTGAATGATTGGCTATAAGTTGTGGATTACTTCTTTTCTATCTGAGGGTTAAATAGGATTCCCCAAACTGAGCTGAACTTATCTTCCCCTCCTTAAACCCCCATTTAATTTTATTCTCTTTTCCATATTTATGAACTGTTCCTACCACTGAAAGTTCTCACAGCAGCTTACAGAATCAAAACAAAGTGAATCCTTTCTAAAACAACACCATAAACTGTGATTAAAACAAATGGCAAATTAAGATCAATAACCCTGAACAGAGAATAAAACATGAAACAGAACCAATTTTAAAAGAGCAGCAAAGAACAGAAATGCCCAAGGGGTAGAAAAACATGGCCTAGATGAAATAATTAATTCCCTCCCTGGGAATTGCATTTCACCACTGAGCACCATTATGAATATGTCCACTTCCCTAAGAGGCACTCGCTGTCTGCACCTGACGGGAATCCTTTGAGAATCCTTTGTTGGCTCTTGTTATTCATACTAAAGGAAAAGTATTAACCTCCAGCTGTTCAGTTGCTTTTTCCCTTTTATCTTCACTTCATCAAGAATGCCCAAAATGCTCTGGATTAAGTGAAAATTAAGAGAAAGTGGGTGGCACAAAGAAAAAGGATATAAATTGTAGTGGGAAAGTCTGGAGAAAGCCAAGCATGCCATGAAAAAGAGATATTTCAATTCCCATTCAAACCTATCTTTATTTTTTTTTAATATTCTTGTGATGGAATGTGCACCTGGAGAAACAGTGAGGGGAATTTTGGCAGCACAGAGCTCTCTCCCAGAAAGGAGGCAGCACATTCTGGAGACAAGCCCAAATTGACAGGCTGCATAGTCCCCAGCTGGATGGGGGAGGAAGGAAGAGGTCCAGGGTAGCTGCACACTAGTATCTCCCAGGGTATTTCTAATAGCTTAGAAGGTTACAGCTTTTGTCTGGCAAGATTCTGTCTATTAGATTCTGTCTGTGAGCAAATAAAGAATTGGGACTCAACTTGATTTCATTGTGTCATCTTTGGACTTGGGTTGACCAACTTTGGGCAGCCAAAATTTGGGTTTATTAATGCAAACAATCTATATTTCAATTTTATGTGATAGCTAAATCACAACATATTTCTAAGGACATTGACTGTTGATAGCAGTGTATTGTACAACAGTGATTTTTAGCCTCTTAACCTTGTGTATTAATATGTGTTTGCATGTGTATATCTCTGTATACATATACATACACAAGGGAACATGAAAAAGAGTAAAATATACTTTTCATTCTTTTTCATGGCTCCTTTTCTATTTGTTTAAATGTTTTCTTTGATGTATTCATTGAAAGAGAAAATATGAATGTAGAACAAAAACACGATAGAACCACCTATAGACAACTTCTTATCTCAGAAAGAGGGGTGATGGAACTAAAATCTTTAGAGGTACTTAAAGAAGAGAAGGTAGTTCAAACGTGGTTTCAGTATGGTCAACTACAGGCTAGGTGGAAAACAGATCAAAAAATTGGCTTTGTAAAAGTTGAGGATAATTTGTTTAAACAAATAAGAGATCAAAGCTCAATGCATATAAAGAGGATATATAATGTATTAGTACAGATGGATTCTGAAACGGAACTGATTAAGGATTGTATGATAAAATGGGCTCAGAATATCGAGGAACCAATAATGCTTGAAACATGGGAAAGAATCTGGGTAAGAAATGTGAAATTTACACAAGCACAAAACTTGAGAGAAAATTTTTATAAGATGTTTTATAGATGGCACCTAGATCCTAAAAAGCTTGCCTCTATGTATCCAAATGTTCAACCTAAATGTTGGAGATGTGGTTCTTGTGATGCTACATATTTTCATATATGGTGGACATGTCGTAATGTCAAGGCATTTTGGATAAAAATATGGTGGATCCTGCAAAACATCTTTAAAAGAAGGATAAAATTTACCCCCCAGTTGTTTTTACTGGGTATATGTATTGATTTTACAGCAGCAGAGACTAATTTGGTTCTGTATTTAATAACGGCAGCAAGACTCTTGGTGGCGCAGTATTGGAAGAAGAAAGATTTACCTACAATTCAAGAATGGACTTTGAAAGTTATGAACTTAGCCGAAATGGCCAAAATCTCAGCATATCTCAAAGAACATTCAAACGAGAGATATAAACGAGACTGGAAAAAATGGATTGATTACATAAAAAGTAAATATGGGACTAAGAAACTCCAGATAGCTTATGCTTAGTATCAGTAATAATTTAAATTGTTTAAAATTTGGGTAACAGTAAGAAGCTGAGTTCAATGTAGAGATATTTTAGATTGTGATTGTTCAAAAGTTATACCACGTATGGTCTTTGGGAAGTCGGGGGGAGGGAAGGGAGGTGGGGATTTAGGGGAGGGGGGAGGGGGAAATACAATATGTGTTAAATTCCATGACTGTATTTGTGTACTGTGGCTTTTCAATGTTAGTGCGAAAATAGAACAAACCGAATATACTGGAAGGTAATAGATACCGAAGGAAAGAGTCGAGTGAAAGAAGAAGGAGGGTGGAGAGGGTGAGAGAGAGGAGGAGGAGAAGGGAGGGAGGGAATGGAGAGGGAGTGATAGGGTTAAGGTTAGAAAGAAGGGGAGGGGAAGTAGGCGTAGAGGGGTGTGTGAGAAGGAAGAATGAAAGTTGGAGGGGGTTGAAAGAGGGTGTATGGTGGGCCAAGGTGGTATACTGGGTTTGTATTGTAGAGGGCATTTTCTATATAAGTGAGGGCCGTGTTTATTATTCAATGTTATATGCCCTGATTAAGCACAGTGAATATGTGATTGTATAGAATGAAAACATAATAAAATATATATATAAAAAAAAAAAAGAAAGAGAGAGGAAAAAAAAACTTCAAATCAAAATAAATTTTGAAGATTTTCATCCCATCTCTCTCCATTAGGCACTAAAGAGTCAGAAATGGCTAAATTAGCCTCATTGTGGAAGAAACCTCAGAAACAGAATTCAACACTTGGCTTTACTTTCAACAGTGAAGGAAGGCATTTAGTTCAATGAAGCATCTTTTAAAAAGTGTATGATAACTTTTTTGAAAAATAAATAAACATTTTTTCAAGTTTTTAACTACCTCATGCCCATATGCACAAGCAGAGAGAAACAAATGAACCTGGATAGTAAATTTTATTTTATTTTTTCTAAAAATGAGTATTTATACAAGTGTAAGAGAATACTAGGGGCGTGGTGTCTCAGTGACTAAGATGTTGAGTTCGTCGATCAGAAAGCTTGGCAGTTCAGTGGTTTGAATCCCTAGTGCCGCGTAGCAGAGTGAGCTCCCGTTACTTGTCCCAGCTTCTGCCAACCTAGCACTTCAAAAACATGTAAAAATGCAAGTAAAAAAAATAGGGACCACCTTTGGTGGGAAGGTAACAGTGTTCCGTGCACCTTTGGCATTTAGTCATGCTGGTCACATGACCACGGAGACATCTTCGGATAGCGCTGGCTCTTCAGCTTTGAAACTGAGATGAGCATTGCCCCCTAGAGTTGGGAATGACTAGCATATATGTGCAAGGGGACCTTTACCTTAAGAGAATACTTGTAACTCAGAAAACACCATGGACACCCCAGGACAATTTATAACCCAGCTGACATATCAAGCATTCCCAATCATGTAATTTTATTGACATGACTAAATTGTTGGTCACCTGTCAAATGTGATTTTGATTGGGTACCCTGGTTGAGCTTCAATGATCCATGCACAGTTGAGAGAGTCCTTGTAGAATCCCGGCCACCCTGGAGATAGGATCATTCCATTTGGTGAGGTCAGGTGGCCACCACAGGGAGCTATCCAGGAGAGGGAGGGAAATAAAGAAAATAAAAAATAAATATTAGTGCAAAAAGCAATACTGTAAAGAAAATTGAATTATTTATTCGTCAGTGCACAAGATATGTACAATGAGATTGGTTGAGCTCACTCAGTGCATGCCCCCCCCAATACAGCTCACAGTGAAGACAAAAAAAAAAGAAAAAAAAATCCCTAACACCCAGTCTTATTGCACCAGTGTGAACATATTACACATTGTGCCGCCCCTGCAAGCCCATCCTACCACATAGTTATGATATTATTTCACATTCAGGAGTCTGACAGCTATTGAGAACAATAGCATACCATATTTTTGGAGTATAAGATGCACCTTTCCCCCCACCTTTCCCTATAAGGTGCATCTTATAGACTGAATATGAGTGTTTTTGGCGTCCTGAACCCTCCGTGCATCACATTTTCAACCTCCCAGGCCCCCAGAAGCCCTCTGCAGTGCTCCACAAATCCTATTTTTTTCCAAAAATGGGCCCATTTTTGCAAAGAAGTGGCTTGTTTTGGGAGTTCCAAGCCATCCACACTTCACATATTTGCCTTCCCAGACCCCGGAAGCACTCTGCAAGCCAAAAACAGGCTTGAAAACGGGCCCATTTTTGGCAAAAATGGGCTATGCAGAGCACTGTATAGTAATTTTGGCATCCGGGAGAGTGAAAATGGGACACATGGAGGCCAAAAACTATTTTTTTTTGTTTTCCTCCTGTAATTTTAGGTGTGTTTTATAGTCTGGTGTGTCTTATAGTCTTACTTCCTTTCTGCTTCATTTTGTCACAGAAGGCTGTCTTCATATTGATTAACAATCCAGGGATCAACCAAGCTGAAAGACTGATCCTAAATGTCTCAGACCGTTCCTCGAATGTCCAGGCAGTGGGGGGGGGGGGGGGAGATCAGGGTCCTGCGGTCTGAATGGCTTGCAAAATGGTTGCAAGCATGTTCATGTCCAGTGGCCACGAACAGAAGGTCACCATGAGACAAAGCAGCCTTTCTTTGCCACTCACCAGGTCACCTATGTTACGTTGCAGCCCTCCAGATTTCGCTGGCCCACAATCAGTATTGCTAGGAAAGCCCATTGGGAGTTGTAGCTCAGCCTTATCTGGACTGCCTCAGACTTTCCGGATTAAATTGGGATGTGGCAGTGGTGGGTATAATGGTGCAACGGGGCCGGGCGTCCATCACATGCACGCACGCAGCACGCACATGCCCATGACGCTCCACGATGCTCCAGCTGCTTGGCAGAGCATTACACAGGCTCCGTACACTCTGTGTGCATGCGTGGAACCCTGATCGGCTCAAATACAGGTAAGGAGGGTGGGTGGGCACTCCGGAGCACCGTACCAGAATGGTACCTGGTGCTCCCAGCAGGCACCGGTACGCCCATACCGGGGCATACCAGTCGTATCCCACCACTGGGATGTGGGTCTTAGTTAGGTCAGCATGACTGATTCTGACTTACAAGGGCTTGTCAGGATTTCAGACCAGGAGCCAGGAATGAACACAGACTTGGTTCAGGTAAAACACATCACCTGTCAATGATTGATGGCTTAACAAAGGTTGGCTAGGAGTTAATTAAGCCAGCGGTTCTTAGGGAAGTAAGGGGGAAAAAAACCTTGGGGGGAAATGCCTTGTATTTTATCCCTTGTGAGACAGAGATTATATCTATTGTACTTTAGGGGAAAAAATAATTGATAGCTTGAGCAGAAAGAAATTCACTAAAAATAATTTAATTTTGTCTATTTCCTGGATCCTTTCTTGAAAGCATAATCCCCCAATCTCCCCCCCCCCCACAGTGTTCTAATGGTAGAATTTCCAAATTCCAAATCATAATCCACCAATTGCCTCCCAAGTTTTTGAAAGCAACACATTTCCACCCCATTTTTTCCAATCCCAACTGCTTTGCTCTGCCCATCTGATGATTTTTATTCCTTAAACATCAACCAGTGCCTTAAATATTCTAAGATTTCCCCCTCTTATTTAATTAAAAAAGAAGCTAATTATAAATTGCATTTAATTGAGCTCACACTGGAGGGCAAGTCCAAGGCAAGCAAGAGAGATGGGTGATAAAGGAGGACACATTGATAGTGACGAGGTTATCAAAACTGTCAGAGAATAAAAAGGAATTTGAAACAGTTTTGATACTTTTTATTTTCCTCCACCACTTAAACTAAGAGTGAGAAGGTACATGAACTATCAAGCTTCTATGACCCACTCAGAAGAGATTTTAACAAGAGTGAAGTAAACAAAGCTGCAAACAGTTTGTGAGCAATGTTGATGCTTGTTTTTGAAAAGAAATGAAAAGGCAGAACAGATAAATGTCAAATGTTACACGTCCTGTGACTGAAGAAGAATAACTTGGAGCAAGGAGCATCAGTTCTGGAGTGACTGTCATATTTTTTGTCTGGATGCAAATTGACACAATATTTGAAATTAAATGTTATCTTCCTGAATGAACTAAAACTAATAACAAGAACCTCAAAATTCATTAATGGGACAATTGTTTCACATCATAGAAGTTGCACTGGACCAGGCCTGGGGGACCCACAGCTCAGCAGCTGAGTTCATGAATGAACTTAATAAAACCCTGGGCAAGGAGCGTTCTGGGTAGGATTTCAGTTGCAACTATCCATCTGTCCTTATGCTTGCCATTAACATTCTTGGTGGCAGGGTGTTCCAGAGGGATATGATTTCTCCCTTACAGCTTTTTTACCTCCTTCCTGGTGGGAGAATATTTCATGTGGCAATTTTGCCTTCTGTATAGAATTAAGGGAATGAAGCTAACTAAAGCTGACTTCAGTGAAGCTCAAGGGATCAATAAACCAAATTCTTTTCCATTTGGGATGATTTCATCTTTAGTCATTTCCAAACTCCATTAAGAAATCAAGAAGGCATGGAATTACACTGATAAAAATACTGAATACTGAGATGTGGTTTATCTCACAACATTTTAATGCAACCTACCTGAATCTAAATATAGCAATAAATGATCCCACTGAAAACTTAATAGAACAAAAGGCCAAAGAGACAGAGAGAAAACATAAGTGCGATACTTTTTAAAAAAATTAGTCTAGCAGCTTGTCAAGTGCAAGCAAGTAGAACTATGCGTGAATCATCTCAAGCAGAAGTAGTGTTGTTAGTCACCTATGAATGTTGTCAAACTGACTGCATTCTCATGGGAATGGTCAGACAAGGCTTCCAAGATTCTGGGGGTGAAGTCAGGCCTGTGTCACTTCCTGCAGTGCGAAGATTCTATGCTCACCACCCTCTTAACACTTCCCTCCAATCGAGCTGGTTATTCTACCAAAGCAGCTGTAAGTCATGCAGGGATATCCAGGAGAGAGGGAAGGGGCTAAAAAGTCAAGATGCTGTCCACAACCACATGACAGAAGACGGCTCACTTATTTACAGGTGTTTACAACCAGGGGTGGGCATCAAAAATTTCAGAAACAGGTTCTCTGCCCATTTGCTGGGTGGGCATGGCCATGGTGGGCATGACCTAGTCAGCCTCCTGCACCACAATGGTATGTGTAGGTGTGTTTTCGCCTTCCCCAGGCTCTGGAGGTTTTCCTCAAGCCTCTGGGAGGGTGAAACTGCCTCCCTTGAGCTCTGGAGGCCTTCTGGGAGGCCCATTTTTCTCCCTCCCCGAGGCTCCATGCATTTACCTTGTATCCAAAATGGGCCATGTGGAGACTCTTGGGAGGAGCAGGGTGGGGTGGGAGGGGTGGGGCGGGGCCAGCCAGGGGTGGGATTTGGAGATTCTCCGAACCACCCATAACGTTAGCTAGGGGTTCTACCAAACCTGGGCGAACCCATAGCTACCCACCCATTTCCAACCCCATCACACAGGGTGGGGATTTGATCATGTAGTCATAGCTACCATCTTCCCTTCTTTGCTCCCTCCCCCAGGGCTCTAGATGCTTCTGTAGTTACATCAGTTTGCATACAAAATTCACATCCATTTGTTCCTCAGGTACTTCTTATATTTATTTATTTCCTTCTCTTAACTGTTATAACTAAGAAAACAGCAAGCAACATGGCAATTTACCTTCACATCTCAGGACTGCATTATCCCAAACCACATTGCCTTCCTTCAAGACACAGGTGATTGTTTCTGAGCCATGGGTCCTTATGAAGCCTTCGTCACACAGGAAAGAGACTGAGCTCCCAAGTTGGAGGCTATCACCAAACCGCTTCCCATTGACCGGCACTCCTGGGTCAGGACACTCATTGTGTCTGAAGGCTGGAAAGAAACAATAAGACATGGTGAAGCAAATGCCTTTTACCCCAAAGAAAATGGTCCTCTGCATTTGCCTTACGCTTCTTGTCTTCAGAGATGAAGTTTGGTTAACACTTTAATGGGCATCAAAAAACATCCTATTCTGTACCTTTGCTATCTCCTGCCTTCTTTTAGCAATCTTGCCAGTCCGAAATGCATCTCCAATGTGGACCTGAAGACTCTAGTTAGTGAGAAGGATGTGAGAGTGCTTGCCTGAGTGAAGTCAGTTGTTTATATGATGCAATAGACCCATATGGTCACCATTGACTGAAAGACACCGGTCCCTGTGATTCTGGAGAACCTATGGATATGTCTTTCTTTGCTGCTCTTTTTATAGAGACTTCCAAACAAAATTTATTTTCCTGATAATTAATAGGTATCCTGGCCAGTCTGATAGCATTAATCTTCAGTGGTTGCTTAAAATATGAATGTATAATAGTCATAGCGCAGGTAGCTAGATTCTGCACAGCAACACAAAAGTTTCTCTGGAACTCCATAATAATAATTTTATATAATTAATGCACCAAATCTTTTAATATTATCCCCCTGCTGTAGTTTAGTACCTAATAACTATAGACTTTCACAATTCAACAATTACTCATACATTATAGTCAGTGGTGCGATTCAATTTTTTTTACTACCGGTTCTGTGGACATGGCTTGGTGGGCGTGGCAGGGGAAGGATACTGCAAAATCCCCATTCCCTCCCGATCAGCTGGGACTCGGGAGGCAGAGAATAGATGGGGGTGGGGCCAGTCAGAGGTGGTATTTGAGTATTCTCCGAACTACTCAAAATTTCCCTACAGGTTTTCCAGAACTGGTCAGAACCTGCTGAATATCACCTCTGATTATAGCTTAGGTTACGCTCTTGTTTATGTGCAACTGATTGGTAGGCTGCTAAATTATGATTTCAACATAAATTTTATTTGTCATTGGTTATTATTTTATTCCAGAACTTTTAATTAGATATTCTTTGAATATTTTTAATTATACTGGTATTGACTGTAATAAATATGTGATTGATTGATTGACCCATATGATGGAGTAACAGATGTGAACTGTGGCTTAGAGGTTGTTCTCAACAAACGTGTTTATTTGACAGAAGTAGCTTAGATTCTACATTGTAAGAATGTAGGTTTTTATTCTTATGATCTTAAAATGGTATACATCATATTATTGATGTCTTACTTTGCAATAAAGAAAAAAAGTTAATTATATCTGAGAACCTATCACCAAGTAAGTCAGATACGGGGTTAAGTATCTGGGGTGCTAAGACTTATGTGAAGGCTGACTGTTGGTAAGAGAAGGCTGTTGAGTAAGATAAAAGGACTTGATTTGCCCACAATCTCTCAGTGTGAGGCTCCCTGAACTGATGTGTTCAGAGTCACACTGTGTCTGAATTGGGTAGCTACATAAATGTGTTTATGTGGCTACATAAATTTGTTTAATAAAAATAAATACGCATGGCAGAAGATAATTAGAGGAATGTCTATATCCAGAATCAAGTCAGAATAGTCATATTCAATTCCATTGTCTGGCCTTGATACAGAATAGAAATAGTTGCCCTTAGAGTGATTTAGAAAACCATAAAATAACAATAAAATCTGTGCATCTCTAGCTACAAATATTTAATCCATAACTCATATGACATAAACGTTGCCCAGAGAAAATGGGCAGGTATTGAATACCAAATTAAAAAGTAAAGATTTCAAGTGCCTTAACACAGAGTTCCTCAGCGTTTCTGGCTTTGCGGACCGGTGGGAGGGGAAAGAGGGGATGGTTACATGCGAGCAGCCAGCAAGTGCTCAGACAGCTCCAATTGTGTGGGCAGTGTGCACACACACCTCTTGCTCATTTAAATGGAGCACACCCATGCTCACCTGCTGCTCAAGCAAGTAAGGATGTGTGTGCATGTGTTCACCAGCCATTTCCATGGCCTGGTTGCAAAACCCTCATGGCCCACTAGTGGGGGAACCCTTGCCTTAGGTAAAGGTAAAGGTTCCCCCCCACATGTGTGCTAGTTGTTTCTAGCTCAGGGATGGTGCTCATCTCCGTTTCAAAGCCAAAGAGCCAGTGCTGTCTGAAGACGATTCTGTGGCCATGTGGCCAGCATGGCTAAATGCTGAAGGCGCACATAACGCTGTTACCTTCCCACCAAAGTGGTCCGTATTTTTCTACTTGCATGTTTTATGTGCTTTTGAACTGCTGGGTTGGCAGAAGCTGGGACAAATAATGGGAGCTCACTCTGCTATGCGGCACTCGGGATTCAAACTGCTGAACTGCCGATCGTCTGATCAACAAGCTCAGTGTCTTAGCCACTGAGCCACTGTGTCCCTTCCCTTAACACATGCCAATAATATAGGTCTTTAGCATGCCCTTTTCTTTCTTTCCTTCTTTCCTTCTTTCCTTCTTTCCTTCTTTCCTTCCTTCCTTCCCTCCCTCCCTCACTAACTTTACATTTGCCCTTTTCAGTTTGAGATGTTTCTTGAACCTTTAAAATACTCTCAGTATTCTTGAAGTGGACTATATTTACATTCAAAAACAGACATTCTCAACTTAGAAGTACACTACTTTATCAAACAAAATGTTTCAAGGTTTGACAATATCAATTATACCATTTCATTAGGTGGATGAGTAGCTACAAGACTATTGGTACGAATTTATGAAGTTTGTGCCCTATAGTAGCTTGTCTTTCTTTTCCCCATTTTAATCTAAATACGTAGGAATTTTTAAATACCAACATTTATTGGATTTATATGCATTTTTGCTGGTGTCTTCAATATAACTCGCTACCTAAACTTAATCCATTTTCTGTTATTGGCATCTAGGTTTACCACAGCAAGAACAGAAGCTTCTGAAACGGAATATTGCATTCATGGAATGAGGATTCAATAACAACATGTAAGACAGTTTATCTAGCAGGAGAGCTGAGAGACACTTTATTCACCTTAATTCAATATGTTCATAATAATCAGATGGTGCTCTTGTCCTTGTAGTTATATTTTTCTTTTTGGAAGAGTAAGATTATTTGCAAGAAGAAGGTCTCCAGAGTTTTAGGCAGGAATATTTTGCCAATTCGATTTGGAGATGTGAGGGGATGAATCTGAAATTTGCCACATGCAAAGTGTAGGCTGTAAGACTTGAGGTAGCTGTTCCATGCATATGGTGACAATCAGTGGTGGAAACCTCCTTGTTCAACAACTGGTTTGGTGGTCATACACTTTGTGGGTGTGTATGCCCATGTGTGATGTGTGCTGCACACACATGCACAGTTTGAAAAAATCTTCACTTCCGTGGTCTTTTTTTTTTTTTTTTGAGGAGTAAGACAGCTGATTAATGTGGGGATCTGCTCTGCCACGCGAATCAGCTGAGAAGATAAAGGTAGGAAAATAGAGTGGGTGGGCAGATGGGCCCATCTGATCATCAGGGAAAACCGGTTCCCTCCCAGCTGATCATCAGAGCTACCGGTTCGCCCAAACTGGTCCGAACTGGTAAAATCCCACCCCTGGTGACAAGGATAACTTTCTTATGCCTAATCCAAATCTACACTTTTAAAACTTTACCAACAACAATTTGAGCAAAGACCAAGAACCCCGCAACAACCAAATGACAAAAATAAAGCCCCTTCAAACCCCCACCCCAAAATATAGGTTAGTGACTTTGATCAACTTGTCCTCTAATCCAGTATGACAAATTATTTTTTAATAATAGCTGGTTTGCAGTCGCCAACCAGAAATCCCATTAATTTTGTAGAGCTGTCAACCACTGTTGTAACAAAGGTCGTTTATCATTCTTGCCAAGTCAATCTAATCATGTTCCATAGAAAATTATAGGAGAGAGCTTTAGTGCAAATTGTCATGCGAAACTGCCATGCACTTCACTATGAAAAGCTTGGAATTAAGAGGATCCAAGAATAATTATTGCTCGTGTTTTTGCTATAGGCAATAAAGTTGTTTCTTCACTTTATAGTGTAGTAGCTGATAACCCAGCATTTCCTGGGTATTTATTCATAGGGGGAAAATATCTAGACCAAACGTAATTTCTAATGTTGGGTTTTCCCCCTTACCAGAGGGAGCCCCGTTGTGGAGTACTGTGAAGCCATTACCATGGCAACTCCACTGCGCTGTACAGTAGAAACCATTTTACGGCAGTACAGTAGAAGCCATTTTAAGGCACAACAGGCTGTATCTTAACAGAACACAGACCCCGAGGGGTGTTAGGGGTACCTTACCCCCACAGTATTTTTTTTCCAGAGAGTAAGTCATCTGTGTACCAAGTTTGGTTGAAATTGCTCAAGGCATTCCAGAGTTATGCTGGAATACACACACACAGTATATATATATATATAGATTTGGTTGTTTTAGGAGTTTTAGTGGGACAATCTAGTTTCCCAATTCAGCCTTTGCAGGATAACAGTGATCATGAATTCACTGCACTCGCTACCATCAGATTTCTAGGCCTAAGTCAGTAGCAAGATGTATCAGGTACTGCTTTGTCAAAATCAAATCTGTCCATAAGCAGTGCGCTTGCAAAGCATGGGCTTCCATGCAAAATGTGGGAAAGAGTCTGGTTCCATAAAGATGGGAAGATTTGGAGCTACCCACAATAGGGGAATGATTGGTGAAGATAATGGGACTTAGATGGCTAAACTGACTTCTTTGATCCAAGAAAAAAATAATATCTAAGTTTACTATCGACTGGAAACTCCTTTTTGTATAAAAGACAAAAATAAATAAACAAACCAACATGATTTATGGTTTTAATGATCAGACAGGATGATGATAGAAAGAAGAAAGTTAGATGTAGAGTAAGAAGTAAATTTATAATTGCATTTATAACTACTGTAAAGAAAATTGGAAGCTGTATCTTTTCTCCTTTCTTTTCTATTTTTCCTTTTACTTCCACCCCTTTCTTGTACTTTTAGCTTTCCCTTTGATTTCTTTTTATTTTTGTTATTTTATATTAGTTTTTATTAGTTTTATTTTTTTTAAAGAGAAATATTGTATGTGGAATAGATAATAAACCTCCTGTTCAGACTTTTTCCCTCTAAAAGTTAGTACAGAAATCTATTTCACCAAACCTTTAATCCCAGCTGAATGTTTATGTGAATCCATTTGTGGATGGGAATTTGTTATTTGTTTTGGCACAGTTAGTCCTCAATTTACAATGGTTCATTTAGTGACCATTCAAAGTTACATTGACATTGAAAAAAGTGACATGACCATTTTTCCTACTTATGACCATTGCCCCATCAACATGGTCACATAATAAGCAAAGTCAATGGGAAAACCAGATTCACTTAACAACCATGTTACTAATTTAACTGCAGTGATTCATTTAATAAGTGTGGTAAGAAAAAGCGTAAAATGGGGCAAAACTCACTTTACAAATTTCTCACAAAATTTCTAGGCTCAATTGTGGTCATAAGTCAAGGACTAGCTGTTTATTGTTAATATATTTTACTTTGTTTTATGTTACCTACAGTCTACTGATTGGGGCAGGTTCCAAGCTTAACAAACAAATAAAGCAATAAAAGCATTTTTAATCCATTAAAACTGTATCAATCGATCAATCAATTTTTATTATGGTCACAGGTCAGCATTAAAACTGTATTTATATGTCTCTTTATATAAAATTCAATAACTTTATTTTTTGGGCTGCAATTGTTTACCACATATTTAAATATATTTTACAATAATTGCAAAATGAATCTACATCTGGGGTTTTGACCTTTTCCCCAAATCATATATGGTTCAATGGTCAGTTTAAATTTATATAGTGCTAAATTTAAGGACTTCGATGATTCATAACTAAGATTTGTACTATGAGCCTGTTCTCACAGTAGTAGTATACTAGTATAATTTTAAGACATATTGCAATTTGCATGGGTTTTAATTTTTTCTATGTGAATGGATTGAATATTGCACTATTTTCTATTTTCCCTAGACAAGATTTGTTCAAAAGCACTGAAGATTCAGAAAATACATATTCTAATGCTCTAGTCTAGTGGAACATTTTTGGGGGCAGCATAATCAATTTTTGATGTTATCTTCCACTATCAACCTCAGAGGTACAATGCTTAAACTATTATCAAAACTTTAATTAAAAGTTAGTTGTTGTGTTACCTACCGTCTACAGATTGGGGCAAGTTACAAGTTTAACAAAAAATAAAAATTAGCTCTTCATGTTACCTACCATCTATAGATTGGGGCAGGTTAGCTCTTGTCTTACTCCTATCCCACAATTTTGACTTATCTTCCTGAATATTTTTTGTGTGTGTGTGTGTGTGTAGAAAATTAGGGAAGTATGTATGTAACTTTTGGCAACCACAGGAAGGTCCTCTACTTACAACTATTTTCTTAGCGACAGTTCGATGGGCATCGAGAAAAGTGAATGATGACTAGTTTTCACACTTATGATGCATCAAAATTCAGGAGCTTGGCAACCCACATATATTTACAGTGGTTGCAGTATCCCAGGGTCATGTGATCATCATTTGCTACCTTTCCAGTTGATTTCCGACAAGCGAATGGGGGAGGTGGATTTGCTTAACAACTGCATGGCTCACTTAACAATTGTAATGATTCCTTTGAAAACTAAAGGAAAATGGTCATTAAATCAGGTGTGACCCGCTTAACAACCACCTTGCTTAGCACTAGGAATTCTGGCTTCAGTTGCAGTTGTAAGTCAAGGTCCGTACTGTAGAATTAAAAACTAAACCCAAATATGCCACGTCAATCAATTCAGAGAAACTTGCGACACATTTTTAACTTAATTGTTGCTCCTACTTATGGTATTTCTCATTCCGCAAAGATGTGAAAACATCAGATTTTAGTCAAAATATGCAGCTTAAATATTAAATATTCAAAAGCTACAAATATGTATATGCCACGAATCCCTTGAGTCAGTAGAACTTTGCAGCTGCAAAGCATATTAACATCAAACGATGTTGACATTTGTCATTCACTTACGAGGTTTAATTTACCTGAAAATTATCTGAAAAGAGGATGCAGAACAGATAGTGGCAAACAAATAATGCTAGCTATATTAGGAAAGACAGTGAGAATATACAACAGGGAAAAAATATGTTAAAGAACGGGAGAAATTGACATGTCAAACAATGAAAGAAGGGCAATTTGCATTTTAAAAAGATTCTCGAGCAATTTATATTCCGCAACATAAATTAAAGGAAGATATGCACAGAGGCTCCATATGTTAAAAATTATGGTGAACGTATCGTAGTTATGATCTCTTGGATCACAGGACAGTTTTAAATTTCAAGAGCATGTGGTAGATGCATTCTAAGTTGGTTGGTTTCCAGTTTGCTTCTGGGCCCAATTCAAGGTGCTGGTTTTCATTTTTGAAACCCTAAATAGCATAGAGCTGAGCTATTTGAAGGACTACCACTCCCTGATTACACCTACCCATCCTAAAATATATGAAGAACAGTTGCAGGAATGGGTATGTCTAGTTTAATGAGAAGAAGGACTAGGGGAGACATGATAGCAGTGTTCCAATATCTCAGGGGTTGCCACAAAGAAGAGGGAGTCAAACTATTCTCCAAAGCATTTGAAGGTAGAACAAGAAGCAATGGATGGAAACTACTCAAGGAGAGAACCAACCTAGGATAAATTTCTAATCAATTTAGAAATCAAATTTAGAACAATTAATCAGTGGAATAATTTGCTTTCACAAGTTGAGGGTTCTCCATCACTTTTTAGGTTTTTTAGAAGAGATTTGACCAACCATTTGTCTCAAATGATATAGGGCTGTGATAGTGAACCTATGGCACGCATGCCACAGGTAGCACACAGAGCCCTCTCTCTGAGCATGCGAGCTGTCGCCCTAGCTCAGTTCTACCATGCATACCTGCGCGCCTCCCACTGGCCAGCTGGCCCGTTTTTGCTCCTAGGAGCAAAAACTGCAGGGAGGCCTACTAGGCCCAAAATGGATGGAGCATGGGAGATTGCACACACATTGCTCAGAGGGGTGCACTGTGTGGGGGGGTGTCACATGGGCATTGCATTATGGGCGCTTTCGGCACATGACGACAAAAAGGTTAGCCATCAATGATATAGGGTCTCCTGCTTGAACATGATATTGGACTAGAAGACTCAAATGAAGGTCCCCTTCAACGCTATTATTCTGCTATCCCATCAGATCTTTCAGGAGGGACATTTTACTGGTGGGACACAAGAGACGAGCCTTTTCTGTCACTGTAGTCCTTCTATATGTTTCTATGTATGTTTTATGATTTTAATGTGATTTTGTAAAAATGTTTTTTGTGGATTTTATTGTAACCACCCCCTTTTGCTTTGTCCAAGATTGGAGACCATGCGAATTTGATAAGTAAGTAAACAAATCTCCTTTGGAAGCCTTGATTGTTCACAAATGGCTGTGATGCTGAGTGTGCACCCTCCCCACAAACAGGATATTGTCTCCATCCTAGTAGAACCTTTGTGGAGCCAAAATGACTCCTTCTCATACATACAAAGCTAGAGGGTCATGCATTATTTTGTGGCATGTCCGTGACTTACCCTGTTTCACTGAAAATAAGCCCTCCCTGGATAATAAGCCCAATCGGGCTTTTGAGCACATATACTAAAATAAATCCTCCCCTGAAAATAAGCCCTCCCTGAAAATATTGCAACACAGCAGCAGCCATGAGGTGACCATGCTTGCCGCCTCCTGCACCTCAAAAATAATAAGACCTCCCCGAAAATAAGGCCAAGCACTTATTTCAAGGGTCAAAAGAAAATAAGACCCTGTCTTATTTTCAGGAAAACGTGTGATTTAATTGACTATTTAAGATTGGTTAAGTTTGGAAGCCTTCTATCACGAGAAATACCCTGGAGAAAACAAAAACAAACCCCATCCGATCCAATATTGATTTACCAGCAGTAGCATTTGTACTGATCTGAGCATTTCTAGCTGCCACTCTGATTGAGAACAACAAAGAGGTAGCCCTGATTGCTTCCTTGCACACCTGTTCATATAGTACCATCCTTTGCTTTCTGTTGACTTACTGGTAAATGTGATGTTGAAGCCACGCTTCTCAGTGGAGTGATCTGTCTGGAATTCCAACCTGGCAACATGGCCACTACTGGTCAGAGAAGATGGGAGTTGGTTTCCAGAGAAGGTCCCAAGGGTGGGTGATTCAGCTGTTCCACCATCCTTCACCGCCAAGAAGTCAAACTGAGGCTCCACGTCAAAATCATTGAAAGCCAAATGGATCCGACTTTCAGGTTTTGCGATGATTAGCCAAACGCAGTGCAAGCTGCTGCCATATTCCTCGGGGTAATTCGGGGAGAGCACAATCCCAGATGGACTAGTGAAATTGAAGAAGCAGGAAACTGCAGTGAGAAAAACAAAAGAAAGGGAGGAAGGAAGAGGAAAGGAGTGTCACAATGCCTGCAACTTAATCAGATGAATTTAATGCCAGTTCTTTGCATTCTTGAGGTTGTAAAGACAATGTAAAAAGAGAAACAGAAAATGAAATTCAAGAATTGCTATCTTGTCAGTTAAATATAAAGCTATCTATTTCTCAAAGCAGCTTTTCTCCCTTTAATCTTTGTTTTGTTTTCTATTTTCGTACTTTGGAATATTCATCAACAGTAAAAATTCTAGACTGGAGATCTCAGTATTACACATCAAGCTACAAATAGAAATCCTGATTATATTACAAAATAATTATATGCAGTTTGTGATAGCCTATCAGTGCCACACTTAGTTTTATCTGTACAATTGAAGGAACTGTACGATTAACACCTCAAATTTATACCAATGCAATTTTTTTCTTATCTTTAAAAGTTTTAAGTTATCAAATTATTGCATCAGGAAAATTTAGGTGTGTTTTCTTTTGTAGAAATGCCAGTGTACCTAACTGATATCTGAATTCTGTAATGTATTAATTGGATCTTTTATACAATAAAAAATGAACTACCAAAAAGGGGAAAAAATAGAATCCTCTTTGATTGAAGATAAATTCAGAAGAGTGAAGGATAATTAAAAATTATTTATATATCTCTATTGTATATGATACAACGTTCAATCCCCGCCCACCAGTTTCAATAAATAAGTAGGAATTTTCAAAGGGGAGAAAGTAGGTCTGAATTCAGGTTGAAAATGCAATAAAGGAAAAAGCAATATTTATTGACCCTAAAGGGGTCTTTGCTAATCTGCTTTACAGGATGAGTAATTAAAGTGAAAAAACCAACACTCTTTACCATAATATGTCAATTAAAACCGTCTATATGAAGTTGTGGAAAACAACCCAAATCTTGGAACTTAGGAATATTACGTTAAATATGAGATACAGCAATTGGATATGATAAAATTATTTGGTTGATTTTGGCATTCCAAGTCTATTTGTGTATTTACTAGTTTTAAGTATATTTTTCTAGAACGTACAGTATTTGAAATAATTTTCTGACAAAAGGTTTTGAAATTGACCACTGACATTGATTTAATGATTCGTAGAATAAGCTCAAGGTAAAGGTAAAGGTTCCCCCCATACATAAGTGCTAGTTGTTCCCGACTCTAGGGGGCGGTGCTCATCTCTGTTTCAAAGGTGAAGAGCCAGCACTGTCCAAAGACATCTCCGTGGTCATGTGGCCAGCATGACTAAATGCTGAAGGCGCACGGAACACTGTTACCTTCCCACCAAAGGTGGTCCTTATTTCCCACCCACCCACCTACAGGCTAGGTCTGTTTGTAGTAGTACAAATTGAAGGGCAGACCCAGATGGAGAAAAATACAAAATTTGAGGGAGCTAAGGTCTCATTTCAAAGGTTTGTTCCCCAAAACAATGTGACAATATATGTGCAATCCTCCCCATGGCATTACTGCCATTTGTAAATGAGGAAAAAGAGGTAACAATTCTGTCCTGGAACACGACACACACAAACAGACACACACAGAGTACAAAGCTATGGCCAACACTGAAAGCAGTACCTGCTACTCATGTGAAAAGAAATATGTAATGAAACCAATGTAATAATTTTCATTAAGATCTGACACTGTCCTCTTTAAAATAATGTTTACTATGAACAGAGTGAGGTAAATTTGTTTTGTTTCTATAACATTAACCTCTAAGTACAAATATATTTGATATTTATACCTTTAAGCACTAGAATTTTTGTTTTAAAAACCCTCTACTTAAACATTTTTGCAACTGTCTTCCTCAATATACGTTTATTTTTTCTAAACACATTTTCCTAATATACAGTATTCTATGTTGTATGCAATTTATACAATACTTATTTTTTTAATTCCAATATTTTGAGTGTTGAATGGCATGCCACCTTCCAGAGAAATACCAAAATCAGAATACAGAATTTCAGTTTGTATAACAACCTCAAGCTGTACCAAGATAAATCTATATTTATTAATTAAACAAATTTATAGAACCATTCATCCATCTTGACAAACCTAA
This sequence comes from Thamnophis sirtalis, assembly GCF_051295495.1. NCBI lineage: Eukaryota > Metazoa > Chordata > Lepidosauria > Squamata > Natricidae > Thamnophis > Thamnophis sirtalis. The sequence continues at coordinate 24,713,993 of NW_028261393.1, read as the reverse complement.
CTTTCAGTGACCAACAATTTATAACCCCAATTAAAACACTTATTTGAATGTTGAATTGTAAACCAAACAAGTTTTGCCCAATTATAGAAACTTAAAGAGTGAATGGTCCAAGGTATCTAAAGGCTAATTAGATAACAGGCCCACCCTCATTTATCATACCTATCAGAGAGAAGAGATAAATTAGATAGAAACAACAGAAAAATATCTGTACAGTTGAATTATGGAGTTCTTATGGAACAGCTTGCCTACAGAAGTTGTGAGTTTTCCATCACTGGAGGTTTTTCAGAAGAGATTGGACCTCCATTTGTCTGGAATGGCATCAGATCTCCTTTGATCAGGGAGTTGGACTAGAAGACCTCAAAGGTCCCTTCCAATTCTGTTTTACTGTTACTGTTATTGAAGAACAATTTAAAGTCACCACAATAGCATCTCCTTTCCTATTTCTGTTCTCCAACCATATTGGATATTCTCCAAGGAAGAAAATGAGAGTATACTTTAAATCTTATATAAATAAATCCCTTAGAATTGAATTATAGCTGGAATAAAGGAAAACCAATGCAATTTCCATGTTTTTATTTTACATTTCTTGTAAAGTCATCTCCACCTCTTGGGATGCTAAATTTTACAATACAACCCCATCTTGGGTAAAGGAACAATTTTGTTGGTTTGGTTTGAAAGGCCAGCATTCAGTTTACCTGAATATCATTGGATTTGGTGTTATAAAAGACAGGGGGACAGTCTCCTTCCTATCCATCTCTGTCCACAGTTGCACTGTGTGAACATCCTTTCAAGGATACTCAAGACAGAGGCTCAAACGCAGAATATCTATATCAATCTCTGCTTGCTATGGGAGAAGACAGTAGAGCCCTTCTTCCAGTATGTCAAGTATCAATTTCCAGAATATGGAGGCTACACGTTCCTCCTGACTGTCATCTTTCCCAAAACTGCAAACTCTTTTTTTCCTACTCTTCTTTCTTCCTCAGGATTTCTGGATATTTCAAAATATAAAGTTATCTCTTCTGCTCATCAAGCGGCTGAGCTTTCTACATTGCCCACCCTTTTCCCCAGTCCTCCTGGGCTTAATTCCAAACAGCTGCTATGGGCGGAAGCCAAATTGTATCTCTCCCTTGGACTTGCCATGATAATTTTATACACCTCTATCACATTCCCCCCTCCCATTCCCAAAAGTGGTTCCAACATTCTGCAGATAGCAGGCATGGATGGTTAGACAAATACCATGAGAAGCCCGAGAAAAAAAAGTTGCCATGGCATTCCCTGAGCAGCGTGCAAGGAATCTACTGCTCAGAGTCCAGCAAATAAAACAACTGTATTCCAGCTCCTGATATGCACTTCCATGCCGACTTAAGGCAAAAACCGCTCCCCATCCTCTGCCATTATGCCATCATCAGAAAGGAGACCAGCAGCTTCAGCTAACGAGGTGTGAAGCCAGATGGTGGCATAGTGAAGGCAATTAAGAAAAAAATGTTTAGAGCACAACTGTGAATATGGATCTTGCTCAGCCATCGAGAGGGAGCGTTTACCACACTGTGGCTGATGAGGTCCATTGGCTTCCCAGAGCAAAGAGGATCTTTAATTGGACCCATCTCCTGGATGTCCAATCCATTTACAGCGAGGCTGGTTTATTCCACCTGCAAACATTTGCCTTCCACATTTTGCCTGCCTCCTCCTGGTCCTTGCCCATCACCTACAGCCCACAGCAGACATTTCATGCTAATTAACAAGCAGGAATATAATGATGCTCAGATGCGCTTTCTTAAACATATAACTATAATGAACTGGGCCTATTTGTCATGTCTTTGCTTGTATTTTCTCCTTGCCAAATGGCTAATGGCTGCATTTTATCTTTTAGCGGCTAAACAGAGGCTGACAAACTTCTATTGGCTTAACTTTGAATACTGTGTGTTGTTTTAATTAGGGTGATGAGGAGTAAGTTGGATTGTCCAAAGGAGTTTTATTTGGATGGGCTGAAGGGAAGGAGGTAGATTTGCACCAAATACTCAGTTTTGTTTTATGTTTGTGCATGTATTTATGTATGTTCCTAAAGGAAATCAACCTGGCCCCAACCTTAACCCTAACCCTCACAGCTTCAATCTCAAACTGTCTCCCGTTGAACTCACCCCATTACTAAGAGGTCCGTAAAGGGGGCATGCATAAGTGCACCAGCATGTCTCCCATCCCTGTCCTACTGTCCCCATTTATTTGTATTCATTTCCTTTGTTCATGTCCATGTTCATACTTATACCTGCTATCTTGTACATGTTTGACAAACTAACTAACTAAATAAATATTTTGGCCAGCAAATGGGGAGAGAGAACTCATTGGGAAAGACCCTGCTGCTAGGAAAGAGTGAAGGCAAAAGGAAAAGGCCATGGCCAAGGATGAGATGGTTAGATAGTGTGATTGATGCGATGAACATAAATTTAGGCAAACTCCAAGAGACAGTGGAGGACATGAGGGTCTGGTATGCTAAGGGTTCATGGGGTTGGGAAGAATCAGACAAATTTTGTGACTGAACAAATGTGTTATGTGTATAAGAAAAAAACAGGAGACCATATTTCTCTTTCTTAGCAGTTTTCTACCAAAGTTTAAGTGAATTTCAACTAATAAATGATCTGTCCTACACATTGGCAATAAATATCAGAACACCAAATAAATTTGGGCAGAAATGATCTCGTAGATGACCCTCACTCTGTCAAGGACCTTGGAGTACTCATCTCAAAGGATCTAAGCCCCAGAGCTCAATGTAACAGCATTGCCGAAAAAACATTAAGAGTTGTTAACTTGCATTGCTAACAAGGGCATACAAAACCTTTGCCAGACCAATTCTTGAATACAGCTTGTCCGCCTGTAACCCACACTGCATATCGGACATAAACACGATTGAGCAGGTTCAGAAGTATTTCACGAGAAGAATATTCCACTCCTCTGCCCACAATAGAATTCTCTATGCCACCAGGCTTGAAATTTTGGGCTTGGTCAAACTGGAACTGCACCACCTAAAGTTCGATCTAAGCATAGTACCCAAAATTGTCTGCAATAATGTCTTGCCTGTCGATGACTTCTTCAGCTTCAACTACAATAATACATGGGCAAATGATGCAAACTTAAGGTAAACCACTCCAAACTGGATTGCAGAAAATACAACTTTAGCAACAGAGTGGTCAATGCCTGGAATGCTCTACCCGACTCTGTTGTTACATCCTCAAAACCCTCACAGCTTCAACCTCAAAATGTCTACCATAGACATCACCCCATTCCTAAGAGCTATGTAAGGGGCGCGCGTAAGTGTACCAGCGTGCCTACCATCCCTGTCCTATTGTCCCCACTTATCTGTATTAACTTCTTTTGTCCATGTTTATGTTCATACCTATACTTGTTATCTTGTACATGTTTGAAAAACAAACAAACAAAAAAATAAAATAAATATTGGTGAATTTTCTGGGAGCGATAGAAAAGTACTTTGGAGCCAAAGGTAGAATGCTTCAATTGTGATTATTTTAAAGGTAATAGGACTTTCCTGGAGAGAATATTTCCTGAGGCCACAAATATCTTGAAACATTTGTCCACTGAGACAAAAAGAACTAGGAACTAAAACCAGAACTAGTGAAAAACAAAAACAGAAAAAACTAGTACTAAGTAGAAAATTCCCTTGCATGCAATTCATTTCTTGAAGGAAATATTGCTTGCAAAAATTATTTGGAAAGGGAAGAGAATATGGAACAATTTTGTCAAAATCCTTAAGGTTCTTGCAGTGATTTAATGATGAAGTGACTAAAGGATATGTGTGAGAGTCATTAATCTGCTTTCAGTGTTTTTAAACATTTCTGAAATATTTTAAAAACCTGCAGCCTCTCTGGTCTTCTCAGCTCCTATTAATCCAGAGGGAAGAGATAAAGAAAGATGTCCTCACCCTCCCCCATCCCAAAACCCCCCAATGGTACTTTTTTAGCTTTGTTTATTGTTATCATGATTACCAGGAGAAAAAAAATTCTGCCTTAAAAAAAAAGATTTTTCAAATTAAAGAAATCCCCTGTACCAGACATTTGAAAAATTTGTGACACATTACCCTTTTAAAGTAAAAAAGGGAGTTTATGCGATCCCAATGGTTAGAATTTCACTGCAATTCAACTTGAACAAAAAATAAATCTACTGTTTAATTTCAATCATTAAATGTTCCTCTGTATATCAGATAAAAAAGTGACATAACCTTACAAAATTGTAAAAAAGGAAATAAGAGAAAAAATCCCTAATTATTTGAAACCTTAATTTAATGAGGAGGATGGGCTGCTTATTTTTGCATAATCTCAAACATGTAAAGATAGGCACTTATTCACCAAAAACAGAAAGAAAAGGTGTTTCTTAAACCAGCTTCTTTTGAACGGCTCTAAAAATGCTGCCGCTTATAAAATATTGCAGGCTTAAAATTATTTTGGGTTCCTCTTTCTCCCAGCGTAGCTCAAACTGAGGTAATCTCTCTTCTCTTTCAGTTCTGGTGCTGGTAAATTGGTCTGTATACATTGCAATTATCTTTTCACTGAAGTTGCAAATCCCTGGTCCCTTCCTCTTCATTTTTGAACCATCCCTTAAAGACCTATAAAATACATTTACATGACTTTCCACATCTAATTCATTTTAAACCAGATGTTAGTTAAACTTAAGCCTGGTTTTGTAGTTTAATATAAACTGGTTTTCTCAGTTGCAATGTATGGCTGTAAAAGTTGGATCACAAGAAAGGCTGAGCACCAAAAAAATGAGGCCTTTGTACTATGGTGCTGGAGAAGAATCCTGTGAGTCTCTTGGACTGCAAGGCCATCAAACCAGTCAGTCCTAGAGGAGATCAACCCTGACTGCTCTTTAGAAGGCCAGATGCTGAAGAGGAAACACCAATACTTTGGCCAGGAAGGACTCACTGAAGAAGAGCCTGATGCTGGGAAAGACTGAGGCGACGACAGAGAATGAGGTGGCTGGATGGTGTCATCGAAGCAGTAGGCATGAGTTTAAATGGAATCTAGAGGATGGTAGAGGACAGTAAGGTTTGGAGGAACATTGTTAATGGGGCCGCGATGGGTCAGACACGACTTCACAACTAACAACAACAACATAAACTGAATCTATTTGGATATTTTATGAGTCACTGTATTGTGCAAATGCAGAACATGAGTTAATTCAATGACCAGATTAATCATATTGTGTGAACACTGCTAATACAAATAAAGGCTGAGAGCTATCAATCCAGGTAGCAGAAAGGTAACTACTTGCCATCTGAACTCCCCCCCCCCCCAAAAAAAATCTGGTATTAATGTTGCAAATAGCTGCATAAGTCTGGAAAGGCTTGGGTTGAAATCCTCCTTGAAATTAAAAGAGAGATCTTTAGCCAGGCTTAATTAGCCTAATCATGGAAAACAATATTTAATTCTATTTTCCCCATTCATTTATATTCTACAATTGTAGTACTCTCAAGGTGAATGCAGAGTAATCTACTTCTGAATATTGTAATTGAAAAATGAAATAATTATGTGTATGAAAAAGGCATCTGTTGGAAGGGTCAAACAAGTCAAGAGGTGGTCACAACTTTCTCTTGACTTTTGTTGACACTCCCCCCTTCTGAAGATGCCTCTAGCACAATTGTGATAAATGAAACAATTTGCTTTCTTTGTAGGAATAGGAGAAACCATGAAGGTTAGTAATTTGTACATATTAAGAAAAAGCTACAGTTTCCCTTATAGTGCTGTCCAAACTACTCTTTAGAACGTGCACAACAAATAGATTTGGTCATCTGGCTTGGCCATGGATATGCATTTGCAAACACAGGAAGAGATTCAGAAGAGATTTCAGAAATTATTCCCTATTATTTGAGCAGTATCTGGTGGGCCATTTCTTTTTCAAGCCAACAATCAAAGGAACCAAACTTAATAAGATTAATAGAGTCCCAGTGGGACTTTAATCTGCAGTTTTACTTTGCTGTGGCAATTTTTTCCTGAAGCTCAAGGAACCACCCACAGTTGATTTAAAATTTAGCAGTCCTTAGAAAGGAATAAACAATTTATATACCTCAATGCTTCATTCTTTGAAAATTAGCTGTCAACCTAAAAACAGATGTACAACAAACAGATGGGTATTCAATCCAGGTTACGATTGGAGTGAATTGATGGTGGTGGTGGTGCTGATTCAGAAGACATCCAAGAAATAATGTATGGTATAGCCTTCTATAGTTATTAACTATAAATTATAGATTTAGCTACTGTTATTTCTGAAATGGCTAAAATGGAAAAGAAAGCCAGGAAGTAGGAAAAAGGCAAAATAATTAATACGGCACTTAAATGATAAGAAAAGTAAGGGGCATGATTCATACAAGAATGCATGACACATAATGATACATGTAGGCATGAATACAATAATTACTACAGACTTCACCAAGATGGTGATTTTAAGTCGAGAATAAGGTCAGGTAAAATAAAAGAACGTCACACTCCTATACCATTGAGAATAAATATTTCCTTAAAAGATTGCTCTGGATGTAGTACCATATATCAATGAATTACATAAATATACTCATCTTGCCATCATTGTATAATTTGAAAGCAAAACAACAACAACAAATTTGGGGGTTAAACAAAGGTCAAACAAAGGAATGAATTTCTGAAATATGACAATCTAAAATTAATCTATGAACTCTGAAATAGATTGTCAGAGTGTGCACAGTGTGAATACTATTTTGAGACTAGCCAGGAATAAAATACAGTACACAGAGGTTTTGTTTTTCAGACAGTGGTTTATCTACACCGTTTCAGCAAGGTCTCACTCGCCATCATCAGGCTGGTGTTTTTGGCTTGTGATCGGAGTGTGATCGGAGCTGCAGTCTTTCTATAAATCTTGGTGTGTGTGTGTGGAGTATTGGTGTTGTTTCAGTAAGTGGATTGATTGGATGTATGGCTGTATCATGATTAGTAGATTGGTGCTGATTGGTGTTGGCTATGTGTCCATTGTTGTTTTGTGTTGTAACGGCCTGGGTGGTGGGTGGGGCTCATTTGTTTACCAGGGCTGGTTACAACACAAAACAACAATGGACACACAGCCAGCACCAATCAGCACCAATCTACCAATCATGATACAGCCACACATCCAATCAATCCACTTACTGAAACAACGCCAACACTCCACACACCCCCACCAAGATTTATAAAAAGATGGCAGCTCCGATCACACTTTAAGCTGAAAACACCAGCCTGTGGATGGTGTGAGACCTCCCTGAAACATTGCCAAGACAATCTCAATCTTACAACAAGACCAGCATACCTAAACCCGTGAAAATGTAAGAATATGTTACATATACACACACACACACATATATATATATATATATATATATATATATATATATATATATATATATATATATATATATATATATATATATATATATATATATATATATATATATATATATACATATACATATACATATACATATACATATACATATACATATACATATACATATACATATACATGTGTGTGTGTGTGTGTGTGTTTTCACACACACACACACACAGAAAATACAATTCACTATGGAAATAGAAGCAAACAACCAACTTTCCTTTCTGGATGTCCTAATCTACAAAAAATCCAATGGCTCCCTAGGACACACCATCTACCGGAAAATAACACACACCAACCACTACTTAAACACACAATCCCATCACCACTCTGTACAGATAAACTCTGTAGCCAAGACCCTCATCTCCAGAACCAAACGCCTAGCCGACAAAGACCACCTGAAAACTGAATTACACACTCTCACAAACATATTAATCTCCAACTGATTCCAAAGAAAAACAACCTAATCCAAAGGGAGACTCCCCCAAAAATCCGAGAAACAGAACAGGACAATGGCATCACCCTCCTCCTTTACATCAAAGGCACCACAGATAAAATCAGCAAAATTCTCCACAAACACAATATCAAGACAGCCTTCAACATTGACCAAAAAATAGCCAACATTTTAAGAAACCCCAAAGACAAAATCCAGCTAGAAAACCAAGGAGTCTACGAAATACCATGCAAAATCTGCCCTGCAACATACATAGGACAAACAAATAGGAGAATAAATGCATGCACTACAAAACACAAGAACGCAGTAAGAAAAAAAGAAGAAACTTCCTCCCTTTTCCAGCATCTTAAAGCTACAGGACATGAAATTAATTTTGAAGGAACCAGGTTAATCTCCAAAACAGAACACTTCAACAAGAGAATAATTATGGAAGCTATCAAAACAGAGAAACATCCCCACAACATGAATAAACGTGACGATACCTCCCGCTTACCAGACATCTGGAAACCAACCCTAGTCAACAACCAAGTCCCACCCACTACCCAGGACCTTACAACACGAAACAACAATGGACACACAGCCAGCACCAATCAGCACCAGTGTACCAATCATGATACAACCACACAATCAATCATTCCACTTACGGAAACAAAGGCAGCACTCCACACACAGACCAAGATTTATAGAAAGACAGCAGCTCCGACCACGCTTTAAGCCCAAAACCCAGCCAGAAGATGCCGAGTGAGACCTTGCTGAAACGTTGCCAAGATAATCTCAATCTTACATGGGAAAAGGCCCGTGAAAATCTACGAAAACATATACGTACGTACGTACATACGTACGTACGTACGTACGTACGTACATACATACATATCAGTCAGTCAGTCAGTCAGTCAGTCAGTCTTCAACTATCACACAGAAGCATGGAGAACTACAATGGAGATTGAAAATGAGGAGAGAGAGAGAGAGAGAGAGAGAAAGAGAGAGAGAGATACCCTCACATGGCCTCCCTTATATAGACAGCTTCTTAAAGTGGCAGCAACCCTGCTGACTCATTCTCATTTCATCATCTCAGTTTACAGCCTTACAGCAGCTGGTCAACTATTAAATCATCATTACCATCATTACCTTAACATAGATGTTGCCCCATAATGCTTTCATTTAGTCAACTCTTTTTCTTAACACTAAAAGAGACATAGAGCTGTGTCCTGAGAGATCTGTAGAATTGGATTTCTATAAGGATGCAATGTGCAGCACACTGGGGCAGTGCATGTGAGGATGCTCCAGCTGTTACCTGTGGCTCAAACATTTCCTATCTGACCTAAAGAAAACCTTTTGCCTTTCCTTACATAGGAAAGACAGATTTTAAAGAAAACTTCAGGACTGGAAACACATAGATTGTGGTGGCACAGTGGCTAAGACGCTGAGCTTGTTGATCATAAAGGTTGGCAGTTTGGCGGTTTGAATCCCTAGTGCTGCATAACGGAGTGCACTCCCGTTAAGATAAGGTAACAGTGCTCTGTGCGCCTTTGGCATTTAATCATGCCAGCCACATGATCACTGAGATGTCTTTGGACAGCGCTGGCTCTTTGGCTTTGAAATGGAGATGAACACCACCCCCTAGAGTTGGGAACGACTAGGACATATATGAGAGGGAAACTTTACTTTTTATAACTCATGGGGATGCCTATTTTTAAGGTGCAATGTTTCAATTTTATGTGGTGAATTTGATGTAACCCGCCAAGAGTTATGGCAATTGGGTGATGTAAACATCTGTATGATAAATACATCCATTTAAAAATTCTACTCTTGCTTGTAGCCTTCCCTGCCCTATGTGATCGTGTTAAAGAAGACAGCTGCTGAGAAAATGTGACAACAGATTATTCAGCATGATGCCTTGGATGGAACGGGCTCTCATTAGAGTTAACAGTGTGTTACAAATTTGTGTTTGATCTTTGATCGTAAATAAAGATGCATGTGTGTGCAAGATAACTGAGACATCTTTGTCAATTGACTGAGTGGGAGATGGGAAATGATGGCAAAAGAGTAACATTATTTTAATATGTTCTACAGTAGAAAATATTTTTTTCTGTGTTACAGACTATCTACCTGGGCAGGCACATCTTTGAGAAACTTCTTACCCAAATCAAACAAACCAGCAACTTAAAAGGTGTTGCAGGAACTGCTCTGGGCACCAAAGAACAGCTAGGAATTAAAAAAAAGCAGAAATTGGAAGGTTTGATGCTTCCTCCAGGCATCCCAACCAAGGGAAATGTTTTAAGCAATCTCCAAATAAATAACATACATGCTGTACTAAGCAATTTTGAGAGGATAATGAGAACTAGGCATGTAAAGATGAAAATAACTCTGATAAAAGTTCTGACAGAGATTTTAATTAATAACGCTCCTTCTCCCAGATTGCTATGTTAAACTTATGCTCCCCCTCCGATATAAATGCTTATTGAGTTTTGCTGACCAGACCCACTCCTCTTACTACATAGACCAGTGATTTTGATTTCTGAGCAGCTAACATCCCTTCATGATAAAAGTGACAAGCAGAAGCTGATCCTTTTTTTAAAACCTATTATTCAGAACTTTGATAGGAGGCAAATTGACAGACTGAGCAATTGGTTCCTTTCAAGTGGTGAACAGTATTAATGTCAAAAATACACGGATGGGGAAGAAAATAACACCAGATTCTCTTAATGAGTGGAGACCATGCTCTTCACTTTGAGCCAAGCTTTTCTGTGATATTGCCTAGGGGGAGAATACAAGCTTTTGAGATAGGCAGAGGATTTATAGACTTGTTGACATCTTCTGCAATTAGCCAGCCCCTGGGAAGCTCTAGCAATCCAGTCAGTCAACCTTTGGTAACCCATACTCCATTTATGCTTTTTTCAAATCACTGGACATAGTTTATTCAGGTAAAGGTAAATGTTTCCCCTTGCATATATGTTGTAGTTGTGCCCAACTCTAGGGGGCAATGCTCATCTCAGTTTCAAAACCAAAGAGCCAGAAGTCTCAGTGGTCAGGTGGCTGGCATGACTTAATGCCGAAGGCGCACAGAACACTGTTACCTTCCCACCAGAGGTGGGTTGCTAATCCCGTTCCAACCGGTTCGGTTGGAATGGGGCCGGCGGCGTCCTCATGCACGCGCGCAGTTCACGCATGCGTCTTAGCGCCTGCGCGATGCTCCAGCTGCTCGTGGAGACTTGCGCAGGCGCTGTATGTGCCATCCAGCTGCTCGCGGAGAATCGCGCAGGCGCTGTATGTGACATGCGCCTGCGTGGAAGCGCAGAAGCCTTCAAAGACCGGTAAGGAGTGCGGGTGGGCCCTTCGCCGTTCCCGGAAGTTACTTACTTCCGGGTTCGCCAACCAACCGGTTCGCGGCTGTCCCCGTGAACCGGTTGAAACCCACCCCTGCTTCCCATCAAAGGTGGTTCTTATTTTTCTACTTGCATTTTTACATGGTTTCGAACTGCTAGATTGGCAGAAGCTGGGACAAGTAACAGGAGCTCATTCCATTATGCTGTGCCAGGGATTCGAACTGCCGAACTGCCAACCTTTCCGATCCACAAGTTCAGCGTCTTAACCACTGAGCTACCATGTCCACCATTATTCAGGATGCATCAGCAGCTTCCAAGGTTGTTCCTATCTGGTCTTTACAGCAGTTCCCTGTTCCTCAGCCCAGCTGTCTTTAGCAGATTAAAGCAATTACCCACTAATAGTCTGGCCTACTGCCTTACGATAAAGAGGTTTTCAGCAATTTCCCCCCTTCAATACATGGATTGGATCCATACAAGACATCAAAGCATAGAGTATTGAACTGCTGGAAAAAGTAAGAGATACACCAAGCAGTCCAAATTTTGGCAGTAATAGCAGTGAGCCTTTATCACAGCTGAGACATAGTAGCAAAGATGAACAGGAAGGAGGTACTGGATTTCAGGACAATAATTCATGGATCCTCCTACCTAGGACTGTGGTGCTTCAGGTGGTGATGAATCACATGATAATGGAAATGTTAAAAAAAAAAGTAATCTAAACCTCTTTGATGAACATTATGCTCTCCATGCTTCCACCTGGACTTAGAAAGATTAGTTGGCTTCCTGTCCAAAATGGCAGAAAGAGGATTTGATTGGCAGTAAAGCACCCTCCCATTCCATAGAGAATCAGGTTATTTCAAATCATGTTATTTATACTGCCCCTTATTACAAACATAAAGGTAAAGGTTCCCCTTGCACATATGTACTAGTCATTCTTGACTCTAGGGGGCGGTGCTCATCTCCATTTCAAGGCCGAAGAGCCAGTGTTGTCCGAAGACGTCTCCGTGGTCATGTGGCCAGCATGACTAAATGCTGAAGGCACACAGAATGCAGTTACCTTCCCCCCCAAAGTTGTTCCTATTTTCTCTACTTGCATTTTTACATGCTTTTGAACTGCTATGTTGGCAGAAGCTGGGACAAGTAATGGGAGCTCACTCCATTATGCAGCACTAGGGATTCAAACCGCCAAGCTGCCAGACTTTCTGATTGACAAGCCATTGAGCCACTGCATCCCTATCATATTACAAAAGGGGAGGGGGGGAAAGCTGCACAGACAAAGAACTTGGACAAAACAGTATTAAATGTTGAGAGAAAATGAAAACTCTTGCTTAGTCAGAGCTGAAGACTTTCCCATCTGTAAATCCAAGACAATCATACAGACAAAGCACTAACAAATTCAATACTCAGAACCTATCAATGGAAGAGATGAGGAACAAGATGTGATGGTGATGCATACATTCAAAAACTTGCCATAGGTGGATCAAAATAATGTAATTCTTTTGATAAGATACCCAAAAGAACTCATTAACATTCTATTGAGAGATGTACAAACCACTGCACCTACTATGCATTCAGCTTTACAAAAATATGTTGCATTTCCCTTTGTAGAAGTTTTCTCGCCTTTGGTTCACTTAGGAAGTGTTAATACATGTAATATTGAAAGGGTTGTGTAAGCTTTTGGATGCCACACTTCTGTGGAAAAATCAGCAAGTCTCATCCCATGAGGCACACAGACAAGTGATGATATATAAGGGTTGATATTTTGGGCCTACTAGCTCTACACTTAGAATCTTAATCTGCAGTTGCTGGTTTCCTTCATTTTAATCTTAACAAGAACTGTCTCCCTGAGTCCCTTTGTGCAAGACTTTCAAATAATGGTCTGAGAGAAGCCTGGAAGCATGAAGCAATCAAGCACTGAGGTTATCCAAGTGTTCCTTATAGCAGCTTCAGATTCAGCAATAAAGACACTGGAAATCCAAGGCCAGCGTGGGAGGAAACAGAGATAAAGCTTCGGATATGAAAAATAAAATATTTAGAAATCTTGTATGCTAAATGAATCTCTTTGTCCAGAGAAGTCCATGTCTTACTGTCACCTGGAACCTTGACAGACATTTCCAAATCAAACTGGGATTTATCATGGGCTATTTTTTGGCTAGTGATTTTCCATAGTTTCTCCTTGCCTATATATCACTCAATCTTGAAAAAAAGATAACCAGATTATCTTTACAGACAATCAGGTCCGATCAGGAGAACATCTTTTCTAGTTGAACAATTCCAGATATGTCAACCTATAGCTTCCATTATCCTTAGCATCCATCACATCTGGGAGGACACTAAGTTGGGGAAGACTGCTTTAATGCACCTTTCCATAATGTGATGGCAAACTTGTCCCCATTTGAGAAGTTTGAGACTTCTGGACATTATAAACCAATATGTTTTAAGGCTACCTGATTGAGAAAATCTGATGTAAAAATGTTAGAAATTCTGTTTTACATAAAGCAACACAGAGCAAACAAAGAGTACAGTCACCATGTGCTTTACTACTTAAATATTTAACTGTAACAGGAAACAAGAAACTCTACTTAAAACAAAAGAGCATAGAGGATATATACCATAGATCCAAACTTGTAAATACTGCCATTACTGGCTGGATACTACTGTAGTTGTTGTACAGAAATACATTCCAACAATGAATTCCAACAAGCAAGTATTTTAACTTTTCTTATGTTTTTTTAAGCAGGAATGGGGTAGCATTAAATTATTTTGTTTCATTTGCTGAACCACCTCCAAGCCAACCTCTTCAAAACAAAGCATTTATCCACTATCTTTCATTTTCCACAACTGCTGTTCTAGGACTTGATTTGACAAAGTGCACTGTAGGAAGGAAGGAAGTGGGGGAATGATGAAAAAAGAAGGTAATGACCAATTGACAAGTTAATTTGGCCTCTGTGAAAAAGTCATCAGAGCTAAAAGAAAATTATACAGTGATTCTGGAAACAGCGAGGAGAAACTATTGATCACAGTCTGAATTTTATAATCCTGAAAGGAGATGCAGGCGCTGTGTTCAAAAGACAATACTCTTAAATAGCAGCCTATTTATGATGCGGAGAGAAATGGATAATTCAGCAGGTATAATCAAATCATTATGAGATTAACAAGGGAAAAAAATCATTGTGTTTTAAGAAGTGAAAAATTATAGTAAGAGAAAGAAATTATTTTTGGGTGCCCAAAAGGCCTATCTAGGGGATTAGCGGGTATATGAAACCTCAACAGCAGCATAAAATTATTTGGGCTGTTTAAATAAAATGAACTGACATATGAAGTCAAAGTAGGGTTGTGAACATGTCTGACAAATTACTTTGCTGTGCTAAGGGCTGGAATGGAAGGCCTTTGAAATAAGAACTGTACACTAACACTGTACAATTCCACAGAGAAGATGACAAATTAGCCTGAACATTTTGCGCCCACGCCCACACATGCGTGCACAAACACACATATGTGCATGCACACACACACACACACACACACACACACACACACACACACACACACACACACACAAAATATCCCCTGAAATCATTGTCAGGCATATCAATTCCACCTTGATTTTCATTATGTTCGGCTGACATTCCTGCACAAGTTTGTTGGGTTGTGATATGCCACCACATTTTTACAAGGTTAACCACCTTATCAAAACCAACCAGCAAATGCCTATTTATTTTATTATACTATTTGTAATTTTTCAGACCAAGTTAGTGGTCTATTGTATTTATTTACTTATTGGGCTTATATTTCTCTCCAACTGAAATAGATTCAGCAGCTTAGATACTGTCTTTCCATAAATAAGGTTTTAAAACATTTACCCAGACCAATCAGCAATAAATCACAATTCTGCACCAATGAATTTAAAAAAAAACCTGTTTTATAATGTTATTTATATCCTATGTTCCGCTTATATAAGCACTCTAGGTGGCTTATTAACAAGTAGAACTAGGGACAACTGGCCAGATATGACAATACAGAAGCCAGTAATAAACAAGCCTGCTTCCCCGATCTTCAAAGCTTCAATCCAATTACTCCCTAGAGCAGTGATGGCTCACCTTTTTTCTAAAGGTGTGCCAAAATTGTGTGTGTATGCGCTATCGCACGCACATGTGTGCCTACCACTGTTCATGCATGCATGACAACCACCACCCACCTACGTATGTGTGTGCAACCCCCTGAGCATGCACACACGACCCCCTAGGGGGGAGCTTTTGCCCCCCCCAGGCCCTGGAGGCTTTCCTGAAGCCTGGAGAGGGCAAAAAAAATGGCCCAATGGCCCAACCAGAAGTTTGAATGAACTTCCAATTTGCCCATTGGGCCGTTTTTCGTCCCCCGCCTCCCCAGGCTTCAGGAAAGCCTCTGGAGCCTGGAGAGGGTGAAAAATGGTCCAACCCGAAGTTCAGGAACAAACTGGTTTTTTGCCCTTCCCAAGCTCCGGAGGCTTTCCTAAAGCCTGGGGAGGGCGAAACCAGCCTCTCCTGGCCCACTGAAAGGCCGAAAATCAGCTGGCTGAGGGCTGCCATGCTGGCAAATATGTGCCATAGGTTCACCATCAGAGCCCTAGAGAAAGGAAGTAGTGGATATGATTTCCTACATGAAGTCTTCTGTACTTGTGTGAAAGCCAAGGAAAAGTGCAATGCCCAAGAATAGCACCTGTGCATGTGCTATTTGGTCACTTATAATAATGGATATCTCAGCAAGTGGCAATAATCACAAACTTTATTCATAGGGGGAAAAAAAAACTGTCAAGAGTTTGTTGCAGAAATCAAATCCAGAAAGCACACACAGGTAACTGATTCAGCAGGATTCATTAACTTCTTTTTATATACATAATATAACACATATACAATACCAAGAGTGGTTCTTCCAATGTGGTAGAGAGTACAAAAATACATAGGCAGAGGAGAGAAGTTTCCAGTTTCAGTTCAGAGTTCAGACTAGTTCTTAGCTTTTGCACAGACCCAGAGCTATAGTACTAAACCACGCCCAGGCTCCAAAGTGTTTCAACTCCCATTGGCTGACCTTGTCGCTATGTCCTATTCCACTTCATGAATGAAGATACTCTGACACAAACCAAATCTCTTTACTCAGCCATAATGAATGGCAAGGTAGATGACATTGTTCTGGCTAATTTCAATAACTTAATCAAACTGTTTCTATCATTGTTAACTGCTCCCCACCACAACCAGTTACACATGATCCAAAAACACATCATACTTGATTTAATCACATAGCAATAAGGAAACTTGGAATTATCTAAATCATTATTTTAAATTTCCTTATATTCCTTTATATAAAAAAAAACCTGAATTTTTGTTTAGTTTCTGACCAATGAACCTGGAAAATAGGACAAGCAGTTAATCCATAAAAATAAGGAATCCTATGTGAACGAAGGCTGTTCAAGACTAGTATATGCCATCACTGAGAATGTGTCTGGAATTGTCTTTTTCTTGGGAAAAAAAATCTACATTCTGTGTGCCAAATTGATCTTAAAATAAATAGGATCTCCCCAGATAACAATATCTCTACTTTGCATGTTCTGAAATAATTTTTTTATTAAAAAAAAACACATTGATGTTATTCCTTTTAAGAAAAAAACCCAGAGGAAAACAATATGGGATGGAAAATACATTTCATAAATATAGTATGAAATCACAGCAAATCAAAAGACACCATCCTAACTAGCAAAGACAAACGGGAAAACAGGCCAATCCAAACCTTAATTAAATTATCAACCAAAACACACTAGCAGCGGCAGTAAAACAAATACATTTTCACAGAGGAAGAGATTGAAAGTATTTTGCAAAAACAGAGATATAGTTCAGTGCCATAAGGCACACAAGCCATTTTGTACTATAGATACATAAACAGAAGGAATCTGACACACTATTGTAGTCTAGGACAGGGGTTACCTGCCTTTCGGATCTTAGGGACCACTAAATTCATAATTTTAAATCCTGTAGACCACTAATATGAATTTTTAAAAATATAAATAGTATTTAGTGCAATATAAGAAATGCAAATAATTTTTCTGCAGACCACCAAATTTTTCTTGGAAACCACCAGTGGTCAGTGGTTGGTGACCGCTGGTCTAGGAAACCAGTTTCTAAATAAAAAAGCAAAGTCATGAAGTCCCCCCCCCCCCCCCCCCCCCCACGGGTAGAGAAGAATTTCTGTAGAGTCATTCTTTGCCTAGCATTTAATTCTTTTTCCCAGTTCCCCCTTACCGGCATCACCAACCTCCCTGCCTACATTCATGAACTCAGACCTTCCATCTGATAAAATTCCAGATCATTAAAACATCTGAATCTTGGCAGCAGAATGAATGACAGGTTAAGTAAAACTATGCAAATGTAAGTAATTAGCAAGAACAGTTATGCCTTGTAATCAATCACCGTAGCAGCAGGATATGTCTGGAACCTCCATAATTACATTTTTTTTCCCTCCCTCCAGATTTGAGAAGGGCAATTGCTGTGAGATTGCCCTGTCATCATCTGGAACCAGAATGCAAGCTGTACCATAATGCTAAATTGTAGGCCTATTTGAAAACCCACCAGAATTCCTAAAATATTCCGGAACTTAAAAAAGAAATTACAAAAACTACAGAGGAGGTACCCTATCTATACGAACTGAGCTTCTTAAAACCTTAGCAAAAAAAAATATGAAAGTCATACATGAATATCTGACAGATTTTAAATGTTAAATGACAGGCTATAAATTATGCCTCTCAAGATATCGCTTTAATGTCCATTTTCTTTGCAGAGTTTGTGAATAAGATTTAATGACTTTTTAGCAAGATTCTAATGCCAATCAAATTTCACAGATTTTAGGGTTGTTGTTTTTTTGCTACTGAATTTTATTGTAACACTTTTGTAGTATGTCCCAAAGGTGCTTTTGCAAGAAACAACTGGGCTGTGTGGGTTTTCTTTGAAGACATTTCGCTTCTCATCCAAGAAGCTTTTTTATCTCTGACTGGATGGTGGGGAATGGATTCTCCACCATCCAGCCGGAGGTGAGGAAGCTTCTTGGATGAGAAGCAAGACATCTTCAGAGAAAAACCAGACATCCATTTGCCTTTTGAAAAAGCACTTTTGGGACAACCATGACCTGGATGACTGAGAATCTCCATAGATTTTTGTAGCATGGTTCATTCTTCACTTCACATGATACAGTTAAAACAGTCCTAACCCACCTCTTGAAGAATTCAAAAATCCAAAGATCCACAGAACATGGAAAGATGTCTCAATGCAAAGCCATGATCAATGCTGCAAACCCTGTACAAAACCCTTACTGAAGTTAAACATAAAATGTTTTCTCATAATATCAAATTGAGTCTCTCTCTCTCTCTCTCTCTCTCTCTCTCTCTCTCTCTCCTCTCTCTCTCTCTCTCTCTCTCTTCATCCATCCATCCATCCATCCATCCATCCATCCATCCATCCATCCATCCATCCATCCATCCATCTATCTATCTATCTATCTATCTATCTATCTATCTATCTAGTACAAATGTATATTACACAATGAATAAAGAAATCACAAAGAAGTCTCCAAAGGTGTTTTTACAAAAGGCAACTGGACTTTTGTTTGCTTTTCCTTGAAGATATTTTGCTTCTCATCCAATAAGCTTCTTTAATTCTTCTAAGAAGCTTCTTGGAACTGAATAAGCTTCTTGGATGAGAAGCAAAGCATCTTCAAAGAAGCAAACAAAATTCCTGTTGCCTTTTGAAAAAGTAGTGATGATAATGAGGAACTTCATGTATGGCAAACTACTATTTTACTTCAGTAAAGCTAACCCTTCATTCAACCCTTTGATTTCTTAAGTGGAATTCCTCCCAAACTCCAAGACATTCCCAATCATCAAATGTTCTCTTTGAAATTAATACACAGCTTAAAAACAAGATGAATAACAAGGGTGCTTAGAGGAGGGGGTCAAAATGGCAGCCACAATCATAAAGAGTGAAAATCTGACCCTTTTTAATTACTTGCACCAATCATATAAAAGAGGAGTTCCGGTTGCATGAGCACAGCTACCATCTTGACTTTTTAACTTCCCATCCTTCAGACACCTTTGAATTATAAGAATGTGAGTAGTGATCAGTAAAAAATTGGACCTCCAAATCTATGTTTTGCTTCTGTTGTGGATAAACAGATGCTATGAGAAAACTTCAATAGACCACATTTCAAGTAGAGCAATTGGCAATTAAATATCTAGACATTTAGTCTTTGCAAGTTGGTACATTTTGCAGGCAGAGAGAAATAACTTGCCACTTTCTTTCTTTAGGAACAAGTTCCATATAAAGAATGCCCAAAGCAAAGCAATGCACTAAAAGAAAACACTGCTGGTGATTTCCCCACAGATTAAGCTTGGCTGCATACATTTAAACGAAAGGGAAACAGAAGTTGAGCTGGAGAGCAGGGATCAATGAGAAGGAAGGGGTCAGGAGAAAAAAAGATGCTCAGTTTATTGGGAAAAGACAAAATACCTAATCTGAGTTGGCTCAAAGATAACCTTTACTGCTGTTTGGGGAAACTAGTTCCACTTATTTTTGAATGAATGCAATGCAGTCCAGACATGCTGTAGAAAATCTACCTTGGAGTAACAAGTTTACCCAAAATTCACTGAACTAACATCCCTCCCTCTGGTATCTATATATTGGGTTGGGCACCAGAGGGATCTTTGGGAGTTCCCCATGTGTCAAAAAAATAAGATAGTGGCTACAACTGCACAATCAAAACCCCTGGAATACGGTATCCAGTTTTGGTCACCATGATATAAAAAAGATGTTGAGACTCTAGAAAGAATGTAGAGAAGAGCAACAAAGGTGATCAGGGGACTGGAGGCTAAAACATATGAAGAACGGCTGAAGGAACTGGGTATGTCTAGTTTAATGAAAAGAAGGACCAGGGGAGACAAGATACCTGTGTTCCAATATCTCAGGGACTTCCACAAAAAAGAGGAAGTCAAGCTATTCTCCAAAGCACCTGAGGGCAGGAAAAGAAGCAATGGGTGGAAACTCATCAAAAAGAGAAGCAACTTAGAACTAAGGAAAAATTTCCTGACAGTTACAACAATTAATCAGTGGAACAACTTGCCTCCAGAAGTTGTGAATGCTCCAACATTTGTCTGAATTGTGTAGGGTTTCTTGCCTAGGCAGTGGGTTGGACTAGAAGACCTCCAAGATCCCTTCCAACTATGTTATTCTGTTCTATTCTATCTTTTTTTAAAAAAAATACATGTAGCATACATGCTAAATGTCTGAGCTTTAACATCATAAATGCAGCCACCATTTAACTTATCTGACATTCCTGCCAAGGATATCTCTGGTTGTCATGATGTATTGAACCATAACTAATAATAGAGTTACATTTGCACAACCAGCTAGAACAGAAAAGTGGTGGATTGTTTTGTGATTTAGTGTGCAGACACAGGTTTAGACTGGGAAACCATGCAATCAAGATTGCATGTTGGGTATTTCCTATCTCCCTTCAGGTCTAATAACCAGCTGTGTATTTCAAAGAAGAGAGCCTTCAATGAAATGACTTGTCATCTGTAAATTTGGGAAAGGAAGCTGGCCCACCTTGACTCTTTCTTTTAGTCGGCACTGTCTCCCTGCATCATTGCAGTTATTGACCGTAAAATTTAAAGAAATATAGATGTAGGCAAATACAGTTCAACTGGCTAATTCTGTGTTCAATACATGTCTTTGTTTTATATTCAGTTCTGCTGACCTTTAACTCATAGTATGCTGCTGTGGCAGCCATTTTGGGTTAGTTCAAAGGAATCAAACAACAAAATAAATGAACAAGTATAGGAATAAACAGCAAATAAACTGGGGTTCCCTGAGAAGAGACACTATGAGGAGAGACACCAGTACAGGTGGTCTTGATTTACAATCAGTTGCTTTGCAACTCTTTGAAGTTATGACAGGCTCCAAACATGGGACTTATGACCCAGATTTGAAATTTTGTTTTCTGTGCTTCCCCTGTATTGTCATGTGACTACATTTTGGAAACTCAGCAAACAGCCTACGTTGACAGTCATTTCCAGTGCCACATAGTCATATGACCGTGATTTACATTGTTTTTGCCACAAACTGGCATTTACTTTTAATTTCTAGCCAAAACCATCCCATAGACAGCTATGAGTTCACTTAACTAGTGCAATGTTCATTTAATGACCACAACATTGAGTTTATAATTGACACATTCACTTTACAACAGCTGCAAAACAGATAGTAAAATTGGGCTTCTTTATGACCATGGTTACTTATGACCGAAATTGTGGACTCAATTATGGCTGTAAGTCAAGGACCAACTGTACTTTTCTTCCGCATATCTTCTTTTCCACTTTCTTTGCAATTTCTGGGGAAACATACAAAGCTTCATTTTCCTTAAACATGATTCAGGACACAAGCTAAGGCCAAAAAGAAGCAAGCATATAACTTGTGAGATTTACATCATGATTGGCATAATTTGTTATCATAAAATGTATTATTTCCTGTCATCAAATGATGGGATAGACCTCAAATTGAGTGTATTTACTCAAATGTTGTAAAGAAATATGACAGAGCAACCTGGGCTGTATCTCATGAATTTTAATGAACTAAAAAAAAAACCATGTTCTCATGGAGAAAACTGAATATTAAATTATAAAGAACATAACATACAGTACATCTTTAAGACACATTATGTGGAGAACAGAAAAATTCAGACATCCATAACCAAAACATAATTTCCCTATTTCAAATTGAAAAGTGTTATTTCCTTCTTTAGATGCACATAAATGAGATGCCCATTTTCAAACAAATTGCCAACAAAATAATCACAAAGTCTTGAATGAGTCAGATAAATGTAACCTTACACTTGAAAACAATCACACTTAACTCAAGCAGAGCTGTTTCACCATCACCATACAGTCTTTTGATTGTTTCAATTGCTCACATACTTCAGCACAGATAACCTATTGCAGCAATGCACTTCTCATCCACACAAAGATAATGTTAATTTACAGACGATTGTTACTCGTTGGATATTCAAGAGTATGCATCTTGAAGAAAATGAAATTTCCAGGGCCCCACTAGAGCTTAACGGTCAAGCTGTGATGGATTTAAAATCCTCTGGCAGCCCCACTTGTCCATGTCTCTTTGTTTGAGAGATGTGGGGTTTTTTTGCAGCCAAAAAGATGTTTTAAACCAAAACACCCCTTTCACCCCTGTTTCCTTTCAAGTGTTGCATTTCAGCTGAGATATGAGAATGACAGGAAAAGTGGTGGGCAGAGAGACCTCGCTGCTTTTGGTAAACATTACTTTCTCTTGCCAATCTGTTTGATGCTATCATTCCAGACCCAGAAATAAGGCACAGCTCCAGCCACCTGCCTTTTTGGTCTGCTAGGACTATGGATCTTTTTTCCCCAACATCAAGGGTAAAATCAGCAGAGCCGAGCGATTGTGGGAAGCTTTTTTTTAGATTTTTAAAGCATTTTTCCCTGCTACTTTGCCCGAACCGGCAGGGGAAAAATGCTTTAAAAAGCTAAAAAAATAGGTGAAAGTAAAAAAAAAAGTTGGCCTCCCCACCCAGTCACAGGGAACCCACCACCACCAAGCCACGCTTGGTGGTGGTGGGATTAGATACATCCATCCTGTATAAAACATCTTTTACAAAAGTTGATGAAATGATTAGCATGCTATGGTTATATGTTCAAGCAGCCACACCAACCTTATTGAGAAACCTATTTTACAATACCAATATCCACCTAGCAATTTGGAAGTTGGGGCTGAGAATTAACAGACTGAATGGTAATAGTCTATCTACCCTGGGATATGGGTGACCACACTCTTCTTGGAATCCATTCTACGTACCTGGAAAAAACCTGGGATAAGCCACAGAGGCCAGGATGAGAGATGTAAACAAAGACAAACATCTTCCCCAATATAGCCCAGGTAGATGGCTACCTGGGTATCTTCATCTCAACCTTCCTTTTTGATTTGACTTGAAAGAGATGCCTTGGTCAAAAAATCCCATAAGATAATTACAACCTATGTTAGGTGAGACAACATTCCCACTTTGCTCAGATATTTGTACTAAGGTTTAGATCCCTCTCTCCAAGACCCACATGATTTCAACTACTTCTTCTTTCCTTGGGAGGTAGGAGAAATATGAAGATGCTATGAAGAGACAACACGGGGGAGTTAGAATCCAACCTTACCCATTCATTGTAGGTTCAGTCCCATCCCTTTCTTGTTTTTAGTTCCAAAGCCAAATCTAACAGACTAATACGGAATAGATACCTCACTTGATAAAAACACAGTTATCCATCTTTATTTTAACGAACCTGACAACAAAATCACAGGTAATGTTTCTAAACCCATGACCAACTTATGTAACTGCAAAACTAGTCTGAATTATACCAAAATAGTTCTGATGCCATTTAGATGAAACATGTGTTGTTCAATCTAAGCCATAGACCCATTAAACATACAACATGGGCAATGGTGGGATTCAAGTAATTTAACAACTGGTTCTCTGTTCTAATATTTCTTCCAACAACCAGTTTGTTAAACTGTTCATAAAGTTAACAACCAGTTCTCCCAAACTTGTAAGAACTGGCTGAATCCCACCACTGAACATGGATGCTCTATGATGTATGTGCCTCTTTTTCAAAATTCACAGCAATGCCAGTCCTTACAGTTTAAACATGCAGAGTTCTAATTCCTTTTTATATCTATTATACCAATCCAATTCAACATGTATCTACTGTTTGATTGTATTGTATTTGTATTGTATTATATTTAATAGATTTATAGGCCGCCCAATCCCGGAGGATCCTCATCTGTGATCCTCATCCTTGATCCTCATCTGTGTTCAATCACAATTACACATCTACAAGTGAACCTACACAATTTACTTGGGTGTTGATGTGGCACTCTGCAGTTTCCACTTATAAGCTGAGAAACAGAAGCAGAATATGAATGTGACCAATTTATGTATGAACACAAAGACAGATACGTCTTATGGATCTTTCCTCTCCTTGAAGCCTTATTTCTAGAACCAAGTTCTGAACCATTAGATAGAATGAGATATTTGGGATGTTCCTGGTTACTCTAAAGAAACAGGTTTTCAGAAAGATAGAGAGAGATCAAGACTCAAGAATCTAGCACATCTCCACCTTTGTACATTCAAAATAGATCAGTGTGGAGTACCGCAGGATTCAAAACATCTACTAAGACAAATGCTTGCTTGGTTCCCACAACAGATCTGGCTATAAACTGCCCAACCCTGTTGTGTAACTCTACCCATAGTAGATTAGCTTCTGGTTCCATCTGTTTGACTTTGCTATTTGATCCAGTTTTCTCCACCTGGATTGACCCTACAGTTCAGGGCTCTGGCCTAGTGTCCCATGTGGTCTACATGGAGCTACTTTCCATGACTAAAGGGGACCTAACTACAGCTTTGTCTCCAGTGTCACACACACCCCTTGCACACACACACACCCCTAAGAGCCATGGTAGCACAGGGGTTAGAGTGCAGTACTGCAGGCTACTTCTGCTGCTCACCGGCTGCCAGGCAGTTTGGCAGATCGAATCTCACCAGGTTCAAGGATGACTCAGCCTTCCATCCTTCCAAGGTTGGTAAAAGGAGGATCCAGATTGTTGGGGACAACATGCTGACTGTAAACCATTTAGAGAGGGTTGTAAAGCACTGTGAAGCAGTATATAAGTCTAAGTGCTAAGAGCTATTGCAGTCATGTGACATTTCAAAAAAAAATTGTGCACCAAACCAGTAGTAATGCCGGCAGGAACCCACTCCTGGATATGATACATAGCAAACTAAAATTGTTCCAGACCTTCTTTGTTGGTTGTGCAATACTTAGCCCAAGCGATTACACCATTGTTTTTTCAGAGATGGAGCATTGTAAAACAACCTGACTTTCATTCATTCCATGACTGCAGATGACACTTTGATGGGAGAAACATTCAGACAGAAACAAGGCTTTCCCTGATGAGAATCAGGAAGCTCCCCAGAAGCAGAGCAGATAAAAAGAGAATACTTCTCTGTCTTGCCTATTATCCTGTACCTTTGCTTTTTTTTTTTTTTTTTTTACTTAGTGATAATTGCCCTTTTGCATCAGAAGGGGGATGAAAGTAGACAATTAAGCACTAAATGGGAAATATGACAAGCAGGAATAAACAGTTTATTGAGCGAGGGAAGCAGGCAGGCAGGCAGCCAGCTTCTGTCTGGATTCTCAGATTATCCTTTCAGGTCTTGGCTGCTGGCTATCTTCAGCATCCGTCAAACACAGGTACTGGATTAACTTTATTTCCCTAGTGCTCCCTCGCCTAAGAAGGATTTCTTCAGTAGTTTTAGAAGAGCTTTTCCACCAGTTATTTCAGTCTATAATCCACCCATGAGTGGGTTTTTAAGAGAGTTTTAGTCACTGTAACTCAAAGTGTTCTTTGTAGTTAGCATTTGGAAAAGGATCAAATTGGGTTTACCGTAGTCAGGGTCTGCGATTGTTCTTATTTTCTTTCCTGGGCTACTATGGGAAGAAGGGCATCACAGAAATAAAATTAGTCAAGGCAGTTACCTCTTAAATCCCAGAATTGAGATCTCTTAATTACTAAACCTACCTAAAGGAGAATGTAGGGGCTTTGGAGGAAAGGTCTCTAAAGTCTAACCTGCCCTCATGACTTTCTAAACCCCAAGTGTATATACTACGTGCCCTAAGCAAGATAGATAGATCTTGATTTAAAATGCAATGTGGCATCCAGAAATGCTAGAACATCACTTAGGGTGGTATAAATAGACCTCCAGAGGACATATATAGACAGATGGGTGAAATCTTGCAAGGTAGCCAAGACTCACATTTCAACATAAAGTCTCATGATATTTTGGCACAATACAGCATTGTAGATTTGCACAATAGTGACTGCTGCTCTTGATACAAGAATGGTAGCTTCTTCTGAAAATCCATAGCTTTTGGGGATGTCAACAACCTCTCTGTTTGCCAACTACAACTGGGTGAATGAAGTTTGTAACCAGAACCTCCCCTATCAACCAGCTGGTGCTTTCTTCTCCATGCCCTAATTTCAGTTAATCCTTGGAAGCATGAGACCCTTCCAAATCATCTATAGGTGTTCAAAGCTGCTTTGTCTTGTCCTCACTTTGGCCCATTCCAGGAATGGAAAAGCATTCGGATTGGCTGCCCGTCTGACAGCCTAGTATAAAAAAAGCTGTCAGAGGGACTGAATCCCCGCTGTTGTTGTGAGCCGAGCAACCATGTTAGCCACTCTGTTAGCGTTAATAAAAGGTTAGAGTTTTACTTCAGTCTTGCCTCAGTGTGTCTGCCGCTGTTCTGGGTACTGAACAATTGGCGACGAGGATGGGATCCATCCCAGATTGAGGCGCTAGATGTGAGCTGTCACTAAACCAAGCTGAAGTCATAAACGACCCTTCCAAATCATCTACAGGTGTTCAAAGCTAGCCTGGTTATGGAACCTCTAGGCTTGGTTTAGTTTTATTCCCATCTCCATTGCACCCAACATGTCAAGCTGTTCACTTGATAGCTTCTGAGATATCCCTTGTTAAACGGGAAAGGGCATTTACTTTCCCTCTGACTTACAAACACAGACCGGTTTCTGAGAAGACCACTGGCTACTTTTTTGACAAGTGATTGTTTTCTGCCCCTTCAGTTCAAATGCAGGCTGGCAGTCAAAGGTCAATGAGTCTCCGTGGCGAAATGTTGACCCTTCTCTCTTGCCATATGCCAGCATTCCGGGATCTCCACAGCTTCCCTGGTCAATTTCTAGAAGAAACACAAAGAAAGATACGAAAATAGGGAACATAAAGGAAATCTTTGCATGCAATTTTTTTCTCTGGCATTTTATTCTTGCTATCATAGGAATTCTTTCAATAAGGGTTAAAAAAAACCCAAACCTACTCATAATAAAAATAGGTCAGGGTTGTATGCTTTCATAACGCTTTGGGAAAACTTCTAATATCCTGGCAGAAGTGTTGTACCTTATGATTCATGACAAATGTATCTTATCATTTTATGTACACTGAGAGCATCTGCACCAAAGACAAATTCCTTGTGTGTCCAATCACACTTGGCCAATAAAGAATTCTCTTCTGTTCTGTTCTATTCTCTTCCATTTCATTCCATTCCATTCCATTCTCTATTCTATTCTATTCTAATTCTATTCTATTCTATTCAAGTCAGCTGTAAAGAAGGACCAGTGTATGACCCTCCCAGCTCCTGGCCACATTCTCTACTTAGTCTATATTCTTTGTTTGATTTTTCAGGCAATTCTTGGGAAATTAGTCCATATACAGAGTTGGAAATAGAAGAAAAGGATCAAAAAATCGAGATTGAAGTAGATGTCACAAAAGACTCCGTACCTGTCATTCTTCTTCTTCTTCTTTTTAAGTTTATAGACTACAAGATGTTGAAGGAAGAAAAAGAAGAAAGACAAATGTACCAAATTTCCCCTAAAGATAAAGCTATTCAAAACTGTCATGTGAATCACTGAAATGATATGAATATTTTCCTTCTGTTCTTCTCTGATTGCCAGGTTGAGGAATTAATACATTGCATTGATAAAATGTAATTTGCTTGGATTTTATTCTAGGGTGTGGCTCAACGCCAAGCATTTTGGCCTGCCTAACACTGAATTACGTCTTAGAACGTTGTGTTCTTGGGCTTCATTCAGCCAAGGAATGAGTATCAGCATCCAAAGTGGGAGAAGTGCTACTGACTTGGTACAGGTGCACCTGCTCTATCTGTCAGCACCACCTTAGAAGGAGACACACCATTTCCTGATCTTACAGGGTAACTGCAATATTCCCAAACAATGCATGTTTCAATTCAGGAAATGTCAAGAGCATAGAGACAGGTAGAGTAAAGGTGTATATGTTGGTCCTGAAGCACTTTTCCCATTTCAGATCCAAATACCTGCAGATGCCTCTCATCAGGGATGTTCACTGGGTGTGGTCAAAAAGTCAAGATCATCACCAAACAATACCACAATGCCAAAGTTCCACCTGTTTTTTTAAAAAGTAAAAGTTTGCAATGCACATAAAAATAGATGGAGTTTCCATTGTATTATTGTGACAGCTATCTTGTCATTTTTTTAACCAGAAGTGAAGACCTACGTGAACCTTTTCTGCACCGAAACAGGAGCGCACACACCAGGGGAGTACCGGAAACTGGAAGAGCAGCTTCCCAGTGCGCTTGTGCAAGAGCACCATAAACTGGAAGAGTAGTTACCTGGCGCACACGAGTACACTGGGAAGCTGGCCTTCTAGTTTCTGGCATGCACATGCATACCAGTCACCTGGTTTTCCAGTTTCTGGTGCGCATGCAAAGACCAGCTGACTGGCACACATGCATGTGCCAGAAACCAGAAGCTCAGCTTTCTGGCACGTGCATATACTGGCGAACCGGTAGTGGCGGCAGTGCGAGGCTCTGCCCACCGACCCAGATGTCATCACGGACCTTCTGCGCATGCACAGAAGGTTCTGCACATGCCCAGACATCCTGCACACAAGGAAAGTGAGTGAGCAGGAATGGTAGTGATACCATTACTGGTAAGCATGGACAAGAAGGGAATATGAGCCCTGCTGCCGTATATAGGATAGGCTGAAGAGACAATTAGAGCAGTGATTCCCTCGAGGGTTTCTATTAGATGATGCGTCCAAAGCTCTGCTTGTGTCACACATAAAACATTGCCTTTTTTAAAAATCATACCCTGCAGTCACCCTGGCCATTTTTCATTATCCAGTTTGCTTTTTGTCATTTGAGAAAACCAGTGTGAAAAATCTTAACTCTCTTTCTCTTTTTAAAATTTCTTTTGAGAGATCTTCTTTAAAGAGAAATGTTGTGTTATTGAAGATTTGCAGCCATCCATTACTGATTTGGACACAAGCTGACTAGCAATAGGCCTTTTTTCCCTAAATAAAATTTAACTGAATCCAGAAAAGTGACAATGCTTTTGCCAAAGAAGCTAGGCACAGAGATGGCAATGACAAAATGACGGGGGGGGGGGGGGAGTGTGAGAATTCTTTTATTCTGCTAAGATGGCCTCATTCTGACAGAAGGTTGAACCATATTGTGCTCTATTTGCTTCTGACATAGCATATTATATAAAAAACATTACTATGATTAAAAGTTTTTCCAGGCTATGGTTTTTCCAGTTGCAATGTATGGCTGTGAAAGTTGGACCATAAGGAAGGCTCAGCACCAAAGAATGGAAGAACACTCCTATGAGTCCCTTGGACTGCAAGGCAATCCAACCAGTCAGTCCTAGAAGAGATCAACCCTGACTGCTCTTTAGAAGGCCAGAGCCTGAAGAGGAAACTCAAATACTTTGGCCACCTAATGAGAAGGAAGGACTCACTGGAGAAGAGCCTCATGCTGGGAAAGATTAAGGGCAAAAGAAGAAGGGGACGGCAGAGAAGTAGGTGGCTGGATGGAGTCATTGAAAGCCATCAGTGTGAGCTTAAATGGACTCCATAGGATGGTAGAGGACAGGAAGTCCTGAAAGAATGTTGTCCATAGGGTCACGATGGGTTGGACACGACTTTGCAACTAACAACAACAATGATTAAAAGTCACAGTTAAAATGTCCCGGGTAATATTATAGAAGAAACACAGCCCTTGTGGATGATCACTCACACATTTATTTTAATGCATTCCTGCATTAAATAGATTAAACCGGAAATAAAGTTAATATTTTTAAAGATACTTGGCTAATTGGTGCAAGCCTGAACTACTTGACTACCTAACCAGACTGGTGGTAGAGTTGCCAAGGGTTTATGGTTCTAGGAGATTTCAAGTTGCCTTTTCTGAGAGTGGCATCTGGGCTAATGCAGGAGTTCATGGCTACATGGCAGCCATCAAACAAGGAATGTGATAATACACTGGATCTGGTCTTCATTCAGATCTGGAATTGGGTGATTTCTCTGTTACACCCTTGTCACAGTCAGATCA
Source organism: Thamnophis sirtalis (assembly GCF_051295495.1). Taxonomy (NCBI): domain Eukaryota; kingdom Metazoa; phylum Chordata; class Lepidosauria; order Squamata; family Natricidae; genus Thamnophis; species Thamnophis sirtalis. The sequence goes on along the minus strand of NW_028261393.1, from coordinate 24,683,785 downwards.
TTCCCCGGTAGCTATTGAGGTTTTCTGTTGCCATTTCTCACCACAAAGAATTGGGACCTAATTTAATCAGAACCTCACAGGGAGCAAGTACCCCTGACAGGTTGCAGAAGGATCTTGGAGTTGTTCCTGATGGTGTGTTCCATGATCTGATTGAGGCTCTAACTGCTGCCTGAAATGAAAGAGTGGTGGAGGCTTTGGATTGGATCACATCCATGTGACTTCTATCCATCCATAGATCCCACCAGGTGAAAAGATTGATACCAGTTTTCCAAGACAGGACAAACTTTGAAACCAAAGAAAAATAAGTTTCTGCCACTTTTTAAGGTTATAATAATAGAAACCTGCAAAATCTTAATGTATTTTCCCTCTGCTCCCTTTGTCTTCATGAGAACTAGGGAGAAACATGTCTGAGATGCTTTCTCAGATTACTTTTCTGCCCGAAATTCTAATTTCTTTTCTTTAATATTGTCTTGGTTGTGGCTCATGAGTCATGACTTCTGCTCAAAGAGCAGGTGGCAGCTCTAGCCTGGAGGGCCTTTGGTTAAGCTTCATATTGTGTATCATTTGTACTTTTTCTCAATCATTTCCACCCTGGACTCATCACCAATGGATTGCTGTAATGTGATTTACATGGGGCTGCCCTTGAGGAGTGTGTGGAAGCTGCAGTTCATGCAAAATGTGGTGGCACAGGGAGTTATGTCTGCTCCTCAATCAGCACACTTTACATCTCTGGTTTGTCAGTTGCGCTGGCTACCAGGATGGCTTTAGGTTCAGTTCAAATTGTTGGTAGGCAAAGGTAAAGGTTCCCCTCGCACATATATGCTAGTCATTCCTGACTCTAGGGGGTGGTGCTCATCTCTGTTTCAAAGCTGAAGAACCAGCGCTGTCTGAAGATATCTCCATGATCATGGGCCAGCATGACTAAACATTGAAGGCGCATGGAACACTGTTACTTTCCCACCAAAGTGGTCCCTATTTTTCTACTTGCATTTTTACATGGTTTCGAACTGCTAGCTTGCCAAAAGCTGGAACAAGTAATGGGAGCTCACTCCGTTATGTGGCACTAGGTATTGAAACCGCCGAACTGCCAACCTTTCTGATTGACAAGCTAAGTGTATTAGCCACTGAGCCACAGCGTCCCTCCAAGTTGCTGATAAGGAACTGTAAAGCCCTACACAGCATGGGATCAGGATATTTGAGGGATCCCATCTCCCTGGTTACAATCTCATCATGTCTGGCAGGGTAGACATGTTGAGGCAAGAAGATAACTTTTTCTGCCATGGCATCCACACTTTTTAACATAAAACCAACCAGCTTTTGGGAAAACTCTGAAAACAGGGTTCTGCCATCATGCTTGGGGGTGAGCTGGTAGTGGAGAGCCTCTTCAATGCCTGTAAGGATGAGGCACTGACTGAACACTAATTTTTCTGTTTTTAATGTGTTTTCATTGAGGGTTTGTTTTTGTTGTTGTTAGTTGTGAAGTTGTATCCAACACATTGCAAGCCCATGGGCAAAGTTCCTCCATGCCTTCCTGTCCTCTACCATCTTCCTGAGTCCATTTAAGCTCATGCTTACTGCTTCAGTGACTCCATCCAGCCACCTCATTCTCTGCTGTCCCCTTCTTCTTTTGCTCTCAGTCTTTCCCAGCATTAGGCTCTTCTCCAGTGAGTCCTTCCTTCTCCTTAGGTGGAGTACTGGAGTTTCCTCTTCAGGATCTGGCCTTCTAAAGAGCAGTCAGGGTTGACCTCCTCTAGGACTGACCGGTTTGATCACTGTGCAGTCTAAGGGACTCGCAGGAGTCTCCTCCAGCACCAGAGTTCAAAGGCCTCTATTCTTTGGCCCTCAGCCTGTCTTATGATCTTTATGATCTACCTTTCACAGCCATCCATTGCAACTGGGAGGGTTTGTAGGCTTTTTAAATTAATTTGGGGGGGGAGGGTTTTTTTTGGCTATTGCTTTAATTTTTGTGAGCTGCCCAGTCACTGAGCTGAGATTGACAGCATTACAAAATGAATGAATGAATGAATGAATGAATGAATGAATGAATGAATGAATGAATGAATGAATGAATGAATGAAATAGGCAGATATAGAATGTATGGAATGGCATTGTATGACTTTCAAAGAAGAATGAGGAAGAAATTAATCGCTACCTACAGTTATTCCCTTGGGATGTTCCAATTGTACATACTCCACTAGTTTTTTTCCTCTACAATTTATTGTGAAAGGAGGCAGACCATGAACTTTCCATGCCTGTTTTCTAATCAATTGTCCTTACAGAAAGCTAATTTTGAAGCTTCAGTCATGAAAAGATTCAGAAATGTTTCTCTTAGCTTGGGGAGGAACGGAGTAAATGGAATGTAGAATGTCTGCTTAGTGTTAGTCAAATGTTCTGGTTCACTACGTTATAATAACCTGAAGGATAATAACAATAATAGCTGGGTAAAAATGGCAAATGCAGTCTAAACATCTGACTGACTATGCAATGACCCATAATAAAAATAACAATGATGCATTGAAATATCTGCAAGAAATACAGTTTGCCTGCAAGCAAGAACTGGTGGGACCACAAAATAGACAAAATAATAGAAGCCAAGAAGCCAAAATGCTCTGGGTCTTTGTAATTTAAACAGAGAAGCACCTGTCAGGAAACATGCCAGACTTAACAATGGCTGATAAGAAAAGCAAAAGAAATCTGGAGAATGACAACAGAATAAAAGAGAAAGAACTAGAGAAAAAGGGAAAGACCTGCAAATAAAAGTAGAATGACTGTGACAAAAGAAAGCAAAGGTAGTACCATCAGTGATAATTGCCTTGGGTCCAATCCAAAACATCTGCAGCATCGTTAGAAGACCATCAACATTGACAAAGATCACCAGTCAAATGCCAAAGACAGCTTTACTTGGGACATCTCACACCCTGCAACAATACCTTTAAGACCATCAAATAACACCTACCTATCCTAGGTCCTGGGAAGGTGGTATTGATAGGTAATTTTAAAAAAAATGCAAAATGTAGACTAAACATCTGTCTGAGTGCAACCAATCATCATAATACAAAATCTGTGCATTGGCAAAATTTCCACCTGTCAGTGACAAAATGCCACACTTCTTGGATCCACACACATACTATAACGATATATCACAGCATCCTATCTGCTTGGGAAGAACTTAGTGTGAATGGAGGCCAATGCAGGTAAAGAACTAGAAGTTGAGGTTGCGTGCTGTTGTGTGTATAACAATAAAAATAATTTTAGTTAATAATAATGATTTAATTGCTATATAAAATGCTAATGATAAAATGTTTTAGTTTATATTTTATTTTTACATTTGTAATGATAGTATCATTATGTCTACATTATAACATGCATGTAAAATTGTAACAATTTTATTAACAAAATTTTAATTTAAGCAACTATATTACATAATAAATCATTAAATAATATTTAACATTATTAACATTATCAAATTATTTAATAATATGTCACCCTGTGACGATACCTTTTTCACAAGTAAACATGATAATATATCTGTCTGTGCATTTAACTGCCATCATCTTCTTCCTCCTCATCAACCATCAATATACAAGGAAGAGAAGCTGATGGTACTTATTTATGGGACTATTTCCCAACTTGTTCTGGCAAGAAGGTCATGCTCGGTTTGCAATTGGCTAAAGAATGTTGGCTAGCTGGACCTAGGAAAAGATGCTTTTCTGATGCAGCTGTGAGTGTGGCACATACTCTTTGGAGTTTCATTTCCTCTGAGATAAAATTATGTCTGATCCTACTGGCCTTTTGCAAAGCTATGAAAATTTTGTCCAGGCCTGGGTCCCCAGATGTGGCATCTCTTAACTTTGTTGATGGTTATGTTATGAAGTTCAGCTATTATGAGTTTTTATATTGTGCATTTCATCCATCTCATCTAAAATGGTTGCAGGCTAGTTTGTGAATGCAATTCTATACATTTTCTCCCTCTGGCAGAGGAGAGGAGGATGAGGAGATGAGAGCAAGAAACAGAGGTATAAATAAGGCAACTGTTGTCTAATATTATAGGGCTGTGATGGTGAACCTATGGCACACATTCCCAAAGTGGCACGCGAACCCATGTTGCCCAGCATGCACAGCCTTGTCTATTTGTCTTCCAGGTTTCTGATGCGCATGTATGATGATCAGCTGTCTTTTGTGTGTGCAGCAATGCCAAAAACCGGTGTGCACAGGCATGCTGGCCAGCTGATTGTCAGGTGCGTATGAGCGCCAGAACCTGGAAGTTCAGGTTTTCCGGAGCATGGCTCTGATGAGCGCACATGCACACAACATTTTCACATAACCTTTTTGGCACAATGAGGGTGACCAAAAGGTTTGCCATCACTGTTATAGGAAGATGCCCTATGACTGAAAAACAGGATTGTACAAAGGTCACAACAGGATCATTCTCATTTTTCTATAAAATAGTAAAATGGGAAGCTAGGAACTTTTTGATAAGTACAATTTTTGCCTAATTTGTTTCAAAGCTTTTTATCCCAACTTGCTGGAATTCACTTTTACCTTCCTAATTGTGAACTGGGTCTTATAACACCCAGGATTTCATATAACTGCAACCTGCAGTGAATATAGTCGGCACAAGTTTGTTTCAGAATAATATCTCTGCCTTTTGCCGATACAACCTAAGACCTTCAACAGATTTTCAAAGGCTTCAGCTTTCTTTGGACTATATTCTGAAAACAAAAACAACAGGTCTGGTCATTTATGTTTTCCCTTCAACATAAAGGTGGAATTTCTGAGGGAGAAAAAACATGCCCTGAAAATCAATGACCAAAAAAAGCTCTTGAAACATTGTCCAAACAAATTCAGTGCAAAGGAGAGAAAAATAAGTGTTCTCTATTTTGTAGATAACTAAATGCAGAACAGGACATGAGACATCCTGTCTGTCAGCTGCTATTAACAGTTGCTGCCTCAGAATAGATTGGGCAAATTTCTCACTGCATAATATGAATGCAAGCAGCCACTGAAAAACCAATACAACCGTCATAGGTATTTGCATCATCTTCCGGAAGCTGTGCCCAAAATATACAATGGAAGGGAGGATATGTTAGAAGCTGAACACACTTTTCAGCTTGTGTTGTTTGTGCTAAAAGGAAACATCCAAGGCTTAGAAGAATAAAGGGAAGTGAATATGTTCCACTTCAATTATCATCCTTAAAATATTAGGATTCACCACTAACTTTTACATGACCACAAGCACTGTCCTAGCTGGAAAGGGAGAATTCTACCTTAAAACATAAATAATCTTCTCCTAGTGGTGGGGTTCAAATAATTTAACAACTGGTACTCTGCCCTAATGACAAACTGGATAGGTGGAGCTTGGTGGTCATGTGTGGGCATGGCCAATTCAACGTCACTCATGTCGATGGGCGCTTCGCCTTAGCTGTTGGGTTAACCGGAGAGGCAGTTTCTGTAAGCAGGGCAATAAAGATTAGGCTAGAAACACCAGAATGTTTCCTTCTTGCCTTCCTTAAAGGATTAGCCCTATAAAGTGGAAAAAAAACAAGAGATTTCTTCCAACAACCAGTTCTCCCAACTGCTTAGAAAGTTAACAACTGGTTCTCCTGAATAGGTGCCAACTGGCTGGATCCCACTACTGTCTTCTCCCCTAAGTTAAATAATATAAAGCAAACTGCAAACAGACACAAGAGGACAGATTTGAATCCTACAAACCTCACAACTTGAGGACCCGAGTGATCATTTCAAATCAATATACATTGCATCAACATAAACACCAGGAAAAGCTTTGACTGCATACAAAGAAGCATCATATTGACATTTGGACCACATCCTGTGATGGGAAAAATAAGTTCTCGGATGAATGGAACAACTTAAGACAAATTAAGACATAAAGAATGCAGCCTTATAGTATCTGGCTCACAACAGCCAGTTTATCAAAAACATTTCCATTGGAACCAGAAACTCAAGATGCAAATGATACAAAGATTATTGTTGACTGTAAAAACAAAAGGGCAGGAAGTAACCTGAGATCCATTACTTTATTACTTATGAATATGTATACATGCATAATTTCTCCTCTTTTCTTTACATTAAAGGTAAAGGTTCCCCTCACACATATGTGCTAGTCGTTCCAGCCTCTAGGGGGTGGTGCTCATCTCTGTTTCAAAGCCAAAGAGTCAGCACTGTCCAAAGACATCTCCGTGGTCATGTGGCCGGCATGACTAAATGCCGAAAGCACAAAGAACACTGTTACTTTCCCACTAAAGGTGGTTCCTATTTTTCTAGCATTTTTACATGCTTTCTAACTGCTAGGTTGGCAGAAGCTGGAACAAGTAACGGGAGCTCACTCCATTATGCAGTGCTAGGTATTCAAACAGCTGAACTGTGGACCTTTCTGATTGGCAAGCTCAGTGTCTTAGCCACTGAGCCATTGCGTTCTTTACATTACTGTCCTGTGAAAGTTTAAATATCAGTGTATCTTTTCATTTAAAGGGGTGACTCACTGGTCTCTTGTAGGGTCCCCTCCAGCACACACTGTTTAATAAACACTACAGTGAGTCTTGATTATTTGCTTTGGGTCTTGCATCTGGATTCCAACCCTGCAGACTCCTGTTTCAGATCCTTGAAGAAAAAGAGGAAGGAGTGAAAACCCTCAATCTTCTATTTTCACCTTTAAGACTCACTTCTTTAAATGGAGCTATAAGCTCAGAGTTCAAATGGGGCCTTATGCTTTCCAGCTCCGCATCTCAAGGTTCTGTTTCAATATACTAGACAACACACTATCAACAGTAGAGCCCTTCACGTTTCTAGGTTCTATCATATCTCAAAACTTAAAATGGACACCTAACATCAAAAATGTCATCAAAAAAGCCCAACAAAGAATGTTCTTTCTGTGCCAACTCAGGAAGCTCAAACTGGCTAAAGAGCTGCTCATTCTGTTCTACAGAGGAATTGTTGAGTCTGTCATCTGCACCTCTGTAACTGTCTGGTTTGGCTCTACAACCCAACAAGACAGACACAGACATCAGAGGATAATTAGAACTGTAGAAAAAACAATTGCTACCCATCTGCCTTCCATCGAGGACCTGTATACTGGCCAAGTCAAAAAGAGGGCTGTGAAAATATTTACTGACCCCTCACACCCTGGACATAAATTGTTTCAATTTCTATCCTCAAAATGACACTATAGGGCACTGCACACCAGAACAACTAGATACAAGGACCGTTTCCCCCCTCCAGCCACATGCCATCACTCTGCTAAACAACTAATCCCCACAAAACTGTCAATTTATCTACTAAGACTGTGTTGTTGTTGTTGTTGTTGTTGTTGTTGTTGTTGTTATTATTATTATTATTATTATTATTATTATTATTATTATTATTATCTTTTTTCCTAGTGCCTATTTCTTCCCACTTATGACTACAACCATGTTGCTGGTATCTTTAAAATTTATATTGTTTTATTTATTTCCTAGTATGATTTGATTGCTTATTAGTAACCTATGACTACCACTAAGTGTTGTATCTTGTGATTCTTGATGACTGTACATTATTATTATTTTTTCTTTATGTATACTGAGAACTTATGTACCAAAAACAATTTCCTAGTGTGTCACATCACACTTGGCCAATAAAGAATTCTATTCTATTCTATTCTATTCTATTCTATTCTATTCTATTCTATTCTATTCTATTCACATCCATTCCTTGGTTCCAGGTTATTGTCCCAAGCTGTGTTATGTGGCTAAACAACATTCCCCCCATTGAAATTGGGGTATGACAAGAAAAGTATTTGAAGATCACAGAAAGTGATCAAAGTATTTGAAGATCACAGAAAGTTTTAAGAAGTCAATTTAGTAAAGTATCACTGAAATTTAGTGCATCCTGGAAAGAGTTTTTCACTATGGATACAAATTTTTCTCATTGATGTCTACACATTAATAAACCACTGACAAGGTTTACATATTTAAGATGAAACAATTCTATCCCAAACTTGGAAGGGATGAAGTTCCACTTATTTCTGGTTAGAAGAAAAACAGAACATTTTATTGTAGGACTAGGGCAGGGCTGCGGGTCATCTTTGTGCTTCTGAACTCATGTTTCAGTTTTACTAAGGAAGCTTCATAAACTCAAGGAGAAAAGTGGGGGGAATAAACCAACTTCAGCTCCAGATGGCTAGAGCAAAATGTCAAGCTAGCAATGTGAATTGTTGCTCCCCTTTTAATCTTCACTCCATTAAGCTTTGAAATCGTTAAGAGTTGAATAGCAGGCAGTCTGGAAGAGTGACAGAAAGCAAGGGAAGAAGTGTGGGGAAAGTACAGTAGAAATAATTATCCTGTGCATACTTGACAAATGTTCATCTCAAAGGTTGAGAAACTTAGAATATTTTTCATGGAGGGAGCCATATTATCTGTCTATTTCAACAGAAACCATTTATTCTCATCTATTTCTTTTGAAAACTAGATGAATAATGAATAACATTTTGGGACAAAAAGCCTGCTCATTCTGCTTGTAAAGCAAGACTTAGCTTGATGCCCATTGTGTCCCTAACAGATTTAAGGACTTATCTGGGCCAACCTGGTTGGCATCAAACCACACTCTTCCAGCCAGCACTATTTTACTTGAGACATTTATCTCATGATTCATTCCTTCAAACTTTACACCATAGATCACTCTTGATTAAAGCAGGACTTGGACAACTACTTTTTGCCATGGCCTTGCATGATAGCTACTTCGAGTCCCACCAATATTTAGTGGATAACCTAGTGATGAGGTTGTGTGATATGCAAACACCAAAAACCAGATAGTGTATTCTGAAAATTAACTCAAAGAGACTATTTTTTTTCTAAAACCAAACCAGCTCAGGTTGGGACTAAACCAGCTCAATTAACTTTTTCATCAGATTTATTTAAAAAATGCCTGACCACTCAAAACACTACAGATAAACAATGCAAGTTATGAAAAAGAAATGAAGACCAGCAGAGCAAATCCATGAACACCAACTAGCAGTCATGACAAAACTCCTTAATCTCATAATAATCTGGGCAGACTCAATCATACTGTAGCTTCAACTAGAAAACTGTAAGCATCCTAGACTAAGCTAAACACAAAATGCTATGGAATTCCTGGAAGCTTATGAATCAGATAAATCTGCCCTCAACGGACACATAGAGATAAACTCCATGTTCACACCATTCAAAACAGATTATTTAAAAGAAGTTTTAAAAGGAACAGACCAGAATACAGTCTCTCTGGCAGCCTATACCCAGGCAATCAAGGATTGATACCAGGCAAACAATCTAGCAGAAAACAATACCCTAATCAAGGACGACTCAGGAGAAAATCACACACCCCAATACTAACTGGGCAGGGAACAGGGAACAAACCCTAGGTCTGATAGTATTACCTAGTCTAGCAACAAAATTATCTTCTTTTAGAAGTTTAGTTAGCCCGTCCTCAGCTACTGTTACACTCTATCTTCAATAAGCAGTGCAGCAGCTTCTTCAAGCTTTGGTGAATTGAAGCCCTCAAGTGGTAGTAGAAAAGCCAGAGTACTTTATGATTATGATGCTGCAAACAGCAGTGAATTATCACTACTTTCAGATGAGGTGATAACAATGTACAGTGTCCCTGGCATGGATTCAGACTAGTTGATGGGTGAACGAGGACATCAGAAAGGCAAAGTGCCTATTACTTACTTAAAACTGTTAAACTGAGTGGTTGGCTTGTATAAAGACTGTCAGTTATGGTGAGATCATATTGATGTGCAATTTAACTTTATATAAACCAGATTTAAGTGTCTTTCATGTTAATGTCTTAATGGATGAGAGTAATGAGCATTAGAAATGGGCATTTCTTGCCAATATTGTTGCATGGTAGATACTGTTTTGAAAACTAAGCTGTTTAAGGGCTTTTTACTTTATGTGCCAAGATTGTTTCCTACATAACTTTGTTTCTATTAGAATTTTCACTAATAACAGTTTTCTGCTTTTGAGTACTGTAAACCTGAAAGCAGGGAAAACAGTTTTCTACAGAACTTTTCATAATGACAAGCCTCTTCAAAATAATACATTGTTGGGGGGAAAAGAAGTTTAGTTAGCCCAGTTTCATAGACATATCCATGAGATGCCTAACTAGGCTGTAGCACTGACTTTGATTAATCTCAGAAAGCTAGCCAGGGTCAAATTTAGTTGGCCCTTTGGTGGAAGTTTCCAGAAAAACCCAGGATTGGTGATTATATTAGGATATTGAAGAAACACCCAAGAAGGTATTACAATTAAAATCTACACTATAATTGGCGAGAAAACAGCATAAACATGCTTGAGTAATCAAGGACTTTATTTGAACTTACAAAGTTTCTTATATTTCCCATCCTATAAAAATTTTAGGATAAAATTTTTGGTGAGATGTTTTTCTTCTGTCATTGTAGGAAGAAAAGTATATTCAATCTATCTGAAGTCATCAAAGACCATTTTTGACACTGTCTACAAAATGTAGGAGATATCAGGAAATAGAGCAGAAAAACAACCAAGCAGCTAAGGACTTAAGATCCTTTTCTTTCATTTTTTTTCTGCTCCCCAGTAATACTTCTGAAAATACTGTTTTGCTGCAAGGGCTTACAAGAAGGCAGTGACAAACTGCTTCCATAATGCTACCTTATCCAGAATATCATCAGAAGTACAACTCAACTCAAAGGATACTTGATTTTTTTGAAGGATTTAATCAGTGGATTCAATAAAGTAGACCCTATATTAATGGGTGTGTTTGTGCATATCCATCTTGGCTGCATTTGAAAAGCTTACCAGAACCTGGTTGGTTCATCGATGGGAAACCTGAAGATAATACTAGAGCAGTGGCCTCCACTTTGGCAATTTTAAGACTTGTAGACTTCAATTCCCAGAATTGAACTAGAGCTTATGGTAGGACGAAAGTTTTAAAAAATCATTGAGAGAGAAGACACTGACAATCTATTTCTTTATTGCTGCCAAGAAATTGCATGAATGCATCCAGGAGATGCCCAGATAAATGGCCAAAGCTCAATAGGTCTAGAGGGGAACTATGTTGGGGGGGGGGCAGTCCTAAAATATGTATGTTGGCTTCTTGCCATCATGATCTTTGATTCTCATAACCTCCAGCAAACTTTAAGGATCATCAAATACAGCTTGTGGAAATCTCACTGATCTGGTTCAAATGATAGGAAGTTTGCCGCAGGGAAAACAGGTTGCATGGCTTGCAAACAGAAACAAGTTATGTAGAAGGAGTGCTGATGCATGCTCATGTCACAAGATGAAAGGCTGCTCTGAAATACATGAAAGTGTTCATCGTCCTTTCTCCAAGATCAGCCTTTTGAATAATCCACGAGCTGAGCTACAGCTGACCTTAATTGTACAGTTCTCTTCTCTCCAGAAACTGACAATGGGGCGTTAAGGTTTGGATTGTGACCCCTAGCCCACATAGGTAATGGGAAGGCTTTAACTATAACTTGCTACAGTCCACATTTCAATTATTTAATTGCATTGGCAGCACCTCATCAATTTTAACTCGGTTCAAATGCTAAACCGAGTTGAGTCCACTAGTGGGATTCAGCCAGTTTGCACCTATTCAAGAGAACCGGTTGTTAACTTTCTTTTTTTTCCTCTTTTTTTTTCTATTAAATATTTTTATTGAACAGTTTTTTTCCATTTTTAAAAACATAAGTATCATCTTTGCAACATTTCTACATTTAAGCATCCATAATACTCCTTTTATCCATACATATATACCTTTATATATCTATATCTATATTTATATCTATATTTATATCTATCTATCTATCTATCTATCTATCTATCTATCTATCTATCTATCTATCTATCTATCTACCTACCTACCTACCTACCTACCTACGTACCTACCTACCTACCTACCTACCTACCTACCTACCTACCTACCCCCCTCCTCTATGTCTATTTTTATGCATTTTTCATCTACTCTTAAAGTTATTTATACTTACATTTCTTCTATTCATTACTCTTTCCATATATTTATTTTTATACAATAGATCTAATATCGTTCAATATACCTATATTTCTCTTATATTTCGTATTCAGTACTATTTTATATACTATCCATCTTGCATTTTTCCCTTTCTTGTTAATTCTGTGGCTTTATGATTATTTTCTAATTTCTTAACCTCCCCTCCTCTTTATTGCTTTTTTTTATTCTTTGCATCTTTCCTCTAGCCATTTATACCATAAATTCCATACTAAGTAATACTCAGATTCTTCTTTTGTTAACTTTCTAAGCAGTTCGGAGAACCGGTTGTTGGAAGAAATCTCCTCCTGTTTTTTTTCCACTTTGCAGGGCTAATCCTGTAAGGAAGGCAGGAAGGAAACATTCTGGTGTTGTTTCTAGCCTAATCTTTATTGCCCTGCTTATAGAAACTGCCTCTCCAGTTAACCCTTATTACATTGTAACAGCTAAGGCGAAGTGCCTATCAACATGAGTGACATTGAATTGGTCACACCCACATGGTCACATGACCACCGAGCCACGCCTACCAAGCTGGTCATTAGGACAGAGAACTGGATGTTAAATTATTTGAATCCCACCACTGGTTGAGTCTGCTAATTGTTCTCTCCCTGGAAATTGACAACATTTGAGTGAGGGCCCACCAAAAACTGACAATGCTTCAGTGTGGGGCCCAGGGTTGAAAACTTCATTAGGAAGTCCCTCCATCCAAAAATAAAAATGCTACTGCAAACATACAATGGATATGTTGAGGACATCACCAAGATTCAACCTTAATTTGAAGGAAGACATCTTTTTTTTAAAACTCTTAATCTTCAAGCTTTCAGTCTTTCCTGGGTGTAATGAAGAACTGCCCATCCCTTTTCCCCCCAAGAGAGAGAAATATACAGTTACCTCAACAATGCTGAATGAAATCCCTTCTCCTATCTGAGAGCATCTTTGTTTTATGGACATAATATTTCTTACTTCATTTTTAAGATGAGCAATTCCCTCTCCTTTTGTGATACTATACTACTCTGCTGGTCTAATACATAGCAAATTATAGAACTGTTTTAATTTCAATGTTAATATAATAGTTACACAATGCTTTAAATTTGATTCCCAAACCTAAGCAGGGATGTAATTATTTTATTAAATGTCTTAGTCTGTTTAATTCTACAATGACTCTGGGCAGTATACAATAAACCAACCTTACATTACAATTAAATCCCAAAGCATCTACATGATAAAACATTCTAAAGTGTATATATATATATATATATATATATATATATATATGTATGTATGTATGTATGTATGTATGTATGTATGTATGTATGTATGTATGTATGTAATATTTTTAAAAAGGCAACAGTAAAAAATATTGGGTTTCTGTCTGGATGGTCTCTTGTGACGAGGAGACATATTCATCAACAACCTTACTTTATGTGAGCAAATGTATGCGTCAAGCTTGGAAGCCATCTTTGTGTTGGGCCTCAAGCCTGCCACATATTCAAACATATTCTATTGTGGGAAATTGGGAGCGGGGGATTGTATGGAACATGGGAGATATGTAGCTATAACAACATTCCTTCTCAGAGAGTCAAGGTCATCTTGTCCCTGCATCTGGACTGATGTGCGTGGGAGGAATCTTCCTTCGTGACAGTGGCTGATTGGGCCATGTGATGGACATGTGGGTGCTGGGGCAGGATCTTGAACTTTCAACTGCGTGGGGAAAACCTGGAAGCTTTCATATTCGGGTTTTCCCAGATGTACCAGCATGGCTTCTTTAATAAATTTGAATTTTGAGGAATCTCTAGCCTCAGATTCTTATTTGATGGAGGATACTATTTGGAACTCTGACAGTATGTGAAGCAAAATGAAAGTCCTGAAGTAGTTTAGGATTTTAAGCCATACAGTATGTTTCTCAAGAATCCAGATGGAATGACTGCATAGCATTCTGAATTTTGAAGGCAAAACAAATGGGGATGTCTCTTTCTGAAAATTATATGGGAACAGTGGTAGTTACATTTTTTAAAAAAGGGAATTTGCATCATGGAAATTAACATTTTAAAAGTTTTCATCCCTGTCACAATCTGTGTTTCGAAAATGAAATCAAGATGCATTAGAAAAAATTATTGGGCAATTCAATTAAAAACACAGTAGATTAAGATTATTAATAAACTTTAATTTGTTGGAAGGGTCAATGTTTGGTGATAACATTTTCTATATTTGTTTTAAATCCATAGAAAAATGGAGGATTAGTATATTATACTGCTAAAGAACAGTAAGGGTAGACAGGTTTAATAACAAATTGCATAGCCCTGAATGGAATTAATTAGGCTTTGAACTGAAAGAATGTTTTTTTAAAGGACACCTACAATTTTTCTGGGAGACAAACAGCTATGTTTAAAGATAAAGGTTCCCCTCACACATATGTGCTAGTTGTTCCCGACTCTAGGGGGCAGTGCTCATCTCCGTTTCAAAGCTAAAAAGCCAGCACTGTCTGAAGAGGTCTCCGTGGTCATTTGGCCGGCATGACTAAATGCTAAAGGTGCACGGAACGCTGTTCCCTTCCCACCAAAGGTGGTTTCTATTTTTCTACTTGCATTTTTACATACTTTCGAACCGCTAGGTTGGCAGACAAGTAACGGGAGCTCACTCCGTTACATGGCACTACTGATTCAAACTGCTGAACTACCAACCTTTCTTGATCAACAAGCTCAGTGCCTTAGCCACTGAGCCACCGCGTCCCTTCAGCTATGTTTAAATGGCATTAATTACAGAAGAGATATAATTTAGTGGTCAAATGCAAATTTTTCAGGGAAGTGCTAACTTAAATTTCTATCCTTTTCGGTTAAAAGGATTTTGTATAGGCATATTCCTCGGTTAAGATCTTATGTTGATAAATATATATGATTGCAGAAATTTAATTGATCACTCTTTCATGTCTCCAGAACCTCAATTAGTTGACAAATTCTGGGAAGTGAAATTTCATAATTAAAAGGGGGGGGGGAGGTAAACAAAGTTGTATTTCTTTGTAACAAGCCTGTATAAAACATCCCCCAACAGATCTTGCATTGTTCTCTCTAGTCTTCAGCAGATGTGGCATCTTAATGTTATCTTTCAGTGTCTAATTGCTCTACTTGTAAGTTTTATTATGCTTTGCTTTGTCTCTCTTTCTACTAAGGAGTATTAGCAGAAGCAAACACCAAAGCTACTCTGGTTATATTTAAAGTTATAGTCAATGAAAACAAAACCCTCATTTTTTAAGTGCCTTTGAACACCCCTCATACATGACACCTGCTAGCAATATACTTTCTTTTCTCGTTCTTACCATCTACCCATCCATGAAAGTGATTTTCTTGCAATGATAAATAGAAACTGGCATTCCTCTGGAATAGGCACAGCTTTGTGGAAACTGAGTTACTCATGTGAGATGTGCCCTTATAACATTGGGGAGTTTAGCTTTAGTAATTACAATTATATTCTGCCTTTCTTCCAAGATGACACCTGTCATCTTTTTCCTCCTTCTGTTTTATGATGCTACATGTACTATAGGTTGCACTCTTAATTCTCACACCAGATGTTTGCCTAGTAAAGCACAAAGCAACATGGGAAATATGGAACCCACTAGTGTAAGATAAAAGATGCTGCAATCTTCAGATGTGTTGGATTCCAGCTCTCAGCCCCACTAATTCTTTTAGCCATGGGACTAAAGGAACAGGAAATCTAACATATTTAGAGGGCATCAGATTGGAGAAACGGTGCATATATTTAACCTACTCCAATGAATCTATCTCTCTTAAAGATACTCCTAGTCTTACAACCATTGATTTAGTGACCATTCTAAAATGATACTGCTGAAAAAAGTGACCTATGACAGGTCCACACATGTATGATTGTTGCAATATCTCTCCAGTCAGATGATCAAAATTTGAGCCCTTGGTAACTAGCCTATAGTTATAATGGTTGCAATGTCCCAAGGTCACATGATCACCATTTGTGACTCCCAGCTGGATTCTGACAAGCAAAATCAATGGGGGAAGCCAGTTAATGAGCCCATGCTTCACTTAACAACCCAAAAGGTCATAAAGTCACAGCTTGCTTAAGCAATGGAAGTTCCAGTCCCAATTGTTAATGTAAGTCAAGAACTACTTGTATTGACATGTATTTAGTAATTGTCCTTCATCATTACACAGACCTAAATCTTTTTTCTTGTCAAGAGATCTCTGGGTAAAGTATTTGTGGGTTGGGTCTGTCTAGTAAGGAATCAATGCAGAAATTTATTTACCTTCATAGGTTGCTTTGAACCCTAGTAGATTCTTCACACTATCAGTTTGGAAAAGGAGCCACATCTGATGTTGAGTGCTGACAATCAGATCAGGGACAGTTGTACCTGTTAAACTGTCAAGAAAGAAAAGAAACTAAAGCAGCAGCAGCAGCAGCAGCAACACCAATGATCAATTGTAGAGGTATCTGAGGATGGAAGGAACAGCTCCTTCTCAAGGAGAACATATTTAGAGAAGTAAATGCAATGTTGCTAAAATGACTGATAGAGAGAGAGAGGAAGGCTTTTGTTAGGATCACTTGTTTGTCAAATGTTTGAAACAATAATTGGCGGCATTGCATTGTTTTCTCTAAGGCAGATGTCACCAACCTTTCAGATCTCAGGGACCACTAAATTCATAATTTTAAATCCCGTGGACCACTAATATGATCTGCCTAATGACTGGTTGGGTGGCGTGGATAGGTGGTCATATGACTGGGTAGGCGTGACCCACTCAATGTCACTCATGTCACCTTGCCAGCCTCTACTTGCCCCTCCCCTCCCAGCCACTCCTCACTTGCCCACCCAGGCTCCTTAGGGCCCCAACAGGAAGCAGTTGTTGATGCTAAGTAGCCACCACAAGAAAGAGTTGGCAAAACATCTCAGTTCAAATAGGATCTGGCCAAGAAGGAGGCTCAGCAGAAGCACCTCACTGAGGACTATGAGCAGAGGGTTTCCAAGCAGAGGGAAGACCTGCGGGAGTGCAAGGCCAGGTGTCAGCACCTAGAGGTTCAGCAGGCTTAGATGGTCAGCCAGTTCTAGGCCATGATGCAGTTCCACTGGAACAAGGCCCTCCAGCTCTTTGCCACCAAAGATGCCTCCCTCCAGCCTTTGCCCAAAGCCCTGCACCAGGAGGCTGAAGCAAGCCCCAGGTTGTAATTTCTCCCCCCCTCCAATCCACACAAAAAGACCCCGAAGGGGGAGACTCTCCGCAGCAACACAAATGTACATTTCACATATCCAGCCCAGGGCCTGTAGTTTGAAAACCCTTGATTTAGTGCAGTATAAAAATGCAAATAATTTTTCTGCGGACCACCAAAATTTTCTCCCAGACCACCAGTTGGTGGTTGCTGTTATTTTTACTATTAGGTAGATAGTGATGGCCATTTTACATAGCAGATGCTGAGTTCATGAGGAATAGATTTTGGAGGACTGAATTCTGCATGTTCCTCTCACATCATTGATTTGCAAGTCCCTAGACATGGCAGAAAAATGATATTGTATTACCTTAAATTGACTTACATGATACATATGGAATAGAGGAACACAATCTTGTATTCACCCCAGCCTCGACTCTTCATTTCAAGTCAAGCAATAAAATAACCATCATGATAATACAGTAAAGCCTATTGCATTTATGTTACATCTTCTTGCTCTCTCTCTCATGCTGTCCCATATTTTGCTAAATGGATAAATGGATGCATATTTCTAATGTACTTGGATTTCCAAAATGAAGTAACAGTTTAGGGTTTCCTAGAAGCCAATGCAATAGTTTTAATGCTCCACAATAGAATATAAAAACCAAAAAAATGAGCTATGTGGACCTTTTCAAAATGTGGTAATGCAAATAAGTCCCACAAATAAAATTCAAATCCCTAGCACCACATAACGGAGTGAGCTCCGGTTACTTGTCCCAGCTTCTGCCAACCTAACAGTTCAAAAGGATGTAAAAATGCAAGTAGAAAAATAGGGACCACCTTTGGTGGGAAGGTAACAGTGTTCCGTGCGGCTTCGGCTTTTGGTCATGCCGACCACATGACCATGGAGACATCTTTGGACAGGGCTGGCTCTTCGGCTTTGAAACAGAGATGAGCACCACCCCCTAGAGTCAGGAGCGACTAGCACATATGTGCGAGGGGAACCTTTACCTAGAAACTACTACCAGTACATTGCTAAACTAAACTCTAAGTAGTATCACTAGAAACTAAGAGAACCTTTGACTGTGGCTTCTCATTTCCATGCAGTTTAGATAATACACTCTGCACTTCACTTTGGCTGGTCAACCATGCACACCAACTATAGAAATGCCAAAGCATATAAAACAAACTGACATCAAAACTAGAAATAACAACCTGGTGCCTGGGACTTCCTTGATCAGTGTCATTCTATATTCGATACTGATAAGTCAAGAATGATATGATATGACCAGATATGACAGTAAGGAAACAGTAATGGAATTGTCAAAGCCTTGATTGAGAGTCCCAGATCAAAGGATCATCATTTAATCCATTGCTCCGAGTCTTTGTTATAGACCAATTCATTCCAAAATAACTCAGCAACAGTTCTATCAGAGTGAGCAAATTTGAGGTTTGTGGAATCATTTTTTTCCCTTTGTCTTTATAACAGCATCACATTAGATGCTGAATTGTGGCTTTACTAGATGTCTCTGTATATACTGCAGCATGTTTCTTGTTTTTCAGGGTAAAGTGTTCTCAAAATGTGCTTCTTGGGTTGTATATGACAAAGAGGGTTGTTTTAATTCTTAATTTTGCTAAATAGATTATTACCCTTAATTATCTACTATAATCTGTAGCAATCTACCGTTAGATCCTGTTCTACTGACTTTACACTGCTAGTTATAATGTATTCCTCCCCAGTTTCCTTTTTAAAATAGTTTTTATTGAAAGACTAGTTAATAATCCAGTGTTGCCCATGTATTTATTTATAAGGGGAAAATATCTGGACCAAATGTAATTTCTAATGGATTTTCCCCCTTACCAGAGGGAGCTCCCTTATGGAGTATTGTGAAGCCATTACCATGGCAACTCCACTGCGCTGTACAGTAGAAGCCATTTTAAGGCACAACAGGCTGTATCTTAACAGAACACAGACTCCGAGGGGTTTTAGTGGTGTCCTACCCACAGAGAATTTTTTTCCAGAGAGTGTCATCTGTGTACCAAGTTTGATTGAAATTGTTCAAGGCATTCCAGAGTTATGCTGGAACACACACACACACACACACACACACACACACACACACACACACACACACACAGAGCCATTTACATACATGCATACATACATACATACATACATACATATGACATGTATAATAAGATGCACACTGAAATAAAAAAGATATGATAAATGCAAAAAAATGGAAAAAGAAAGGAAAAGATGATAGAAAGAAAAAAGGAGATAGAAAAAAGGAAAGGGAAAAAAACAAAAAGCATGAAAGGAAAATAGAAGAATATATTTGTACCTCAGGATTGAATTGTGGGGTCCTTGGTGCTTTCTGAGCTTGGTTGTTTTGTTATAGACATTTTGTTACTTGACAAGGTAACATCATCAGTACTAGAAGGAAGTGGAATTTGCACTCATTTCTATACTGATGGCTTGTCTTGTCTGTACTGGAGGCAATGTTCTTGTTAATTCCTTGGATAGGCTGTGGTTACTGTTACTTGTTTGCCTGAGCTGGTAGTTCCCAGATTGGTCTATTATTTGTCTAGTAATTCTTGTCTAGTATTCATCTTGGCATTAATCTCTGCTTATCTGGGTGTTGATTGCTGGTGGAAAAGTGTTTTGGTCTTTTTGTTTCCTTTTTGTCTTCTTTTCGTTACCTACTTGGTTAATGAAATGACTACAAGAAAACAACCAAGCTCAAAGAGCACCATGAACAAAAGGGATATCTTCTGGTTTTCCTTTCAGCAGTCATACTTACCTTGTTTCCCCCAAAATAAGAGCTCCCCGGATAATACACCCAATCAGACTTTTGAGTGCATGCGCTAAAATAAGCCCTCCCTGAAAATATTGCAACATGGCAGCAGCCACGCTCGCTGCCTCCTGCCTCCTGCACCTCAAAATAATAAGACCTCCCGGAAAATAGGGCCAAGCACTTATTTCGGGGGTCAAAAGAAAAGAAGACCCTGTCTTATTTTTGGGGAAACTCGGTACAATTCTAAGCAGCCCTCTCTTGAAGATTACATCATCATTCCCTTCTTTCTGTAACCAATTCTTTCTAATCATCAAACCATAAGTCACAAAGTCTCTCGGTTTCCAGTAAGCAGCAAAAGATGAAGTTCATTGCCCTTAAAAGATTCCCTAAAAAAGTTCATCTGCCTAATCAATATGCATTATAGATGAATACACAGATCAACAGATATGCATTCATGCACGCGCGCGTGGGCACACACACACACACACACACACACACACACACACACACCAGATTTATATGGAACCAAATCTGAACATTTTTTTTTCATCTCATTAAATTTTCATTTTTGTCTACTGAGGTAAAGGTTCCCCCTGCACATATGTGTTAGTCATTCCCAACTCTAGGGGGCGGTGCTCACCTCCATTTCAAAGTTGAAGAGCCAGCGCTGTCTGAAGACATCTCCGTGGTCATGTCTAAACGCCAAAGGTTCACGGAACTCTGTTTCTTTTCTCCAAAGGTAGCTCCTATTTTTCTACTTGCATTTTTATATGCTTTCGAACTGCTAGGTTGGCAGAAGCTGGGACAAGTAGTGGCAGCTCACTCCATTATGTGGCGCTAGAGATTTCAACCGCTGAACTGCTGACCTTTCTGAACAATAAGCTCAGTGTCTTAGTCACTGAGCCACTGCATCCTACTGCATGCTTTATATGAATCCAATTCTTATTCCTATTGTAACATTTAATGAAATCATTTTATTAATATGTTAAGATTGCACTTTGGTTATCTTATTGATTATAATTTTGATATAATTGTTCAACTGTTGTTGTTTTCTTAAACTGGTTTATGTACAATGGATTGCAAAATGAAGTCCCCATTCTATTCTGAATCAGGATATAAGAACAAACTCATGTAATTTAATCAGAAGATTTGTAGAAGAGGCATCTCGAAGCAAGATTATGTATCAGATAAAGAATTACATATTGTTTTGGAACACCCTTGCTGAAATCTCCAGACAAAACTTTCAAACTGGCTTGATGAAAAGAAGGGCTAGGACTGACATGATAGCAGTGTTGCAATATAGGAGGGGCTACCACGAAGAAGAGGGAGTCAGTCAAGCTATTATCCAAAACACCTGACAAGAAGCAATGGGTGGAAACTAATCAAGGAGAGAAGCAACCTTGAAGATTCACCAAAGAAGAATGGTCAAATGTTTTAGGGGGTAAACTTTTAGATATACAAGAATGTGGCATCCAAGAATCCAAGCATACAACAATGGAATTTAGAATCACTTTTTAAAATCCTTCCTCCAATAGAAAAAAAAAACACCTCAAAATAATATGAAAAAAATGAAACAAAAACAACAGACCTCCTCCTGTCTCCCTGCCCCCCAAAACCCCTACAACAGCAGAACAGGGATAAAATATTACTGTCAAAAATGTTGACTATGATATGATTTTTGACTTGCCGGAAACCTTTTTATTTATTTATTTTATTTCTGTAATGTCAGAGCACATTTGAATTTCAACATCTTTTTTTCATATTCAAATGTATCAAGTTGCTTATATCATCAAAGGGTTGCAAAAAAGATTACAGGTAAATTGTAAACAAGGATAAGACATTAAATAAAATAAAAATAACATTAAATAAAATAAAAACAACAACCCAACAGGGCAACAGAATAATTCCACAACAAAAATACTGCCAAAATACACTGAAAATGGAAGATTTCCACAAAATATTGGAATATTTTTTTTTAAAAAAAAAACACCCCCCCCAAAAAACCACCCACCCTCCAGTTGATGGAAGTTCCAAATTCAGGTCATTGCAATTGAAACATTTTCTAGAAATCTAGGAGGTATATAAGTAAGTAAGTAAGTAAGTAAGTAAGTAAGTAAGAAAGAAAGAAAGAAAGAAAGAAAGAAAGAAAGAAAGAAAGAAAGAAAGAAAGAAAGAAAGAAAGATAAATCTCAGATTAATATCTGTAGTACAAACAGGGCTTCAGACCAAGAGCTTCCTTTTTTCTTTCTATCAACCTTCATTTTGTGCTTTTTTGTCTTTCTCTCTTTCTCTCTCTCTCATCTCCCTGAATTTCCATCAATTGCACATTTAAATCAAAACTTTTTTTTTCATTTGGGAACTAAACTATATTGTTCTGTAATTAGAAACATCAGCATGTCAAGTACCACAGAGAGCTGAACAATTAATCTTCAGAGACTCACATATGGGAGTTGAGGGAACTATTCAGGATGAGTTATTTCCCTGGTAGTCGCTTGTGTTACTTTTCAGCTACAGCTAATTTCTTTTTCACTATTTCTTTTCTACTGTCCGTTTTAGTTTTAGTTTTAATTTAATTTAGCAATAGCAATAGCAGTTAGACTTATATACCGCTTCATAGGGCTTTCAGCCCTCTCTAAGCGGTTTACAGAGTCAGCATATCGGCCCCACAGTCTGGGTCCTCATTTCACCCACCTCGGAAGGATGGAAGGCTGAGTCAACCTTGAGCCGGTGAGATTAGAACCGCTGAACTGCAGGTAACAGTCAGCTGAAGTAGTCTGCAGTACTGCACCCTAACCACTGCGCCACCTTTATTTTGTCAAGCATGCATAAGATAACAGATATAGGTGTAAACATGATTATGAATACAGGAAATGGATATGAATAAATGGGGTTGTTAGGACAGGGACAGTAGGCACACTGGTGTGCTTATGCACACCCCTTACAGACCACTTAGGAATGGGGTGAGGTCAACAGTAGACAATCTTAGGTTAAAATTATGGGGGTTTGGGGATGAAACCACAGAGTCAGGTAGTGCATTCCAGATATTGACCACTTTGTTGCTGAAGTCATATTTACTGTAATCGAGTTTGGAGGGGTTTACCTTGAGTTTGTATCTATTGTGAGCTAGTGTATTGTTGTGGTTGAAGCTGAAGTAGTCATTGACAGGTAGGACATTGTAGCAGATAATTTTGTGTACTATGCTCAGGTCAGACTGAAAGTGGCGTAGTTGTCTAAGCCCAAAATTTCAAGCCTGGTGGCATAAGGTATTCTGTTGTGAGCAGAGGAGTGGAGGACTCTTCTCGTGAAATATCTCAGGACTCGCTCAATAGTATTAATGTCCAATATGCAGTGTGGATTCCAGACAGATAAGCTGTATTTGAGAATAGGTCTAGCAAAGGTTTTATATCCCCTAGTTTACAAAACAATATTACCGGAGAAGAAGCTTCATAAGATTAGGTTAACAACTCTTAATGCCTTTTTGGCAATGCTATTACAGTGAGCTCTGGCACTTAGCTCATTAGAAATAAGTACTGCAAGGTCCTTATGGAAAACTGCATCATTCCCTAGCCTACCATACATCCACCATATAGCAATCAGTCCAATCAGAAAATTGTTCAGGGATGATATAGGGTGACATACAGAAGATTGTATCCTGAACCCATTCTAACTTTCCAATCTCATCATCCTTCTCACCACTTGACATATTGGCTGATGGGGGCTGGAGTCAAAAAACATTTGGAGAAAAATGTGTTTTGCTTATCTCTGTTTTAGACACAGGATAAAGAGATAAAATTTATGACTTTTCCTAACTGAACCAAAAATCTGTTAAAACACAGAAATGACACAACCAGAATAAAGAGTGTTCAAAACCATTGTCCAGAAACTTTCAGACCTCAAATTAATTCCATCCTATTTTTCACCAAAGACTCATCACAAAGTATGTTTCCTAGGAACTTGCTCGCTACTATATTCTTCTTCTTCTTCTTCTTCTTCTTCTTCTTCTTCTTCTTCTTCTTCTTCTTCTTCTTCTTCTTCTTCTTCTTCTTCTTCTTCTTCTTCTTCTTCTTCTTCTTTTTAGTTTTTGGCAGTAGTGCTCTGCCCAACATCTGATTTAATGGACAAAATTGATAAAATGAATTCTGGAATTTGATCATCTAAAATTTGCTATGATCTTCCATTTTTTCCTCTTAAATCCTTGAACAAATACAAATGAGGAAGGGAAGTGTGATAGAAATTAGTCTGGATTCCCAGGAGAGAGGGGCTGAATTCCAGGAGGATCAAGATACGGGGAATTTTAGATAGTTTGGTTGAGAAAAAGAGGGTCAAGATATCACCTCCCCAGAAGTATAATGGTGTAAGTATTTGCTTTAGTTTGGCAAGGTTTCTGTCTATAGGTCAGGAACTGTAAAAGAAACTGCTTAGAAGTAACTCTTAATATCTTTCTTGGTTGGAAGTGTATGTGGTTGTGCTAAGAGAGAGGATCTGAAAAGAAAAAAATACTCTTTATTCACATGCTTTACTTATAAGGAGATGGGCCTTTGTGCATTGATGATTTATCAATATGAAAAATATTTTGATATAAATCTGCATGTGGATATGTACTTTTGGGGGTGGTGACAAGGGATGTGTTATACATGAAAGCTCATGAGCATGAATAGAATAGAATAGAATAGAATAGAATAAGGAATAGATTAGGTGTTCTGACTCCCCTCGTCCTACACCACGGTGAGACAAAGATACTTCAAGGATTTATTAACACACAGACCAGACCTTGGCAGCAATCCAGCACAGATGTTGGCAGCAATCCAGCACATACTAACCTTGGCAGCAATCCAGCCTGCCAAGCTAGCCATGAGAGTTCTCCAGCTCTAGTGAAT
The DNA here is from genome assembly GCF_051295495.1 of Thamnophis sirtalis. Lineage (NCBI taxonomy): Eukaryota > Metazoa > Chordata > Lepidosauria > Squamata > Natricidae > Thamnophis > Thamnophis sirtalis. The sequence goes on along the minus strand of NW_028261393.1, from coordinate 24,658,935 downwards.
ACATTGATTCCTGCAACGAGCTTGTGCACAATCATTCCTTTTATAGTCTTGAGAGGAGCCTAAATACCACCAGCTGAATGCAATTATCTCCTGTAACTGCGTAACTGTTCCTTATGCCTATTAGCTCTCCGTTGCTGGGCATCCAAGACCAACTCTTTTGTCTCCTCCCCACTGCTCCAATGCATGACGTCAGGAGCACACTCCCTTGTCTCCTCCCCACTGCTCCAAGGCTCAGGCGCCTCCTGGTGGCCAACAAGCCTCTCTGCTTCCTGCTCAGAGTCGGAACCCTGTCCAGGGTCCTCCACATCCCCCAGAGCTGACTCATAGGGCCCCTCACTGTCGGAGTCTGGTGGCATCTCCAACGGCTCCTGCTGGGCCACAACAGTCAGGGTAGGATAGGGTATAGTAGAGTTAGAATTAGAATAGAGAATACAATGGAATGGAATGGAATGGAGTGGAGTGGAGTGGAGTGGAGTGGAGTGGAGTGGAGTGGAGTGGAGTGGAGTGGAGTGGAGTAGAGTAGAGTAGAGTAGAGTAGAGTAGAGTAGAGTAGAGTAGAGTAGAGTAGAGTAGAAGTAGAAGTAGAAGTAGAATAGAAAATAGAATGGAATGGAATAGAATAGAATAGAATTCTTTATTTGGCCTAGTGTGATTAGACACACAAATAATTTGTCTCTGGTGCATAAGCTCTCAGCGTACATACTGAGATTGCAAAATGATTGGTTGCAAAATTGATCCCCCCCTCAAAAAAAAAAGTTCTGATGCAAGCCAACATCCAATTTGCTTTCTTTAGTGTTTGGCTTAAGCATGGGAAATGCCAGAACAAATGAAATATACATAAATTTGAACTGGTTGCAAAGCTTCCTTGAGCACAGTCTCATCCAACTGTGAGAAATTAAAATAAACAATTCTAAATGCCCTTGAGGAGAATTTTAGTTGAGGAAGATTTCTATCGTTCATTCTACTGAAAACTGAGAGAGAAATCTTTCAGAGAGGAGGTTAACATAAATATAGAATTTGTTGTTTATCCTCCTTTCCCTTCTTCATCGGTGGTCTTTGCTATATGAGCACAAGAAGAAACTGTTGGATTCTAGGAACAGTTTAACAAAGGGACACATTTTCTAATGGCCCGCTGGGCTCTCTTTTGCTGGAAACTTTCAAGAAGAGGCAAAACAACACCTGTTAGAAACTTTTCTGTTTTGAAAAGGAGGTTGGTTTCCCCAAAGAGCTTTTATAAAAGGAGCTATACTTATCATGAAAGGCATGAACTAGATTGAAAAGAAGCTGGACAACAGCCACATAAAGCATGGAACTATCTAATTACTTCAATCCTTGCAACAGTGTGTAAGGAAATCATTGTGTATATGTGGGAGTTTTTAATATTTTCTGTTTTATTACGTTTTTTTTTCTAAAAAATGTCTTACTTTGCAGTTAGTGACTGTTTTCATCTTAAAAAAATCAAACTGAAAAAAATAATAATTGTAACCATTATTCAATAAAGATGAAACATTTTTTAGAAAATGGTGCTGCTCCTACAGATTAACAATGTAATCCTGCTCAGAAATAAGAGCCATTACATCTTACTAGAAGATAAGCAGGTGCGTTTGGTGGGGAGTGGAGCCTTAAAGATCAAGGTAAAGGTTCCTCTCGCACATATGTGCTAGTCATTCCTGACTCTAGGGGGCGGTGGTCATCTCCATTTCAAAGCCAAAAAGCCAGCACTGTCTGAAGATGTCTCCATGGTCTTGTGGCCAGCATGACTAAATGCCAAAGGCTCACGGAATGCTGTCACCTTCCTACCAAAGTGGTTCCTATTTTTCTACTTGCATTTTTACACGCTTCCCAACTGCTTGGTTGGCAAAAGCTGGGACAAGTAATGGGAGCTCACTCAGTTATGTGGCACCAGGGATTTGAACTGCTGAACTGCTGACCTTTCTGATTGACAAGGTCAGCCATTGAGCCACCACGTCCCTCTAGTGCAGCCTTAATCAGTGCTATTTGCCTGCCTCCAGTCATCCTAGAGTCAAGAAACCCATGGTGCAGAATTGCAGTCCACTAAATAATGTAAGAACTGACTTGGTAAATTAGCTCAAGAGGTCCTCTATGTGTTTCTTCATATGTGTCATTTATACGTCTCGCCATATGCCCTCAGGAAATTCAGAAAAAAATATGTAAGAAGAATCTTCTTATGTTAAGTCTCTCTCTCTCTCTCTCTCTCTCTCTCTCTCTCTCTCTCTCTCTCTCTCTCTCTCTCTCTCTCTCTCTCTCTCTCTCTCATTTAATATAAACCATTTAAGACTAGAAGCCCCTGATCGTCTTCTCCTTCATAATTCATGCTGCCTTTTTTTTATGTTGTCTACATTTCTCATGGTCACCATCACATCTGCAAGTAGAATATTCTGTGGTGTAACTATGGACATTGCTACCCAGTCAATGGTCTTTCTTCAGCAATTTTGTTAGTATCAAAGATTGACTCAGCCTCCCATCCCTCTGGGGTGGGTAAAATGAAGACCCAGATTTTGGGGGCAATATGCAGAGTCTGTAAACCTTTTAAAGAGAGCTGTAAAAGCACTATGAAGCAGTATATAAGTCTAAGTACTATTGCTATCCCTGTTCCTGCTCTCTAGAACTGGGAATGATGAAAATGAAGGGAAAAAAGGGTATTTACTTTGCCAATGTGCTTCAGCTTGCAAATCATTCCCCTTCTCTGCATGTACAACCTAACATCATGCATATGTAGTGAACTATGTATTGAGCTGAGGTGGCACAGTGGTTAGAGTGCAGTAATGCAGGCTACTTCAGCTGACTGCTAGCTGCAGTTCAGCAGTTCAAATCTCACTGGCTGAAGGTTGACTCAGCTTTCCATCCTTCAGAGGTGGATAAACTATATTGCCCCCAGATTGTTGGGGGCAATATACTAACTCTGTAAACTGCTTAGAGAGGGCTGTAAAAGCACTATTACTAAAGAACCAAATTCATTTATCAAATAGGACCCTAAGAATGGAGACGGGGGCATTTTAGTGGAGTGGGGAAGTCCCATCAGATAGGACCAAAACAGGAATTCCCACCAATGGATAGGTGCCTGCTCCAAAGCTTTATTGCAACTTTCTTTCCAAGCAGAAGGTGAACTAATAATTAGCCCAGATTCTGAAGACCTGCAGAAGCTTCAAGGCAGCTTAGAAATATGGAGTGGCCCTATCTATCTCAGGTTAGTGCAGCCTTTGCAAATGCAAGAGACCATAATGTTAGGTAAGTATCTTTTCCTTCTATTAATTTAGAATTCGCCCCATATTTTATTTCAATGAATGATTCTGAGTTGCTTTTTAAAAACTTCAGCATGATTTTAGACATCATGTTCCACTTATCCTGGATTTCCCCCCCAATTTTTAAAAACCTCAAACACTGAAGTATTCCCTAAAAATTCTAGATGTGCCTAAGAAGGTGACTTAGGCCTGGCTAGAAAATACAGCAAATGATAATGCAAACCTCCTAGAGAAGATTGAACAAGAATTCTTTCAATTATCTGAACTTTGCATTTCAAAAAAGACAACTTCTCCTCTGTATGATTGGATACCTCCAGTTTTGCCTTATACAAAAGGCATTTACGATATAAAAAGGTTGCCATGAATTATGGAATACGTTCAGTAGAAAGATGTCTCTTTATCTCAATTCTATCCTCCCTTGAGATTTTCATGACTCCATTAGAAAGGCACCAAGCAGGTATGGTGCTTTCCAGTTGTTCAAAGCAAACAAAAAATGAACAAAAAGTAAACAAGCATTTTAAAGTAGCATTTGCGTTTTCTGATCAAATGCACAGGAAATGTAGGGATTTATTTATTCATTTTTTCCCTATTATAGTGCAGAATATACAGTTGATTGGTTTTGGAATTTAAACTCAGCTGATTATTTCAGGATGTCACATTTTTTTCATCCAGTTTTAACTGTCTATAAACTACTTCAGGGACCATTTAAGTAGATATTGTGCATTCTTTGCAATCTCAGGGATTAGAGGATGCTTAGACTTCTGATCCCATAAATGGTGAGAGAGGCATGGATCTGAAGATAGATTTTCTGTGTGTTGCTCCAACATTTTAGAACATTTGTTACAGGCCTCCCATTGAATATTAAAACCTTCTTATTAAGAAAGATTTTGAATTTTAGCAATTATCTTGTGCTGTTTTGAGTTTTTTTAAAAACAAATTTGGACAGTACATGTTTTTTTTATATCTTACCAGTTTATGCAGTCTTGTGTTCACATTGGTAAGAATCTTGAGAAGTGATAAACACAGATATAAAATAAATATGAAATGCCCTTAGCAATACCTCGCCTGTTATCATTCTTTCACTCCCTTGTTATCCTACCTAGAACTAAGGAGAATTTTCCTGATAATTAGAACAATTAATTAGTGCAACAATTTCCCTTCAGAGATTGTAAGTAACCAATTTCATTGTATACATGATGTACAATGACAATAAAGATTATACTACTCTATTACTCAAATACTGGAGGTTTTAAAGAAGATACTGGATAATCATTTGTCTGAAATAGTACAGGCTTTCTTGCTTGAGCAGAGGGTTGGACTAGAAGACCTCCAAGGTCCCTTTCAACTCTGTTATTCTGTTATTCCTTCTCTTCCCTCCACCAAAAATTAAGAAGCACTGTGCCTTCCCTTCCAAGCAGAAATTGTTGCACCACCAATCAATCACTTCTTTGTCTCACTTTGTTTCACCCCAAATTTATGGGACATTTCAGCAAAGGAGAGCTCTAATATCCTCTCAAGCCATAACCCTAGCTTTAGCACAGTAAGCTAAAACATTTCTCTTCAGTCTTGCACCTATTCACAGACTCTGTTTGGTTTATTTGTTTGGAATAAATTCCCATCGGTGGAACAGAAAAACTGATGGCATCTGGATATCTTAACAAGAACTCTTTTGACTTGTCTCTTTGAAAGAGCAAATTTCTCTTTCCTCCTAACACACTGAGTGCTTCATACTCAATCATCTCTCTATGCATAATTCATCCATCTGTCCATCCATCTTTAAGTAAAGACTGAACACAGCTACTTTACGTTGAGAGGGGAACTGATAATGGCATTAGCTTTTTCCATAATTCAATCTTGGCACAATGTCATGTACTTGTTTTTCCAGGCAGTTAGCCTGATGTAGTTTGAGTGATTGCTCGGTCGATGCATTTCTGGCCTCCAGTTATCCTGAGTAAGAGGGACCCAAGAGCACAACGGGGTCACCTCCAGTCCAGGATAATTGCTCAGAAGTCTCTTGAAGCAGCAGCAGAAACATTGAGGGGTCTGCGAAAACACTTCAGTCCATAGCAACTCTTGATTTTTAGCCTGCTCTAGAAACCTCTTTAAACTGTACACTTTTGGAGTATTTACAGTTGTGTACTCATTATGACTAGATTTCCTATATGATGATGATGATGATGATGATGATGATGATGATGATGATGATGATGATGATGATGATGATCATGGTGGTGGTGGTGGTGGTGGTGATTTTTAAGTCATGCAAAGCAAGGGATGCTAGAAACAGAAAACCAAATCTTTTGATAAGTTTAATGAAAATAAGTTTAGTTAGTTTAATGAAAAGAAGGACTAGGGGTGACACAATAGCAGTATTTCAATATCTCAGGGGCTTCCACAAAGAAGAGGGAGTCAAGATATTCTCCAAATCACCTGAGGGTAAAACAAGAAGCAACAGGTGAAAATTAATCAAGGAGAGAGTGAACCTACAATTAAGGAGAAATTTCCTGACAGAACAGTTAATTAGTGGAACAACTTGCCTCCAGAAGTTGTGGATGCTCCAACATTGGAAGTTTTTAAGAAGAGATTGGACAACCATTTATCTGAAATGGTATAGGGCTTCCTGCTTGAGCAGGGAGTTGGACTAGGAGACCTCCAAGATCCCTTCCAACTCTGTTGTTCTGTATTCTAAGTTGTTTGCATCTGAGAAAGCCTTTTATCCAAAGATGGATAAAGCATCTCATAATCTGAAACTCTTCAATTATAGATGACCAGGGAAAGCTGTGACTCTGTCCCTACTTATAGTAACCTAGATCTAACAAGAACCCACACTACCAATCTCTTTCTCCTGCCAGCAATCCTCTGATCTCTCTTCTTTCATCATACCTTCTCTGGTCCTGTTGCCTGCCAGCCAACTAGATAGCAAGCTGGATGCATGCCATGGTCTAGCAATAGAAATGTTCTTTTGGAAGAAGGAAATTCCTTTTTAGCAGTATCTTAGGATAGCAATTGCAAATGCAGAATTGGCATAGTTAAAACCAGGAATTCCGTAATCAAGCAATAAATCCAAGGAGACAAACTGAGTGGCTGAACCTCAGAGACTGAGAGGTGCTCCATGGATGCCAGCAGAGTCCTGCAGTTTGCTGGATCCCCCTCTGCCAGAGTAGAATTACTGGGTCTAACCCTTGTAGAATCACCCACACCAGGTCTATAGTCACTAGATGCCCCTAGCTCCACTCCCCCCCCTCCTCCTCCTCCTCCTTTGAAGACTTTTGTTCTTGTTGTTAGTTGCGAAGTCATGTCCAACTCATTGCGACCCCATGGACAATGTTCCTCAAGGCCCTCTACCATCCTCTGGAATACATTTAAATTCACACCTACTGCTTCTGTGACTCCATCCAGCTACCACCTTCTCTGCCGTCCCCTTCTTCTTTTGCCCTCAATTGTTCCCAGCATGAGGCTCTTCTCCAGTGAGTCCTTCCTTCTCATTAGGTGGCCAATGGATTTGAGTTTCCTCTTCAGGATCTGGCCTTCTAAAGAGCAGTCAGGGTCGATCTCCTCTAGGACTGACCGGTTTGATCATCTGGCAGGCCAAGGGACTCACAAGGAGTCTTCTCCAGCACCAGAGTTCAAAGGCCTCCATTCTTTGGTGCTCAGCCTTTCTTATGTTTGGAATGTTTGTTTGGAATGTTTATTTAATTTGTATGCCGCCCCACTCCCGAGGGACTCGGGGCAGCTAACAACCAAAGGTGGGAAGGGGTTACAAATAGGACAAAAGACAGACAGAGTAAAAAACAACAACAGTCCCACAATTCAAGTGGGGCTAGAAATCCATCAGCCCCAGGCCTGCTGGAACAACCAGGTCTTCATGGCTTTGCGGAAAGCCTGGAGGGTGGTGAGGGTCCAGATCTACACCTGGTCCACCTTTCACAGCCATACATTGCAATTGGGAAAACTATAGTCTTGTCTATACATACATTTGTTGGCAGGATGATGTATCTCCTTTTTAGTATGCTGTCTAGATTTGCCATAGCTTTCCTCCCCAGGAGCAAGCCTCTTTTAATTTCTTGGTGCAGTTCCCATCTGTGGTGATCTTGGAGCCCAGGAAACTACCTCCATTTCTTCCTTTGAACAGAATTTTATCTGAAGAACCTTAAAGTTATCCTTAGTTGTTCTGGTGTTACGAGTTCTGTGTCCCCCCCCTTTCACAAAATAACAAGTAATGTCAATTTGGCCATGGGTGCAATGTAAAGATCATTCACCAACCATTTGGTCAGTGTTGCAATCAGGTGACCCTTATGAAATGAGAGGATCCCAAAAGCAACTTTGTTTCCACTGTTTCTTCATGCAGCCTTTTCTACACCAGTTGTTCAGGCTGCTTTTCAGTACAGGTTTAGCACTCCTTTCTCCAATTTTCCCTTTTCCCACTTTGATATAGTGGAAGAAGTGGATTATCTAGATCAGGGGTCTCCAAACTTGGCAACTTTAAGCCTTGGCGGACTTCAACTCCCAGAATTCCCCAGCCAGCTTGCTGAAGTCCACCAAAGCTTAAAGTTGCCAGGGTTGGAGACCCCTGGTCCAGACCCATTTCAGTTAGGTTTCAGGCAAGATTTAGCATGGAGATAGTCTTGGTTGTGCTTGTAGATAACCTGGGGTAAGACCATGGATCCCTAAAATATGTCCTCTTTGTCGTAGAACCTTCCCTATGAATAAGACTCACCCTGATATTTGTGTAACTCCCACTGCACTGGCATGCTGGAAAGCCTTAAATACCTGGCTGTTCTCCCAAAGCCAGGTTTAGGGTGGTTGGGGCATGGCTGGATTATGTGTGCATATGACTGGTTGCATCTACCTTCAGTTGTTTATTCTTTTATAATTATTGTATTCTGATTTTTATGCTGCTGCTTTTATTATATAGCACCCAGAGTCAATTGGAGCTGAAGGATGCCTAAAGAGAATAAATTCCTCAATTGCACAATAACCCTTTAGCTCTTTTTGAGCATACATTTAGTGACCTTTTAGAATGTGCCCGTGAATGATGGTTGTGCAGAATCAAGTTTTGACAAATGTCTACCCCCCCACCAGTCTAGCCATTTGTCAATTTTTGCCTCTTCCACTGCCCAGTTCCTAGACCATGTTAAGTGACTGATGGATGATATGATGGGCTCCTCTAATTCTGAAGCTAACATTGACACCCTAGTAGACTCTCAGCCTGTAGTTCAGGAGACAATTGGCCGTCAGCCACCTGAGTGAGTCAAACTCAACAGAAATGGCTGCTATTTCAAAGAGCAAAAATTATAGGCTGGCAGCAAAAGAGGAGTGAGCAGCAGCCATCAGCACAGCTCCTCTGATTAGGCAAAGTCAGTAATTCTGGGTCTTGTCTTAGCACACTTTTAGCATGCTCCTAATCACCTCTTCTTGAAAACAACTTTTCACTATGGACTTCTGCTTCCTTATATTTTGGTTTCTTCTATTTCTTCCCCTGCAAATGGATTCTTAACTTATGACCCATGGATTGGCTATTTTATCTTAGCTCTAGACTATTAGATTGAAATGGATCTCTTCTTCGTGGCTGAATTTAAGCCTCAGCTATGAGTTACAGGCAACAGGTTCTTTCTCTGCAGATGTTTAGAGATAATTTACAGCTCCTCAGCTCTAATGTTATCTGCTTATTTATGGTCAGGTTAATCAACATATTGGAAAGATGCTAATTGACTCCTGTTTGTTTGCCACACCACCTAGTGCAGGATGGCTAGTGACATTTGCTGGTAGGGAAGAGAAACAGCTGGGAAAATCCACTAATTTTTGTCCTTAACATGCCCAGTACAATGTAAATAAAGAACAAATATACTAGGAGAAGGGTTGCCAACTTCACCTTGGTGTAACTTTTTAAAACTGGGTCAAAAACTGGTACACAGCAGTTAAACTGAGTTGCAAATAGAAAATCGATGCAAAGGCATTTCTCTCCATCTTATAAGCAACAGTTAATCTGAAAAGTACTTGAAAATAAAAATACAACAACCATTTTTTTACAACTACACCATATTGAGTTGTATCCCCATTCAACACGCTGTGTGGATATTATAATGGGATACTACTAAATTGTGGCCCATCAACTGAGCTTTTTGCGAAGATATGTTACTAAAGACATATTCAGCAAACAGACTGAAGTATGACGTGGTTTTTGTCCTCCAAAAAGTACAATTCTGAGTAATGCACATGAAATACCTGCCATAGGGAAATGGGAGCTAACAGATGGTTTACAATTTTCATAGCCAGCAAATTCTGAATTGATAGTAGGGACCAAATACTGAACTGAATATGGGGATAGATACAGGCAGAAGGAGGAATTTGAATAAAGACAAAGAACTCTTAATCCCTGAAGAACTACAAAGAGGGAAATCTGCAGGAGAATATGGCTGAGTTAGGAGCAGGATTCTGCCCAAGCCCGCCACCTGTTCTATTAGTGGGTAGAAATGACATGGAAACAAAGACTTGAGAAGACCGCAAATATCTTGACAGCAATGATGAAAACCCTGCCATCCTCAATTCTGTTGAAGTATACGTCAAATGGAAAGCCTTCATCGTGTGCAGCCCACAATCATAACATATGAATAAGTTAGTAGAAAAAGCTTATTGTCATCAGCCTTCCTCGTGGGGAAGTCATATTTACTTACAGTAATGGTTTCATTATGGAATCTGAGTTATCTTGCATGTGTGCTGTCAGAGTTAATAGCAGTCATTTGTAATGTCTTTGGTGCCATAGGGAGAAAGAAAGGAAATGTAGATTTTCCATCTTTAAATAAATAAACACATTTTCTTTCAGCTGCACAGAAACCGTGGCACAATCAGTAGCAGTCTCTCTTTCCTTGCTCTTGTTTCCTCCCACCAAAGTAAGATAGCTGGCAGCCATTCAAAACCATACTAGATGACTGAAATTCATTAATTAACAAGTTCAATATACGGGAAAATAGAAAGTGATGCTGAACCTACAATCACTAGAATTCTCACATCCTGCATCCTTCACATCCTGGACATAAATTGTTTCAACTTCTACCCTCAAAATGACGCTATAGGGCACTGCACACCAGAACAACTAGACACAAGGACAGGTTTTTCCAGAACACCATCACTCTGCTAAATAACCAATCCCCACAACAGTGTCAAATTATCTACTAAGACTGTATTAATATTATTCTTCTCTTCCTTCCTAGTACCTATCTCTTTCCACCTATGACTATAACCATGTTGCTTGTATCTTTCAATTTATATTGTTTTATTTGTTTCCTAGTATAATTTAATTGCTTATTAGTAACCTATGACTATCACTAAGTGCTGTATCTTATGATTCTTGATGAATGTATTCTATTTTATTTTTCTTTATGTACACTGAGAGCATTTGCACCAAAGAGAAATTCCTTGTGTGTCCAATCACACTTGGCCAATAAATAATTCTCTTCTATTCTACTCTACTCTATTCTATTCTAATTCATGAGTTCTACAATAGATCTACAATGGAGCTTCAACACCTCCAAGAGCATTCAAGAACCACAGCCCAAAGCCACAGATCCAGACTTGTAGAATTAGCAGCTGAGAACTATAAAGAATGACCTTTCTTATTTGGGGATCAAAGAGGCTTTCATTCAGTTTACATTTAGATAGAAATTTATTCATTTTTCTGTTGATCAATATTTAGTCAGGACATAATTTTTCTTTATTCCTAAATTCTTTATTTAAAAAATCTAATGGAATTTGCCCCAAACCATGCTCACAAATGCAAGTATTGTGTGGCTGTATACCTTAAATGGCTTGCAGAGCTTATATCTGTTCAATAGAAATACATGCCATGTTTCTTTGAAAATATGACTGGGTCTTATTTTCTTTTGACCCCCGAAAAAATGTCTAGGCCTTCTTTTTTTAGGGATGTCTTAATTCCCCCTTCTATGCCTTGCCTGGCTACTGAGCTGCTTCTTTCACAGCTGAAAGGATAGCCCCACATGCCTGTGCCTCGCCTGGCCACAAGACCACTTCTTTTGTGGCTCAAAAAAGGAAGTAACATGACCTACATGCCTCACACACCTTTGCCTACCTGTAAAGGTAACTCCAGCTACTGGTAGCCATCCACCCAAAAAAGCCTGCCGCCATCCACTCTAGCAAGCCTGGCTGTGCATGCACTTAAATAGGGTCAAACTTTGAGGGTAGGGCTTAGTTTTAATGCATGCACACAAAACAGTGCTGGGCCTTCTTTTTGGGGTGGGTCGTGTTTAAGGAGAAACACAGTATTAAATTCATATGTGAAAGAGATACGATCTTGGACAGGAATGAACAACCATTAGATGGCTGGGGAACATTTTTGGAAATCCATTGACCATAATGGGTCAATAGACAAAGATGGAATCATCTGGGGTCTTTTGAGGGGCAGGGGAGAAGCTTTTTAAAAAGTTTATTGTCTGAGTTTCCTCTCTCTGTTACTGATTTTCAGCAATAGTGATCAGAGGCAGTCTATAGGTCTATAAAGCATAGCTGAATAGGGCAGGGGTCTCCAACTTTGACAACTTTAAGACTTGTGGACTTCAACTCCCAGAATTCCTCTGCCAGCTTTGCTGGGAGTTGAAGTTCACAAGTCTTAAAGTTGCCAAGGTTGGAGACCCCTGGAATACGGAATTCTGGGAGTTGAAGGCCACACATCTTAATGTTGTCAAGGTTGAGAAATACTGCTCCAGATAGTTCATCCTTGAACAAAGAACTGGCAAATAATATGCCTGAAAGCCAAGTGAAAAATTCATCAGAATGGAAATTTCAACAATCTGTATCTTCAGAATGTGAGGCCATCTCAGAGACATATTCAGCAAACAGAAATGACTGTGAAAAACTCTTAAAGGAATCCCATGTTTGCACGCTAATGAAGCCCAAACAGAAAGATAAAAAGAAATGTTTACTTACACATAAAGTACACTTTTCTGGTCTCCAACCTGGCCTCCATCCCCCACAGTTAATGTATCATATCCTCTCTCCAAGTCAAATTCTTCAAAATTGAGTTTGATTACCTATCAAAGACATAAAGCATTAGGTTGGTTGATTCAATTGTTAAGGCAGAATCAGTTCATGCAACAGACACCACAAATAGGCAACATTCTTTCATAGCGACAGGATTTTTAGTCCTGACTGGAAAATTCTCAGGTTCATATCTCTCCAAATCACAACAATAATGTAATAAACTTTGAGCAAACTACATCTGACGGTATGACTCAGTGCATAAAACTGTTCTAAAATTGAACATATGAGAAAATGTGTTATGTAAGAGTTTAGAAAGGTCACGCCAGGAACCAACTCAAATCAACTTCCCAATAGATAGATGCCATACCTGGAATCTAAATCACATTGTTTTCATGGATTTCAGCTGACTCAATATATACAATCCCTTATGCCACCAGGCTCAAACTTTTGGGCTTGGACAACCTGGAACTATGCTGCCTATGGTCTGACCTAAGCATAGTACACAGAATTATCTGCTATAATGTCCTACCAGTCAATGACTACTTCAGCTTCAACTTCAATAATACACGGGCAAACAAAAGATACAAACTCAAGGTAAACAGTTCCAAACTTGATTGCAGAAAATACAACTTCAGCAACAGAGCAGTCAATGCCTAGAATGCTCTATTTGGCTTTGCTGTTACATCCTCTAACCCCTACAGCTTCAACCTTAAACTGTCTACTGTTGATCTCACCCCATTCCTAAGAGATCTGTAAAGGGGGCGTGCATAAGCGCACCAGCGTGCCTACCGTCCCGGTCCTACTGTCCCCATTTATTTGTACTCACTTCCTTTGCTCATGTCCAGGTTTATACTTATACCTGTTACCTTGTACATGTTCAACAAACTAAATAAATAAAATAAATAAATTTCTGATCCACTAAGGTTTCCCACCAAGCCCATAGAGTAATAACTGAAACTTTGTTCAATCAACCCTTCATTGGAGAAACATACTATCAACAAGAGTTTGTTGAAAGATTCCAGTGTTTGGAAACTAATAAATGAAGGTGATTTCAGATGAGAATAGTTCCAATTATAATTTGCTTTGTCCAGCCCATCTATTTCATAAAAAGAGAAGCTGCACAGGATACAAAGCTAGAATGAAGATGCTATCATTTTTCACGTGAACAAGAGTTTGATATAACACCAATCTGATCTAGTACCCTGATACTGTGCATGGAAATAACTGAGAATAGTTCTCCTTAAATAATTTGATAGTGATCTCCAAATTAAATAAGGGTGGAGATGGGAAGGAAGGATTTAGGATCAATTATGATTATTCATTCATGTTTGGATTCAGTTATTATGCTGGGATTGTAATGGACTCTTTTTCCTATTGAAATAGCAACCAGAGCCTTTGCTTAAACCATTATGATACTGGTAGAAATGACATAATCCGGGATTGGTAAATTTTTGTTTTATTTTCAAAATTGAGTTCTGCATTTCTATGAGGTTTTCTGGATTTTTATGTTTGTCAATGAGCAGTTGAGGTTGAAATGGCGGCTAAGCAGAAGCAAGAATTGAATGCATTTTCTTGGACTTTCACGTTTCATTTCTTTAAACAAATTAACAGATTTGGAAGGGACCTTATAGGTCATCTAGTGCAAACCCTCCACTCAAGCAGGAGACCCTACACCATTTCTGACAAATGGCAGTCCAATCTCTTCTTGAAAGTCTCAAATAATGAAGCCCCCACAACTTCTGAAGGCAACTTCTGTTCCATGGGTTGATTGTTCTCACTGTCAGAAAATTCCTCCTTATTTTTAGGTTGAATCTCTATTATACCTTCCTGTTTCTGACAGCCTTCCACCTGTAGGTTGTTGCACAGATCACGTTTGTCAAACTTGATCTTTTGCAGGCTATTTCTAAAACTGGGCTCTAAGTTGCATTAAATTAAATCTCAGTCGTAATTTAAAATACATATTGTTCCTTTGTTTTATAGCTCATCACTCAGTCAATTGTTATGAATGCGCATGCGACTGAAACATTAAATTAACCTTGGTGTCACAGTGATGTTCTCCTTAATGGTGCCATAAAGAAATGTTGACTTTGTTAACAAATCAATGTGTTAACTAAAGATCCTATCTTTATATTGAAAGAGACATTTTCTAAAGTGGAAGTAAGTAAATGTTGATTTAGAAACCCAGGAAGAATTCTCTTATGGCTTGAAAGAGAAAAATATGACGAATGGAGATGACAAATATTCAGAGCCGATTTCATAACTGTCCTACCACAATTGAATAAGCTTGTTTTGTTGATACACTTTTAATCTGCATAGTCATGTTGAACCGTGACAGTTCTGATCTAATGTTTGAATTGGAAATTGAATAGGCACTGGTACATTTTTTATAATTGAAAAGGGAAAGGGCTGGATGAATTTAAGCCAGCCTTAGAATTAAGTTACAAACATATACATTTCCAGATTAAATTAATAGGCATGGTTAAAGATAATATTAAATAAAACCCTGCTATTTTGAATAAAAACAAATGATATTGATGAAAAAAGACAGCCAACCTCTGATTTCATTTTTTCATTGGTGTATATGAATATTCTTTATTGGCCTAGGGGACCAAAAACAGAATGCAGAAAAGCAAAATAGCATAGACATAAATGAACATTTCTCTAATCCTGAATGGATTGGTTCTGATTGTTTTCCAAAGCTGTGTTTACACAAAGGACAGAGAAGCAGAAATTAAATTTAAGTGAGGGATGGAAGAAGATGGATGAAGATGGATGCTAAAAACATTTGTTCAAGTAAGACAGCACTGAGGCAAAATTAAGAAAACCATAGATTGAGTTTTCCTTTTCCTATTTTATCATTTGTTTTCAGGCACACTTTTTATCAAACAAAGCCAATCTAGATTTAAGCACTAAATCCTAATAAGTTAGCACGTTTGCTTGGTTTTCATCTTTTAATGACTGTGGTACAGATACAGGTTTTCTGACATTTAGCAAGCAACTGTAGCTGGTATTTTCAGCACACCTATGCACACCTATGCACACCTGATAACTACACTCCTTGTGTGTCTGCTTGGTGTCTGTGCATTTGTGCCAGTAAGAATTATCAGTGGTCACTATTTCATGTTGAAGCTGAAAATAAAGATAGTGCCCACAGCCACATTGACATTCAATGCTCAGATAAACTGATACTGTGAACAATAGCTGAAATAAATCTGTCACAATATTTTCATTATTTGATTCCTCCAAAAAATGTCTCTAATCAGAAGGATTCACCTTTGTCAAGTACCAACTTGGACTAAAAATATTTTTTTAAGTTTTTTATTGTTTTTATTAAAGAGAAACACAAAAGAAAAAAATCATCTTTCATTACATCTTGTAGAAAACGTATCCATTGGTTACAGGTATATTCCGTGCGTTATGGACTAAAAATATTAAAATCCACATAATGATGAAATAATGCAATTAATACAAAGAACAAAGGGTTGTCAAGTGACATGCTTCATTAATTAAAGCACCCATTCATGTAAATTGCATTTTAACAAGTTTGACCCTAATTAAATAGCTGCTTAGATTTTAATACCATGGAACATAACAAGGTTTGGGAGTCTAAGAATTATTTATGTATTTCTCCTGCCCTCTTTCCTCCCTCCTCTACTGTCTTCTTTGCCCTAGTTTTGTTTTTACTTTTAGTTAAAGGTTGAAAATTATTTAATGACTTTATATTACAAGAAACCTCCTGGCCAAAGGGATGACGAAAAGCTTGTTTTTTAAAAGTCACGGAGCCCTATTACACGGAAATAGGAAATTGCCATAAGGTTTTAAATGGAACAACCTATTAATCTATGGCAGGCTTTTAAACATTAATTTGAATATTGCAATACTATTTCATATTTATTTATTATTTATTTATTTTTGGGAGTGGTGCGATGGCTCAGTTGTTAAAGATGCTGAGCTTGTCGACTGGAAAGATAACAGGCTGGAGCACTGCACTATTCCTCTACTACCTCCTGCCCCCCTAGCAGTTTCAACTGACAAACACTAGAAAGAAAGGTTAAGAAAGAAGATGGACAACAGAAATGGAGAAGAAAAATCAAAGGAAACCACAGCTAGATCTCTTCACCCTTAAACGGTCCCACCCTCAAGAAATTCATCTGAATGAGCAAGACAGAAAAATGATAACTGTACAGGTAATCCTTGGATTACAACCATTTATTTTAACAACTGTTTGAACTGTTACAATGGCCCTGAGAAAAGATTGGAAGTTTTTAAGAAGAGATTGGACAACCATTTGTCTGAAATAATATAGAGTTTCCTAAGCATGGGGGTTGGGTTAGAAGACCTCCAAGGTCCTTTTCAACTCTGTTATTTGATTTCTATTCTATTCTATTCCAGTTCAAAAGAATGTGAGTAAATAAATAGGCACCACTTAATGGGAAGGTGACAGCATTCCGTGTGTATGTGATGCTGGCCAGATGACAACAGAAAATGAAAATGAGCACCACACTGTAGAGTTGGACATGACTGGACAGGGAAAATTGTACATTTTTTTAAAATGGTGTACATTCAAGTCACTAAGTTGATTCTTGTGACTGCTTGAACAAATCCCTGCACTTTTTGGGGGGTCCACTAGACCACTAGCAAAATATTCCCTATTTGCTGTCATTTAGTCGATTTCTGGATTTCTGAAATCACATCTGGAAGCTCTAAGATAGGAACTATGGGATATACAAGTCCCACACATCTCAAAAATATCATTGGAGGAAGGATATTTTAGCTTCTCTGAACTAGCATGTCTGACAGCACTTATGGAATGTCTTAACACTTATGAAATGTGCTACATGGAATCAGATCAGTGACCTGTTTAATTCACTATAATAGTGTAGGCTTTCACAGTTGGCATTCAACAAAGTTGTAATGAGCTTTCAGGCTGAGAGGTCATGGTCTAGTTTTCTTTTGATCTGCCAATGGGAATGGGCTCTTGAGGGACACACCACAGAGAAGGTCACTCTGAAGATGCCAGCCTGGTGAAATATTAAAAAAAACTAGAATGGAGTCATTCAGCGTGAAAAGTCCTTATTTAGTTGAGTGTTTCTCTAATTTCCAGCCAGCATTCGGGGAACTGAAGTCCACCCTTCTTAAAGTTACTTGTACGGTTAGACTTGAAGTAGAGAAGTGCAGGGGTCTGCAACCTTAAACACTCAAAGAGCCATTTGGACTCATTTATCACAGAAAAGAAAACACCGGGAGGCACAAAACCTGGGTGTGGCCAACACGACATCACTCACTCCTACAGTAACATGACCCCTCCTCCAGTTACTCCTATCCAGCTTTTGTGGCTCCCGGTGTTTTCTGTGGGAAACGGGTATCTCTCTGTGCATTTCTCTCTTTCTCTCTCTCTGTCTCTTTCTCTCTCTGTCTCTCTTTCTCCTTCTTTCCCCTTCCCTCCCTCCCTCCCTCCCCCCTCTCTCTCAAGCCAGGCAAGGAGTGACTGGAAGGGGTGGGCAAGGGGCAGGGCCAGCCAGTGGTGGGTTCAGCCAACAGGGAGCTACAGCAGGGGGATGAAAGAACCACATGTGGCTCCGGAGCTGCAAGTTGCTGACATCCAAGTTACTTGTAATTCAAGTAAATTTAGCCACTGGTGCTTATAGGATGTGGTTTATGGCTAAGGGTGGTCTGTGAATCCACTCTATCGGTCTATTCAATAAACTACACTGAAGCAAACCAAGATTCAGCTAAAGGGCAAAACTAGCTTTCTACTGAATTTATGACAAGTGCATCTGTTGTGTTTGCTGTTATGAAAATGGATATTTTTAGCCTGCTACATTTTTGTCTGATAGAAGCAGCCACCCATTGGAGAAAAAAAATCAGGATACTAACTGATTCTAATAGAAGTGAATTCAGCACATGATTTGTATTCTTTATTCAGCCTTGGTTTTCAGCTACACATTTCTGCAACCCCAGCAGAATCTGGGGACACCAATAAAATGTTAAAAGGAATTGATTTGTTTTTGTCCTCCTCCCTACTTTCTCTATCTCTCCTCTGCCTTGTCTGGCTGAAAGAGAGAAAAAAACCCACAGGACTTTGAGGCGCATCCCAAGCCATTTAAATGCTGGGAAGTGCTACAGACATCAAACTTGAAACAGCACTTTGCACTAATAGCAACAAGCAGAAGGCTGCCAAGAGGGTGTCTGTGACCTTTTTTTTAAAAAAAAAAACCCATCAAAATAGATTTGGACCAATCATCTAATTCCCAGACACAAGCATTAAGAAAGTGAAGGGAGCAGAAGTAGAAAACACGAAACACACCAAGAACAAGTTTGCTAGGGCAACAGCTGGTGTAGTAGGATTAGCAAAGAAAGCATATTTTGTTCCTTCGCTTCCTCTGCCTGAAGGAACATTCTCCCTTTACACATCTTGGTTGCCATGTGTCAGAAACAGATGGAGGGAATGTTTTATCCCTGTGGGTTGCCCAACTGCCCCTTCCAGGGGGAGACCTTCACTTTATGAGGAGGAGGAGAAGAAAAAAAGTTCCTGCACTTGGAGGGCAGGTAAAATGGGGTGGGGACTAGTAGGCTGGGTTCCCAAGAAGGAGAGGGTGCATTCCCATGGAATAAGAGGCACTCAGTTGTGTGAGAGAAAGAGGGTGAAGACAGCCCCACCCTAATAGTTCACAGAGTATGTGGTAGATACAGAAGGCTAAGCATTGGTGGGATTCAAATAATTTTAACTACCGGTTCTCTGCCCTAATGACCAGCTGGGTAGGCAGGGCTCGGTGGTCATGTGACTGGGTGGGCATGGCCAACACAACATCACTCACGTCAATGGGTGCTTTGCCTTAACTGTTACAATGTAATAATGGTTAACTGAAGAGGCAATTTCTGTAAGCAGGGCAATAAAGATTAGGCTAGAAATAACACCAGCAGGTCTCCTTTTTATCTTACAGGATTAGCCCTGTAAAGTGGAAAAAAAAACCAAAAGGAGACTTCTTCCAACAACCGGTTCTCCCAGCTGCTTAGAAAGTTAACAACCGGTTCTCCTGAATAGGTTCGAGCTGACTGAATCCCACCACTGGATAGATCTTTGTTATGTAGAATAGACTGGCTCAGGCCTTAATGGCCCATTAACAAAGGTGGGAGGGGGGGCAGAATTTTTGCCTCCCTTTTAGGGGAAATATTCTGCCCTTTTAATGTTTCCGGCAAGATTCTGTCTAGAGGTGTGGGATAATAAAGAAATTCAGCTTGGAAGATTTTTTTCTTGTTTTTGGAGCCTAACAGAAAAGCACTGAATTCCAGAACCCCCAGAAATATGCTTTCCTTTTTATTCCCTTTCTTTTCCGCACCTCTTCCCTTTCTTATGGTTATAGATCATATATTTGTTATTACGAAGCAAGCAAAGCCAGCACTTTCAACCCATATTTTTTTTTGTTGGGGAGAAAGCACGGGGGAGGTAGCAGAGTCTGCTTGTTGTGGCCTGCCGTGGAGCTGGCAGCAGAGTCAGGGAATGAGGAGGTTGGGGAAAGGAATGGGCCAGTCCTGGAGGCTGGGGAAGGCTCAGACTCTGTGTCGGAGGCAGAGACGGGGCCGAGGCCGTCTGGCAGTGATCAGGTGCCTATAGAGCTAAACAGCAGTGAGGCAGCAGAACAGCTAGAGCCTGTTCCCAGTGTGCACATGCGCAGAACTGCCAGAAGAAAAAAACAACTCAGAAATCAGGGTAGACTTGAGAGTAAAGTCACAGATGGAAGGTGAATGGCCCCTCCATAGGAAATAAAAGAGGAGTGAAAGGGGAGTGGCCTTTTGCAGGAAACAATTCATTCATTCATTCATTAGATTTTTTTTCAGGAGCATGAAGATCTGCCCATGAATCTCAGAGACTCTGTGCCCAGTCTTTCCTTGCACAGTACCTCATTTGGAAAATATTTATGTGGCAGCTTTCCAAGATAGATAAGGTCTGTAGTCATAAATATTCCTTTGAAAGACTGTTTGCCAAGCCTTGCTGAATGTGAATGAAAGGAATTCACATTCATTTAATAAAAGGGGTTTTGTCGGGACTAGGACTCTGCCTCATGCTTTTTGAGGAAGCCTAGGTCAGAACACAACTGAAATTTACCATCCTCTCTTTCGCCTGATGATGAAGTTGATGGGGGTGGCACAATCTCAACCAGAGATGCAACATACATAAAACACAGGCAGAGCTTTGATTACACTATCATGACTACTGTCTTGGCTTTTTCCCCCTTACTCTATGGACACCCCTGGTCTTACTTCAGATTAGTTTTGAAAACCACTACAATTGAGTGTGAAAACCTGAGGATGGAAGGATAAGGCCATGTAGCTGGGCCATTTGATCATGATATGTGGAAATGATCAAATAAGAGCACAGGAGAAAGATACCCAGGCAACCATCCTGCCAAAGAATCTCAGTCTATGGATGAAGAATAGGCATGGGAAGCATTTCAGAAGAGACGTTTGTTAGAATATTCATGACTGGGAGAGACATGGTAACAAGGTCAGCCAATGAATAGGCACAGCAACTAAGTCAGACAATGGGAGCTTAAACAGATCTGAGTCTGTGCTGAGAATTGAAACTGAAACTACTCTCTGCTCTGAACTCTGAAATGAAACTAACTGTTCTCTCCTGCTTGTGTTCTGCTTGCAACTTCTACCACATTGAAAAATCTACTATTGGTATTGTACATTTATTCATCTGTTATTATGTATATAAAGAAGTTAATGAATCCAGCTGAGTCAGTTATCTGTGTGTGCTTCCTGGATTTGATTTTTCTGCAACAAACTCTGACAACCTTCCCTAGTTTTCTGGAGAGTAAAAAGAAAACAAAGAGGAGTATTTTCAGACTTGCAAGATTAATGTTAGCTCTGCAAAGTAGCCCAGACAAGAAAGGAGTGTAGTAAGGGGAAGGCAACAGTCACACAGGGAGATTTAGGCAAGAAGAGGACAAAGAGAGAGAACATAAAAGCTATGGAAGTGGGAAAGTAAAATGCCTTTATCAAGTGATCCTATTTTTATTAAGGATTCTAGGATGCCAAGGAAACCAACCTGACATTAGTTATACCCTTATAAAGAACCCCTTTCCAGAAACCTGTTTCTAGTCCAGCTACTCTAAAATGTTATTTTGTTTTGTTTTGTTTTGGGGATAAACAGTTGTGAAGCTGATGCAGCTGCTCCTTTTTAACAGGTTGCCATACTTGGGATAGATGAAGTGGCTCAGTTATGAGCAGGTCTTGTCAGGCACAAGTAGGGAGAACTAGCAGTGTAAGGTTTAAAGATACCAGTTTATTGTATTCTGCTTATTAAATAGGAATCTCCCAAGATTGTCAACTTTAGCCTGGGAGTAGGCTAGATAGAGCATAAGCGGATTCAGTTTTGGATTTCTTGTAGCTGCACAAGGACTCAAGACAAACTGTGCTTGAGGCTTCCCCCCTGTCTGGCTGGGTGATTCCCATCTGGGTATGATTCTGTCCTATACCCTAAATCATGTTCTTCTTCAAATGCTTTGCTTCTGCATATTAACTCCTGGAAAAAGAGATACATTTATTCTGGAAATAAGGGTGTGTGTTAAGGAGTGAAAAGCAAAAAAGAAAAGGGAAAACAGAGTACATTTTAGACTTTTCTAAAGAAATAATCAGTTGTGATGTTTGCTGTTTGCTGTCTCTCAGATGAAATTATGCTCAGGCCAAATTATATCAGCAACAAAATAAATAAATAAAATGATATAAATCAATGAATGTAAAGATTTTAAAGCATGAACAAGTGTTAAAACCATTTTACTTGTAAATTAATATCCCCGGATACCTGACAGATAATGCAAGGGCATTTCTATTAGAAATAGCAGACTGAATTGAAACAGGAAAAGAAGATGATTAGATTATTGCTGAAACTGCTCATATATTTTTTTTAAATCTGAGTAAGCAGACTGTTACATATCTGTCCACCAATAAGATGTTGCTTAAATGTTGCTAGACTGAACAGATGGTCAATAATCAAATATAGTTTGATATGCAGTTGCACTTATTTTCTTTGCTACAATTCCCATTCTACCTCTCAAATACCAACTATGGGTTGACTTGTTGGTCTGGATCAGTGTTTCTCAACCTTGGCAACTTTAAGAACTCCCAGAATTCCCCAGGCTTAGCCCAGGAATGATGTAGAGCAATCAAGTCAGAGTTCCGTTCTTTATTTGCTAACACACAATAGACAGAATCTTGCAAGACTAAATCCTTACTACTGAGGCCCAACAAATGTAATCTAGGTGATTATAACTATTTTAACTCTCTTCCACTGTGTCCTATCCAGCTCTGAACTGTGTTGCTTCTTGCCTCAACCCCCTCCTTAACATGTGTTCCCTTCTTGCAAAAAAACTGTCCCTTCACAATGCCTCCCCCTCCATAGGCACCATACCTCACGGCAGTGGAGCTATTCAGCCGGTTCGCACTAGTTTGGGCGAACCGGTAACAGTGGTGGGAAGCTCCGTCCACCTGCCTGCACATCATCACATCCCATTTTTGACATTTGCGAACAGGTAGCGAAGGTAAGTGAATACCACGCCTGCCTCACAGGCTTGAAAATTCTGGGAATTGAAGTCCACGCATCTCACATTTTTCAAGCTTAATAAACATTGGTTTATGTTGTCTTGTATAACATTGAAAACCCTTCTTAACAGAATTCCCTGCAAAGACCAATTGTTTTGGAAGGTGATCCTCTGTCCTGAAGACCAATTCCCTTTTCAGACAAGATCCAACATTGAGTTGCCCAATAATGCATCCAGAAGACCTACCTTGGCTGGATTGACAGCTGTGATCACCCACACACAGTATGCATTGTTATCATACTGGACAGGATAATTAGGAGATGTGATAACACCACTGGGCCCTCGGAGGTACGTATCACACATTCTAGCTGTGGAGTTGAGAAAAAAAAGAAGAAACAGGAAATCTATTTGTGGATGGAACTTTTGTTTGCAATGTTCCTTCTCTTAAGGGCCTAGAAAATGAAGCAGTGTGGAAGGAGGTACATTTCTTTGTTTTACCATTTCTATCAGTCAAGTTGTAGGATGGTAGAAAGAAAAAAAGATTTTGCACAAAATATATGATCATGAACCAAAAGCATCTATTAATCACATCGATGGAGCCCTCAAGGATTCTAATCTCCATGCCCTTCCCAAACCACGTCTCTGTGGTCATGTGGTCAGCATGACTAAATGCTGAAAGCGCATGGAATGCTGTTCCCTTCCCACCAAAGGTGGTTCCTATTTTTCTACTTGCATTTTTACATGCTTTTGAACTGCTATGTTGGCAGAAGCTGGGACAAGTAATGGGAGCTCACTCCGTTATGTGATGCTAGGGATTTGAACCACCAATCTGTCAATATTTCTGATTGACAAGCTCAGTGTCTTAGTCACTTAGCCACCACATCTTATAGAGAAATGGATTCCTTTATTTTGCTTCTACATCTATGTTCCTAGGAGTAAGCCTCGCTGGACAATTACCTGAATAATGCATAGAGGATAACATTTTAACAGTTGGCCATGAAAAAGATAAAAAATGGTTGAAGCTCTACAAGTGTTTTACAAATTGAATCCCAAAATTAACAGCATGTCTTGGGTCTGAACTGTGTA
The DNA here is from genome assembly GCF_051295495.1 of Thamnophis sirtalis. Taxonomy (NCBI): domain Eukaryota; kingdom Metazoa; phylum Chordata; class Lepidosauria; order Squamata; family Natricidae; genus Thamnophis; species Thamnophis sirtalis. The sequence goes on along the minus strand of NW_028261393.1, from coordinate 24,635,045 downwards.
AGGCCATTTTCTAACAATTCTCTGTGAGGTCATTGCCAGGATACATCTTAGAAAAAAAGGCAATTCATCAAGTTTTTCTACTTAGGTCAGATATAAGGGTCATTAACAAAATAACTCATAAGCTACTTTGGTGGCATTAGCTGCATTTGTTAGAATTGAGATTTCACTGTTTCTTCAAAGAAACAATGACTCTGAGGAGGCCTGTTTACAACCTGGAACTCCTACATGCTTCCTAAGATTTAGGCAAAAGTCTCTAGGAGAGGGGGACACGGTGGCTCAGTGGTTAAGACACTGAGCTTGTCAATCAGAGAGCTTGGCTGTTCAGTGGTTCGAATCCCTAGCGCCGCGTAACAGAGTGAGCTCCTGTTACTTGACCCAGCTTCTGCCAACCTAGCAGTTCGAAAGCATGTAAAAAATGCAAGTAGAAAAATAAGGACCACTTTGGCGTTCTGTGCACCTTTGCCATTTAGTCATACCAGCCACATGACCATGGAGACATCTTCAGACAGCGCTGGCTCTTTGGCTTTGAAATGGAGATGAGCACCGCCCCCTAGAGTCAGCAATGACTAGCACATATGTGCAAGGGAAACGTTTACCTTTTACCTCTAGGAGAGGACTATACTTCTGAAGCCATTAGAGGTAAGCACCTTGCCCTAAGTGTCCTATCTTGCTATATCTGCACACAGATCTTCCAACCTAATCAAAATTGTGTGAATTTAAGAATTTATGTGCAGGTACATGCACATGCACACTCTCCCCTCCCCCAAGGCACACAAAAAAGAGGCACATGCAGGAATCTAATAATTTCTTCTCCTAAAATTCCATGGCTGTCCTCATCCAGGTAAGACTTAGATTAGACTTTAAAGATTTAGGATAGTATGCAATATTAAAGATTTCTTATGGAATATGTTGTAGCAATATTTTACTTTTGGGAGATTATTTTTCATCTTTTTTTTTTTTTGTTAAATCATTTCCCAAAAAGAAAAGTTCTACTTTTCTTTTAAAGGGGCTCTTTTTTCCTGAACATTTTTCTTAGCGATGCTGAATATTCTCCATACTCAAACCAGTAGTGATTCAGCTCACAAGACCTCAGAATAAGCTTTTGACATGAAGTCAGTTGTCTTGCTGTGAGACTAACCTGAAGAATGCCCTGAGTCTTAAGAAGATCCTATCAAGCGGCTGTTTTGGGTTGATCTTTTACCTTTATACCATGGGGTAGAAATTTTACACTCTTTCTTCTTCTTGCAAAATAAAGTGAAATCTGTTTAACTAGCAGCCGTGAATGCAGAGATTTAGGTTTGGTTACAAAACAAGTTTAAGTGTTCAACTGTTTTAGAGCACTCCTACATTGTACAAAATGGCTGCAACTTTTTTTTTTGGAAGACTTAATCAAATCTTAATGTAATAAATATTTCATGAGAGGCAGATAAATTAAGCCTAGACTGCAGAGATGACAGCCTTTATCTAAGACATTTTGACTAAAACAAAGAAAATGAGATTTTAGAAGAAAACAAGCTGAATAGGAACAGAAAACTGCTTTGTATTCTGTCAGATCAAAAGATTAACTAGCCAGAACTGTATGGAATATTTTTCCCTATTAATTGTGATGAGCCGTGAGAACAACCTTCTCACAGGAGGAAGAGTCCCAGACCAGGCAATGGTCAGACAGGAGAACAAATCCCAGTTCATAGAACAAATGGGAAGGGAAAGTACTTCAGAAGATACGCCCCTCCCCAGTTTTCTGAAAAGTATAAATAAACAAGTAAAGTCTTGTTTCTGCAGCCTTACAATAAAAGTGATCTTAGTACTCATGGTTTTTTTTTTTTCTGTCTGGATTATCTCAAAAGGTGACAACAATCTTTCAAGTCTGAAAACCTCTTTCCTCTCCCCTGTCCTTACTTCCTAGAGGATATGGGAAGGTCCCTTCTGATGGAATGAAGCAAGGCCTGCCACATACTGAAAAATATTGTACTGTGGGAAACTGGAAGGGGGGATTGTATGAAGCATGGGAGCCAAAATAACATTTCATCTCAGAAAGTCATGGTCACTTCATCCCTGCACCTGGACCGATGTGGATGGGAGGAATTTTCCTTCATGGCAATGACTGATTGGACCATGTGATAGACATGTGGTTGCTGGAAAAGGTCTTGAACTTTCAACTGTGTGGAGAAAACCTGGAAGCTTTCAGATTCAGGTTTTTTCCAGATGTGCCAATATGACATCTCTAATAAAATGGAACTTTGAGGAATTTCAAACCTTGGAGTTTTACTCATTGGGGGTGTTACTTGGAACCCTGACCTTAACCCAAATCTGCTCTAAAGTAACTACCAGCTCCCCCAAAATCTGGGGTGCTATCTGGGGTCCTGAACCACAAGTGTCCACCCAAAACTGGGGGGGGGGGAATGAAGACTCAGGACAGACAGAGCACAGAGAGAAGACTGACAGAAGGAGTGGATAGCTAGGAGAGACCTGATGCATTCCAGAGGAGTAAGATATAACATAGCCTAGATATCATTTGTGAGAGAAAGAGAGCGAAGACAGACACTTCTTAATAGTTCACAGAGTATATAGTGGATGAGCAGAGTGGAATCCTCAGTCTGGCATGATTTTGCCTTTACATGGTAAAGAACAAGGAACTTAGCTTGGAAGATTCACCACATGTTTTTCTTGGTTTTGGGCTGGACAGAAGATACAACACACTACAAATCCCATCATCTTCCAAATGACTATGGTTGTACTTCTTGAGGAATGATGAGTATATGGGCTACCAATTCTCATAGTTCCTTAATTTGGTTTTCTGGCCTGAACAGAGAGCTGCATTCAACAGCCTAACTGTCCCTTCCAACTATATGATTCACTCTGTGGAGAACTTTCAATTGGAGAAGACTGACAAAAGGCAAAGACTGAATATGTGGAAATAAAATCCAGGAAATATTTTACATAATAAAAGATCAAAGATCAAAACCATGTTGGACAACTGATGGGAGACCACCTGTCCCCATGTTTACTGTCATTCTAAGACAATAGCTGTGAAGGTTAAGAGTTGCCAGATTCATCTTCTGCCAGCAAAAAGATTGCATAATATTTTCTGAAAAACTTAAACGTGGGTTTATGGACTGTATAAGAGAGAATCAAGAGCATACTTATGGGGCACTCCCTAAATAACAGTGCATTTACTTCCAATGACCCACGGTTACTGGGTCTGACTTTCTTATATATAAATGTCCACGTGAGGTCCTTATAAATTTGGCCTGGCATGCAGAGGCATCATAGGCATCATAGATCACATCAAACAAACTCTCTCCAATGTTTAATTAGTCGCATAAAAATTCATTTCTGCATAGCGGGCAGGCCCAGAAGGTAAATTCTATTATTTTCATGAAAGTGCATATGAATGCATTAGAGTGTATGGACTGAAGTCTATTTGTACTATGCATTCCCAGTGGACAGCTCCCTGACATGTTTAGTTGCTACTATTGAAAAAGTTTTCATCTATTATTTGAACACACTATAGAAATAGAAGACATGCAAACAAAGAACAAGGATTCTTTCATTACAGGACACACTCTTCTGTCGAGAGGGGTAACCTCTCAGGCTTGGAAGCCATCGGGAGATAGGGCCTCAAGCCTGCCACATATTCAAACATAATTACCTTGGGAAACTGGGAGGGGGGACGGTATGGAGCTTGGGAGATGTGTAGTCAAAATAACATTCCTTCTCAGAAAGTCAAGGTCATTTTGTCCCTGCACCTGGACAGATGTGGATAGGAGGAATCTTCATCCATGGCAGTGACTGATTGGACCATTTGATGGACTTGTGTATGTTGGGGCAGGGTCTTTAACTTTCAGCTGCATGGGGAAGACCTGGAAGTTTTCATATTTGGGGTTTCCCAGATATGTCAACGGCTCGTCCAATAAATTGGTATTTTGAGGAACTTCTTGACTCGAGCTATTATTTCATAGAGGATGCTATTTGGAACCCTGACAGAACTATTTCATCCTAAACTCTTAAAACTCATATTCCCATGTGCTACAGAAGGGACCATTCTAACCCAACAACCAACTTCTCAATCCTTTCCAACTGTTTGGCTCATTGAGCAACATTTGTGCCAGATGCCTTTCACCGGTTATTTGTAATACAAATTATGGTCTAATCTTTCAAAGAAATCTTCCCTGAGCAAGCTGCAAATGCTTGATCTCTCAATGGTCTTCCTCAAGGTAAGAAAAAAAAATGACCTCCTGCATGATCAAGAACCTTCAGGCGAATAGCATTGCAAAGATAGCCATTCCTACATATACAATGCCCATATTTGTGAGATCATAAACTTTCCTCTTAAACTTACTGCTTTTTTAAAAAAAAAAAAACTAGAGGTCCTTCTTTTGTATAAAAGAAAATTCTGCCATTAGAACCCTTTCCTAGCCACAATTTGTTTAAGTCCAATATTGCTGATCATAGACTTATAAGAATGGAATAAAATCTCATTGAAATTTCCTGATCATCTACTTGATAGTGGATCTTAGAAAAAGAGGTTGAGGATTACATATATATTTATATATGCAGACCATGCAATAATTTGGAGAAAGTTTTGGAGATCTGGGGCATGTTGGTTTGCATCCTGCTCTGCTTCCACGACAGCTACACAACAAGGGCTCAGAGTCGCATGGAGACCACATACATTTTAGAGGAGAAATTTAGATATACATTCAATTTTGCATGTCTTCAGAAGAATAAATAGGGATAAATTATTAGAACCAACTTATAACAAACCTGTTGTAAGTATCACCGTTCACGATTCACCAAGCCACGAAATAGTGGATGATCTCCAGATAAAAGAATTACTATTAGATGAGTTTGATTTCTTATAATGATCCTCTTCTACTAAAGGTGATAATTCAACTCAATTTCCTGCCTCATTTGTAATCTTTGGTGTCATTTATCTTACCTCGACACACAGGTCTCTGGTCACTCCAGGCAGCTATCATACCACTCAGCTTCTTACAGGTGATGCTTTTGGAGCCTTGTAAGTCATAGCCTTCACTGCAGGTGAACTGGACACTGGATCCTAACCTGGAACACAGGAAGCCAATTACTGACCTGCACTGTAGCTTCAGGCAAAGATTTTGGATGCTCTGTTTTGTTTCTTATTTGTTTTGTTCCATAGGGAACTTCTGGGTTATATAATTCCAGATATGATATAACAATGAAAATAAATGTTGGATTTCCAAATGCAAATTGATAAAGCCTTGGCCCATAACACACTAAGATTTAACTAGGGTTGAAAAAAAGGAAGTGTGGGTAACTGATCAGGGGAGAATAGAAGAACAGGAGAAAATCGTAAAGTATCGAAGATTTGAAAACCAAAGTTGAAAGACTGTGGCATAAACCAGGCATGATGGTGGCAGCAGTTATCAACACATCAGATACCATACTGGAAAAAAATATATTGGATGGCCCTTAATAAATCCTGTGCATTGACAAAATTTCCATCTGTCAATTACAAAAGGCCACATTGCTTGTATCTGCACATACACTATGCTGATATAGTGTGACAAACTAAATACTTGGGAAGAACTCAATGCAACTAAAGGTCAACACCAAATGAAGAACTGGCAGATAATAATAATTTATTAAGGTTGTATACTATCTGAATGCCAAAGACTTTGGGTGGAGTTTATATTGATTCCCTTCTGCTGGTGGGTAAAATAATTTTATTAGCAATGAGAAAATTGGTTGCTAGATCAGGTTTTAGGTAGTTCAATGTTAATTATTGTACTGATAGTAGTTTTAATTGTGCTTTTAAAATACATTACTTTTTAAAAATCTATCTCAAGTACCATTGACAACTGGAACAAAAATGCAATACATAAATGTGGGCATGCATATATATTGTACATACATTCAATTACTCCAGTAGGTAGCTAGACGTTTTTTAGCATGTTACATCTCCATGGCATTACTGTGTTCAAAATGTGTAACAACAGATATTTGATCAACAGATCCACTGCATTTTTCCCCACCTGTCCTAACTGAATCCTGCATTTCAAAATGTACCAAGTGAGTAGATCTCATAAGACTTCTAGAATATGTGGAAGATGGAAGAGACTTGGAAACATTGCTATTTAAAACTAATAAAACAGTTCTGATTTAAGTAATCTACATGGAGTTTACATACCATTACTGGACAAAGTCTTTTAGTCTTTTAACAGATCTGAAAATGAATAGGGTATCACTGCAGATGTCAAAGTGATGCTATTGGAGCTGTGTATTTCAAACTTGGCAACTTTAAGATGTTGTAGACTTTAGCTCCTAGAATTCCTCCGTCAGCATGTTCATGCATCTTAAAGTTGCCAAGTTTGAAAAATACTGCTCTAGACAATGCATACACTGAGATCAATTTACAAAACATGCAATTTAGATTCCAATTGAAAAAATTAGAATGCGGGGACTATGAAGAAATAAGTTACTTATCCTATATGACAAATTGCATTTTTCTGGATATTCAGACTTCATCCAATTATGTGAATAATGATCCACTTAAGCATCTTCTATGATTAATCATATTTACAGATACATTCACTGTTGTCCCATAATGTTTTAGAGTATACTGGAAATGTCAATGCAATATTTATCAGGTTCATAAAGATAAATTTTTGAGGTTTCAAAGTCTCATTTTTATATTGATCTCACATATTGGCATTACTAAATCTGCAGGAAACATTTAATAGTTTAATATCTGTAGGTATGATGGTTCAGCTCAATAAATCATTTTTTTCTAGTTTGTTGGAGATTTTACAGGAGGATGGAAATGGGGGAGACTCCTGACATGTTTTGGAAGCTGCCATTAGGTGAAATCAAATTATTCTAGGAACTGTTTTCTCTTTCTTATCCCATTCCATCTCACACTGGGCAAGATTATTCTTTTAGTTCCAGACCTTATTTCATGGGGAGTGGGAAAGACGTGACTATATGCTTCTGGCAAAAAAAAAAAAAAAGTTATCTACAGAGACATAAAATTAAATATTGATCTGCACTCTGACTCACCCACCCCCATCCCTGCTTGCTGACATGCATAACATGAAGAGACTGATCTACTGCTTACGCACAAAAGCAAGAGGTGACAAAGTGATGGTGAAGGCAGCTGGCATGGCTGGAGGGAAACACATCCAGCACTGATTCACACATGCACGATGGTTTCTCAGCAGTAATGTGTGACCCTATTCCACCAAAGGCACTACATTAGAAGTGATACATATGCTCCGAATGGATCTGCAGTTGTTCAGTTCCCAGGAGCAAACTAGGCATGTTATAAGGCCATCATCAACTGATCAACATAAATATGTCAACCATCCATATGGTTGGATATGGATATGAAAGCATCATAAAATGATTTCCCTATAAGAGTGGTAAATAAATCTTTAACCACAAAAGCTTGTGACACCCTAAAGATTAACAGATTTATCAACACATAAACATTTGGGGACCTTGGTTCACTTCATCAGATCCAAAACATGGGTTTTGTGTAATGTGTGTAGTAATAAATCGGCTAATGTTCACTGGCTGTATATATAAATATGCATGTATGCATGTATCAGAGATGGTATTCAGCCAGTTCTTTCCGGTTCGGGCAAACTGGTGGTGGTTGCTGGGGGAGGCGCCATCCACCTGCCCTGATGTAATGTGCAAGCACTGCACATGTGCAGAAGGTGATGCACAGGAGTAGATGCGAGCATGCTTACATTTGCAGACCTGTAGGGAAGGTAAGTGAATCCCACCTCTGGCATGTATGTATGTATGTATGTATGTATGTATGTATGTATGTATCTATCTATCTATCTATCTATCTATCTATCTATCTATCTATCTATCTATCTATCTATCTATCTATCTATCTATCTATCTATGTATACACACACATATATATGTATATAGACAAAACTATCACAGCTACAAACCTTAAAAATAATCTACAATTGTTTATGTGAGATATGTGAATTCAAATCCACTTTCTGTCCTTCACTGAACAATCAACAAGACAAAGAAGTTCCTCAAAAGGTGGAGGTGGTTTGTAAAATCTTTGTCCAAATGCCACATTTTCTAGCAACTTCCATTCAATAGAATGCCTTTAACCCCAGTTGGTCCCTTTTCTTTTTCTTAAAAACATCCTAATTATTTTTGAAAGAGCGGAGAAACCTTTTGCTGGCCAGAGACCACACACCTTTGCCCAGTACTGAAAGGATTACTGGATATATAGGGCTATCCCACATGCATAAAGTTAAATATAAAGTTTCCTCTCGCACATATGTGCTAGTCATTCCTGACTCTAGGGGGTGGTGCAAATCTTTGTTTCAAAGCCGAAGAGCCAGTGCTGTCTGAAGACGTCTCCATAGTCATGAGGTTGGTATGACTAAACACCGAAGGCACATGGAACCCTGTTACCTTCCCATCAAAGGTGGTTCCTATTTTTCTACTTGCATTTTTACATGCTTTCGAACTGCTAGGTTGGAAGAAGCTGGGACAAGTAATGGGAGCTCACTCTGTTAAACGGCACTAGGGATTTGAACTGCCAAGATGCCGACTTTTCTGATCGACAAGCTCAGCATCTTAGCCACTGAGCCACTGTGCCCCACATGTATAGGGAAGACTATTGGGGGGCATCAGCCAAATAAGCAAATGTGTGTTAAATCTATGTGTTAAATCTAAATTGAAAATTACAATTTTCATACATCTCCCATCCTAAAATGTTGAGAGGCTGTGCCGTCAATTTTTGGCAATCCCTTTGATTAAATTTGTTATCTTGCAGGAAGCTCCTGGGGCTGCAAAGAGGAGAAATGAGGGCTGTTGCACATCTTCCCTTTTTCTAGCGCAATGGTTTCAAAATGGGGTTGTGAAAAAGCATGACAAAACAAACACCTTCCTTATTGCATGCAGAAGGTTCCAAAAGCAATAGATGAACCTAAAAGTCTATCAATCTGGCAAGATGGAACTTTCCTTGGGAAGCACAGGTGATGCTAAGGCATAATAGTATGACTTTCCTGACTGGACTGTTTTGTGAGAGTCCGTGGGAATATCTATCTCTATAGCTATCATCTCTCTGTCTCTCTCTGTCTCTCTCTGTCTGTCTCTCTCTGTCTCTGTCTCTCTCTCCCTCCCTATATCTATCTATCTATCTATCTATCTATCTATCTATCTATCTATCTATCTATCTATCTATCTATCTATCTCATCTGAGTTTGTGTGTACATCTGTGTGTGTGTGTGTGTATGTATATTGGGGATGGAGGCTTCAACAGTGAGAAATTCAACAAAAATAAACAATATTCCACATTGTCAACAGTTGACTAACATGCCCAATGGACTTCCTTTCATGCGGAAATGAAAATCACATTTTAGTGTGTATGGTTAATCAGAATTACAGCACTGTACATGAAATGCAACAACAGAACATGGGAATCCTGGCTACAACATGTTTACAAATCTTCTACAAATTGTAGACACATTTGGAAAACAAATCAGAGTGGAAGATTCCTCAAGAGTTGCCACATTATTACCCTAATTAAAAGAAATGAAATAGAAAGAAATAGAAATAATAATCAGTCTCCCATGACACCATTTTATAATTAAGTCAAGAATAGGCAACTTGCTTGTGACTGAAGATTTGGTTTTGACTTTTCTGGCTTTCAACAGAAACATTGTGACATCAATCATCTGGTGGAGCCCATTTTTTAGGCCATTTGAGTGCATAGAGAATTAAGGTAATGAAATGGGTGCAAGACATAAGACAGGGGTGTCCAAACTTGGGAACCTGGACCAATTCCCAGAATTCCCCAGGCTGGCTGGGGAACTCTGGGAGTTGAAGTCCACAAGTCTTAAAGTTCCCAAGTTTGGAAACCCCTGACATAAGGTATCCATTTTGCCCCCTAAACCCACCCCCAATGGTGAAAAATAGCCCTATTTATGGTGCTGGATTTTTTATATATATCTAAAGGGATGAAATTGGTATTTTATGACTATACAAGTTTTAAGGCAATTATTTTGCCCCTTAATCTTCTCAATATAATAAAGAATAAATATTTTGACTCCCAACAATCCAGAGCACTCAAAAAAAATCACAAATTATACATCCCAGAATCACAGTAGATGGGACATGCCACAGAGTTGATGAAAGACCAACACTCCTTTAACACATCTGTCTTCTCAACTTCTGATGTTCTTGCAAGATGAATGGACTCTAGCAGCTCACCGATCATTTCATACCAAAGCTGATATAGACCAAGTGATATTACACCAGAAAATGTTCATATTGACACAACAAGTGATGAATGTTAGAGTCATACCTTAGTATGGACTCTTGCCAACGTGAACCGAGGTCTAAGCTGTTATCTTAAACATGACACCTTGGAAGTTAAATGCAGCCAAGATCAACCAATTTTGCTTTCCAATAAACAGAACTGAAATGGCATGGGTAAAATGGATTAAGAGCCATCTACTTTACGTGCAAAATAAAATAATAATAATCTTGGTTGAAAATACTGAAAAGTAACTTGAAAATACATTTTCAAACTGTTGTCCCTTTCTTCTTCTCCACTTTCCTTTTTTCTTTTCTTCCCTTTCTTTCTCTATCTTTCCTTTCCCTTCCCTTTTGTGCATGAGATGGCTCTTAAAAAAGTTCACTCCCAGAGAGAACACACAGAGACACAAGAGGATATTATGACATCAGAATGGTGCATCATAGGCAGGCTGTTTTATTTCTTAAGAACATAAAAGCCTTGCTGATTAAATCAAAGCTTCAGGATGCAAGCATCCTGCTTTTGACAATGGACAGCCAGCTGCTTCTGTGAAAATCTTGGAACAGGGCACTGTAGCCTTCATTAATCATCCCCTCGTCTTACCCAATTGTTATCTGATGGAATTGTCAACTGCCTCTAATAATGCAGGTTCAATGAAATGACGGTGCTCTGACAAACACTATGGATAGTGGATGGATTTGTCCAACACCCCCTTTCCTTCTAAAACTTACTGCCAACCTTCACACCTGTGTTGGCTGAAATGAGGGCTGTAGCTCCACATATAAGCATGAAGCATGAAAAGAAGGAAAGAAAAAAAAGACGCTTACCTGAAATCATTGCCTATTCTTTTGCCCCGATCTGGAATCCCAGGATCTGGACACATGTTATGTCCCTGGGACGCACCAACCTGTGTTACTACAAAGCAAAAAAACAGCATATACAGAAGTAGAATAGAAGACAAAAAAATGTATCTCATCTCAGTGCTGGTGATGTAAATAAAATGGAAAATTACAAGTTGGAATGCATTGAGTAAATGTTATCTGTTCCCATGTTCCCTCCCCTCAAAACATTTGCTGAAGAGTGTTCCTTAATCTGGTGCATTGGAAATGCATCATCTTGCACCTTGGGATTATGGGAGTTATAGTCCAACATATCTCAAAGGTGAACATTGTGGAAGGCTAAGTTATGGTTAGGTGAACTATCAAAGCCACACAGCTCAGAAATAGAACTATGACCTCTGATGAAAACTCAAATCCTGTTCACTCCCCTCCCCCCCCCAATTCTCAGCTGTAAGCCACCGAAGTAGACACTTCAACATAGTCTTCCATCTCCCAAGATGTTGCCCAAGCCAGCTTATAAAAATAACACCGGAATGCAGAATTGTATGAAAATTCCACTATTCACCACCTGGCTGATGTTAATGAAAAGCAGTAAGTTAAATAAAAAGCAGTGGAAGATGACAATTGAGATATGTAGAGGAGGATGACAGGAGAAGAGGAGAGAAGCCAGTTGGGTTCACAGTTGGTGATTTAGTTTCATTGTGCAGGACCTGAAAAAGGAGTAACCTTTTCCATTAGAAGAGGGGAAAAGAAGCATCAGATGGTGCCAAGAGCAGAGCACGCCACCCATCCAACAGAAGGAATTCCAGAACTATTCTAAAATGGCATGTACCCAATTAGGGTGAGATCTGGAGTCCTCCGGGATTGGGAAGTCTATAAGTCGATTTAATAAATAAATCAAATCTGAATAAAAATGGATTGATTTTAATTGCACATTCAGTTTTTACAATATCCCAGTCAAAATAAAATGGTAAAAGTGGACTTATGTTATTTCATTCTGTTTTTCCCTGCCCTTTCTGCCATGACCTGGTTGAAAAATATGTGACACAATTCTTTGGGTAAGCAAATGGACGAAGGGAAATGTGGAAGTGCACAGCACAGATTTTGGGGGCAAGGGAAACTTAGTAAGATCAATGAACATGATTTATCCCCCCCCCCATGATTAGTCTGCATTAATACTGCATCTTTAAGACTGGAGGAGTCAACAGCAATCATCAAGTAGAGAAAAAGGAGACTTCCCAAAGGACAACTCTACTGCACAGGTGACTTGGAGGGAACTGATTCCTCTTTAAGGAAGCAGGTAATATAATTGCTTAAAGGTAAAGGTTCCCCTCGCTAGTCGTTCTCAACTCTAGGAGGTGGTACTCATCTCTGTTTCAAAGCCAAAGAGCCAGCACTGTCTGAAGACGTCTCCGTGGTCATGTGGCCAACATGACTAAACAATGAAGGCACACGGAACGCTGTTACCTTCCCACCAAAGGTGGTTCCTATTTTTCTGCTTGCATTTTTTACATGCTTTCAAACTGCTAGGTTGGCAGAAGCTAGGACAAGTAATGGGAGCTCACTCTGTTACGCAGTGCTAGGGATTCTAACCGCCAAACTGCCAACCTTTCTGATCAAGAAACTCAGTGTCTTAGCAATGTCCCTTCTATAATTGCTTATAGGTGCCCTCATGTCAAAATCAGGATCTCTTTAGAAGAGGATTCCACCATATTCGGTCACACTTCGTAATACTTGAAAGGGTGGAATCAGGACCTCTGTAAGAGGAGCTGAGGCTGCAAAGCTCATGAACCACTGCCTCAGTTCTAACTCTAGTGGTCACTGGGATGCTTCTCTTATCATCAGTCTTACAAAATTCTACAGACTTAAGTACTTGCTTTTTCTCTCTAGCCAAAAAGGACCAGGAACCCAACTGCTTGTTGTGTTGCACCTTGAGGGATATATGTAATAATATTGGGTGTACACCTAGGAAACAAGTGTGGAGTAAATCAAGCAACATTACAGTATTTATCCCTGTTTTTATGTAAAGCCTCCATCCTCCCCCCTCCCCCGGACAAATTAGACGCATTGCTAACTACATGACTATAGACTAAACTGTACATATTCAAAGAATAAAGAGTCATTGTATCACAATACTTCTGCTTCATCACAATATATTTGCTCCATCTCCATTCACAGCCAGTTTAGGGAATCCCACCCACCCATCTTTTGATTCTTTTTTCTTGAAATGGAGATGGAAATCTATTCTTTCAACATAAGTGATGATAGGATGGTGCTCAAAACAACTGTCCACAGAATATTTCCACATTGAATTTATCAACTGTCATAACAAACTCCACACAACTTTATGAACCACAATTATTATAAGTACAGCACCTTTTCTCTTAAAAAAATAAAATCACACAGATAACTAAACCCTCTAAATATTTTCTGGAAGGACTGCTAGGCAGATACTCCACCACTTATACAGGAATGGGGTCTCCCCCAAATGGTGACTCCCCTATATTAAGGATACTCTTGCTATTTCCATTAACTGCACATTATGAGGAATGTAAATTATGAAACAAGTACAGAACAAAACATTATTGATAAATTAAACCTGAGGACACAGAATTTGGGTACAGGAGCAAGGTGTGTAGATACTATTTTTCAATCACATTTTTACATTTATTTAATTAAAAGTTAAAAAATACTAGGTTACCAAATTCAATATTATTGACATTTGCTTATCATAATCATGCATAGACTAGAATCTGGGAATGAAAGCATATCTAAGAATAATACATCAGTATAAACAATTCAGAAGATCTAGAGAACTCAACTTCACCTTGATTACAGTCTTTTTCTCTGATCATTTTGAGACAGGGGCATTTAACCAACCCCGCCACTTGCGGGACCAATTCCAAATGGGTTTGCTGTTCACTTCCAGGATCCAAGGATGAATTAAATAAACAGGGCCCATTGTTATTGTAATTTTGCTATGAAGCATCTGCAAGAAAACAGCCAAGCTCAGAGAGCATCAAGAACTGTTGCTATTCTCTACCTATCAATACCTATGGGCTGCAGTGGTATTAGAGGTGAGGTAGACATAGGATCAAGGTTCATGAATCTTCATGACTCCTTCACATTTGGGTAGGCTCTATTTTTCACTCAGTAAGGATAGAGGTAATCATCTTGGTCTCCCAAGGCTCAAAACCAAGAGCCATTATTTTCATCCAACATCTCTTTGTTAACAACTGCAATTGCAGTGTTGCTGTCACTAAAATCACCTCAAAGGAGGAAAACAGATGGGAACTTAATAATCAGCAGTTAGAAGCTCATTGCAAAGGAAGAACACATTAATGTACAATATCTTAATTTTTTAAAATAATTCTTAAAAATATACACTTTAATCATTGCTAAGTTGTCAGTGCTCATGGGAATGAAGTTTCACCTTTTCCTCCCTTGCTGCAGAATTAAGAAAAAAAAACCACCCATTTTCTGAAGCTAATTTATGCATATGGAATGAAATTAATTCATGTCCCTTGAACTTCCATATTTTAGACAACTACCAATGCAAATGCTAACTTCAGAGGACAAATAGAGAAGGAAAGGGATACAATGTTCATTGAAACTTGTTGCTGTCATCACAATCATCAGTCCTTCCCTAGGCTGATTTTTTTTTGTATTTTCTTTTAAAGCATGTTAATGCACTTGCAACAATAAAAATCCATGTTCTTTGGACAGATCTCATATTGGGAAGAAGTTCTAGAGTTTATCATTATGAAGCAAAAGAATATTTATCTCTGATAGCAGAAAGAAAATACAGAATAAGGGTCACAAAACAGCTTGAATTCAGGTCCAGGTAGGTTTTCAAGGCATATTTTGTTGATGCCCAGAAGGTGTTTAGTCTGCAAAGTTGAAACAAACTAGTACCGGTAGGTGGATATCAGAATTCTTCGCCCATAACATATCAGACTGTAGATTCTCACTAACTCAAATCCTACCCAAAAATGTTGTGATTTTCTTATGTTTGATTCCCTCCCACTCCTTCATGGTAGATATAATTTGAAGGTTCCTGCTGGCAGCCTTCACAATGATGTAATGGTACAATGAATGGCATATATAGTACAAGGAAATTGTTGACCCTTCCTTCCCCACATTCATTAAAGGGAAAGAATGGAGAAAACAGTTGCTCAATATGGCAGAGTATCAAATGAATGAAGAGGTAATAAAGAACGTGTCTGTTAAGTTGACCCTCCCACTAAGGCCATGTGGATATCAAGGAGCAGAGGTCTTCAGAATTCAAGAGTACTTTCATTTAGTTATTCATTTATTCCTCTTAAAAAAAAATAAGCAATACAAATTTGTACTTGCCTTTAAATGCAACTCATTAAGGTTTCATTGTTTGATGCAATAATTTATTTCACATACCACACCAATCTTTGCCAATTATCTTCCCACCATACCTACCCTTGATAAAAGAATTTTCATTGATCTGGTTTTTTTTTACTGCAATTAGTTCAGATTTCTTTTTTTTAAAAATCAACTGAAAGATAAATAAGTTCCTTATTGTTTGGAAATGCAGCATTTTCATGTAAAAGAAAATAAAACTCATTGTAAACAGATTGCCTTTGATCCATTATTATTACCGACATTGCTACTTTTTAAAAAAATGTCAGGCAGAAATACAGCAAAACACTTTGAAAAGTCAAAGGGGCAAGTTACTAACAACAGAATATTTCTTCCCAGAAGCAAGAGAGTTTCTTTAATGAAGTATAGCAAAACTTTTTATTCACCGCTTTAAAAAACAACCACTCATAGGATTTATAGAATTAATTCTACCAAGACAGAATGCAGAATCAGATATTCATATAGGAATACAATTAATGAGACCAAAAGAAGCAGAATCAGGCTAAATGTAGCATCACCACAATAGGCACTGTCACATTCTCGGTGAAACATGCAGGTACAGAAAACATGGAAACATTTCAAAATATTTTACTTTCCAAAGGAAAAGTTTATTTTTTAAAAAAGAAGCAAACCAAAATCATCATAGAATTCTGCCCTTTCCTATATTTTAAGATGCCCCTGTCTGAAAGAACTTGGAAATTATTCACAGCATTCTAAATGGATTCATACATGCATACACAGGATGAGAAATCCCACCAAATCATTTTGACATTATCTGCCCAAAATGCATGAGACTGTATGGAATGGTTCTTTGTAAGGGGGAAAAAAAATCAATGAAAAAAAAAGGAGGAAATTTTGATTTATCTACTATCCAAGATCTGAACAAATCCTGTCTAGTGAAAGCAGACAGCATAATCAAGGTAATTCAATAGCTTCAAGAAGAAAAAATGTCATTCCTTTACAAAAAAAAGGATCTCACTGAATACAGAATGGTATTAAGAAGCCCTTGTTATCCTTAGGAAATCCTTGCAGTTACCACAACAGGCTAATCAGTCACATCCTACTTTTAAAAGTGGCTTCCAGTAGACATTTGCAAGCTTTAGGCCATGGGTGTCAAAGTTATGGCATCATGTTGCTATCATGTGACATATTGTGATGTGTTCCCCCTTTGCAGAGCTAGGGTGGGCGTGGCCTGAGTTTGACACATCCAGTCCATGGGCCACCATTTTGACACCACTGCTTAGGCTAATTCAGGTAGCCTAATTCAGGTAGCCTGTCAGGTTTCCGAAAGGTGCCCTAATTGATTCATGAACCTTGAGCCAAGTTTCAAAAGAAAACCAGTCATTTATTAAGAGCACCATTTTGGCAATACCCTATTGTACTCAAATCTAAGCCTCACTTGAATTATGGCTGAACTTTACCCCTGTTCCTCCCCTCCCTTCAATCTATGTCATAAATCACATTCTCCAACAAGGGGCACCCCTCACAAGCCTGCTGTAATAATCTGAGATCCAACTCTAGCTGAAGGTATGCGTGGAATGTGCTCCCCCTTTCCTCACCATGGCAACTTTATGAGTTGATGTAGAGTC
This sequence comes from Thamnophis sirtalis, assembly GCF_051295495.1. Lineage (NCBI taxonomy): Eukaryota > Metazoa > Chordata > Lepidosauria > Squamata > Natricidae > Thamnophis > Thamnophis sirtalis. Next base: position 24,617,940 of record NW_028261393.1, on the reverse strand, counting down.
AATTTCAGACAACCACTGTTGGGAGAACTGCAATATATTAACCTGCATGAATCCTGAGTTTCCAGGATCATATGAGAGTGATGCTTAGAGGTAGTGCTTGACTTATAACCATTAGTTTAGTGACTATTTGAAGTTACAGTAGCACTGACATAAGTGACTTATGACTAGTCCTCTCATTTATAACCACTGCAGCATTCCCAGAGTCACATGATCAGAATTCAGACACTTGGCAACTGGCATGGATTAATGACCATTGCAGTGTCCCCGGGTCACATGATTATAATTTGTGTCTCTCCCAGTTGGCTTTCAACAAGAAAAGTCAATGGGAGAAACCAAATTTGCTAAGAACTGTATGGTTCACTTAACAACTACATCCAAAAAGGACATAAAATCAGGCATGAATCACTTAACCCAGTGGTGCAGGTTCAGGTCCCAATTGTCATCATATGTCAAGGAGTACCTATATTACAAACTGTGTGGCCAGATGCTTTACATGACTTTAATTTTCTTGTAAAAGAAAAAGGAGGAGAATCAAGTTCCACTATGTTGACTGTATCCTGAACTTTTGCTCTGTCTGAAATGAATTTTTGTGCAATATCATAAGAACAATAATATATTTAACAGGACTACTAATATGGAATTCTAAATATTTTGTCTTGAGTAGCTGCACATGCAAAATGCCATACTTCTGAGCAATTTCTGCAGTATTAACAATGACTACTGGGGATAACTAGGGATATGCCATTTTTTTCCAGTAGTGACATAGGAGGCACCTGTATAATTTTCTGTGCAATCTAACAATATATTTTATTTGTGAGTGCTTGTGTGCATGCAGGCATATATAGGGGAACTCCGGTGGTGGCCTGCAGTGCTCCAGTCTGGGTCATGAAATGAAACCGGAATTCATTTACAATGGAGCACTTATCAACATTTTGAGCTGCGACCTAATAATATATATATTGGTAATTTCTTTCAAAATCCCTCTGCTCCCCAGCATTCAGTTTGAGCCAGACCAGGGGTGGGCAAGTATGGCCCATTTATGAGCCGTGGCTCAGAAATTCTGAGAACTGAAATCTGTAGATTGTAAGATCATAGCTGCCCACCCCTGATTAAGACCATTTTGAAATTTAATCTTTCATTTCAGCCTGTTCCTAATTCAGATAACTATTATGTTGATGGACAGATAAATGAATGCTCAGAGTCCTGACCCCTTTGATATAATTTATTTTCAACAATCCGTTGGCTTCGGAAAAAATAATAATTTGCTAGGTGGCAAAAGGCAAAGTATGCCATTTTCTAAAACACAAAGAGCAAAGCCTGAATGGTTACATATTTAGTTTTCATTTCTCAGTTTTATTAATCTAATTTTTCAACTACTATGAAAACAGCAATAAGCTTGCTAAGCATTTGTTCTGTTTTCTTCACTGCCATAAGCCAGTATGTAAGAATGCTATAACTTAAACCAATCTGTTCTAGAAATCATCCACAGGGATTCAGAAGCAAATCAAGTTCAGGATATGACTAAGATGTCATTTCAGACAAATTTATCCTAATCTAAATATGTTGGCAAAGCATTTCCAATGGGTTTAAACTATTTTCAGCTGGTAAGCACATTCTGAAATAATTGATCAAAATTCTTCAGTCCTTTTTTTTTCTTCAAATAATCTTTTTAAAGTTGCACTTCAAAAGCAGTATATAGGAAAACAAATCATAACTGAACATCATTTTTTTTGTCCAGTTAGAAATGCATGCAAGTTTCTGTCAACCAAATATTGTATCGTTTGCTAAACTTGTGTTATTAACTTTCAGAAATTCAATAAGAGAAACAGTCACAACCCTTCTCTATAGATTTAATGCAAACAAAAATAGCGTGAGCATTACTCATCTTACTATAGGTCAAATCACAAGTATAATTTCCATCAGCATGTGAGGTTTCAAGGCTTAATTTGCTTGTTTTATTTTCCACACCAATCTGCAAATATTGGTAGAAGTAAATAACAAAATATGATCAGGAAAAAACTACAAGTTGCCAGCTAGATCAGAGAAAACAGTTCAACATTTCCTTTCTACACTAGAAATGGTGAGAATCAGGTGTCTGCAATTTCTGTAGGGAGAGAGAAAGAGTTGGTTTCAAGTCTCTAACATCCTTTGTACATAACTGCTTCTCAAGGATCCTTTCTAGAAATTAAAGTTTCCCACACTTTCAGCAAACACTGGTTTGTTTGCTCAGTCTACTAGTGACATAATGAAACAACGATTCCTTGCTTTCTTGCAAGTTCTGCTCAAAGTGACTGATGCATATTAAATTTTTTGTGTATAATTAATATTTTGTGTGGAATGAAAGTAAACTCGCTTATCAAGGGCAACCTGCAGTTGGAAAGATGACAGTTGGATAAAATGCTCTGCTGATTCAACATCTGGATTCAACAGTTCAGCCCTACCAAGATGCAGTAGAAACACGACAAGATAGAACACAATAGGGGCAGAGGAACATGTCATTAGAGAGGGAAGCAAGATTGATTTGGTCTGAATCTGTATGAAAACATGCTGTTTTTGATGTTATGTAAGAACTAGAATATACTTTATTTTTGGAGAGTCATTTGCAAAAAGTATGCATGCTAGAAAAAGCACACCACCCCTCCCCTCCTCTCCATTTGAATTATAGCACAGAAATATCTACAATATTTTGTGTCAATTTTTTCCCATGTTGGGTCTCTCTGCTCTCCCCAAACAAACTGATCCAGAAATAGAGAGCAAGGAATAAATCTATTACCAGGGGGAAAATAATCTGACAAAAACTGAGGTCAACAGATTTGTTCATTTCCGTATATTACAAATGTCAGATATTCATTGCAAAATTCAGGGCTTAAATTCACTACAATATTATATGTATTTATTTATGTTTATATATCGAACTTCTCAACCACCAATCTCCTTCAGAGAGGGCTCTAAACATCCATATCTATATCTGTCTAGGAAGGAAGTATTTGGTATTTGGGTAACTAGTACAAGAATATTAAGCACATACGCATGAACATATCACAGCTGACTGGGAGGATTATTAACAACAATTATGATATTGTTTTTCTCAAGTTTTAAATTACTGTAGAAATACCCTTTTGATACGGTAGAATTTTTTGCCGAAAGTTATGGCACCATAACAAATACGGAATACATGAAGCTCATAGTTTGACTGAAAAGATGCTTTATTCAGTTTCAATTTCTTTCTTTTTTATTTAAAATGCCTATTAATATGTTCAGGCTGTCACAGGATTCTCTTTTATAGGATATGGGAATTCAAAGCACATAAAATCAAGTGTAACCAACAGGCTAAGAGGGACCTGATCCTTTCTGAAATTCTGCTAGAGGGGCATCTGAGTTGAAGGAAGGGAGATGCCAACTTATTCACTCATATCAAGGCCTAAATGCAACTCAAACTCACCTTTCCCTTTCTCAAACTTGCAAGGTTTTTGACATAAGTTTCTGTTTGGAACAGTTTACACAGCAGTTTGTAATAGACTGGGTGGTCCATGACAGGTTGTTGAATAAATAAAAAAAGAACCAATCTAGATTTATTTATCTGTTTATCCATCCATCCATCCATCCATCCATCTTCTATTTTTGTCCTTATCAGTCAATGACTCTGGGTGGCTTACAGTTCAAAATATAACAATCTGAGCTGTGAAAGATCTTAGTGTCTTGAGAAGATCTTTTAAATGCTCTTCCCAGTAAGAACAGCTCTCACATTCTTCAAATGTGATCTACAGTAAAAATACCAAGAGCTGAAAACTCCTTACTTATTCTCAACTATTCCATTATCAGACCATCTACACGCTAATTTGTAGAACAACAGGTCAAAAATTGGACCTGAGCAGTAGAGCAGAAGTGATCACTTGGAAAAGGAGTAAAGAGAAGTTTTTTTTTAATAATGCCTCTTCATCTTCATGGAGAACATGATGGAATAAAGCAGTGGTCTCCAAACTTGGCAAATTTAAGACTTGTGGACTTCAACTCCCAGAATTCTCCAGCCAGAAGAGGAGAATTCTGGGAGTTGAAGTCCACAAGTCTTAAAGTTGCCAAGTTTGAGGACCTCCGGAACAAAGAGCCAGAATGTCCACATTCCTTGAGCTTGTCTTCCTCCCATTCTTAAAAGAAGTCACTGTTTTCTATATGTAAAAAAATAATAATGCAGTAATAGCCAGAGAAATGTGCCCCCAATAGTTACCAAAGGAAATAAGGCTACTTGGAAAATGAATACAGGAAACAAATGTCTTGAAGATGCTTTCCATGTAAAAATCAGGCGAAAGCATTGAAGAGGTGAGAAAGTGTTAACTCCACATAAGAACCTGACCTACAGGTCTTCCCATTCCTTCCTAAATGCCTTCCGTTGCCTCTACAATTCATGCAAATAGAGGCTTTCCCTTTTATTCTTTGTCCCCTCAAAAAGACTACACAATTTCTGCACTATTGTGATTTCCTCATTTCTCTGGTGAGATTCCTCCTCTGATGACTGTCCCAGTTTGAAATCTGGTCCCTAAGACAAAATAAATATCAGGCCCAAAACAACACACACACACACACACACACACACACACACACACACACACACACACACCCCTGGGATGCCCAAAACCAATGGAGGAACACAATAGACACAAAACAACACTATTTCTCTCTCACTTTCTCTCTCTCAACTTCCTAACATTGTTCTCAAGTACAGAATTACCAATAAGGCAAACAATCCTAGAGGTGTGTCTGTCTGTCTGTCTGTATTTGTATAAACACATAGGTCTCCAAAATCTCTTTTTACATTACACACATTTTTACATGAAGTTATTGCTTCTTTCCAAAGAAAATATGTAGAGGATAGGCACAATGACATTTAATATACTAGGAAAGGAAAATAAAACTGACCATGTTTTAGATTATTGTTTTTCCTTTGCTGTTTGTTTCTGAACAATTGACCCAAGCTTTCTGACATTTGTGTTTGTCAAGCATGTATTTGCTCCCGTCTGAATTACTTAGTAGAGTGCATGACATATAGATGAGAAATCCAGATCCCTGCAGTCCTGCAAAGCACTCCTAACAATATATACAGCACATGGTCCATTCCACTGTGGACATGTGTGGGCTCACGCGTGCACACACACACGCAATCTCTATCTCACACACACACACACAGAGTCCCACACAGGCACCCTTACAGAGTTAGTATGTGTTTGCAAACAGAGCACTAAACGGAGCAGGTGAAGCAATAATGCAGGGTAGGAGGGGAGAACAGGCATTACCATTTTGAAAAAGAGTGGCATCGTCTGGTGATTGCTGGAAAGTCATATGGGATGTTCAAGGTGCTAAATCTCACTCAACATGCAATGGTGGTTGAAACTTACACACAGATGTCTTCTGGTTCATGTCTTTACTTGGCATCAATTTCACTCCCCGGGACTTAATCTCCATTTGCTTTTTGACTGGAAAGGGAACGAAAGAGAAGAAGATTCAACAAAAGAGAAGCTATAAGGAAAGAAGGCGTTTCACCTGACCAGTTAATTCTAAGATTATTTGGAAAGCCAAATTAGGTTTCCAGAAGAACAAAGCACTGGGAGACTTTTCTTGTTCTTTTTTGCAATTTATATATGTATTTGTTCAGTTTCTATGGCCACCCATCTCAGTCAATGACTTGCCAATTAACAAGACAGTTCATTGATTGGCCAGTTTTCCATTTCTCCAAACAATGCCAACAAATCACTTTCATACAAATCAACCATGAAAGTTCCCCATTAAACACAAAAAATGCTATAATGGATATACCATTTCAGAACATAGAACTTGTTTAAATATTAAAAATTCAAGCACATTGAATATTAAATATTGAATATTAAAAATTCAAGCACAACAAATTATTTTACTCACACGCATGCATCAACAAGCAAAACAAGGGAATATACATTTCAAATAGTTTTTTTTTTTACCATTGACATCATGGTGCCCCTCATTTGCCTTAACACATGCAATCCTCCATAAATTAAGATATGGAAAAATCTTGAGATCTGATCAATGAAACATAAGAAACTACTGACACTAATATTAGCAATGATGAGACTGTGACATTTTCATTTCATTTGCATTGGGTACTTTCAGTGAGCTCAATCAAATATTATGAAATTTAGCAATCTTAAGAATAAGAGCTATCGTAATTAGGGGAAAGTAATAAAAATGGATCCCAAAATAGAAGCTAAGGACTGAAATGGCTACCATCTCTGGCTTTCTGAAAAAGTTTGGAAAGGTGACTTGAGTAGAAAGTGGAAGGATCAAGAATAATCAATCCTTAAATACTCATAACTTTAACCTCTGTTATTTGCTTTTGAAGTGTGAAACATTTGTCTTTCTTAAGAATCAGTAATGCCTTTAAAATAATCAGTCTTTAAAAGTAACAATAAGACATTTGTTCTTAATCCTTTACATCCTCTGGCACTTCTATTCCTTGGAAACTTGTATTTTAGAGGAAACACTTAAATATTATGTCTCTGTGTGTGGGGAGGCTGTTTACCAAAATCACTGGATTACAAACCTCTGACATTTGCCTTAATCAGAGAGGAAATTACAGCAAAAATCTTAACTGCACATTATTTTTTTAAACTTTTTTTTAAAAGGCATGATTTAAGCAGGTGTATTTTTAATAGCACGACAGTAATCATGACTGATTTCCCTCTCCTTTTATTTTTAATTCAGTAACATCCTATCTACAACGCAATGCTCAACTGAAAGATTATGACTCAATAGCTCAATGTATTAAATGTGAAAGATGATTCATAAAGTTCCTAACTCGATTGATTTTACTATTATGAGAGGAGGGAGATGAGTGAATTGACTGAATTAATACATATCTGTATTTAACAGGTCAAAGTAACATCGGTGGTCTGCAAAATGTCATTTTGGGCAATAACCACACTTGTCCTTGTAGGAGGCACCACAGGAGCGGCCTTCCATAGAATAGGCAAGGACATATAAAAAGGTAGTGTGAATAAAACCTAACTTTCATTTAGTTATATATTCTTAATATGTTTCTCCGGGCTTTGGAGTGGTGTGTTTGTGCAAAAGAACCTATTTGTATACCAAGAGACTTTTAAGGGAGAGTGTGCCCATTGTCCTAGCTTGTGCAAATAGTGGGATCCTTTCCAAGTATGATTCAGATTTTGAAGTAAGCCGAGAGCAGGATCCTGGTGCTTTCGTCAGAAAGATAGAAGCATCATTATGGCATTGTTCCCTAAGCTCTGTCCATTGTCAGCATGCATGCAAAATTGGAACACGTCTACAAAGCGGTGAAGCTTGTGTTGTGAGGCTGCAATGCTGTTTTCATCAGTCTGATGTTAGTCATTACCCTCACCCATAGATGAGGCTGGAGCCACATTTTTCCTTCAAAGAAATTTAGAAAATCAGCTACATACATACATACCAATGGTGGGTTTCAAATTTTTTTAGAACCTCTTCTGTAGGTGTGGCCTGCTTTGTGGGAGTGGCTTGCCAGCCATGTGACCTGGTGGGAGTAGCTTGCTGGACATGTGACTGGGTGGGCATGGCCAACTTGTAAAATGTGGTGAAACTCACTTAACAACGCTCTTGCTTAGCAACCAAAATGTTGGCTCAGAAACTCAGGCATTTGAAGCACGCAAGCCTTAAAGCTGTCAAGTTACAAGACCCTTGCAGCCCTAACCCTTTAGAAAAAAAACCCCAGGGGTGTCCAAACTTGACAGCTTTAAAACCTGTGGACTTCAACTCCCAGAATTCCTCCTCTCGCTCTTCATCTTGATGATGTGCAGATGGGCGGGAGGAGGGAACTGGAACCGGTTCTAAACAGCACTGTAGATTTGTGGAACCTGTTCTATAGAAGAGGTTAGAACTGGCAGGAATCCACCCCTGATACATGCATGCATGCATGCATACATACATACATACATACATACATACATACATACATACATACATACATACGGAGGGCAGAAATTATTTCAGAATTTTAGACTTCCCAACACACTGCTCTTTACTGAACCATGGGCTTTAATGGCCAAAAAAGTAATGGAGGGGAGAAAAAAAAGGATTGATGCAGAATAGAATGAGAATGGGGAATTTCAAATCATACAGTCTAAGGATAGGAAGGGACCAGTGACGTGCAGTCAGGGGAGGCAGGGCCTCACCACTGTCATCATGAAAAAGAAAAAAAAAAGGAAAAGGGCTGAGGTAGTTGCTGCCAGAGTCACAGTGGATGTCTCTGCTTAGTGTTTAACTGTTTAAAAAGGCCTCTAAAAAAGGGCCCTCTGCAGGAGGAGGCGGGAGAGCCACGTGCCTCATTTAGTCTATCTTTATGATCACTTGAGCAGAGTTAAGCAAGGCTTAAAAGGCGAAAAATTCCTTATGTAGATGAGGCACGTGGTTCTCTCACCTCCTCCTGTAGAGGGCACATTTTTAGAGGCTTTTTTTAAACAGTTTAGCAAAGTCATCCATTGGAGGCTCTGGCAGCAGCTAATCCAGCCTTATTTCAGCAGCTCTTGCCTTTTTCTTTTTACCTTTTTTACATTTTCATCATGGCAGACAAGAGGAGAGTTGAAATCCTCTGTGAAACAGCTGGAAAAGGTGTGTGGGTTGGAGGGAGGAATTCAAAATTATTGTAATTTGTAAGTAATTGTAATTTGTATTATTATAAGTAATTTCTCTGTGTGTGTGTGTGTGTGTGTGTGTGTGTGTGTGTGTGTGTGTGTCTGCTGGCGCGTGGGCTGGCACTTTATTTTTTATTTTTTAAAGCCATGCCTCCACGCCGGCCATAGAGCAGGATGCGTCCCGCACTATGGCCGGTGCGGCACCGGGACTTTAAAGACATGCCGCCACGCCGGCCCTAGAGCCCCGCCGAAGCCCCGGCGCTAGCAGACATAGGGCGGCAGACATAGGGCGGCTTTTGCCCGCTTGCCTCACCGGCCATAAACCTCCCCACACATCACTGGAAGGGACCTTTGTGATAGTCTAACATAGCACAGGAAGGCCTGGAGAAACATTGCCATGGGGTCATGATGGGTCGGACATGACTTCACAACTAACAATAACAACATAGCATGGACGACAAAAGCCTTTCTATAATCAATGAGGTAGACATTGACTTTTTTTTTGAATTCTTCATCTTTTTCAATCATATAGCATACATCATCACTTTGTTGTTTGTAGATACACTGAGCGCTTATTCACTGGAGACAAATTCCTTGTGTGTCCAATCACACTTGGCCAATAAAGAATTCTATTCCATTCCATCTTGTTCCTCAAGTCCTTTATGAAACCACCTTGAACATCCTCCTTTCCATGTTGGACTTTCATTTGCATTAGATGACCTAAGCATTAGTTTCATAGCAGGTGAAAGTAATGGTATTGTACAATCCTTCAAACCCTCTATTAAGCCTCTTTTCTTTGCTACTGATGTTTGAAGTAAACTTGATGCAATTATATACTGGCTGTGTCAAAATTTATTACACGTGCATAAATGTCAAACTGAATTAATCCCTTTCAAGAATGCAGTAGTAAAACACATCATAGGAGGAATCTGGATATGATATTAGAAATAGGCTACTGAAAAAAGGTGTAAGGGTTGAGTATTTTTTAAGGAAACAAAAAAAAAATTGCAATATCCAAACTAATGGATTGGAATATGACTGTTATTTTTTAGCTGCACATTTCTCTGAGCTTTGAAATACAGTTTTTATTCCAAAAATTACACATATAATGCGGGTATTAGGAAAGATGTGTACAAATGAGTATTATTTATATCCCATCCCTCAATTGTATGAGGGGAAAAGTGCATGCAGTTTTTTCTATATTATTAAGTCACCAACCACATCCACTGAGTGAGAATATAGCTGCTGGAATAGTAATTTCTCATGCTGACATTTGTACAGTTTGTCCCAATATTTTAGTCAATGCACATGAAAAACATAGAAAAGGAAAATAAATAAAATAGAAAATTGCCCTGTACATCTGCAATCCGTTTTAGGAATTATTGTAATTGAAACAATTCTGAAAAACCTCTAGAGGTTAGTAAGGATCCTACAACTTACCCTGATATTGTGCGTTGAAACCCTTCTGTCTGTGGTTCCCATCTGACATAAAGTGGAGTTGAAGCCAGTTTTTGCTGCTGATTACAGGAGCAGGAAGGTTCGTCCCTGTAAACCTGCAAAAAGAAAAAAAAAAGAGAGAAGCTAACAGAAACAGCCACATACATTTTAAAAAAGTAATCTCTTTTATGAAGATGCGTAAGGAACTCTTCCTGCAACCACATGTTTCAAATGTCCTCGAGATGCAAATAAAACTGGTTTGTGCAGCCTGTTATATACCCACATAGAAATCTTGCGATACAAGTATAGACTTTACAGTATAAAAGAAACAAAAATTTAAATCCAATGCTGATTTTTATGCAGATCTAACTTCTGCGGCCAGATTAGTGCTCCATCAAGTGAAATTGCCTCCCCACTTCAAAGGCACAGAAATTAAACTGTTTATAGTTCTCTGTTGCCACAGATAATTAGAAAGCTGCCCTGCTATCTGGTCATATCACCAAAAGATATTCTGGAAAGAAAGGTTGGTTGGCAACAGCAAAGGGAGAAATAAAAGCATGTGTAATGCTTCCCAAAACGTCCACAATGATCTCTCTTCTTTTCAAAACTATCTAGAATGGATGGTACAGTATATCATGCTCAGATGAATAAAGGGCATTTGTAAGCAAAGCTTTTTTGTCTGTGGGGAGATGTGTGTATCCCTTTGAGCCAACCTTGACTGCTGGGGATTGCCTGCAGAAATGCCTGCAGTTATTTTGGCAAGATTTTATTATGGTTTTCCATTGCCTGCTAGGGCTGAGAAAGAGTGACTGGACAAGGAGTATCCAGGCTGAGTTGGGCCTAAAGCAGGATAGAACTCCAGATCTCCTGGTATCTAGCTTGTTGTTTTTACCACTATGTCAAAATGGGTCTCTATTCAATTATGGCTGTGAAAGTTGGACCATAAGAAAGGCTGATCACCAAAGAATGGAGGCCTTTGGACTATGGTACTGGAGAAGATTCCTGTGAGTCCCTTGAACTGCATGGTGATCAAACCGGTCAGTCCTGGAGATCAACCCTGACTGCTTTTTAGAAGGCCAGATCCTCAAGGTGAAACTTAAATACTTTGGCCACCTAATGAGAAGGAAGGACTCCCTGGAGAAGAGCCTAATGCTGGGAAAGATTGAGGGCAATAGAAGAAGGGGACAACAGAGAATGAGTTGGCTGGATGGAGTCACCGAAGCAGTCGGTGTGAGCTTAAATGGACTTCAGAGGATGGTAGAAGATAGGAAGGCCTGGGGGAATGTTGTCCATGGGGTCATAATGGATCAGACATGACTTCGCGACTAACAACAACAACAATTCAATTAACATTAGAAACATTAGATACCTTAACTTTAGTAGTGTTAAATACTTTAAGTTTAAAAGAGATGCCAGAAGAATGTTAATGGTATTTTCATAATTTATACTTCCTACTTTAATTTTCAATAGCAGTTATCCATCCTTCCTACAAGGTTTATCTAAGGAAAGAGTTTGCCATTCTTTCTAGGAATCAAAAGCAGCCAGTAACGCAGAAAACTGGAGAGCAAACAATTCTGTAAATCTGTTCTCATTTTATTAGCACCTTAGTAAATATTTAACCTAATTTAATCTAATGAATCACCACAGCCCCCTATTTTCCTGCAAAAGATACTGAATACATAGACAATTATGTTTAGATGTGCATAAATATGAATGCCATATAAGAACAATAAAAAAAATCATTACACAAATAAAGAAATAATTGTGTCTCTGGAGATTCTCAGTCATCCAGGTCAAGACTGTCCCAAAATGCTTTTTTTAATAGGCAACTGGGTTTTGTTTTTCCTTGAAAATGTTCAGAACTGAAAAAGCTTCTTGCATGGGAAGTAAAATGTTTTCAAGGAAATCAAAGTCCAGTTGTCTTGAGAAAGCATCTTCAGGACAATCTACAATTTTAAAATACTCAAAATGTCTATAGTAATCAAAGTATAGGGGGAGGGGGTTAAGGGTGATCACCATAGTGTTGACAGCTTTCAAATCAAGAAATGGCTTCTGTAGTAAAGAATCCTTATTATTTTTTCAAGAAGCATGTTCAATTCTGACCTACATTAAAACCATTATAAACATTTGCATGTGGGAAGAAATTCAGGCCACAAATGAACAGCTGAAGAGCAGCACCACTTTTAAAGATGGTTATTCTGAGAACAAGAGGACACATCTTTCTTTAACAAGTGTGCAAATAAAAAAAAAACATTCTAATAAAATCTTATCAGAGGGGCCATAAAAACTCAGCCAAACATTTGCCATGGATCAATTTAGGAGTTCTGAAATGGCAGTGGGAATTTCTAAGCACTGTATGGTATTAACTCCCTATTTATGAATCCAATTAAATAAGAAGCTCTTCTATTAACATATGTGATACTATTCTTTTTCAAAAATTAAATTTCAGGAAATAATTGGAGATGGGAGTTAACAATTAAAGGAAAATGTCTTGGACAAATCATTATGGATTCTATCAGAAACAAATGTTTACCTAATATTCACAGACACCCTTGAAAAGGGGAATATATGAGAGCAAAATTAATGGCCTTAACTAGAGCAGTTGAAACAACATTAACATGATAAGAGCTATTATAGAATCCAATTACTTTTAACCAAAGTCCATTTCAGACATTTTATTAGAGACAGCGTCACATTAGTTATCTGCTATTTGCCTTCTGAGAACAGTTCTATTTTGCAAGAATAGAATTAAAAAGGAGGTGTTTGCAGACGATAATGATGGAAAGAAATGTCCTATATTCTCCTTTTGAATAGAATGTAATAATTCTATTGCTATTATTAGAACAGAGCAGAACAGAACAGAACAGAATAGAATAAGGAATAGGGTAGACTAGACTAGAGTAGAGTAGAGTAGAGTAGAATTAGAATAGAGAATAGAGAATAGAATAGAATAGAATAACAGAGTTGGAAGGGATCTTGGAGGTTTTCTAGTCCAACCCCATGCCTAGGCATGAAACCCTACACCACTTCAGACAAATGGATACCCAACATCTTCTTAGAAACTTCCAGTGTTGGAGCATTCACAATTTCAGAGGCAAGTTGTTCCACTGATTAATTGTTCTGACAGGAAATTTCTCCTCAGTTCTAAGTTGCTTCTCTCCTTGTTTAGTTTCTACCCATTGCTTCCTGTCCTATCTAGGGTGCTTTGAATAATAGTTTGACTGCCTCTTCGTTATGGCAACCCTTGAGATATTGGAATACTGTTATCATGTCTCCCCTAGTCCTAGTCTTTTCATTAAACTAGACATACCCAATTCCTGCAACTGTTCTTCATATGTTTTAGCCTCCAGTCCCCTAATTATCTTTGTTGCTCTTCTCTGCACTCTTTCTAGAGTCTCAAGATCTTGTTTACATCGTGGCGACCAAAACTGAATGCAGTATTCCAAGTGTGGCTTTATGAAGACATTATAAAGTGGTATTAACACTTCACATGTTCTTGTACTATTGTTACTATTGTAAACATCATGATGACCTTTGTTAGATTTATATCCTGTGAATTTTTCAGGACCACAAGGTAGTTAAATAGAGCTCTACCACCCTTTTATTCCACAACACTCCTGTGAGGGAAGCTGAGAGGAATGGACCCAAATGGAAATGAAATGAAAGGAAACAACTTTGTTGCATCCTTAACCAATTACAAGGGAATGGGCATTGAAATATACAAAAAGCTAAATTAATAGTATCAAGATAATTAGGAAAGCTAGACACAGATGAAGAATTTTGGTTAATGGACAATATTAAACTATGGTAAGAGGGTTTGGTCAGGATACACATATGCAACAAGAGAAAAGAATTTAAAATTAACAATCTAGATAACACACACTTTGAAACAGTAATATAAAATATAAATACAGACCATACATGTGTAGGTTGGTACATATAAGTAGGTAGATGATAAATAGATGATAGATAGATACTGTAGGTAGATACATGGATAGATGGATGGATGGATGGATGGATGGATGGATGGATGGATGGATGGATGGATGGATGGATGGATGGATAGATAGATAGATAGATAGATAGATAGATAGATAGATAGATAGATAGATAGAAAGATAGATAGATAGAAAGAAAGATAGATAGATAGATAGATAGATAGATAGATAGATAGATAGATAGATGATAGATAGATAGATAGATAGATAGATAGATAGATAGATAGATAGATAGATAGATAGATAGATAGATAGATAGGCAGACAGAGAGAGTAATAGAGAAATAGACAGATGGAGAAATGTCTGGCCCCTTTTAGTTAATGGATTGACAACCTGATTACACTTGCCATCTATGAGTGCATGTAGATGTAGACTTTGTATGGACAAATATTATTGAAAAATGGGGCTCCATTATACAAAATACAGTATGTTAAAAATTAGCATGACAGTTCTAAATGTATTAGAAATATACTGTATATGTACTTGAATATCTGCATTAAATAAATATGTAATATACATATAATTTACTCTCTACGCTTGAAGAAATGATGGAGCAGCTTGGCAGCCATGACTGGAAGCACATCCCATGCATACCTTTCTCAAGGCTGTATCTCAAGTTACCAGAGCCGCCCAGGGAGAGTCGTGTTTTCTACAGACCATGAAAGTGCTCCATTGGAGAATGTGAATTATGACACACACTGAGAGGAGGGTGGGAAACAGGGTCATAGTTGAGCCGTAAATTATGTGGGGCAGAGTTGACTTCACTTGGGCATGTGCTGACATGTTGCTCCTAATAAATAACTGGATTTCTTTTGAAACTTGGCTTGAGGCTTATGAATTAATTAGGGCATCTGTTGGAACCCTGACATATTGTATATGAAGGGATTTTTTTCTATTTTTCTTTGTATTTTCTATGTGTATTTCCCCCTTTTTTCTTATTATTTTAAAAGCAATTAAAAAATGAACAGTTTTAGTTTATGGTAGCCAGCAATCCCTACCAATAATCCCACACACCTATTCCAATTTTCATTCTATGGCAGTTTATCCACTCCGTGCATCTGGTGAAACAAACTACCGATCACAGCAGCTTCTGCCTTTTAATAAAGTTTGATCACCCCCAAAGATGCTACCAGAATTTTTCTGAACAATGTCAGTTAAAATAATTTACTGACTGTGTCTTAAAGGATTCAGATTCAGTGTAGTCAAGAGAGTAAATCCATCTAAGTACAGAAATATGAGAGAAGGATCAGGCAGTGACAGACACGCTCAGATATAACCACAAAGAATACAGATATTTTAAAAAACACAACAAAAAGGTATATTGAAAGATAACAATACCTGCCTTCCATAGGGCTCAAATAATTGTTATATGCCCAACTGATAAGAAGTACTTAATTACAAATAAGGATGTTTGGAATAGAAGCTACAATTTGGATGAAACATCAAGGGACAAACAATTCCATTCAAAGTTGTAAAACATGCTCAGTAACACAATGGGCATATCAATAAAAATAAGAGAGCCTTTCTGGTCTGGCTAGAAAATGGGGGACTATGAATTCAAGTCCCACGTTAGCCATGGGATACAACTAGGTGATCTTGGGTCAGATTTGTTTGAAATTGCATATTGAAATTGCAACTTCTTCATGAGGTCTTATTGGTAATGTAAAGGTAAAGGTTCTCCTCACACATATGTGCTAGTCATCCCCGAATCTAGGGGGCAGTGCTGATCTCCGTTTCAAAGCCGAAGAAGCCAGTGCTGTCTTGAGATCTCCGTGGTCAAGTGGCTGGCATGACTAAACACCGAAGGTGCACGGAAGTCTGTTGCCTTCCCACCAAAAGTGGTCCCTATTTTTCTACTTGCATTTTTATGTACTTTTGAACTGCTAGGCTGGCAGAAGCTGGGACAAGTGATGGAGCTCACTCCATTAGGCAGCACCAGGGATTCGAATTGCCGAACTGCCAACCTTTCTGACGGACAAGCTCAGCATCTTGGCCACTGAGCCACCACGTCCCTTTTCTTATCTTATTGGTAAGGTAAGAACTATTTATCAGGGACGTGCAATCAGGGGAGGCAGAGGAGGCAGGGCCTCACCACTGTCATCATGAAAAGGAAAAAAATTAAAAGGAAAAAGGCTGAGGTAGTTGCTGCCAGAGTCACAGTGGATGACTCTGCTTAGTGCTTAACTACAGGAGGAGACGAGAGAACCATGTGCCTCCTTTACTCTATCTTTATGATCACTTGAGCAGAGTTAAGCAAGGGTTAAAAGGCAAAAAATTCCTTATGCAAAGGAGGCACATGGTTCTCTCGCCTCCTCCTGCTCTGGCAGCAGCAGCTTTTGCCTTTTTCTTTTTACATTTTTTACATTTCCATCATGGCAGACAAGAGGAGAGTTGAAATCCTCTGTGACACAGCTGGAAAAGGTATGTGGGTCCTGGGTTGGAGGGAGGGGGGAGGAATTCAAAATTATTGTAATTTGTAAGTAATTTTTATTGTAAGTAATTTGTGTGTGTGTGTACGTGTGTTTGTTTCTTCACTTCACTCAAACAAACTCTCTCTCAATTTGAGAGAGAGTTTGTTTGAGAAGAGAGGGAAGGGGGAGAGGCAGGGAGGGCAGCCTTGTTTGAGAAGAAAGGGGCAGCCTGCCAGCAGAGGCGTGTCTTTTACCTGCCTCTGCTGGCGGGCTGGCACTTTCTTTCTTTTGCCTGCTGTGCCCCCCTTCTCTTTCTCTTCTCCCCCCCCCCCACCGGGAGCCCTGTCTTGCTCCCCTCTCCCTTTTCTCCTCCTCCTCTCCCCTTTCTTCGCTGGCTGCCGCCTCGCCCCCCGCCTTCTCTGTCCCCGCCACTGTGTCCGACAGAGGCATCTCGCATCTATGGCGGACATAAACATGAGACGCCTCTGTCGGCGACAGCTTCTTGCTGCCACCGCGCTCTTACCTCATCAACCGTAAACCTCACCGCACGTCACTGTTATTTATACTTTCCAGATCCATGTGTAGAATTGCATAGAACTAGATTTGATATTTCTCTAATTTTTTCATGTAGTTCACAGACCTTGGCTTACAAAAAAAGGAAACAGACAAATCCTATTTAAAAGTAAGCATGTTGTAGAAATAAAAATTTAAATATATACACACAGAGAGAAACATTTTAATGAGCTTCTGTTTAAAATGTATTTCTGTGTTATGAACTAAAATATAATATAAAAGACATGTGTACACACACGTACACACACACACAAATATTAACATTTCCACCATTTCCTTTGTGATACAGTTTACATTCACAATAAAATTTTATTAGCTCCTGGATTAGCTGAGTGAAAATCCTATTTCAACATTCTGCTTCCCTAATTACTTCTGGTTGGTTGCCAAAACTGTGGGTAGATTAAAAAATGCAATATTTTGTTTCAGGCTTTGCATATTTGCAAATATGTTCCCCTCTGAATATTTTGTCCCTTTCTTGTCTCATTACCTTGATTCCACACATGAGAAATTCATTCCTTCAACTGTCTACTTTTCCTCCTTCCCTTTTACTGCTTCCATTCATGTTTGCAGTCCTTCTCATCCAACCAAAGTTGGAATTCAACCAGTTCTGACTGGTTCTGGAGAACTGGTAGTGGAAATTTTGAGTAGTTTGGAGAACCGGCAAATAGGCTGGCCCCGCCCCTGCTGCCTCCCAGCTGATCTTCTTCTGTTGTCCTGCACAGGAGAACAGAGCTGGAAAGCAGGTTAGTGGGGTGGGGATTTGGCAGTAACCTTTCTCTGCCATGCCCACAAAGCCACACCCACAAAGCTGGTAGTAAAAAAAAATGAATCCCATCACTGCATCCAACCATCACTTCAAGTCCAAATCAATGGACAGGCTTTGGACAAAGCCTCTTTCTCAGCTGAATCCATCTGACGTGGTTATTATAAGGGGGAAGGAGGAGAACTATTTTTAGTGTCAAATACTGAATAAGCTCCCAAAACCAAGCTGACAGGCAGCTTCCCCTTCAACTCCAATGCTCAGTGGGTGACTTTAGGCCAGTCATTCTCCCTTAGCACAACCTCCTTGATGAGGTTCATGTTACTAAACCTTGAGCTCCCAGGGGAAGGACAGCACAATCAAGCTTCCAGAAGCAGAGAGAAACACATGAATCTGAATGTAGAAAGTTAGCACTCATCCTTCTCCTAGAAGAATGAAATATTCTAGGAAATATTAAAAGGGCAGAATATTTCCCCTAAAAGGGAGGCAGAAACTCACCCCCCCCACGTCTGAGCCAGTCTATTCTACATAACAAAGGCAGAGCCATAGTAGGAATTGCTCAAAGCCCTCTACCCATCTCACCACATGGCAACTGGGAAGATTACATCATCCAGCAAAGCTCAACCAAGCCTGGGACTCAGGACAGCCTACAGAGTTGCCCCTACATGGCCCCATGGGAGTCCGACAACCAATCAGAATACAAGCTCAAATTCAAAAGCCCAGAGAGGGCATAAAACCAGGGCACTCTCAGCATCTCTTCCCCTTTTCCCCCAGGAGCTCAAATCACGTGTTGATGTCCATCATCAATAAACCTTCTTTCCAAGCAACTTCCATGAATCCAATGTCTTTTTCCCCACTTGGAACTAAACCCAGATAGACATTTTTTCCAACATGAATAAATAAATACCGTATTTTTCAGAGTATAAGGCACAAAAAGAGGGTAAAAATCTGGGTGTGTCTTATACTCTGAATACAGCATTTTTTGTCTCCAGAAACCCCGCCCCGTCACCAAAATGGCTATGCATAGCCTTTAGGAGGCTTCCAGAGTGCTCCTGGGGCTTGGGAAGGGCAGAATTGAGCGAAAAATGGGCCATTTTTTGCTCGTTTTTGCCCCCCCTTTCCTGGGAGCACTCTATAAGTCTCCTAAAGGCTATGCTGCCCTTTTTTGACAAAAAATGGGGCCATTTTCATGAAAAACAGATCTTTTGCTCACTTTTGGCCCTCCCAGGAACACTCTATAAGCCTCTGACAAAAAAACAAGCCCATTTTTGCAAAAAAAAAAAAAAAAAAGGCCATTTTTGGGAGGTCTGCAGAGTGCAAAAACTTTTTTTTTAATTTGCCTCTCCAAAATCTTGGCGTATCTTATACTCCAGTGCGTCTTATACTCTGAAAAATATGGTAATACATGGGGAAAGGACCAAAAGTGAGAGGCAGCTGAAAGGAGTGAAAATCACTCTGACTGATCCATCACACACCCCAAAAATAAATAAATAAAGATATCTGAGGTTTAATACTGAGCCAAGGTGGCTCAGTGGTTAGGGTGCAGTACTGCAGGCCACTTCAGCTGACTGTTATCTACAGTTCAGTGGTTCTAATCTCACCGGCTCAAGGTTGACTCAGCCTTCCATCCTTCCGAGGTGGGTGAAATGAGGACCCAGACTGTGGGGGCGATATGCTGACTCTGTAAACCGCTTAGAGAGGGCTGAAAGCCCTATGAAGCGGTATGTAAGTCTAACTGCTATTGCTATTGCTAATGTTATACCAACTTCATATTGCTTCTGAGAAAAAAAGAATTATCTTGGTAAAAAAAGCCTGCAAGTCTTATTCCACAGAGATACTGTAATGCTCATTAAATATGAAAATTGCCTCACAGAGACAGGGTAGAACAGTCTTTTCCGGTGCTTTCCGGAATGTTTTAACAATTGCTTCTCCATACTTTTGTTAACTATACTCACTTCTTCTCTCCATTTGAACTTTTCTTCTGAACTTCCAATCTAATTATCTCAAGGGATGAAGAGTTGGCCCTTAATTTGAAAACATGTTATTTTAGGCAGAACTCTTTAATAAAACATAGGGAAGAATCTTCTCTTTGCCCACCCACCCCCCATCATATTTTACCAGCAGGATGGAAGAATTCCCACTAGGGCTAGACCTCGGCAATGGAAACAAGTAATTAGGTCAAGTTGTTCTTCAAGATTAAAAGCCATGGGAGAAAGAAGCGGGAATACTTCTCCAAATAAACCCATCTTGTTTCTAAACAGAGGCTGATGAAACTAGAGCTCCAGTGATGCATGGTAGGGGTTCTTAAATATCAAACATATGTTCAGGTACAATATGCTTAACCAAAGCCAAGACAAACTAATACTTGGATTCACATAATACACCAAGAACTTGGTTAGAGATTTGTTTTTACAAATTAGTTTGATGCCTGGACCCAGGTCATTTGGTTAACTGAATGTATGAATGCAGCCAATAAAGGATTATTGTACAGAAATGTGGATTGCAATCCAGGTTGCAGCCCAACATATTTGATTTTGGTTTAGGAACCAACACATTCCAATGGTTTACAAAATGGCTACAGCTGTAGAGGTGTTCTTGTCATTACTTTAAGTAGTTATAAACAGTCCTAGAGGAGATCAACCCTGACTGCTCTTTAGAAGGCCAGATCCTGAAAAGGAAACTCAAATACTTTGGCCACCTAATGAGAAGGAAGGACTCACTAGAGAGTAGCCTAATGCTGGGAATGATTAAGGCCAAAAGAAGAAAGGAATGACAGAGAATGAGGTGGCTGGATGGAGTCATCAAAGCAGTCATTGTGAGCTTGAATGGACTCTGGGGGATGGTGGAGGACAGGAAGGCCTGGAGGAACATTGTCCATGGGGCTGCGATGGGTCGGACATGACTTTGCAACTAACAAGAAGTAATAAACTCATAACCAATTAGCACTGAACAAGAAAAGAAGGGGATTAATGCCCCCCCCCTCTTCAAAGCAGTGAGAAGGACTGACTTTCTGCTACCAAAGGAATGAAGGTAGGGGTTGCTCTTTTTTAGAAAATGTCTGGAAAATGGAAGGTGGACCATGGGGGATTTGTGTGTGCCCTTAATTGTCCAGTCTATGGACTGATGTAATTATATTCCATGCAGTAGTTAGATGCTTAATTTTAATAAAAACAAAACAGCAATAAAATGCTGTCTAATAAAGTCTAATAAAATAGACTTTAGTGGAAATGCACATGGACATTCAGGTTTATTTTTATAAGCAAAATCTCACAAACTGAATGTCCAAGGAAAACAATTTCTCAGCAGCTCCAATTCAAATGGTTACTATTGACTTAAAAATCATTATGTGATATGAGAGCTGAATAAAAGAACTGAAACTTTTAAGGTAACCACTGGGTGTTCATAAAGAGGTCAGTCTCAGAAGGAACAATCTTCCAGATTTCACAGGAGATAACCTCCAATCAAATCATTGAGCATTTTGGGTTACATTCCTGGGAAATATGCAACATTTTATGCAAACTAATAAGAATCACCTGGAGCTGTCATCTTTAATCACCATCATCCATTCTCACCATCATCCAATTACATTTGCAGGCTAAAAAATTCTTATGGAAACAAAGGACCACAGTGACATGCTTAATTCACTTCAAACAAAACAATAGGAAATAGAAAACACACAAGTTATTTGAGTTCATATCTGAGTGCAACATTAATTCTCAACAGCCCCAAAAAATCAAAACAAACTGATCCCTCCTTCCCAAATGTTAGCATTTGCATTTCAGCAATACAACCTTTCCCTTCATTCTTGCATTTTCAAAGCTGGAATATGAAGCCTAAGACAATCAGTGCATTTAATTCCTTAAATGATGATTCTCACTAAAACGGGCCACAATTATTGTCCTGACACTACTATTGTTCTGAACCATCAATAATAATTGCAAGTCAATTTATACCATTATCATCATCTTCCCCAATGACAAGATGAAGTGTTCCATGCTTTTGCAACATAGTAGATCCTGGGATGAAGTAGAAGAGTTGAAGGGAGCAGTGGAAAACCCCCGGGAAGGCTGAATGTCAACTTCAAAACTGAAACGAATGATTATGAATTGCACTATCTCTGGGTGAGACATTTAATCACATATAAGTAGTCCTTGACTTATGTCTAGTTTTTAACTATTGTTCAAAGTTACAACAGCTTTGGAAAAAGTGACCTATGACTTGTACTCAAGTTTATGACCATCACATCACCTCTGTGGTCAACTGACCACAATCTGGTGCTTTGCAACTAGCTCACATTTAAGTTGTCCCACCCAGTGGTGAGTTGCTCTTACTGTCGCTACCAGCATGCTGATCACGGTCTGTTTGTGAATGCGCCTGACATGCACTGTGCACACATGCGCAATCCATCACCCCTGCAACAACCATCTGTTTGTTGGGGCTTGCGCAGGCACCGCATGCTGTGCGCATGTGCACAGTTTGCCATAAAAACAAGCTATAGAGTGCGGGCAGGCAGGTGGGCCAAATGAGCCACCGTATTGGTATGCTCTAAACTGTTCCCGGTCACTACCGGTACAGCTGTTTTGGGCCATACCTGCAGCAACCACCTCTGTCACATGATCACAATTTGCAACCTTTTTTGTAATTTTTTTAAAAAATGGCAAAAACCGGGCATTGGAGAAGCTGGGTTCACTTAGCAGCCATGTGATTCACTTAACAATTGCCTTAAGAATTGTAAAATTGGACCCAACACATCTTATGACTGCAATAACGTATGATGGACTTTCTGACGCGAATTCTGTTTGTAAGTTGAGCATTACCTGTAATCAAGCAATTGGCAGGGTTCCAAGTAAAAACCTCCAATGAAAGAAGACTCCGAGGCTTGAGTTTCCTCCAAGTTCCATTTTATTAGAGATGTCATATTGGCACACCTGGGAAAACCCGAATCTGAAAGCTTCCAGGTTTTCCCCACCCAAAGGAAAGTTCAAGTCCCTGCCCGGCACCCACATCTCCATCACGTGGCCCAATCAGGAACCATCCAAGCCAGGAGTTACCTCCCAGTCATCTCATCACAAGTACCGGGCCAGTTGACCTTGACTTTCTGAGAAAGAATGTTATTATGGCTACATTTCACCCACATTCTGTATAGTCCCCCCTTGCATTTTCCCACAGTAGAAAATGTGGCAGGCCTGATGTCCAAAAGGTAAAAGATGGCTTCTAGGTCTGACAGCAGTATCTTTGGCCACAGAGCTGAAATTTAGCTTTTCTGCTCTGAAATATTAACTTGTGTATGAATTAAGGAACTGTAAGTGCAAGCACAGAGATATCAAATGAATTTTTTTTTTCTTGGAAGAGGTAAGGAAAAGATTAAATTAGACTGCTAATCAGAGGTGGGTTTCTTCTGGCATTACTACCGGTTCAGCACACAAAAATTTTGTTCCATGTGTGTGCACATTTGCACCTTAAAAGGTCTGTGCATGCGCAAAACATTAGAAAAGGAAAACAAAATACATTTTTCCAATGAAGATTGTTCTGTGCATATGCAGAACAGAAAATCAAGATGGCGCCGTTGAGCATAGAACTGGTTTGGGCGTGTGTCCGGCCGAGTTACTACCTACTTGGTCGAACAATTCCAAACTGAATTGACCTCTGCTGCTCATCCTAAATAGCTACATTTGTTAGAATGCATTCAAGGTAGTTCTCAGCTTATATTCACAATTGGGATCAGAACATCCATGCAGTCCAAGTAGCACCAGATTTATGACCTTAGCCTTCCTAACTGCTGGTGACTGCCTGGACAAGTCACAGTTTTCTAGGATTTTTTTCTGAAAATGGTTTGCCGCTTCTTAGTCTTAGGACTGAGAGAGAAGAGCCCAAGATTATCCATTGCGATATGTGCCTAAGGCAGGTCTAAAACTTCTGATTTCTATCCTGCTGCTTTTAACCACATGCTTTTTATTTTCTTTCTCATGGCTATGATCACTATCTGGAAGATACCTTATGCTTTTAAAGAAGCGAGCCAACTTGAGCAAATTTTAGTCATTAAAAGGAAGTATTTTAAATAAAGAACAATGCAATTGATCTTTGTCCCATTTTTTTGTTCTTACTGATGTCTAAAGAGTGAAAAAAAGAGAGAGAGAGAAACAGTCCTACATGGTTTGGAGGAGAGGATTTCATAGCTAGTGATTCAAAAGGCAATCGAGTTAATCTCCTTAAAAAAATGAGCTTGCTTCTTTAAAAGCATGGTGTTCTTTCTTGTTTGAAGCTTTGAGAATGAATCTAGT
The DNA here is from genome assembly GCF_051295495.1 of Thamnophis sirtalis. NCBI lineage: Eukaryota > Metazoa > Chordata > Lepidosauria > Squamata > Natricidae > Thamnophis > Thamnophis sirtalis. Next base: position 24,593,829 of record NW_028261393.1, on the reverse strand, counting down.
AAGCATATTTTCTGCATTCTGCTTTCCCAGTAACAGTGGTGAAAGTCTGAGGTTCTCCAACCATAGCTCAAATAGAGTGTTCAGCAAATTATACACTGGCAATGCTAAATGGTATGGGAAGAAAGGCATTTTTTTGTATTTAGTTATTTTGACTTTCTTGTAACTGAAACTAAATATGAAAAAACAAGACAAACCTAACAATATATATATAGTTTTACAGCCTTCTGTATCAGCATACATGTAGTTCTCTATTCTATGTTGCCCTCCTATTGGTTTTAACATCTGTAATAGTGTAATAAAAGTTGTACTAACAATTGTAATAATATTAATTGTTCATATCACCATTATATTTACATTATGGGCAATACTTTAAGTTTGATAGTAATTCTATTTCCTGTTTTGACTTCTGTTTTCTAGCCAACTAACTTCTATTCCATATTTTATAATTATCTGATTTTTCTTTCTTTTAACTCCATGGTCATTTTGTCCATTTCTGCACATTTCGAGTACCTTTCTAATTATTGCTTCATCTGCGGGTGCATTGATTTGTTTCCAATTTTGTGTGAAAGCAATCCTAGCTGCAGTGAGTATGTATAGTATTATGTATAGATATTTTTTGTCTTTTTCGGGTCTAATATTCCTAATAAAAATGATTACAGTTTCAGTTCTATCTTTTGCTCCGTAATTTCTTCCAGCCATTTCTGAATTTTGCACCAATATTTCCTTGTGATGGGGCACGTCCACCACATATGGTAGAATGTTCCAGACTTGTGGCTACATCTCCAACATTTGGGGAATAGATTTGGATACATTTTGGCCAATCTTGCTGGGGCAATTGAACTTGTGACTCTGAGAAAAGATGGGGCTGTTTTAATAAGTTCACTCATTTGACTCAGTAATATTAACACAACTCTTTAAAGCAGCCATATATTTTTCAGGTTTACAAGAAAGGCTGAAAAAGGCTGTTTGTTCTAATAAATAATGGGATATGCTCTCCTTGTGTGAGCCTGGAAGCTCTTCTTTTAATTTTTCTTGAAGCACGCGCACTCCTAAAATTTTGCAAATTGAAAAAAAGTAGAGCTTGACATTTTTCTTACCCTCTTACTAACCTATTGAAATTCTAATTGTTAATAGTCATTTTCTCTCTCTACTTTGTATCAAAACGTGTAGGAAGAATAGGTCTGCCAACTTTCTTTCAAATCTTTAGCCTCCAAATATTTGCAGTCATTTTGATTCCACCTAATGTTCAGGCATTTTGTACTATTGCATAATAATCATTTCAGCAGTAATAAAATTAGCTTTCTGTTCTATTATTACTAAAACACACTGTGTCCTTTTCTTTCCAGTATATTTGCACATAGCTTTATAGTTATTGCAGCCTACTTCATCATTTTTCATTTTGATCCCTCCAGAGAACTGCTTCAAAATGCAGCTGCCTGCTTTGGATTTCTTATCCAAACCGACTCATAATGTTGCTCTTTGGGAAATAAACAAGAAGCCAAAATTAAGCAGCTTCTTCCAAAATTCAAGCAGTAACAAATCATTATCGGATCTCCATCATCTTGTATGTCAGCCTAAATCCCTTATAACCAGGGGTGTCAAACTTAAGGCCCAGGAGTCAGATCCGGCCCGTGGAGTGCTTAGATCCAGCCCACGGGGCCACCGTGGAAAGAGCAAAGGATCAGCCCATGGTGCCTCTGCCAGTGAAAATGGGTTCCCAAGGTCCATTTTCAGCTGGGACAGCCTCCTGCAACCTTCTGCCAGTGAAAATGGAGCTCGAGAGGGTTGCAGTAGGGTTGCAGTAGGCTGTCCCAGCTGAAAACGGAGCTTGGGAACCCGTTTTTGCTGGCAGGGCACTTGGGCCACCACAGGCACCCCTGACATGAGTGACATCAAATTAATCACGCCCACACTGGCTATGCCCACCCCAGCCCCCTGAGGTCAAACACAACGCTGATGCGGCCCTCAATGAAATCAAGTTTGATACCCACACCTTATACTATAGCAGATAAGTCTGAAAACTTATTTGAGGTTTAAGCATCTTGGCTACCTTTGGATGATATTTAGCAGAAAAGGAATGGTGCACCAGGAAGAAAAAGAAGAAAAGATGGGATGGGAGCAAAACTAAAAATTAAATCCTAGCACTTATGCTTTTAAAAGCAGACATAGTAATATAGCGTGTACTGGAAAAGCATGTTTTGCAAACTAACCCTGTTTTGGTTTATTCAGCAAATAAACTACAGAAGACCAAGGCAGGGAACCAGTGCATAGGTTTATTTGCTAGAGATGCCCTGAGAAAACACCAGAATTGGAAGTTCTAAAGCATGGGATATCCTTGATTCTTTAAATAACTCCTAATGTATTTCTTGGTTGAGTGTTACTGTCAGAAATTGCCAGATCAGATCATAATCTTGTATAAGCCAATTTTGCAAATACTTAACTTGCTAAGGATAATGAGAAATATTTAATTATAATTAGCAGCTGTTCAAAGCCTGTCTTCAATGGGAATATTCATTAGCTATTTCCATATGTATCTAAACTACCCCTCCCTCCTCCCTTTTGTGCACGCTTTCCATAGGCAAACATTTTTTTCCTCTCTCTCTTTCACATGCCTCTACAGCAAATGAACATACCAAGCTTAAGTTTAATGAGGCATCATTCCTTTGGATTGCTGGGAAGCTTCAGAAACTGAAAAGAAAACCAAGAGGTTAATAGCTAAGAAGCTTGAGGTTCTGCTCGTGGGACACCCTTGGAAGAGCAAAGCTTTAGATGTTTAAATTTAAAAGAAGCAGCCCAAATGATGGTGTGCTTTTTGCTCTTGAGTGGAGAGAACACCACTGCAAGCTTGTACTCTTGTGTAAAGCAAATGCCCTTGCAAAAAACAAATTCCAACTCACTTGTTATGTGGAAGAATGGAAACAGGGTCATCTGAACTGCCTTACCCTTCACAAAATGTTGACTCTGTTGATGTGTGAGAAGTAAAATGCTGGCATGATGGGCAGCATACCAGTTTTATCATTAAAGATGTACACACTAGCTACATAAATAGATAATGTACCAAGACAATTAAATGCTACATTAGGACAAAATAAAAAATTAGGACATACCAAAGCATGGACTGTCTTCATGGGTGGGCCAATGTACGACCGGAGTCACCTGGTTCTCGTGAACTCTCTGTAAAACACGCCTGCCAAATGCTGCATCTGCAGACACATAACTGTCTATTTTGTAATGGTGGATAAATGGCGACAGAGAAGCCCAGGTGGTGGCTCGACACCTCTTCCAGTGAAGCTTGCGTGGCCCATGCAGCTGATGTAGCCGCACTCCAGTGGTGGGATACGACCAGTACGCCCCGGTACGGGCGTACCAGTGCCTGCTGGGAGCACCAGGTACCGTTCCAGTATGGACTCCAGAGGGCCCACCTGCCTACACGTCCTCCTTATGTGTATTTGAGCATATTGGGGCTTACGCGCATGGAGCATATGGCGCCTGCGCGATGCTCCGCCGAACAGCTGGATCATCGCGGAGCCATTGCGGAGCGTTGTGGGCAGTAAGTACACAAGCATGCGGTACGCGCGTGCTGCACGCATGCATGTGGTGGATTCCAGCCCCGTTGCACCATACCGGTTGCAACGGGATCCGGAACCCACCACTGCTGCACTCCTGGTGGAGTGAGTGCGCCGAGATACGGCCTGGAAGTGGCTGAGACATCATGACTGGGGTACTTGGCAACCGCCACACAAGTTCCAATGGTCACAGCTTCCCACAGTAACATCATTACCACTTGCGATCTTCACTGCCAGCTTCCAATAAGTCAAGTCAATAAGGAAACCAACCACCACCTGATGTTGTGCTTAATGACTGCACAGGGATTCCTTAACAACCACAACCTGAATTGTCATTGTACACGGAAGATCGCATTTAATTTCCTTGTACAAGGTCCAATGACAATAAAGTAAACAAAACTAAATAAATATTCAAGTCAGTTTTAAAGGTACATATAATTCTTTATTTCAGTGTCACTCTTCAAATAATGAATGCTTTCTGTTCTCAATGTGGTGTCCTGGGGTTTTCTGTGTTGGGTAAAAAAAGTTTCTGAAAACAGTGAATTTAAAGCTTACATTTTCTCATTATTTGCTTATCAAGGTTATAACAAAGCTACAATTTTTCCTTTATCCCCAAAACTCTAAGTTTATAGAAAGGTGAATGTAGATAATAAATCACTGGGCTTCAACCCTAAATGTGTGTGCAGACACAAAAGGTCTAGAATGGTTTACCAATGGATTGTTCTCCAGCAGTATCTGATACTGTTGAACTATTCCAATTACCAAAATTAGGTGTCAAACATAATCTTAGCCTAAAATCTCCATCCTGAACCTAAACCGAAATGAAAATTGTGTGGTCACTTCTGTTTCTTTGTCCTTTTGAAGCTATCCAACCTGATGAATCATTCTGGAAAACTCAGATGGTTGCCCACTAATTTGCCAAAGTTTTGGTCAGTGTGGCTTTAGCAAAGGTGGCTCTGTAAGATTAGCCACAGTGCTATTTTGTGGCTTTGTACAATTTCCAAATTGGTATCAGGAACCATTTGCATCCTAGTGATAAGTCCACTCCCATAGTTATTTCTAGCCCAATTCCAAGATGTTGCAAGAACGGAGATGAGCTTTTTATGACTTCAGGCAGGTAAAGGGAAGAAAGAATTAAGTTGCCCTCGAAGGTCATCTTTACCAAGCGTTCAGTAAATGGGCCTTCCCTGAGGATTCATAAAATTGAAAAACCTGTTTGCCATATATTAAAACACTGAAATGAGGTAGATCAAATATTATTAAACTTCTGAGCAAAAATTATTAGAAGTAGGAAGTCCAGCTCCAATTTTAATATAACCTCAAATGGTAGTTGGAAAGAAGAGGAGGGATAGAGAGAGGGATAGGCACCAAACAATATAAAAGCAGGCTCAATGTTTTATCCCAGCATGCCACTGGAATCCAATCAAGCAAGGTAAATATGAAGTGCATTTTTATCTACACATATTCACCTTTTTCTTAGCTCTATTTTTAAGAAGCTGTTCCCATAAACATTGATTTCATTTTTTGCCACTAAAGAGCTGGAGCAAAAAGCTATAGCGGGAGACGTCTTGTCTTAGGACATCGATCCACAAACTACGGCCCACGGAGTGGTGGGATTCAGTCCCGGCCCCTCACCCCGCCTCTCACAGTTAGCCTTATCTTTCAGCAAGCATCCACTCTAGCTGCACTTCTGGTTAGTTATTTGACCAGTTGAGCTGCACTTCTGATCACACTGCTGCTGCCGAAGGTAAGGCCGAAGAGTGCTGGGGAGGACCAGCTGACTGAGGGGTGCTCTCACCAGTGTGGCCACGTGATCCAGGGCCGGTGGGTGAGTAGGGGAGGGGCAAGTACAGCAAGGACAAAGGCTAAATGGACTGCTAAAATGGCCACACATGGCCACCTAGTTACGCCCACCCAGCTAGTCCAGCCCCCCAATAGTCTGAGGGACTATGAATCATCCCGCTTAAAAAATTTAAGACACCTGTCTTAGGACCTATAACATCTGAGGTTCTTTTCTCTTGACTCCAGAGTACTTCGTTAGAAAAAGAGTTTTTGAAAGCAGTTTGACACAGTTGATTGAAAAAAACCAAAGCAAACCACAATTGGCTCAGTTTATAGAAAATGCTAACCCCATATACCAGGAGTGGGATAGTTGTGACTGTAGGAGTCTGATATATGCCATGATGATGTCACAGACTTCTTCCTATCATTAGGCAAATGATATGTGTTATAGAATTTGAACTTGTTATGTCACAATGCAAAATGATGCGCAGTATATGCATTGCCTTATTTGAGTCACAATTACCATGTGCAAATGCCCCATAGTCGTCGTCCCCCTCAAAATCGACTATGACAGTGATGGCTAATCTTTTTTGGATCACATGCCAAAAGGGGGGGGAGCACAGGAGGGTCGTGCATGGGCATGCCCACAGCCATAAGGCTATGTGCGTAACCCCAGCATGCATATGCATGCAATCCCCCCCCCCCACATGGGTGCAGGACCAGCACCCTCCCACCACTTTTTGCACACTTTTTTCACCCTCCCCAGGCTCCAGAGGCTTTCTAGGATTCTGGGGAAGTCGAAAACAGCCCCCTGCCCCCCGTGGAGGTCCTCCGAAGGGCACAAAACGTCCCTATGGGCAACTCGGATGTCATTGTTCCCAAACTTCCGGGTTGCCTGTAGGGCCATTTTTCATGCTTCGGAGGCTTCAGGGAAGCCTCTTAAAGGCTCCGGAGGATGAAAAATGGCACTACAAGCAAACCAGAAGTCACTTCCATTCCTGAACTTCCGGTTTGTGCGTTGAGTGGTTTTTCACCCTCCGGAGGATTCAGGGAAGCCTCTGGAGGGCGAAAAACTGCCCAAAAAAAAAAAAAAGGCTGAAGTCAGATGGCCAGTGCGTGCATGCACACTGGAGCTGACAGTGCAACACCTGGTGTACCCTAACAAATGGCTCCATGTACCATCTGTGGCATGCTTGCCGTAGGTTCATCATCACGGGACTATGGTTACCCCAGCATCAACATCAACTTAGCAAATAGAATAGGCTTCTGATAGCAATAGTTACCATTACCTGGAGAGTTACAGTGTTCCAGTCCTGTCTTAAAATCAGCTAAACAAAATGCTAGCATTAATAGAAGATATGGTAAAAAGCTATAAGCAAACAAGCCAAAGAGTAGTTTAATGTGATGTATGAAAGCAGTCATTGTTAAACCAGTTCTAACTATGACTGGTGTTCCTAAGCAGAGCCTTTCAAAGCATGCTTATAAATTATGGATTCCAATAGGGGAACTCAAATTCAGCTCTTTTAGCACCTTTTAAACCCTCCCTCTTTTCCCCCAAGGAACAGTTTGTTTGTTTATTTATTTATGTATTGGATTTATGTGCCACCCATCTCACAAGCAAACAACCAAGATCAGAGAGCACCAAAGATCCCACAAAGTAGGATGTTCATGAAGATAGAAAGATAATTATGATTGTATAGTGAGATTTCTCTTCATGATATTTCCACAACAGCTATAGAGAAGTAATATAGAGTTTCATTGTTATGACCTATTTTATAATCCAATAGGTTCTTGTTAGCCAGAATAAGTTCTTCTTTAATATCACATTTTTTCCAGACATTTTGTCAGGTTTTAATTCCAGTCAAATAATTACAAGTCTTTTCACTACACAAGATGTACATTCAGAAGTGGGATTCAACCAGTTTGCACCTATTCGGGAGAACCAGTTGTTAACTTTCTAAGCAGTTTGGAGAACTGGTTGTTGGAAGAAATCTTTTATTTTTTTCCACTCTACAGGGTTAATCCTGTAAGGAAGGCAGGAAGGACACATTCTGGTGTTGCTTCTAGCCTAATCTTTATTGCCCTGCTTACAGAAACTGCCTCTGTGGTTAACCCTTATTACATTGCAACAGCTAAGGCGAAGCGCCCATCGACATGAGTGACATTGAGTTGGCCACGCCCACCCAGTCACATGACCACTGAGCCATGCCTATCCAGCTGGTCATTAGGGCAGAGAACCCGTTGTTAAATTATTTGAATCCCACCACTGTGTTTACTACACAGGTGTTATCCCCCAAAAGCAGAATGAGTCCAAGCTTCTTTAGAGACCCATTGGAAAGAAGGATAAACATCTTGTAAACATATACAGTTACTTAACTACTAAGAAAGAAATACCAGTAAGCTACAAAAGGAACTGTTTACCTCAAATATCCTCTTTACTTTCAAGAATACTTCTGGACCTTGCGTATTTCTCAAGGGTAGTATTGGAACATAAATTTAACAGGTAACTTCAGCACAGTAATGAGCCCACCTGATCACCATAAATACAGGTGTTCTGAGATGGAAATCAAAGGCTAGAAAAAGTGCCAGGAGCAACTTCAGTAAACTTGCCTTCTGCTAAATGAGTGAAGGTTCTGTGACTTCCCATGTCAGTCACAATAGAGATGTATATACAATGCAATCATATATATTAAACTGAGATTATATGCGAGATCAAAATACTTCATGGTAAATTAATAAGCTTTTTGCTATATTCTGATAGCAACATGGTGGCTCGGTGGCTAAGATGCTGAGCTTGTTGATCAAAACGTTGGCAGTTCGGCAGTTTAAATCCCTAGTGCTGTGTAACGGAGTGAGCTCCCGTTACTTATCCCAGCTTCTGCCAGCCTAGCAATTCGAAAGGATGTAAAATGCAAGTAGAAAAATAGGAACCACCCTTAGTGGGAAGGTAATAGTGTTCCGTGTGCCTTTGGCATTTAGTCATGCAGGCCACATGACCACAGAGATGTCTTCGGACAGCTCTGGCTCTTCAACTTTGAAACGGAGATGAGCACCGTCCCCTAGAGTTGGAAACGATTAGCACATATGTGCAAGGGAAAACTTTACCTTTACCTATATTTTGATACTCCTGCAAAGAATTAAGTTTGGTTTGTGAATCCCATCACAATGAGTTGTTATTGCTTATTCAGTAAAACAAGTTTTAGGACAAATCATAGCTTACTGAAAAATTCAGCACGAGCAGAGCTATTGTTAATTGAAGGAAGGATCTCAGAATGGGACTACTAAAAGTGTTTTTGTGTGAAGTTCCCAAGAGATAACCTAATTAAGTGTTGCCGTTTTGTTGCTGTCAATTTCCCTCTGTGTTCAATATGTAAACAAGTCCCCTAGTCTCACAACTAGAAATCCATAGAGTTGAAAAGTGGCTAAAATATGATTTTCCCAGAATAGTTTAAAATAATCCTGTTTGATGGATCTGGATTAGACCCCCTGTTTACTGTAATTAATAACTCTTTATTGTTCTCCAACAGTGTCTTGATTCAATTACTCTCCCATTATACAAGAAAGGTAGGTGTGGAATTCAGCCAGTTCGGGTTGGTTCAGGCAAACCAATTCGCTCCGATGACCCCCAACCCTAACCCACCTGCCCACTCCTGCACTTTACTTACGTATATCCTCTCAGCTGATTCATGTGGCAGAGTGGTAAGCTGTGTTACTCCCCAGCAGTAATGGAGAAGGTAAGTTTTGTTAAAACTGTGCATGCACACGAAGCATGTCATCACCGAACCAGTTGTTAAACTTGCAGGATCCCACCACTGAAGAGAGGTCATAGTAAAAATCCAGCTTTCACCCAAATAGCTGATTATTAATAAGTAGCAAATTCTGTGCCTGGTTTATATATCATAACTTTCAGATTGGATGCATTCAGAGACTATCTTGACCCCCCCTCCTCCCAAAAAAGGTTTAGATTAGGCTCAGTGCTGTTTGCACCATTTAGCTGAAAACCACTCGAGCTTTACCAAAGATGCTCTTTATGTTGCTTTTATTGATTTAAGGGCAGCCTTCAATTTCTCAAGGGAGCTCTAACATCCATCAGTCATTGGCATCTTCTCCACTGATAATTTTGTTAGTTCAAAATACTGCAGTGCAGATTAGAAACAATTACAATGATAATTTGAACTACCTCCATCTTTATCTCAAAGGAGTCACAGAGGGCTTTCTTGGCCCTTTATTATTGTGACTCTTTCTAAGTCATCAAGGTGAGGTTTTTGTTCTCAGTGTGATAATCGTACAGGATTCAACAATTTGTTAATATTTAATGCCAGGTTCATTTAAAACAAAATATTTGTTAAGTAAAAATGGTTTGGGTCATCCATCAATTAATCAATCAAATTTTTATTATGGTCATAAACCAACATGGCTTGGATCACTTATTCAAAGCATGTCATCTTAAAGTTTTAAAGACTGCACTCATATATTCAGTCAGGTAAAACTTCAACGGATTAAGCTACACGTTTGAAAACACACATCATTTCCACTGATCTTCAACAAGAAGAATATGTTTCTACAACATAAGATATTTTAGACAATGTACTGTTGTGCTCAAGCAAAAATCTTCAACTAGGGACTCATTAAGTTATGAATAAATAACCACCAGAATCACCACTAGTCACTGCAAATATTTGGCTAAAGTCTATCTTGACCTGTTCTCTGATCTTTCTGTTGAATTTTTTTCATTCATCTTTTCTTGGAGAACTCAAAGGGGCTTTGTAGATAGTGCTTTGAGATCATGCAGAAGATGATTTATTAAAGAGCCACGGTGGTGCAGCGGTTAGAGTGTACTGCTGGCTAATTCTGTTTATCACTGGCTGCCAGCAGTTTGGCAGATCGAATCTTACCAGGCTCAAGGTTGACTCAGTTTTCCATCCTTTTGAGGTCAGTAAAAAGAGGACCCAGATTGTTGGGGGCAAGAGGCTGACTCTGTAAACCACTTAGAGAGGGCTGTACAGCACTATAAGGTGATATATAAGTCTAGGTGCTAAGTGCTATGAAAGAGAAACCCAGGTCATAACATCTGACTCAAAAACTACATTTAAACTGCTCTGAAACACAATTGAAAGGGCATGCTCAAAACAAGGCATTTCCATATCCTAAGACATATCATGGCAACCCTCAAAGGGACTATTTTGAGCATCAGTGAGCAAACAAATGCTGAAGTTATATATATCGTAAGATTTCAGGCAATCTCAGAAAATTTGTTAAAAACATAAGTTTTTAACTTGTTATATTTGGACAGTTATAATCTGTCCCATATGTAACAGGCACCCGTATAACCACTTGGTTTTCTCTTGCCTGCCCCCCTGCCCTCACCATCTTGCCCCAATTTACACTATAGCAGTCTAGCTCCCTATATATTGATGAAGTGAAGTGCAATTTATGAAAGTGCCTGCCCTGTAATACATTTTTTTTAGTTGGAAAAAGTGCTACCAGATTCATTTTGCTTTTTTGCTCTCTGAAAAATAATTGGTAGCTGCTTTGCTTTACATCAAAATGAAACTGTTGTTTTTTTTTTAACTATTGCCTTGCTTGCTCAAAAATGGAGGGAAAAAGTTCACATCTAAATTTAATACGCCCATTTCCTTGGAAAACATATTGCTAGATAAATGTAGAATCTATCAGGAACTTTCAAATAATTCTGCTCTTTCTCCCCTGTAGAGAAAAACAAAGGGTGAAATACACACAGAAACACACATGATTGATACAGACACTTTCATAAGTGTTTCGTGGCACTTTCATAACTTTCATAACTTGTCTAGCTCTCACCAACAACAGCTCATTGCCTGGTATTATAATCACTGTTATTAATTAAATTTATATTCCACTTGACTACAGTGACCCTCGAGAGCCAGTGTTCCATTTTGGGCCTAGCCGGCCTCCATGAAGCCTTCTGTAATGAAAAATGGGGTGCAGGGGGCATGCCACACACACACACATTCCGTCCTGCCCCCGTGCATGTGCACGAGACCCCCCAGGCCCCCTGGAGTGATGCGCACACTCCCAAATGTGCAGCAGGGACCGAAAAATCATCTGGCCAGTGGGAGTGCCCTACTTTATATTTTGATTCATTTATGTGTTTTATTTTGCCAGATATGCATTGTTTCTTTTAAAACCTTCTTGCTAAAATAATGCCAATCGCATATTATTTTAATGAATAATTCATTTTGGTGCAGGCGTTTGCTGTTACCAGTATTCATGTTGCTGTTATTACTGTTATTAGAGCCAGTTTAGTGTAGTGATGAAAGTGTTGGTGTAGAATGCAGGAAAATGTGAATCCTTTAGGCCTGAATGTCAGCTGGGTCAATCCCTCTCTCTCTCCCTCTCTTTGGATCAATTCCTCTCTCAGCCCAACCCATAGGGTTGTTGTTATGATGAAAAGAGCAGGCAGTAGTATTACATATGTCTGTCATCCTGGACTTAAATTGTTGATAAGAAGACAAAAAGATCTGGATAGTGGATGTGGCAGTACCTGGAAACAGCAGAATAGAAGAGGAAAAGAAACTGAAGGAAATCACAAAATAGAAATAGAAAACCCGCACTTGAATGTGCAGAGATGGACAAAATGACCAGGGAGTTAAAAAAAATAGAAGAATTGGATTATTATAAAATATGGAATAGAATGTATAAGTGGCTAGGAAATAGAAGCCAAAACAGGAAATCTTTTTTCTTCTTTTTCTAAACTAGTATTGAATAAAAATTAATCAAAGTTACTAATTACTATCAAACTTAAAGTAAAATCAACCATAATGCAAATATAATGGTGATATGAACAAATTAGTATTGTTACAACTGTGAGTATAATTGTTTTTATACTATTACAGATAAAACTATTTTATGTTGTTATGTGTGGGTTTTTTTTCTGTATTTGTTTTCCTTTTCTGTTTTTAAAGGTTAAAATGTTTAATAAAAACTATTTTAAAAAAAGAAATAGAAAACCCGCAAATAGAAGTTGAAGAACTATGGCAAAAAAAAAGATAGTACCAATAGTAATATATGCCACAAGCATTGACAAAAACACCATATTTCAATTTCAAAAGGCAGTTCAGTTTTACACAAAACAGTTGACATCCTGCGATGCTACCTTTAACATTAAATAACATCTACCTAACCTAGGTCCTTGGAAAAGACTCAACAGGTAGACAAAAATGCCAAAACTGGTCTGAATATCTGGCTGACTGTGCAACCAACCATAACAATTGTACACAATTGACCCAACATTGGAGAAAAGGGAATCAGTGACCCATTTACTGAAGTCCAGAAAAAAATCTTGTTATCCTTATTGTAATTAATCATGCCATCTATAATAATAGTGAAAGATCAGTCATTCATATATTACCCTTGTAATGTTCAGATCCTCATGAACAATGCATCAGATTTCTTTCCCATAGAAACCAACTGTTCCTGCAGATCTCCCCCTCTTTTTTTAAATTCACTCATCTATTCAAAGAAACAAAATGATATGTTGATTGATTTATAACCTGCTTTGTCTGCTCTAGCAAGCACTAAAGGCAAATAACAAATTCAGAAACAGAATATATGCATAAATTAGAGAATTAATAATAAAATAAGTATGAAAAGCATTCTAACAATTAACAAGTTGGACCTGATGAAAAAGGTTTCCTAAGCAACAAACAATAGTGATCAAAGGCCAGGGATCAAAGCTGAAGGTACCACTTTTTTGCATACCTGTGTAATGAGCAGGATGAACGACCTTGAGGATCAGGACTCAATGCTGCAACCAGGATGAAGGCCAGATAAACAAAATCTGACTTTGGGCAGAAATGTCATTTAACAAAGTGGTTTTTTTTTTTAGTAGAAGGCAAAGGGAGGGCAAGGGGAAGCACATTTGGATTTGCAAAACTCAATTACTATAACTTATAATAAAGGCGATATTAGTTTGCACACCTTTCCATCTTGCCTCTTGACTGGCATGTGAATCTATCTTCCATCTGCTTCGAAAAAGTATTCATGGAAGTGATGAGGATGGATAGCTATTAGCACTGATGGCAGTGTGGCTGCCCCTGAAGCCAATCTGCTGGGAGAAGGATGGGCTTCCTGCTGCCATTGTTTTAGCCACTCTGGGAAAGGATGGTTGAATTAGACAGGAGAGGGATCGGATCTAGCAGGGTGTTGCTTATGTCTCTCTTTCTTTTTCTCCCCTCTTTATCAACAAAGAACAAACAACACATTAAAAAATACTTCAAGTGTGGTACTCAGCCAGTTCTGACAGGTTCTGGAGAATGGGTAGTGGAAATTTTGAGTAGTTCGGAGAACTGACAAACAGGCTGGCCCCGCCCATGATGCATCCCAGCCTCCCAGCTGATCTTCTTTTGTTGCCCTGAACAGGAGAACAGAGGAGCTGGAAAGCAGGTAGTGGGATGGGGAGGGAATGGGGATTTTGCAGTATCCTTCCCCTGCCACGACCACAAATCCACACCACACCCACAAAGCCACACCCACAGAACCAGTAGTAAATAATAATAATAATCCCACCACTGAAATACATGTATTTCTGCCTTCTTCTAATTCAACTGGATAAAAGAGAATTTGCTTTTGAACTTTATTTCAAAGGAGAAATACTTTTTTTAAAAAAATGACCATGGGTGCACTTATTTAGTGATTAAAATGGCTAAGGGGCACGTGCGAATACCCATCTTTATGTATAATTTCTCTGGTCTTTGAAGTATCTCTTTCTATTCACACTTCCATTCAATCTCAAGGCAAAAGGTGACAGAGGAATTCTCCCTGTAGTACTTCTCCAGGATCTCTTCTGCTTCTCCTGCTCATCAGGAATTACAGGAAAATTTATCCCTTTTTCAAGAGAAATTGCCTACCCAATTCTTCTGCTCATAAACAGTGGTGGGGATTTTGAATGGTTTTAATTTACATGCTGATGAATTCTACAACTGATAGTATCAAAAACAGTACTAGTCATAAAAGAACAAGGCACTTTTCATGAAATCTCCACGGAATACTTTAACCTCCATACCACATGAAGGAGTTGTCCATCTTGGGACAAGATATTTGCTATTTTTTCACAGCAGGATAGATTTCCATGTTTTTTTTTTCCTGGACCAAAAGCATCACAGGAGTTTTGAGCAGTACCCTAAGGTTGCATTTGAAAAAGTTGGCAAGGCAAAAGCTGTAATTAATTTCATTTCATTTGCATTTAAATTTAATTAAGATTAATCCACATGAATATACTTAGTTTGATTATTCCCTTCTGTTTATTAATGTCCCCTTCTGTCATTGTATATTGGATGAAAACTTTCAGAGGGGATTTGAGAGTTACCTATTGCCTTTGGGCTTCAGGAAGTAGGTCTTTATTATAAGGATTTTCTACAATGGTTCACAATTTTTTGTTTTCTTTTTGGGGGGGTACCTTTGAGTAAATTTTGACGGCTGGCAGAGTGACATTTTCCTGGCAAATTTTCAGAAGTGACTTGCCCTTGCCTTCTTCCTAGGCCTTAGTGTTAGAAGTTAAAACCCACCCCTCTCCCAGAGAAATGAAATATTTTGGGAAATATTAAAAAGGCAGAATATTTCCCCTAAAAAGAGAAGTAGAAACTCGAGAGAGACAGAAACTCAGCTGCCCCCCACCTTTGGGAATAAGCCATTAAAGCCCAAGCCAGCCTATTCTACATAACAAAGATTCCCTCCTTCACCTCCAGGGATTAAGGCATAGGCCTTAGGACATGATTAGCCCTTTACCCATCTCACCACATGGCACAAGAGAAGATTACATCATCACCCAGCAAGTCGAGCAAGCCTGGGAGACAGCCAACAGAGTTGCCCTGGCAAGACCTCATGGGAGTCTGACAACCAATCAAAATATAAGCTCAAGTTCAAAGCCCAGAGAGGGCATAAAACCAGGGACTTTCAGCATCTCTGCCTCTTTTCTTCTTCACTCAATCTCTTGAGGCATGTGATTCTCCTTTTCACCCAGGAACTCCAAGCAATGTGGTCCTGTCCACCATTTTTTTTAAAGATTTTTTATTTTTATTTTTAAACATAAAAGACAACATAAAAAATTTCTCATCTATTACATACAGCATGTCATTTGGTTGCAAACGTTTGTGCATCCATATTTTCAATTACATATATAATCACAGATTTTCCGTTTAATATTACTAGATACCTCACTTTCATTGTACAACATATATTCAATTACGATTAATATTTCTTTCTTTTTAAAGAACCTAATTCCCTTGCATTCTTGATTGTCTATTTAATAACAATATACCTTTATGCAATCACTTATCTCATTCTGAATATTTTTATACTGTAAAAAGAATTTACCAACTGTTTATGTTTATACATCACTACTTTCAATTATGCATAATCCCGCCAATCATCCATCAAGTATGCTTATGTTCATTGTTGTCCTTGTACATCATACATTCAAACAAAAATGTTATTCCTTCATTTTTAAAACAAAGTATTCTAAATACTCACTATATATATATATATATATATTTATATATATATTTATTTATTTATCAGCACAAATAAAACACACACACACACACATATATCTTTCATTGCTTCCTTATTAAAACTATTTATCAACAAGATATCTTTATAATACATCACTACTAAGAGTTATGCATATCATCGATCCTCTATCAAATATACCTAGATTCATTATTATCCTTATCTTTCATTTTAAAACAAAATATTCTAAATTATTCAATTTATATATACGTATGTCAGTCTTTCATTGTGGCTTCCATGTTTCCAGTGTCTTTTTACACACACACACACACACACACACACACAATTTTGAACTGATGAGTCGGGGCAACTACTGCATTTACTAGATTAGAAGATGTATCCCACTCCTCCACCAATTAACTCATTCCTAAGAATTGAGCAAAGGACTCCAATAAGCTAACAAAACCAATAGGCAATAGAGACCACAAAGGTCTGCAGACAATTGCTGCTGAAGAATGTGAATGCTCCTGAAGATCAGCCCTTGCTCTCTGGAAGAGATGCTCACCAGGTGAATTTTAATCCTTGTTATAAGGACTGAATCAAGTTCCTCTCCTCTCAACCTCCTTGCCAAAAAGCATAACCTTTCCTTCCATCCTTCCTTCTCTACCTCCCTCCTTCCTTCCTTCTTCCCTCCCACCCTGCCTCATTCCTTCTGTAGGAAGTTAGCACCCTTCCCCTAAAAAAATGAAATATCCTGGGAAATATTGAAAAGGCAGAATGTTATATTTCCCTGGATAAGAAATGGAGAAACATGTTTTTAGATAGGAAACAGACTCACTCTTAATAGTCCCCCACCTTTGTCAATGTGATCCTGTCTACATCTTTCCAAGCAGCCTCCATGTTTCTGGGGTCTTTTTCCCCACTTGGAGCTGAACCCAGAAGGACATTTCTTCTAACATTTCCTTCCTTCCTTTCCTTCTTTGTCAAGCATAACAATCAACACACTTTTTGAGTTAGTCTGTCTTACATGATTATCCAGCCCTGATGAAAATGAGCATTGCCTAATCTCAAAAGTTCTGCCCTTCTCATTTTGTAAATGTCTTCTTCTGCAGTTTGCTTGGCAACAAAAGCCTTGCTTGGCTCTAATCTTCTCCAAACTGCTGGGCAACTCAATCCCACAGATTTGCCAAATAGTCCTGGCCTCCATTTCTCTGACAAGCCTCCATTTGTGCAATTGTAATGCTTGGGTTTCTGGTGCCAAGGCTTTCTTATCCTAATGACAGCACTGCCAGCCTGTGGCTGGCACAAGCCTCACTGTTATTCTTCAGCCACTTGTGAGCCATCATAACAATGATGGTCAAAGTGTCCTCAGATGAAATCCTGGTCAGCAATTCCTGATCCAAGGAACCTTGCACATAAAACATACAACCTCTCTAGAGTTGTGAGGAGATAATATTGGTTACAACTTGTTGTATCACCTTATAATTACCTTGTACCTTGTAATTACCAACTCCTAGGCACAATAACATCAGTTCACTATTAAGCAACCTTACCCTCAACTTAAGTTTTGTTTTAATTAGCAAGGAGAGAGGCTGGTTACCGAATTTACACATTCCCAGAGCTTCTCACACGACACTGAATCATAAACCAACTAATATTATGGGTCGAACAGTCCTTTTATCATGGGAGAAAGGTTCTTCTGTGCTTTGCCTTAAGCACAAAATTAAACCTTCCAAGATCTTTCATTCTTCCGCACCATTTTGCCAACTTCATCTTGTCTGCCAGAGGGTTGAATGCCTCATGCCTCTGGACAGATGATCCTGGACAATTATCTTTAATCATAGCATAGAGGGGAGATCACATACACTGCAATAATGTATTCTGCATTACCTAATAAGAGAATGTGCTAACTAATAATTAGAAACAGAGAAAAGTTAAATATGCAGAATGAGAAGAAAAGGCACAGCAAATGTGCATGCAAATGTAGATGGATATTGCTGGATGTATAGAACCTTGTGGATTCTAACAGAGATTGATTCATTTGATCCCATTGTAAGCTGTCCCAATCTTCCAAATCTAAACAGAATACTGTAGGAAGTTAAAACCTGTCCCTCTCCTGGAAAACGAAATATTTTAGGAAATATTAAAAGGGCAGAATATTTCCCCCCTAAAAGGGAGGCAGAAACTCACACTCCTCACCACCACCTTTATCAATGGGCCATTAAGGCCTGAGCCAGTCTTTTCTACATAACAAAGATCTACCTCCTTCAGGAGGACCCATCTAGCAAACAGAAACTCACCACATGGCACCTGGGAAGATTACATCAGCCATCACAGCAAACAAGCTTGGGTCTCAGGACAGCCTACAGAGTTAACCAAGGTCCCACCCCACCCCCTGGGAGTCTGACAACCAATCAGCATACATTTCTTACACAGGAAACAGAGAGGTGGGGCCCAACAAAGGGCATAAAACCCAGAGACTCTCAGCATCCCTTCCCTTTTCTGCTCAGGAGCTCAAGCCATGTGATCCTGTCCACCATTAAACCATCATTCCAAGCACTCTCCATGTTTCCAGTGTCTTTTTCCCCACTTGGAACTGAACCCAGATGGACATTTCTTCCAACAGTTCAAAGCAATAAGAAACAAATAAAAGTGAAAATAAAAGCATTAAAAAAAAACTGGATAGTACTCAAGAATAAAAAAATTCCTCTTGCTAAAAGTATGCAGCCTTTCTGAATGAGCCATCAAGACAGAGAAAAAGGAAAAAAAAATGTTAGTAGTTGTGATTCAGCTTGAGATGTTGACCACATTTGTTTGGAACAGTCACCGGGAGAACCAAAATGGGATGACAGCAGCCCCTGGTCCATGCCACACATTAAGCCATACGAAAATTTGAAGCTCCATTTGAAGTACTGTATCCATGCTTGGACTTGCATATTGCACTAAGCCATTAACCATATAAACTACAACAGTTGGGTCTATACCATGCACTAAGCCAAAATCTGACAAATTATGTGGTGACTTAGACAGCAATCCAATGTACTGCAGAATATCTTTTAAAAGGATGGCTGATGGAAAAAGGCAGTGGGAGTCAATGTTTAGGTAACGGTAAAGATTCCCCTCGGACATATGTGTTAGTCATTCCCAACTCTAGGTGGCGGTACTCATCTCTGCTTCAAAGCCAAAGAGCCAGCACTGTCCGAAGACATCTCCGTGGTCATGTGGCCGACATGATTAAATGCCGAAGGTGCACAGAATGCTGTTATCTTCCCACCAAATTGTTTCCTATTTTTATATTTGCATTTTTACATGCTTTCGAACTGCTAGGTTGGCAGAAGCTGGGACAAGTAACGGGAGCTCACTCCATTACACGGCGCTAGGGATTCAAACTGCCAAACTGCTGACCTTTCTGATTGACAAGCTCAGCGTCTTAACCACTGAGCCACCGTGTCCTTTGTCAATGTTTAATGATGCTCAAAATGCTGCAAACTGCCAACTCTGTTCTATATATATGAATCTAGCCAAGTTGCATGTTTACCATGGTCCACATATCACAATAATCCATACATTATGATTTAGATTAACCCCAAATCAAACAAACTACATATTAGCTGGTATAAATCGGGCCAATACTGAAGGGATGACTCCCAAGAGAAAAGGTAAGGAACTGCAAACTCATGTCTACAAATAAATCAAAGTCTGGAGTGACAATTGACATCCCTTCACAAGATTCATCTGAATATATATACCTATATATACACACATACATATTAATTTGTAGCAAGACAGAGTTTTCCATTCCTTAAAAATATTGTCCCCCGAATGAAAACCCAAAGTAATGTAGTATGCAGAACCATGCAACACTGCTTTGTTTCTACCGTAGTTACGTAAAGAAGGTGGACACATATTCATGATCAATCCTCACAAAAATGGCAGGACAAAGAAATGATCAGTAGATAAAAAAGGCATCAAAGGGAAGAGAATGGATAAGTCAGAAAACATTCAGACATTGACAGAATGGCACTCTCCAAGGAGACACTGTTAGCTTCTTAGTGACTGGAAAATGATACTTGCCTGAATTTTTGGTAATTTGTGCCACTCCATGCATTATGACTTCATATGACTTCAGCAACAGAGTGGCCAATGCCTGCAATGTACTACCTGTGGTTTCTTCCCCTAACCCCCAAAACATTAATCTTAGACTGGCTACTGTTGACCTCACCACATTCCTAAGAGGTCTGTAATAAGCACACCAGTGTGCCTACCGTCCCTCTCTTACTGTCCCTTTTTTTGTATCCTTTATTCAAAATCAAGTGTATACTTTCACCTGTTACTAGACAGACAGACAGATAGATATGCTTGACTAAATAAACAAACAAACAAACAAATGAATGAATGAATGAATGAACGAATGAATGAATGAATAAATAAATAAATAAATAAATAAAATTTAGACGGGTTTAGGATTTTTGTTTTTCTCTTTCTTTCAGCTTTTTCGCATTTCACCTTTTCTTTTTTGTTAATAGCTTTACGGGAAGCAGCCATAAGGACTGTGACCTGAGGGCCATATAAAATATGAATTAAATCAATCAATCAAGAAAGGACTTCAAAGTAACTTTTAAAGGACTAAAAACAGCGACTGATTTGTGATAACCCCTTGTGAATCATGAATCATGAAACAAGCAAAGAATAATGCAGTAATACAATGTCCCCTCCAGTCCTTATTTAGTCTCAGCCATCAATTCAGTCAGCTGTTTAAGCCACTGCAGTTGGGGAGACCATTCACATTTTTATTTTTAGAAGGAAGGAAGGAAGGAAGGAAGGAAGGAAGGAAGGAAGGAAGGAAGGAAGGAAGGAAGGAAGGAAGGAAGGAAGGAAGGAAGGAAGGAAGGAAGGAAACATAATGCATGGCAAAGTAAGTTTGTAAAACTTTAATTTTTAGAAGGAGGGAGGGAGGGAGGGAAGGAAGGAAGGAAGGAAGGAAGGAAGGGAGGGAGGGAGGGAGGGAGGGAGGGAGGAAGGAAGGAAGGAAGGAAGGAAACATAATGCATGGCAAAGTAAGTTTGTAAAACTTTAATTTTTAGAAGGAGGGAAGGAAGGAAGGAAGGAAGGAAGGAAGGAAGGAAGGAAGGAAGGGATGGAGGGAGGGTTAAAATGCATGGCAAAGTAAGTTTGTAAAACTTTTATTTTTATATCACGTTTTAATTTCTTTATAGAAGGTGGCAAAGAGGCAGGCAGGATTACTTTCAGTGAACATTAAAATGCATGGCAAAGTAAGTTTGTAAAACTTCTTATTCTAAAATCCATCCATTTTAATTTGTTTTATTCTAAAACCCATCCATCCATTTTAAACTTGTCAAAACTGAGAAGATTTTTTGCTTGATTGCCACCCACTTTACCTCTCAGATAGAATGAATACCCAGAGGAAGGGAGGCATAAGAAAAGCACCATAGCAGGCATGTAGCTTGAAAAGGGAAACTTTTTCCGTGAAATAACCATCTGCAGTGATATGGGAGGGATAGTGGTAGACAACCTCATATGGATATTTATAGTATGACTCACTTAATGTGTATGCCATGTTCTGAATTCCCAGAAAAGTCCTACAAATGTTCGTTGTTGCTAGTAATAATTAATCTATGCATTATCCCATACCCCCATGACTCATTGCTGAGTATATGAATTAACATATCTTGTCAGAGAAAGAAAATGTGCAGTTTTAATTTTTCCGTATTTTGACAGTTTGAACTCTTGTCTCTTCCCATATTGCAAATATTTGGAAGGAAACTGATAGAAAGGTGAAAACAGAAATGGATTTTTCAATACTCCTCCAAAAAAAAGCAAAGATATTTAGTGTCTGTGCAGGTCGGTGTGTATAAATAATTATTTCTAGAATATCTGGGCCCATCTCGGAAAAGCAATTCAAGGAATAATCTCAAAATTCCCAATCTTGGGAAAAAAAGCCCTTGGAAATTTATTCTAAAATAAATAAAAAATAAATTTCCCAAGCAGATATATGAGCTAGGCAAATAAACTTCAAGTAAATAAATAATAACGGGTGAAAAACAAAACAGATGAAGGTTCCATTGTTTCTCTCTGTCTGCCTTCTGCTACTGAAACATAAAGCTCAATCCACCTTACTTGTGTTATTAGGTGGGGACAATCATTTTAAAATCATAGTTCCCAAAAGTCATCAGCATTGACCATTACTGACCCTGGAATTATGGTCATAAGTCATGCTGGACATTAAGCAGGTCATTGGGTGACCACACACAATTTTATGGACCTTTTTGAGATGGTCATTAAGGAAACATAATAGTCATTAAGCAAAGTGGTGATTGTTAAATGAATCCATTTTCTGCAATGGGTGTTTTTTCTAGAAACTGGAAGTAAATGCTAGTTTCCTGCAAAAAAAATTTGTACATTGCTAAGGTGACCAGATTTTCAGATTGGTAAAGAGGGACACCATTGACCGGGGGGGGGGAGGGGGGGCTTGATTAAAAAATTTGACAAAATTTATATTTTGTCAAAAGGTTACCCCAGGACACTGAAACCAGCATAAATATGAATCTGTTGCCAAACAAAATTGTGATCACGTGACCATGAGGATGCTGCAATGGTCGCTAAGTGTGAAAAATGGTCGCAACCATTGACTTATAAATAGACTAATGTTCTGAAAACCTGACCTAAATTACTATATATTTTAAATAGCTGTAAAGCTATGCTGAAAAAGTTGTTCTCAAGGTATTGTGATAAATTCAATAAAAAGAAGGGAATTCTTCATGAACTTAAGGAGAAATGAGAGTATTGGATAGTAAATGGGCAAATAAAATTACCAATCAAAGAGAATATTTGCACCTCAGGGTTGAAATGAGATGTTTTCTCCTACTCTTTCCTCTTCCTCTCTTCCCTCTGTGTCTCTCTCATCCTCTTTCTCTTTGTCTCTCTTCTCTTTCTCCTTCTTTTCCATTCTTCCTTCACTTATTCTTTCTTTCTCCCTTCTCCCTCCTCTGTCTCTTTCTGTCTCTCATCCTCTTTCTCTTTGTCTCTCTTCTCTTTCTCTCTCCTTCTTTTCCATTCTTCTGTCAGTTTCTCTCTCCTTCTCCCTTCTCTCTCCTTTGTCTCTTTCTCTCTCTCACCCTCTTTGTCTCTCTTCTTTTTCTCCTCCTTTTCCATTCTTCTATCACTTTCTCTCTCCTTCTTCGTTCTCTCTCCTCTTTGTCTCTTTCTCTCTCTCTCTTACCCTCTTTCTCTTTTTCTTTCTTTCTCTCTCCTTCTTTCCCACTCTTCTATCACTTTCTCTCTCCTTCTCTGTCTCTTTCTGTCTCTCTCCCCTCTTTTTTCTTCCTCTCTCCCACTCTTTTATCACTTTCTCTCTACCACCCAACCTGTCCCCATACTTATCTTCGACTGATCATGTTTGCAATAATTTACCTTTTCTAAATAGGCGCAGTTCCCTCGCTCAATCAAACACACACACACACACACACACACAGACACACACACACACACACACCTCCAAACTTTGGTCACAGCATGGTTCTGACTTCGGCTGGTGGGAACAGCTTTCTCCTTTCCCCGTCCAGTTTGACAGCGAGTCTAGCAGAGAGCTGTCCCCATCCCCGGTGACCGGGGCGGAGCGGGGGTAGCGAGAAGGCAGGCCTGGCTCTTCTTGGCTTCTGCCTCTCCTTGCAGCATACAAGAAACGGCTCGTGGTCACAGATAAAAAGAGGAGATCGCGACGGAGAAAGAGCATCTTCCATTAGCGCTGCGCTCCCTCCCTTCCCTACTTCTGTGCCCGGACTAGTTTTCCCTCCCACCTCGGAGGTGCCCCGCTCACCATCTGCCGGTGGGCGTCTCCGGCGATCCCCCACTGACAGCGAAAAAAAAGCCCAACACCACACGGAGGGCGGAGAAGAGCAGCGCCATCGTCGCCTTCGCTCTTTCTCCCGCCTTTCCCTCCTGTTGGCCGCCAGCTGGAAGAGGTGGAACCGGGGCGGGGGCACAGAAAGGAAGCTGGGAAAGCCACCCCGGACGGCTTTCTCGCACACAGGACGGGCGCAACCTGGGAGACACAGGGAAAGGCGCCCGCTCGCCAGTCCGCCCACCCACCCTTGGGCTCCGGGGGCAGCACCTCCCCAGCGCCTTCCTTCACACCCTGTGGAGTTTCTCGCACACAGGATGGGCGTGACCTGGGAGACACAGGGAAAACTCCGCAGGGCACGAAGGAAGCAGCGCGGCAGCGGCGGAGCTGGGAAGGTGCTGCCCCCGGAGCCCAAGGGTGAGCGGGCTGGCGAGCGGGCGCCTTTCTCGCACACAGGATGGGCGCAACCTGGGAGACGCAGGGAAAGGGGCCCGCTCGCCAGTCCGCCCGCCCACCCTTGGGCTCCCGGGGCAGCACCTCCCCAGTGAGGAGGGAAGGGGAGGAGGGTGGCGGCGGCTGTTTCACTAACCCCGCACAGGTTACTAAATCCCGGTTTACTCACCAGTGAAGCAGCAAAACAAAGCAAACGGCCGTGAAGGCGAAATGAAATGGAGACTCCTGCGACTCATGCGGCGTGCTAAGCGGACTCCAGCCAATCAGTGAGCTGCCTGGGATGGAAAACTTTAAGCACGCCGCGTTTTCCATCCCAGCCAGGTCACTGATTGGCTGGAGTCCAGGCCAATCAGTGAGCGGCAGGCTGGGCTGGCTTAGATTTTTAGTGTAGATAGAATAGATGGGGGAACAGAACGAGCGAGCTAGCGGCAGCTGATGATGGGCAGGGGAGCCAGCGAGTGCCAAAATAAAGCAGGTTTTTTTGAGAACCGGGCGGGACGTGGGAAAAATGATGAAAAGTCGTGCCTGTCCCGCCAGATGTGGGACGTCTGGTCACCCTATACATTGCAGTCATGTGACCATGGGAGATGCAAATAGCCATAAAGGTGGGTTGATTGTCGAGTGCCCCAAATGTGATCATGTGACCTGGGGAGGGGTAGATTACCACAGCCCTGGAACTTCTAATCCAGGTGGTTAAAAAAATGGCTAAATGACTGATCATAAATTTAGGGCTACATGTACTGATTTATCAAAAACAACCAAAAAACTCCTAACCAATAAGATGTTGGAAATATTCCAAAAGAGGATAGGCTGTCTGCAACTGGCATTCTTTAATACAAAGTTGGATTAAGGCAAACCAGATGTTTCACATGACAACATGCCTAGAGAAGGCCTTTCAATTGACAAAGGTCAAGGCAAAACAAATGAGGACAACCACTGCACATTTGTGACAATGCCCAAATCGAAAACATCCAATCATGAACCTGTTAGAGCACAAGAAATATCTGATTGAGGGACTCAAAAACACATACCTAAAATTCCAATGTGACCATACAATTGCATCTCTCCTAAAAGATTTATTACCATCCAGGATCTTTATCTTAAAGGATGAAACACATACCAGTTGGGTTGGGCACGGATAATAAGCTACATTTTCTTTTCAATCAGTCCTTATTTAGTGCGATGAAATTATTTAATTTAGAACTTAATTTAAGAAGAAAATTTTAGGCAAAAAGATTGTGACTAAAATGTGATATTCTTGCATTGGTTTTGTGACAAAGTGTCCAAGGCATATGATGTGTTTGCATGTTCGCCTTTTCACTGGATAACCATATTTCCAGATTTTCAACCCAAGCTTTGATAAAAAGATAAAGGTTCTT
The DNA here is from genome assembly GCF_051295495.1 of Thamnophis sirtalis. Lineage (NCBI taxonomy): Eukaryota > Metazoa > Chordata > Lepidosauria > Squamata > Natricidae > Thamnophis > Thamnophis sirtalis. Next base: position 24,568,300 of record NW_028261393.1, on the reverse strand, counting down.
CTTGCACATATGTGCTAGTCGTTCCTGACTCTAGGGGGCTCTGGTCATCTCCATTTCAAAGCCAAAGAGTCAATGTTGTCCTAATATGTCTCCATGGTCATGTGGCCAGCATGACTAAATGCTGAAGGCACACGGAACTCTTTTACCTTCCCACCAAAAGTGGTTCCTATTTTTCTACTTGCATTTTTATGTGCTTTCGAACTGCTAGGTTGGCAGAAGCTGGGACAAGTAACAGGAGCTCACTCCGTTATGCGACGCTAGGGATTTGAACCGCCAAACTGCCGATCTTTCTGATCGACAAGCTCAACGTCTTAGCCACTGAGCCATTGTCTTCCTTTCTTTGATACATGCAACCTAATCATAATCGTAATTAAAATAGTGAATGAGCCAAGGTTTTCAATTCCGCAAATCACTAGAAGGTATATATACTGTGTTCTCAATCACCAGGTTCCTTTATGAGCTTCATGGCTAAGCAAATATTTGAATCCAGATGTCCAGCATCTACGTCCAATTCTTGTCATCATATTGTCTCTGACTCTGGTCATTTTTATTTATTGAATCTTCTTTCTAACCAATCCAAAGCAAGCCAAGAGAAATTTTGTTGGGGATGTTTGTGTTCCTGATGGCATCAAAATTCTTTAACCTTTAAATTTAAATCGAATATGAGGGTGAGGGCTAATACTCTCCTCCGTGTTGAAACTACCAAAATTTATTACATTTTCATTTACTAAAAATATCATTAGTGAAAGCTTTTAAGCCCCAAGAACCTTTCAAATTAATGAAAAGTCCACCCAAGTAAATTACTCTTCACACTTAGCTTAAACTGCTGTCACATACAATTAGGGCTTTTTAAAGGTTGCAATTAAAGCATTCTTAAATTATGGGCTGTCACCTCTTGGAGCCTAAGGTTAAGTGTTTATGTTTTTTATTACCATCCCCAACAACAAACAGAATTTTAACATTTTCCATTTGAGTAGTGAGATATGACAAATACACTACTTTCTTTCTTTTTTTTGTCTCCAATTTCTCTATTTTGCCTAACCTGAGCATTAATTCCTACAAGTCAGAGGGACTTGTCAGTTGGGTATTCACTCTCTAAAATTCACATTGAATAGTGAATTTGGTCCAGTTATTCTTCACTGCAAACTAGGATAATCAACATTTCATCAGACAAGATAGTTAATTGCTGAATGCAGTTGGGAAACAAGGAGGACATAGAGGTAGTCCTTGACTTACAACCATTTGATTAGCAATCATTTGAAGTTACAACAGCATTGAAAAAGAGACTTATGACTGGTCCTCACATTAATGACCATTGAAACTTTTCCAAACTCCTCCGCGAGCTGCACTGGCTGCCCATTGGTCTCCGGATACGCTTCAAGTTGCTAGTCGTCACTTATAAAGCCCTTCATGGTATTGGACCTGGGTACTTGAGAGACCGCCTGCTGCCAATTATCTCCAATAGACCTATTAGATCCCACAGAGTAGGCCTCCTCCAAATTCCATCTACCGGCCAATGTCGCCTGGCTACCACGCGGAGGAGGGCCTTCTCTGTGGCTGCTCCGGCCCTCTGGAATGAGCTCCCCGTGGAGATTCGGACCCTCACCACCCTTTAGGCCTTCCGCAAAGCCCTTAAAACCTGGCTGTTCCGACAGGCCTGGGGCTGAGAAGTTCCCATCCCCGCTCGAACTTTGTGGCTGTTGGTTGTTTTTAAATTCTTTCTGTAGTTGTTTGTTGTGCCGTTTTTTTCCCCTTGTCTGTATTTCCCTCCCTTTGAATTGTGAGCCGCCCTGAGTCCCTCCAGGAATAGGGCGGCATATAAATGCAATAAATTCCATTCAATTCAATTCAAGATCATGTACAATAATCAAAATTTGTGGGCTTGGCCACTGGCATACATTTATGATGGGGTCATATGATCGCCATTTTCGACTTTACTTAACAACCCCAGCAAAAAAAGGTTGTAAAATCAGACCTTGCTTAGCAATAGGAACTCTGGTTCCAGTTGTGGTCATAAGTCAAGGATTATCTGAACTCTATCAGTAGCATTTAGGACAATTATGAGTGTTTGCAACTCAAAATCAGATTTTTAGTGAGGATTTTAAATGCAAAAAAAAAATGAAATGAAAGGGAGAACAAAGACTCCCACGAGTGAATAGGCTGAAGGTGTTTAATAACAATTTAAATGGGAATATAAGAAAAATGATGGCTGGCTGCTGAGAATTCTGAACTATTGTAGCATACTCTGCATTGTTTCAGCTATTATTTCTTATTTCTTGTCTGTAAGCACAAAATTAAAATCAGAGGCACACAATCGAAATAAGAAAAGAAAGAAACTAACTAACTGTCAATTGATTGAGTGAAGAAGGATGATGCACAGATAGAAGATAACATAATGGGGCAATTTATAAAATAATTCATAAGAGTTTATTAAATGATACCCACATTTGTTTTTTACAAAAAAAATATTGAAGATCTGGAAAAGAGATGGGATTTTTTTTTATGTATTCCTGTACATCCAGAAATATCCTCTGAGTAGTTCCTCAAACTCTTATTTTTATTTCCTTTCCTCCTATATAATGTGATTCTTGGCAGCTGCTCTGGCAAGAGAATTCCGCCCCCCTCTCTCAATGCATATTGTGAGTATAACTACATCCAAATAACGTTCGGTTAGGGGATTATGATTGGAAACCAAAATAAGGATAGACATTGTGGCTTTTACTCTGAATGATTCTGCACTCTTGCTTCAGGCAAATTAGCTCTTATTGCTCAAACTAGTACCATCTTCCCCACCCTGGACTCTCTTTAATGGCATGCAGGGAACCAGGAAGTTGGGGTATGCCAAATCAGGCAAATTTGCATCATACTTGAAGCGCCTTCCCATTTCTAATACATCGATGTTACGTGCATTTACAAAGAAGGAGGGAAGATTGCATGTTGCTATGCTTACAGTCTTCAACCTCCCTTCTTGGGCACTGCTAGTACCCTTCATATTTATGATCCTCTGTGATCAAAATTCTTCAGTCGACATAGCCTTTATGAAGAATTCTGGGAATTGTGCCCAGATTAGGGGAAAACAAATTGGCAAAAATAGGCTTATGGAAAATGAATGAAAAAATACATAGATAATATATAGATATCTCATAAAAGAAGAGTGATAAGTGCTTATTAATACATGTTAAAAATATGGATATATGTCAGACAACCCCCCCCCCCCCAAGAATGACATGTGAACTTACTTCTGGGTAGTTTATTGTTGTTTGTCTACAAACAGAAATTTGCCAGACTAAAGCAATTACCTTTTTACATCTAGACAAGAAAAAAAATCAAAGGTAGAAGTACAGATTAGGAGAGACTGCCTCAAAAACAGTAACTGTGAGAGGGACCTTGGAGTTCTCCTAGTGGATGATCACTGTCAGCCTCTGCTTTGCTTGCTTGCTATTGGCTGCCATAGAAACGGGAAGGGTGGGGGCTTATGGTATTTGGAAAGGGAATCATATGGTACTGGAGGAGTTATGCAGAAGGAAGTTTTGTTCTTGGCATCTTCTACGCATGCTGGTGGCCTGTGTTTGGACTTGGTCAAGGCCAACTGCCTCGCATACCAACTTGATGAGGCTTTTGAAGATGCACCCCACATGACACCTTAGGGAGTTGCAGATTGGACATTGGATTGGGGTAATTGAGGGGAGGGTGCTGGGTAATCATTTGATATATTCTTGTTTGCACTTTTTTGACTCAGATCTTGCTTTTCTTTCGCTGCTATCTGTCCATAACCAGTAAAAGTATCTTTAATTCCACAAACAATAGAGTTGGGAGTTTTCTTTCTTGGTTAATGATGGAGGCACACCTGACAATCACTTGAATATGAGCCGGCAGTGTGCAACTGCAGCCAAAAAAGCTAATACAATCCTGGGTTGTATAAACAGAGACATAGAATCAAGATCACATGAAGTATTAGTACCAATTTATAGAATTCTAGTAAGATGACACATGAAATACTGCAACCAATTTTGGTCACCATACTATAAAAAAGATGTTGAGACTTTGGAAAAAGTTCAGAGAAGAGCAAATAAGATGATCAAAGGCCTGGAGACTAAAACATATGAAGAACAGATGCAGGATTTGGGTTTGGCTATTTAAGGAAAAGAAGAATTAGGGGTGACATGATAGTAATATTTCAGTATTTGAGGGAGTGCCACAAAGACAAGGGGGTCAAATTATTCTCCAAAGCACCTGAGGGCAGGACAAGAAACAATGGTTGGAAACTAATCAAAGCCAGAAGCAACCTGGAATTAAGGAGAAACTTCCTAACAGTGAGGACAATTAACCAGTGGAATAGCTTGCCTCTAGAAATCATGGGTGCTCCATTACTGGATGTTTTTAAAAACAGTCCAGACAGTCACTTATTTGAAATGGTATAGGTTCTCCTGCTTGATTAGGAGGATGGACTAGAAGATCTCCAAAGTCCCTTCCATTCATTCTATTTTACCTGCATGCTTATAAGATCTACTGTGAGATATGCTAGGGAGGGTCTAACCTTAATGTAGGGACGTGGTAGCTCAGTGGCTAAGACACTGAGCTTGTTGATAAGAAAGGTTGGCAGTTGGAATCTAGTGCCACATAATGGAGTGAGCTCCAGTTACTTTTCCCAGCTTCTGCAAACTTAGCAGTTCAAAAGCATATAAGAATGCAAGTAGAAAAATAGGGACCACCTTTGGTGGGAAGGTAGCAGCATTCCATGTGCCTTTGGCGTTTAGTCATGCTGGCCAAAAAATAGGGACCACCTTTGGTGGGAAGGTAGCAACATTCCATGTGCCTTCGGCGTTGAGTCTTGCTGGCCACATGACCATGGAGACATCTTCGGACAGAGACTAGCACATATGTGCGAGGGGAACCTTTACCTTTACCTTAACCTTAATATCTTCCTGCCACTAGACATTCCAAGATCTGCTGTTTCTTTGCCCTCTGGAAAAGCAGGCCTCCCGCTGTGATTCCGAAGCACATTCCACCACAACTTATTAGCCAATAAAGCATAGCTGGAGTTTCTTATGACGCGATATACTCCTATTTGCCATCATGATTCAGCATAAGTCAGTAGGTCAGTATGCAAATCACTCAAATCAATCCTTGTTCTCATTGGCTTATTTTGAAGTTGAGGACACAATCATATCATCCCCTTACAGAATAATGGCTTAACATTTGAATGTAGGTGTTGCTCTGGCCTGGGAAGCACATTTAGAAATCAGAAGGGGCACTTAACATCTGAAGGGTTTCCTCCACCATGGCCATCTTCATGCGTTAACTCCCTTTCAGACATGGTCCCGAAGAGCATGTCAAAATCACAGAGCACAATCTCATCTTAAGCAGCAGTTACAGTCACCACCAAAGAGCTGAAATCACCTGAGTTCCCCAAGTGGCGCTCAACACAATAGTGAAAACAATCCTAAGGAAAGCAAGAGAAAGATGAAACAATGGCCAAGAGCAACCGCTGCTTGAAAAGAAAAGCAAAATCACGGCAGAGGAGAAAGGGTTTTGGAAAGACAAGGAAACAACGAGGCCGAAAAAGACGGCCGCTCCCTGCTTTTTTCCTCTTCATGAAAGACAGACGCTCAAAACTTAAGTGCGACAATCCAAACTGGAACATTATCCAAATGGCAAAAAGGCTGGGCACCATGTGGCACCAACAGCCTAATAATGATAAAGAGAACTACAAGAGGAAGGCAGCTCAATTGTGGCAATCGTACAGCAGGTCCAAGGGCTGTAAAACCAAAAGGAAGAGGAAAAAAAGGAAGTTAAGCAGAAGAAGATGCCGAAAAAATCCAAAGAGCAGGAGGAGGAGGAGCAGGAGGAGGAGGAGGAGGAACATGATGAAGAGGAAAACTCTGAAGAAGAAAACCAGGCAATGCAAGTGTGATGAACTGGAGCGAGCGTTAAAGTCCCTCTTCTGCTAAGGCTCTGTGTATACTCATCTCCTTGATCAGTCCAGTTAACGCTTGAGTAAAAATAAGTTTGTGTCCCCTAAGAGTGTACCTGGCAGTGAGAAATTGTAAGTGCTCAAGATCACCCTAACTGGATGCAGCCCAGAAGAGGTGCTGTCTTTAGTTTCCTAGCTGTCCCTTTCCTGATATACTAGCTGAGCTCTATGTCATACAATGGGGGCTGTATAGTCAGGGTGCTTAGTTTGGTTTTGTTGCCATCTTCATAACAATGGAGGGCATTGTAAGGAATCCAGAATTGAAAGAAAGGATTGTAGCTGGGTAGGCATAAATTCCCTGACCATACAAAGATGAAATATTATTCAGACTATGGTATAATGTTTCATCCTGAGTGGCAAATCTTACTTTGATTCTAATTCAACAACCCAGGCATTGTGTTCTACCGTCTTTCCCCAAAAATTTGACAGGAACTTCTTTTCTTTTGATCCCTGAAATAAGCACTGGGCCTTATTTTTGGGGAAGTCTTATTATTTTTGAGGTGCAGGAGGTGGCAAGTGTGGTCACCTCATGGCTGCTGCTGTCTTGCAATATTTTCAGAGGGCTTATTTTCAGGGGAGGGCTTATTTTAGTGCATGTGCTCAAAAGCCGGATTGGGTTTATTATCCATGGAGGTCTTATTTTGGGGGGGAAACAGGATATTGAACAAGCCACCTTTAATTACAATGGCAGAATGTGGGATACACCTTCTGGATGCAAATAATAGTTCCAGGGTAACAATTTGTAGAATCCCTGTCATCCTTCAGTCTTCCATTCAGTTTCTGGTGGGAAAATGCCAATCTCTCTCCTACGTACGAGGCTGGGTGGGCTTGGGGATTCTAGGTGTTTCTTGTTTCTTTTTTGATAGATAGCTGGGATATTTTCTGAGTTGTTCTCTTCCTTATTCCTCAGGCTCAGTATTTTTCACCCTAAGAATATCAATCTCCCAGAAGATTGGGAGGTCAGAGTTCCCATGGGAAAAATAACAATAATTTTTCAAAGCTGCTGCCCAGAAGCACCTACAGAAACTGATGATGACAATTTGCTCAATAACCTCTATTTCTTTTATTTTAAAATAAAAAAAAAATGATTTATTACCAGTAAGAGTAGGGGGAAATTAGGGGAGCAGCATAGCTGAATATTCCCAAGCTCAAAATAACCAAGGCAGCTTTAAGAAGCCCTTAGGGACCACTTGCAACCCAAAAGCAAGTATCACAGAATTTTCTTTAAACAGATTTATTAAAAATAATGAGTGCTAAAGCAGAATATTATATCTACCGTATTTTTCAGAGTATAAGACGCACCTGGTTGCCTCAAAAAAGAGGCTGAAAATCTGGGTGCATCTTATACATCCTTTTTTTGGCTCCTGAATCCCTGCCCCTTCACCAAAATGGCTGTGCATAGCCTTATGGAGACTTTCAGAGAGCTCCTGGGGGCTGGGGAGGGCAGAAATGAGCAAAAATTGGGTCATTTTTTACCCCCCCCCCAGCCCCCAGAAGCACTCTATAAGCCTCCATAAGCCTATGCATGCAATTAAAAAAAAAAAAACAGGCCCATTTTCACAAAAAACGTTTTTTGCTTATCCCCCCCCCCCCCGGGCTATTCATACCTTTAAAAAAACAGGCCTGTTTTCGTGAAAAACTGGCCGTTTGGGGGACATTTGCAGAGTGCAAATTTTTTTTTTCTTTTTTGGAAAGCTCTTTTAAGTGATTGATGAGAATTACATTGATCAAGTGCTGTGCCAGCAGAAACAAAGTCTTTGGTGCTGCAGATTGCTCCTTCTCCAGCACATGGATAAATACACCTGGAAACATCTACCTACCTACCTACTCTCTCTCCCTACCTACCTACTGTATTTTTTTCTTTCTCTCTCTCTATTTCTCTCTATCCCTCTACCTAGCTACCTACACACACACACACTCTCCCTACATATCTACTGTATTTCTCTCTCCCCCTCTCTATTTCTCTCTCTATCCCTTTATCTACCTACCTACCTACCTACCTACCTACCTACCTACCTACTCTCTCTCTCCCTACCTACCTACTGTATTTCTTTCCCCTCTCTCTCTTTCTCTCTCTCTGTCTCCCTCTCCCTCTATCTATCTATTTACTTTTTTTGCCTCTTCAAAACCTTGGTGTGTCTTATACTCCGGTGCGTCTTATATTCCAAAAATACAGTATATCTATCTATCTATCTATCTATCTATCTATCTGTCTGTCTGTCTGTCTGTCTGTCTGTCTGTCTGTCTGTCTGTCTGTCTGTCTGTCTGTCTGTCTGTCTGTCTGTCTATCTATCTATCTATCTATCTATCTATCTATCTATCTATCTATCTATCTATCTATCTATCTATCTCAATTTACCTATCACCCTATCTATCTATGGTCTGTCTGTCTGTCTGTCTGTCTGTCTGTCTGTCTGTCTGTCTATCTATCTATCTATCTATCATCTATCATCTATCTATCTGTGTGTTTGTGTGTGTATGTATATGTATGTGTGTGTGTGTTTATATGTATGTGTGTGTGTATTCTGTTTTAGCACTAAAATTATCATTTGTCCAATTGTTTATTACCTTATCAATGTGCTAGAAATCTTGATAATAGTTTCCTGATAAAGGAAGAACAAGCAGACATTCTGTGTTTACAATATTTTGTAAATTCCTTCTCTCTTTCCAGACTTTGAGAAGTCCATTATGTATCATGTGAAGAATTTGTGCTATGGATGGGGTAGGGTCAGGTCTTCTACAGCTACCTAAAACAGTAGCTTGTTGCCTCTGTTTTTCCTGTTACTTCTTTGCATGTGTAATATAACACTAATATGTTACGTCTGGATGGTAACAATCAAAGCAAAAATTCACAGAACCTTTTTTACTGAGGCAGTAAAAAAAAGTCAGCGGAATGATTTGCTCTGAGGATTAGCAATAACACTTAGACTTATATATCACTTCACAGTGCTTTACAGCCCTTTACAGAGTCAGCCTCTTACCCCCAACAATGTGGGCCTTCATTTTACCCACCTCGGAAGGATGGAAGGCTGAGTCAACCTTGAGCCTTGTGAGATTCGATCTGCCAAACTGCTGGCAGCCGTTGATCAGCAGAAGTAGCCTGCAGTACTGCACGCTAACCACAGCATCACTGCGGCTCTGGGGGGACTGGGGAGAATATTTTGGAATGCCTCTGCATTAAATAATTCTCTGTCTCCACTTGCACACATATTTATGATTGAACCTCTGAATCCAGCAAGTCATAGTTTGATGTACAAGTGGGAATATCAGTTTCACAGGAGAACCTGCATTCAATATTACATGAGGTTGATATTCTCATCACTTCCCCCCAAAAGAAGAAAAGAGCTGCACAAGAGAAGAGTCCAGGTCTCTGGCAGACACAGCATAAATGGCCATGGAAGTGCAGAGCTCAGTAGACAGACAGGAGAGGGCAGTTATGCAGCAGATCTGTCAGGTCAGTTGAAGCCCAGCAGATCACTAACTCTGACTGCTCTTCCTCCACACAGACACTGCAAGAAAAGGCTGGTGCTAGCAAAAGATGGAAGATGCTACTTCCAGCAGTGGCACTAATTAGCCTGAGTTCAGCCAGCCTCATCAGGAGGCTGGCCAGGAGATGGAGGCCTTATGATCTTGGCAAAGGGTTTACGGGCCGCCTTTGGACTGTTAAAATCAGGCTACAGGGATGAATCTTTGCAGCTTCAGTGTTATGAAGTTGCAAAGATTTCATAAAGACTTTACAATTACAGGGACATTTCTATTTAATTATACTATTAACTTTTTTGAGATATTTTGATTTTATGATTGTGGAGATAAGAAAGTTGGGAATATTATCAGTGGTGAAATTTATTTTTTTATTACCGGTTCTGTGGGCGTGGCTTGGTGGGCATGGCAGGGGAAGGATACTGCAAAATCCCCATTCCCACCTCATTCTGGGGCCAGTCAGAGGTGGCATTTGCCTGTTCTCCAAACTACTCAAAATTTCCACTACCAGCTCTCCAGAACCTGCCAGAACCTGCTGCATTTCACCACTGAATATTATGTTCTTTTTTTAAAGAACTGAATTTGTCAAGCTTTTGATCACACTGAAAGACCAGTGAAGCTGTGACAAAAAAGAGGAGAACCTTTCAAATAAAGAAATCTAGATGATTGGGCAATGCAATCAGTATTCTACATAGTAGAATGGGTTCCACCACAAAAACGCGGTAGACAAAAGCGTGGTCGACTAAAGCGCGTATGTGACGTCATCACAGCGCGACAAAAAAGATCGAAAAATGTAAAAATAAAGCGAAAACCTTACCCTAACCCCCCCAAACCTAACCCTAACCCTAAACCTAACCCTAAACCTAACCCTTAACCTAACCCTTAACCTAATGAAAAACCTAACGCTAACCCTTAACCTAACGCTAAACGTAACGCTAACGCTCTAAACCTAACCCTAATCCTTAACCTAACCCTAACCCTAAACCTAACCCTTACCTTTATGTGAATCGGCTTGCTGTAATTTAATTTTTATTTCAATTTTTCGATCTTTTTCATCGCGCTGTGATGACGTCACATACGCGCTTTCGTCGACCGCGCTTTTGTGGAACGCGGTTTTGACGGGTCACGAGTAGAATGTAGATTTTTCCCCCTGATTTGGAACTACTGAGGGTATAATGGAATCATGGAACCAATTATTTGGGACTCCGGTTATAACTGAATGTGGTAGAGATGGGAAAAACTAGGCTGATAACAGTAGATCAATGTTTCTCAACCTCAATGATTTTAAGACATATCGACTTCAACTCCCAAAATTCTCCGGTTCACAGATGTTAGCTGGGGAATTCTGGGAGTTGAAATCCACACATCTTAAAGTTGCTGAGGCTGAGGAAACGTATTTCTGTAGCTCTTTGACCTCCATGAAAAACAAGCATTATTTTGCATCCAGTTTATAACCAAAGGCAAAGAGATTCTCAAATTTGAAAATACCACCTAGTACGAGCTATTTGCAATACATTCACACCAGTTGGTGGGATTCAAATAATTTAACAACTGGTTTTGTGCCCTAATGATTTCTTTCAACAACCAGTTCACCAAATTGCTCAGAAAGTTAACAACCAGTTCTCCCGAAGTGGTGCAAACTAACTGAATCCCACGACTGATTCACAGCTGACATATCATTTGGTAAATAACAATTTTGTTAGTAACATAAACTTTTTAACACAGAATAACTTGCTCTCGTAGATAATGCCAAAAAATGTCTACAGATTGCAACAGGGATATTTGACACAAAGTCTGCACCATTTTGATCACCCACATCTAGATACAGAGGTCCCATTGTTAATGCATTGTTATGATTGACAGGGAAAAAAATCAACTCAAAGATATGAAATGAATATGCTATGGTGCAGAACCTCACCTGATGACTAACGGATTCTCTTGGCAACTGCTTTTCAGAAGTTGAGACCCTTATGTCAGACAAACTGTAATTCCAAATGTCTTTCCGCTTTTAAACAAACTACCAATGCTTCATGTTTTATTTATTTGCAGGCAGAGAGCCGTAACATTACCAGAAATACACATACAGTGACACACACACATATTTTGTCTTGATTTTAATTCTCTACCTGGGTGATTTTGAATTACATATTTGGGACAGAGAAGAATGTGGCGGACACTGAGATCTCATTTTGTTAGCTCTTCATATCTAACATCTATGGTCGAGCAAAAAGTAAATTCAACCAATTGTTGGTTGGAGAATGCTTGGGGATGGAAGAAAAAAAAAGAAAGAAAGCAGAAGCTAGAACTAGTGTGGGAAGGGAACTTGGGGGAATTGTTGTGATGCACCGGCAGCCTACAGAGATGGCAGCAGAATCAGACAATGAGGAGGTTGGGAAGGAACAGGGGCCAGTCCTGGAGTCTGGGGAAAGTTCTGTGTCGGGCCATCTGGGAGTTATGTGCTGCCTCCAGAGTCAGACATCAGTGAGGAAGAGGAACAGGGGGAGCCTGTTCCCAGTGCATACATGTGCACAGCTGCCAGAAGGCAAGAAGAGTTAAGACAAAAGGGACAACTCAGGAGTAAGGCTTGGAGGTGACTGGCCCCTTCCAGAGTACATAAAGGGGGAGAAAAGGCACGTGAGCCTTTGCAGGAAGCAATTTTGCTTATTCTGGTCAGTTTACATTCTGAAGCTCTGTTTTGACTTTGTGCTCCATGTGGCCTTGCCAAGCTAATTGCCAATTAGGTCTTTGGCAGCATTTCAAGGAAGATAAAGGTGGGTGCTTATCAGCCTTATCCCAAAGGACTGTGGCAGAATCCTGTTGGACTTTTTACAAACTATTTGTGATTCATTGTGGGCTCTGAATGAACATAATTCACAGTCTTTGAAATATAAAGAGGGTTTTGGGACTAAGTATCTGCTTTTTCCTGTATCACAGAGCCTAGATTTGAACAGGTATCTTTAAAATAGTGGCCTTAAGAACAGATCTCCAGGTTGCCAGGGGAGTTCTTATTACTTTTTAGCAAACTGCTCTGTTTCAGAGAGAATGCAGACTTGGCTGCTGTCAATCATACCATCAACCTGCCACATAGCTTATGTGAAGGCTGAATGGAAATTTTAATTGTTCCCAAATTTGACAATGAAATGAATTTGGATTCAACATAATGGGCCAGCATTACTGGATAAGCTAGACAGGAAATATGACCAGATGAACTAATTCTACTGTATTGGAAGGCTACATTAACAAAATCTTGTATTTGAAAATACAAGTCTCCTACTATCTACTTTATAACAATAGCACTTATATATTACCCCATAGTGCTTTATAGCATTTTCTGGGCAGTTTACAATGTCAGCAAATTGTCTCCAACAATTTGGGTTCTCATTTTATCAACCTCAGAAGGATGAAAAGCTGGTCAACCTTGAGTCTCATCAGCCTGTGGGAAGAGTTTGTGTGCAATACTGCATTCTAACCACTTGTGCCCCCAGGGCTCCTATAGCCTGAGAAATTATGGAAGGTCCCTTCTGATTCTCTTTCTCTACCCATTATGCAGCTGGAAGGTTTTCTGACAAATCCTTTGATGGTATTTATTCACCCAACTTGTTTTTCTCACATAGAAGTACATAATGTATTGTAGTATGTTGACATTATATAAATGTTCTCTTTTGGGGTGTATTCAGGTTGCCATTTTGTTTTGAGAAGACCACCAGTTTCCCCAACCCATGACCAATAATCTACATGCCTTTCTTGGACATGTACAGTACATCACCTCCAACATTCAATGACAGATTATCGAAAATCAATGACTTGATTTTTCAGTACTGTCCAGACATGGTATTCAGCAGTTTCTGACCAGTTCTGGAGAACTGGTAGCAGAAATTTTGAGTTCAGAGAACTGGTAAATACCACCTCTGATTGGCCCTGCCTCCATCTATCCTCTGCTGCCCGAATCCCAGCTGGAGGAAATGGGGATTTTACAGTATCCTTCCCCTGCCACGCCCACCAAGCCACATCCACCAAGCAACGCCCACAGAACTGGTACTATTTTTTTTAATTCCACCACTGCTACTGTCCCATGAGAAATTAAGCAAAAGAGATATGCTCTGACATCTGATAGAAGAATAATGCCTGGATAGGCATTAGGGAAGAAAATGGTAAGTGAACACCTGTCTTCCCTAGACGAGTTCAAATCACCAGGACCGGATGGATTACACCCCAGGGTTTTGAAGGAACTGGCAGACGAGATCTTAGAACCACTGAACAATATCTTTCAGAGATCCTGGAGAACTGCCAGAGGACTGGAAAAAAGCTGATATGGTTTCCATCTTCAAAAAAGGAAAAAAAAATAGATCCAGGAAACTACAGATCTATCAGCCTGACCGCAATACTGGGAAAGATTCTGGAAAAGATAATCAAGCAATGAATTAGCAAACACCTAGAAGTAAACAAAATAATAGCCAAAAGCCAACATGGGTTTGCCAAAAACAGATCATGCCAGACTAATCTTATTGCATTCTTTGACAAAGTAACAAAATTAGTGGACCAGAGGAATGCCATCAATATAGTTTACTTGGACTTCAGTAAGGCATTTGATAAGGTAGACCATAACTTACTACTAGATAAAGTAGAAGAATGTGGGCTAGACAATATCACCACCAGGCGCATGGAATGCTGTAACCTTCCCACCAAAGGTGGTTCCTATTTTTCTACTTGCATTTTTACATGCTTTCGAACTGCTACGTTGGCAGAAGCTGGAACAAATAATGGGAGCTCACTCTGTTACACGGCACTAGGGATTCGAACCACTGAACTGCTGACTTTTCTGATCAACAAGCTCAGCACCTTAGATACTGAGCCACCACATCCCTTAGTACTGGCTTAGTACTGCTTAAATGTTCACCTCTTCTACTATATTTTACAGGCTTTTATTTTTGAAATGCTTTAAACTGCTTTGCCATTTTGCTCTTTGAGATGAAAGAGAAGGAGAACAAGGAACAAGAAAGTGGGCAAAGGAAGGGAAAAAAGGAGGGAAGAAGAAAAAGGAAGAATGGGGCTCACTGTTGTTATAATAAACAAACCAGCAAATGTTCACAAAAGGTCATTGAATACAGGAAGCTGCCTGTTAGGTTCTGCGGCCTGACAATATTTGCTTTGGAAAGTAGTAGCTCACATTCACACATGCTGCCTGATAGTTTGACCTTGTTATGTGACAACGCCTAGCTGAACCTTGATTGATTTCAAAGGTAGACCTCATTAATTCTGGTTGTGAGAGAGCATTCAATTTGTCCATGTGTTCACCAGGAGTTGACCTCAACTCAGAAGAGACTGTATTTTTGGCTTTTCTGATCCTTTTAGATGGTGACACCAAAGATTGCATCTCTGATCTTTGCAAGGGAAATCCTCCATTCTACTACTGAATTGCATTGCTCTATTGTTGGTTGCAGATCCATCCAAATTTTCAGATATTGTTTTTTATTAAAATAGTTTTTTAAATCAATTTACAAAGCTTATGTTGTAAAATATTTTAAGCAATTCCTATATTAAGACAGAATTAGCAAGAACAGACTATATGCAAACCCGAAAGTATTGAATAGAATCTAACATACTAAAACCTTGAGTTATTTAATTGCTACTCTATTCAGTGAATACTGAAACATAGAATACTATATTCTAAATAGATTACAAATATTAAGATAGATCTAATTGGAATAAACATAAATGCTATGTTGCTACAATGGCTCTATAATAGCAGTTCTCAATCTGTCCACAAAAGATTCACAATCTTTTGTCCACAAAATCAAAGTTATTTTCATACCAAGAGATTTTTTTTTCTTTTTTTTTGCCTTGTTAATGTTCATTCTCTCTCATTTTTTCAGGACTTTCCCATGGTGCCTTAGATAAATCAAGGCAGTGGTACCAGTTTTCACAGCAGTCAAGATGTAATAAAATTAACAATATTTATTCTTAATTTCATTACATCTTTACTGCAGCACAATGTCTTTTTAATATATTTTATGATGAAAGGAGACGTGTGCATAAAGCATTTTTGCTGCATATCAAAATGTGATGGTTGTGTCTAGGAAAAGTGCTCGTGTGACTGACTTGCAAGCCAAACTAATTGCTTTTTCATGGAATACTATTTTTACTTGAAAGAATGACCATCAAACTATGGCTGTTCAGGCAAAGTATTCGCTATGGAATATCATTCTGGCCAACTAAAGATAGAAAACACACTCTATGTTCCATGTCTTGTCCTTTCTTTTAATATTGATGCAGATTTAATTCAATCTTTATTTTTTAATCCTCAAAAACATACTGTAATGTTGTTGTTGTTTTTTTAATCAAAGGAAACTGCAGAGGTCCCCATTAGAACAGAATGCAGACATAAGGGACAGTAATATTTTTTCATTCAAGTTTCAAAATCCAAAAAGACATTTGACTAAAGTCCTATGTTAACACAACTGGTTCACTGGCTAGGAGCTCCTTTGAGACTTTTGTCTTGTGATCTTCCCATAGAAGAAGATTCCCTTTTACATGCAGGGAAAGATTTCCAAGTCAGAATCAGACCACATTCAAGTTCAGACATGCTCAAAGATTTTGTTCATGAGGGTCAATTCCATTTAGAACACAGGACATAGAATGTAGGGCTGGAAGGGATCTTAGAAGTCTTCTATTTGCCTTAAACCCTCCCAGTCAAATGTCTGTCCCGTCTATTTTTGAAAACCTTCAGTGACGGAGCACCCACAACTCTAGGAGGCAAGCCGTTCCATTGGTTAATTGTTTTCATTATTTAAAGATCTGTCTTTAATAAGCTTTCACTCACTACTTCTTGTCCTAACCTCTATTTACTTTAGAGAATAAGTCAAGCCCCTCTTTTCTGTGACAATACTGGAAGACTGTTATCATGTGCCCCCCCCCCCCAATCCTTGTCTTTGATAGGTTAGGCATACCTAGCTTCCTCAACTGTTCATCATGTGATTACCATGATGCTCCTTTCTGGGGTCTCAACATCATTTTGTATCTTGGTGCCCCCACAGCAGGACTCAGTATTCCAAGTGTAGCCTCACTAATTCAGTATAGGGTGATACTATCATTTTCATGATCTTGATGCTTTTCCTCTGCTGATGCAGCCTGGGACTTCATTGGCGTTTTTGGCAACAGCAGCACACTGCTGGTTCATACTTAAGTGGTTGGTTCCATTGGTAACACAATCAGTGGTAGTGAGTGTAAGATTTGCTCTCTGTTATATACAGTAGCCTGCCCTGCCATTTTACCACAACCCCACCAACACTCTCTAGCCCTGGTGATGTTTCCTGGTTGGGTAATACAACATCTGAAAACAAACCACCACGCTGAGAAAGCACAAAGGATATCATAGTTCAAGCCTAAGCTACAGTTACTAGCTTATATTGAAGAGAGAGAAAAAAGGATTGGCTGAATGTCTCTTCTTCCTAAAGACAGGAAGGAAAAAAAAAGGCTGAGAATCCTTGAATAATTGGATTAAATCTCTTTTAGTTTACAAAACATTTTTGAGAGAAAAGGCAACTTCTACTGGCATTTGCTGATACAAAGGCCTACAGACAGTGGTGGGTTTCAAATAATTTAACAACTGGTTCTCTGCCCTAATGACCAGCTGGGTAGGTGGAGCTCAGTGGTCATGTGACTGGGTGAGTGTAGCCAACTCAATGTCACGCAATGTCACTCATGCTGATGGGCGCTTCGCCTTAGCTGTTACAATGTAATAAGGGTTAACAGTTTCTGTAAGCAGGACAATAAAGATCAGGCTAGAAACAACACCAGAATGTTTCCTTCCTGCCTTTCTTACAGGATTAGCCCTGTAAAGTAGAAAAAAAACCCAAAAGATTTCTTCCAACAACTGGTTCTCTGAACTGGTTAGGAAGTTAAGAAGAGGTTCTCCCCAATAGGTGCGAACTGGCTGAATCCCACCACTGCCTACATCTATATTGAAACTGAAGTTCCCAAAACTTTTGGGAGTGTCCCAGTTCATCTGCATGGAGTCATGCTGGGAATATCTAGGCAAGCCACAGTTTGTGGGGAACTGGGATAAGCGATGCACCACCCTGACTTTGCAGCCACCAATGTTTGCGCCCAGCATTACTGGATTCATGTAGCTTCATCCTTCATTTTCTCACCCAAAACCCTTTGGCACTGAGCCCCACCTGACATCCTTTTCGTGCATTCCACATAATGATAATGGATCTTGTAATAGATCTTGTAATATCATTTCTTGATTCCACTTTAATGCAAGCTTTGTTACTGTTGCTAAGAGGTGAGATAGGGGGAAAGAGAATACCTTTTAAGTTTTGCCGAAGAAAATCAGCAGTAATGCCACTTTCAATTTAGCGAGGCAGGCTAAGTGGATTAATCGGGATCCCTGGCAGATAAATGAGTGGTGGGGATGGTTTATGTCTGGTGGAGAGAGTGAATTCATTCTTGACATAGCCTTAAAAATGGATTCTTAATATCCACCGTTCTCGTCAAGTTAAAGAGACTCTCACATTTTGCAGTGACACAAAGGAGCTGAGAAGTCCTGAGTCAGGCTGTGTTTAATCCTCTTAGAATCATGTCAGGCCACATATTTGCACAGTAGACTTTCTTTGACCTCTGTAAATGACTAACAACACCTTGGTCAAGAACATTTGAATTCAGTTGATAGTAATAGCAATAGCACTTAGACTTATTTACCGCTTTACAGTGCTTTAGAGCCCTCTGTAAGTGGTTTAACAGTTTCAGCAAAGGAAACAGTTTACAATACTAGCAATATGCGTGTAATGCACATTCAGTATATTGGTAGAGGTACAGACATTGTCAGTTTTGATATATTTAAATGGCAATCTATATTCGGTGGAAACTGGGAAAACAGACTGGATAACCATTTGACTGGGCTGGCATGAGGCTCCTGCCATGAGCAGGGGTTGGATTAGAAGACCTCTGAGGCCCCTTCTAGCTCAATAACAATAGCAATAGTATTTAGACTTATATACCGCTTCACAGTGCTTTACAGCCATCTCTAAGCATTTAGAAGTCAGCCTCTTGCCCCCAACAATCTGGGTTCTCATTTTACTGACCACAGAAGGATAGAAGGCTGAGTCAACCTTGAGCCAGTGAGACTCAAACTACCAAACTACTAGCAGCCAGCAGTCAATAGAAGTAGCCTGCAGTACTGGACTCTGTCCTCAACTGTTTTCCTGTTGAGCCCGAAATTGACATATGTCTAGCCATTTTATTTAGCTCTCTATTATACTCATTTATTCTTTCTCTTTCTCTTTACTATGATGATTGTTTTAGCAAGGTGAGCTTCTTTCCCATGGGAACAGAGGCTGTCCTTGCTGAAAGCTGGAGGTGGAGTTGAAGACACAGGGCAATGATGATTCTTGCTTTTATTGGGGATTGTGACTTTGGTGGGATGTTTCTAATTTTCAATATTATGTGGTGTAATTCCAGTTTGTGTCATATCCGGGATTACAACAGACTTTGCCAATTTGACGTCTATCTCAATAAAAAGGAATGTGTTTTGTAAGATGGACTTTGCATATTTCTTTTGAATGGGTTCCATCACTTGGAAACCTGACACCTCCTCTATCTCTCACTCAATTTCTGCATCCTAAGATCATCCATAGCATCTCCAAGTAGAACATGGAGTTCATTATTCAGCACTGTGAAAGCACCAGGTTGAGACTTAACAGCTGATCACCACGATGTAGAAAAGAGGTGGAGACTCTAGAAAGAGTGTAGAGAAGAGCAACAAAGATGATTAGGGGACTGGAGACTAAAACACATGAAGAACGGTTGCAGGAACTGGGTATGTCTAGTTTAATAGAAAGAAGGACTAGGGGAGACATGATAGCAGTCTTCCAATATCTCAGGGGTTGCCACAAAGAAGAGGGAGTCAAGCTATTTTCCAAGGCCCCTGAGGGTAGAATAAGAAGCAATGGGTGGAAACTAATCAAGGAGAGAAGCAACTTAGACTTGAGGAGACATTTCCTGACAGTTAGAACAATTAATCAGTGGAACAGCTTGCCTCCAGAAGCTGTGAATGCCCCAACACTGGAAGTCTTTAAGAAGCTGTTGGATAGCCATTTGTCTGAAATGGTATAGGGTTTCCTGCCTAGGCAGGGGATTGGACTAGAAGACCTCCAAGGTCCCTTCCAACTCTGCTATTGTATTGTATTGTAAGATAGCAAATGTTTCCTTCCTTTGAAAGCTAAAATTGAAAAAAAAATACAACAGGCTTAATCCTCAGCATTTCTCAGTAGGCTAGAAAACTGGAGATTTCACGTAGCATGTTCAATAAAATATGGTGGTTTAGCTTGTGGTTTTGAGTGTTGTATAAACCCAATATATTAGCTGGAATTGTTAGTTAATGATTCAATGGATTGAGAGAACGTAGGCAATTGTGCTAATTTGCATTGGGCTAAACCATTTCTCAGTTAATTTACTGTATGAACCAGAGGTGGCATTCAGCAGGTTCTGACCTGTTCTGGAGAACCAGTAGTGGAAATTTTGAGTACTTTGGAGAACTGGTAAATACTACCTCTGATTGGCCCCATCCCCCATCTATTCTCTGCCTCCCGAGTCCCAGATGTTTGGGGGGAAATGTGGATTTTGCAGTAATCTTCCCCTGGAGTGGGAAGGGAATGGAGATTTTATAGAATCCTTCCCCCGCCATGCCCACCAAGTCATGCCATGCCCACCTAGCCATGCCCACAGAACCCATAGTAAAAAAAAATTGAATCCCACCACTGGTGTGAACCCATTCAACACTGACAATATTAGCCATGCTGGATCAATGCTCTGGCATTTTGGCCATGATTAGATAGCCATGTTTGGGAAATATCTTATTTGCCAATAGTATATGATCATACTGTATATCATATGGAAGGAAGGAAGGAAGGAAGGAAGGAAGGAAGGAAGGAAGGAAGGAAGGAAGGAAGGAAGGAAGGAAGGAGACTCACAGAACCAAAAAGGCAATAGTATTTCAATAAATTTTGATATTTACGAACAACACAACTATCTGAAAGTCAAGAAAACATTACAATGATTACAATTCCCTTGGTGTGTTTGTGTTTGTGTTTGTGTGTGTGTGTGTGTTAAACTTTAGACAAAGGCTCAGAGGTGTGTATGTGTGTGTGTGCATGAGAAAGAGCCTGCCTGCCTGCCTGCCGGCCTGAATTTACTGTGACAAGACAAGCTGAATTACTCTGGCCACAGAGATGTGCTCATTTTGGCCAGCCTTAAAACACCTCTGCAAGTAAGTTACCTGCCACTGTTCTAATGGAGATTATTTGTGGCTAACTCAATTCCACCCTGCAGAATTATGGGTACATCAGTGCATTTTATTAGAAGTCTTTCTTTTCTGCACATTTAAACCACTGCTTCAGAAGATCTTGAGAACAAAAGCGATAAAAACAGCCCTCTGTTATTCAATCCTCCACCTCAGGTACACAGGGCATATATATATGACTTACTCCATGGAGTTCCTTTATTATCTCTACCATAACAGTTGAGTGTGTTTTTTTAATTAAAATGGACACATCCAGAGCAAAAAATGACGTCAATAACACATCATGGGTCAGAGAGCAAAACTAACACAAACACTTTCTGTTCATGGTTTAACAGTAAGCATGGTGGATTGAAGGTACATTTGGGTACCAGAGTGAAAGTTAGGCAAATATTTTTTGGATGTATCACCTTTCTGAATGGGTCTTCTAAAGTTGAATCACCTGGTCTTATATAAAAAATAGAAGAGCTGAATTTTCTTCAGTCTTTCATTCAGAATGATATTTTTAAGGAGAGTGTCATAAGTTTCAGTTCTTTGAATTCTCTGTTGCCTTTTACACCAGAGATGGTATTCAGCAGGTTCTGACCAGTTCTGGAGAACCAGCAGCAGAAATTTTGAGTAGTTTGGAGAACCAGTAAATACCGCCTCTGACTGGCCCCGCCCCATCAATTCTCTGCCTCCCGAGTCCCAGCGGAATTGGGAGGGAATGGGGATTTTGCAGTATCCTTCCCCTACCATGCCCACCAAGCCATGCTCACAGAAATGATAGTAAACAAATTTGAATCCCACCACTGTTTTTCACTACTGAAATGAGTATGGAACTATGGATGTATATGTCTCTTTCTCTTTTTCACTCCCTCTACCTTCACCATAATGTATGTATATGAATCAGTAACAGAAGGAAAGAAATTACCTCCACTAGGCCAATAAGATCCCATAGATTAGGCCTCCTCCGAATCCCATCAGCCGGCCAATGTCGACTGGCAACCACCTGGAGGAGAGCCTTCTCGGTGGCTGCTCCGACCCTTTGGAAGGAACTCCCCATGGAGATTCGTACCCTCACCACCCTCCAGACCTTCCGCGTAGCCCTTAAAACCTGGCTGTCCCGACAGGCCTGGGGCTAAAGACTTCAACCCCACTCGAATAGTATGACTGTTGCGCTTTTTAATGATGTATTGTCTTCATGTTTGTAACTTGTTTGTCCTTCCCTTCCCCTTGAATTATGAGCCGCCCTGAGTCCCCTCAGGGAAAAGGGCGGCATACAAATAAAGTAATCTCAATCTCAAAAATGAACTCACAAAATTCAAAAACAGCATTCGTGAATTCTGGCATCATTATTTCAGAATATCTATAGAAGACTGAATGATCTGGTCCAAACTGGACAACTGGTGAAATACAAGTATGGCAAAGCTAGCAGGAAAGACAGAAAGAGAACAAGAGGAAGGATGGAAAAAATCCAAATCAGGGATCAAACTATAGATTAAGGAAGCACTCATTCTGGTCCAAAATATTCCTACGAAGCAACATAATCCATTTTGGACCACATTGATTTTTTGTCTACATTGCATATTTCAGTAACTCACATGCGAGGTAACAAAGATATGGGTCACTGCTATGTTATTTTGGCCCAAAATTGATATACCAGCAGAGATTGAGAAAAGGTCTCCTGATATGAGCTCTATCCTGATTCTGCCAGCTCTTCTATGAGTTCTTTATTCAGATCTTAGATCTGCTGCTTAAAAAAGGAGCATTAGTTTAGTTTTAGTTTATTTTATTGTCATTGCACATTGTGCAATGAAATTAAAACTTCAGTGTACATTATAACTATAAAAATAAAAATACAAACACACATACTTCACATGCTATATAATTGAAATTGAAAACTCAATATTGCATTAATATTGCACTATACCGTAGAATTCAATATAGTTACTGCCTGAGTATTGAGTATGACCAAATCTAGAGTCAAATATGAAGCCAGATAAATCACCAACAAATGGAAGCTGTGGCTTACAAAGAATGTTTGATCAAGGCCCACCCAGGTTATGCTTGACATTGGAAAAGAGTGATGGAATCTCATCTCCATCTGGGTAGTCCTAAGGAGCTTTTGAGCACTTAACAATAGCATTTCTCTATTCTAAATTATTTACAAAGAAGCATGAACAAGGAAACTCAAGGCAAATTGGTACCTGTAAGTCATCAGGTACAGCCCCCCCCCCCCCCTTGGAGGTTACCTTCTTCAGTAAGTATAATTTCTAATGGAAATATCAGCTGAAATAAGAAGCCAACCTTGGGACTAACCTTGAGTCACACAAATAATGGTTCCTCCTTTCACTGAACCAAGTGGCCAAAGTGGCATTTCATAGCTTCTTGGGGAGAATCACATGGCCCCAGCATTCCCACACAAGGTATTTCTAGTGGTGAGGTGTCATTTTTATGCAAAGGTAATATTGCCTTTAATATTTTAGGAAATATTTAAAAGGCATAATATTTCCCCTACAAAGAGAAGTAGAAACACAGAGAGGTGGAGTGAAGAAATATCCAGTTGAAGAAACTTCCAGGATGGCTACTTAGGTTGTTAAATAAATATTGTCATTTTCTTAAAACATTGAACTAAGTAATTACAAGTTCTCACTGTCAGGCCTGCAGCCGTTTTTTTGGGGGGATCTTTAGCCTGCCACACTAATATTCTGTTCTATTATTCTGTTTCATTAGTAGGGAATTGGCAGGGGAAATAGTAAGGAGTAGAATGTGATGTTGTCAAAATAAAATTCCTTTTTAGAATCCAAGGTCATCCTTTGTCTCGACACCTCTGCACCTGACCGGAACTGGATGCATGAAACTGCCAGCATGGCAGTGGGATATTGGACCAAGTGATGGATTTGTGGGTGTGGGGGCAAGATCTTGAACTTTCAACTGGGTGAAGAAAACTGGGAAGCTTTCAGATTTGGGTTTTCCCAGACGTGCCAACATGGCTCTCTTAATAAATTGGAACTTTGAGCAATACTTTGCCTCAGACTCTGATTTAATTTTGGATGTTATTTCAACCCTGACACTCACAGCTTTACAGTGCCTGGTATCTCTCTCTCTCTCTCTCTCTCTCTCTCTCTCTCTCTCTCTCTCTCTCTCTCTCTCTCTCTCTCTCTCTCTCTCTCTGTGTGTGTGTGTGTGTGTTTTTTTTTGTGTGTTTGTACATGCATGTATGCCAGGCTATATTAAATGAAAGTTCCCGTAGCTATTTTAACTGCTTGATCCATGAAGGGCAGGTCTTTCTTAAGTTCTTCTTCTGACCTTTAAGCCACTGGAGTCTCCCCCTCTTCTTGTCTGATTGTTTCCTAGGCAGCATTCTCCTCCTCAATCTCCAAGGTCATCCACCCATTCCATTACAACAAATGGATGTAAAGCAATCTTTATTTGAGTAAAGAAGATGACATTGATGGGGACATTCAGGAAGGATTACCTAGACAAAAGGGGCTGATTTTATTTTTTTAAAGTCCAGAGTAATGAGATAATTTTCAGAAGTGGCTCTGTGTCAGGTACAAACCACAAGAGCACTCATGAATAGTCTCAAGCAGACGCTTTATTTTAAATCACGTATGTTACAAGAATCTTGCCAGATGGGCTGCATCCCCTTGGGAACAGTCAGATAAAACTTTTAGAGGAGGAGATTAAACCTGGCCAGCTGGAGATTCCACCACACCCAAGTGGAGATCTCCCTGATTTCCTGGAGTATAAGGGAGAGGGGAAAACAATCAGATTTGCAAGATTCTGTTATTGTGGCCATTCTCAATAAAAGTAGTTTTAGCCATTCTGTGGAGTTGGTTGCTTGGCTTGTAGTGGGACCGACACATATGAGGAGATGTGCCAGGCTGTCTGCAGAGGCAACTGTTTCCCTGCAGAATAGAAGAGAGTTCCTCTCTAACCAATTTACTATCCTCCTATGGCCAATTAGCTTGAGAGAGCAGACATGCTGAATGCCCTTACAAAGGAGCTTTTTTCCAATGCAGAAGCAGGCACAATATGTTAATCTCTTTATTAGCAGTGTTAGTTATCAGCAATTCCATAGCTCCCAGCTGTGATTATCATGATGCTGCAGTCAGGTTTTCACAAAAATGACCAAAATTAGCTACAGCACAGATGAACTTTTCCTCCTCTTTCGATCAATAAAAAACCATTAAAAATCCTCTTGGAGCTCCAGACTGGCTTTTACTGCCAGGTATTTGGTATGTACACACACATATACACAGGATTTGTGTCAAATTCCATTAAACTAAAACAGCACATTTTGCAGCTGGAGATCAAGTGTTTAGACACTTAAGTACTACTTCAGTACAAAAGCAAACATTGTTTTGAGAAGCGTGATGATGGAGATGATGATTATTTCCTCTGCCAATTAAAAAAAAACACAAATTAATCTTTACTTGCCTTGAAATGAAGTTGCGTAGTGAAACAAAGTAACTTTAAACATGGCCAGGTAAATGTTTCAAGATGTAGGGCATGAAAGAGATGACCATAATATAATTTCCTAATGTCCACTACTGGATTTCCCACTTGAAACCAATTTATGTTTCTGGAAATATCTGATCTCCATAGGCGGAGCTCCATAGGATCTCCATTTTATTTTCAAAATAAAAATTGTGGGTGATTGCAAGTAGTTCCTTTTGGAAAAATGGACCACCTGCTCAGATTAAAAGGAAAAGTGAAATACATTAGGGTGTCTTGGAGCATTCTGTTATAGATTTAGAATGGGAAGTCAAGAAACAACTTTATTGTCAAGACTTCTGCAGCTTGGCAAGATCAAGGAAGGGAGAATTATTTAGTCTGCAACCCTGCCCCCCCCCCCAAACAAGCCTCTTGAATTAGGAAAAGAAAAGCTCATCTAGCTAAACGGAGTCCATGAAGGATTGCAGGTAAGGTAAAGGTTTCTCTTGCACATATGTGCTAGTCATTCCTAACTCTGGGGGGTGATACTCATCTCCATTTCAAAGCCGAAGAGCCAGCACTGTCCGAAGACGTCTCTGTGGTCATGTGGTCGGCATGACTAAACACCAAAGATGCACAGAACGTTGTTACCTTCCCAACAAAGGTGGTCCCTATTTTTCTACTTGCATTTTTACATCCAACTGCTAGGTCGGCAGAAACTGGGACAAGTAACGGGAGCTCACTCCATTACATGGCGCTAGGGATTCAAACTGCTGAACTGCTACCTTTCTGATTGACAAGCTCAGCGTCTTAGCCACTGAGCTATCACATCCCTTCGATTGCAGGAGATGGGGTCAAACAGTGAAGTCCATCTGCCACTCCCTTGGAATATGTTAGCAATACTTCTCTCATTATTACTCTCATTATTAAAATGGCGATGGTTTATCCCTGATATGCCAATGGTTTATCCCTGATATAGTCCAGTAATAGCTACTGTAAAGGCTGTTACACTCTACAACTGTGTTTTTCAACTTTGGCAAATAAGATGTATGGACTTCAACTCCCAGAATTCCCCAGCCAGCATGCTCTACAGTCTATAAAAAAATCTTGTTCTCACCATTGTGGAGAAGAGCTCTCTCCAAGCTACTCATTATGGGAAATTATATTTGAATACTCTTGGAAATCAAAATTCCTAGTGCATATCCCTTTGGTAACAAACCTTGCAATAAAATTAGATGCATTCTAGACCTAACCTCATTAAAAAAAAATCTACAATATAGTTCTTGTAGTCATAGTTCATTCCAGGATATATTTCTGTTATTTAAAAGATTAATGTTACTGGATTAAGATTTCACCCTCTTCCACCCCCTCAACTATATCTATATCTACACACGGAAGAGATACAATAGCTTATTTGATTTTTCACACATATATGCATACATTAAGTGCATACGTAGACACATACCTGTCACTCAAACAAGATGTGTAATCTATCATACTATCCCTTTGGAATCAATTATTCCAAATTTGTTAAGAATGACACCAATAAAGCTGTGTTAAACATTAACAGATCTCCCATCAAGTGACTTGTAATTCAAGGTTTTCAGAAAATCCCAAAGTAGAACAACTTCTATGATCATTTATGGTTATTCTGCTAAGTGCAGATATACATAAGAAACAATGAATTACAAAGAAAAGCTAAAAAAAAATCTTTTTTGTTGTTTCAAGAGAGCTCAGCAAAGAGCAAGTCCATGACATTTATATATGATTATTAGTATTTTTTAAAAGTTCAGCCTTTCTATGGGAGATAACAAAAACAAATGAAGTATGCAGACAAAGTATTTTTTTAATAATGAGAGAAGTCCAATGGGAGAAAGGAGGCGGAAGAGAGGATAAACTCTAAATGCCACCTGGTTTTTTTTGTCCCAGGTAGGCGGCTCTGCCTCCTTGCCCGGCTTTAGACCTCACTATAATTAAAACAATTCATACAAACCAATGTGCTTTTAAAACCCTTCAGATGGACCATGAAACCGCCAATAATTCTCGGCAAAGATTACATTGCGTTTATTGTCAGTGAAAGAACCTCTAAGAGGCAAATAAGGAAACATTCTGACCAAGACTGGAAACCTTATACAAACTTTTTGCTGAAAGAAGAAAGGGATGAAACAATGTATTATGGGTTATGAACAATGGTGGGATTCTTTTTTTTTTTACCGGTTCTGTGGGCGTGGCATGGCTTGCTGGGTGTGGCATGGTTTGGTGGGCGTTGCGTGGCTTGGTGGGGGTGGCATGGCTTGGTGGGTGTGACAGGTGAAGGATACTGTCAAATCTCCATTCCCTCCTCACTCCAGGGGAAGGTTACTGCAAAATCTCCATTCCCTCCACACTCCAGGAGAAAGTTACTGCAAAATATCCATTCCCTCCCCACTCCAGGGGAAGGTTACTGCAATATCCCCATCCTACTCCCCCACCCCCGATCAGCTGGGCAGGGCAAGTCAGAGGTCATATTTACTGACTCTCCAAATTACTCAAAATTTCCACTACCGGTTCTGGTTAGAACTTACTGAATACCACCTCTGGTGTAAAAGGCAACAGAGAACTCAAATAATTGAAACTTATGATACTCTCTATCATTCTGAGTGAACGACCATAGAAAATTCAGCTCTCCTATTTTTTATATAAGACCAGGTGATTCAAATTTAGAAGACACATTCAGAAAGGTTTTTTTTTTTCTTTTTTTAATTTGTCTTTTATTCTATGAGAAGGATCTCTCTCTCTCTCCCCCTCTCCCTCCCTCTCCCTCTCCCTCTCCCTCTCCCTCTCTCTCTCTCTCTCAAACTTCTGTAGAATTATATAGTCACACATCAAACCCTCATTCATAATTGGCAATATGCGGTCGTTAAAAGATGAAATGCAATCCACAGCATTTCCCCCCCCCCATATGTTTCCATCTTCCTGTAATTTTAAATGTGAGATTAAGAAAGCATTACAGGGAGTTTTCATATTACCTGTAAAATGGAAATTAAATAATTTTCCTTCCTAGCGTGGGGATCAGGATGGAAAAGAAAATTAATCAAGAAGTTCAATTTATCCCACACACTATCATTCCTTGTCTGAAAACTCCTAAATTGGTGATCAAATTATATATTACCATAATATTCCTTTTTCAGGAAAAATTGATCATGTAAGCAAGCTCTGACAGGGGGATTCCAAAAAGACAATGAAGAAAAGTCCTGTAAGTTGGTCCGCTTTTCTCCTGGATTTGTCACTCAGTTCAATGATAAGCACAACGGGGGGGAATACATAGTTATGTTTTCATCCTCTCCCTCCTCCCCAAGAGCTCCTCCAGGTACTACAGTTTGTCTGATACATAATCATCCCATTGCATTATTCAAAGATTACAAGCGCTAGTGCAGAGCACTTGAATACAGCAAAAGCACTTACCACAATTAAGTGCTGAGCAAAGACGCCATTGCCAATTTCCTGTATTCACTGGCTGAGTTTGTCTGACTCACTGCCTCTTCTCCTGGGCTGCCTTTGTCTGAGCTATTTAACAGGATATTTTACCTGCCGCTGGGTAACCTTCAAATTGTCAGGCTGCCCTTCAACATCTTACACTTTATGCTTAGACTTCTTCGGGCTGCCAAAGCAGAGTGCCAACTAGGCCTCTAAAGAGGTCCTTAACATGAATTAAATGGAGAAATAGAACAGCCCCACAATGAGGCCAAGGTCTGATCCAGTACTATTTCTCACTGCAGGCAACCAGATGCCTCTGGGATGCTCAGAAACAAGAGATGGAGGGACACACTCAGCCAATCGGGTTGGAGACATTGGTTGGATGATTAGCGGACTGGAGGCTAAAACATATGAAGAACGGTTTCAGGAACTGGGTATGTCTAGTTTTATGAAAAGAAGCACTAGGGGAGACATGATAGCAGTGTTTCAATATCTTAGGGGCTGCCACAAAGAAGAGGGAGTCAAGCTATTCTCCAAAGAACCTGAGGGTAGGACAAGAAAGAATGGGTGGAAACTGATCAAGGAGAGAAGCAATCTAGAAGTAAAGAGAAATTTCCTGACAGTTAGAATAATTAATCAGTGGAACAACTTGCCTCCAGAAGTTGTGAATGCACCAACCCTGGAAGTTTTAAAGAAGATGTTGGGTATCCATTTGTCTGAAGTGGTGTAGGGTTTCCTGTCTAGGCAGGGGGTTGGACTAGAAGATCTCAAAGGTCCCTTCCAACTCCGCTATTGTATTCTATTCTTGGCAGGATTAGAAATATGTGTAGCTACATGTCCCTAGTCCACCTCTGTTCCTAATCCATCCTTAGTCATCTTTTTTTCCTAAGTTAAGAGTCATATTCATTAGCCTTTTCTTATAAGGAAGATGCTCAAGTTCTTGATATATATATTAGTAAAACTCTTCTGCTTGATTATTGTAAACTTCAACTGGATGAAACAGCACATTGCAGGACAACAATTTTGAATCAACATACCTCAAATGAGTTAACTTAAAGGATATGTCCAGAATCCAGGATCAATGGGATTGACATTTGGCAAAGTTGTGTATCCATCAGTCATGCATTGTTACTGACATCATTTACTAACTTGTTTTGCATTTGTGCATCTGAAAGTTTCCATCCTACCTTCATCTCTCTCATCTCCCCTATCCTGGTCAGGATATGCATACATGCAATATTTTTGCCCACCTCTAGTACTAACTGTACTCTCCCACCTCATCAATCTCCTCAAAGTCTCACAGTCTTTGTTTATGCTTCCCAGATCTTTCCAATCAGTAAGAGTTTCAGTAAAAAAAAAAGTATTTTTTTTTCATATTTGAAATATTAGCAATTGTAATGAATTCATTAAACTGGTTTTCCCAGTTGCAATGTATGGCTGTGAAAGTTGGACCAAAAGAAAGGCTGAGCGGCAAAGAATTGAGGCCTTTGAACTCTGGTGCTGGAGAAGACTCCTGTGAGTCCCTTGGACTGCAAGGCGATCAAACCAGTCAGTCCTAGAGGAGATCAACCCTGACTGCTCTTTAGAAGGCCAGATCCTGAAGAGGAAACTCAAATACTTTGGCCACCTAATGAGAAGAAAGGACTCCCTGGAAAAGAGCCTCATGCTGGGAAAGATTGAGGGCAAAAGAAGAAAGGGACGACAGAGAATGAGGTGGCTGGATGGAGTCACCGAAGCAGTCGTCGTGAGCCTAAATAGACACCAGAGGATGGTAGAGGACAGGAAGGCCTGGAGGAGCGTTGTCCATGGGGTCACGATGGGTCACACATGACTTCACAACTAACAACAACAACAATGAATTCATTGTTTATTATTCATAGTACTATTGGTAAAAGTAGTTTTATTCAAGTTATTTTCATATAATAAATGCTTGGGAGTTGACAAACAATCTGAAAGTTTATGAAGGGTTTTATGAGGTAAAGAGTTTAGGCAATCCTGTATTAGATCAAGAAATGTGTTTTTCATTAACTTATATTGGCATTCACAAATAACAATTCCTTTAACATTCCTATGTGCTGTCAGTCATTGTTCATGTTATGACAATGGTATGAACATGGTCTGCTTTCTTGGGAATTTGAGCTCTTGAAAATATCTGCAGCTCTAAGAGTAACATCAGCTAGTATATATAAAGACTTTTGTTGTAGTGACTGTTCTCATCAATGAGAAGTTTGACTTTATCATAATAGTCTTTTACAGAGTGCTGATTGGCAACAAAGGAAATATGGCTTCTACAAATATAAATATGATGCTTCATTCCAAGAAAAAACACAGCAGATTTCCAGGGCAAATAAATATGCTAAATCTCCTGCATCTAATCGTAGCACAGATATTCCTCTGGCTGCTTGTTGTTCCGTTCTTCAATCCACGATTAAGACAATCTTGTTGCCCTTAATATCAGTGTATTAAAGGTATTATTTTCTCCCTTACTCCAATATCTTCCAAAGGCATGTTAATACGTGTAAATTTGTTTGGCTTGGTCGCTTATTACTGTGGAGGGAAGTAAGTTTTGGCACTAGCTGGAAGCAGAGATGAAGCAGGCTAGATCAGTGATTTCATCCTGGTACAATTTTCTACCAACTCATTGATGAGTGGAACAGTTCAACTTGAGTTGAAGAGTAGGGAAATGCCTTAGGTGTATCTTAATTTCTCTAATGGTGCATTGGTATTTTGTGTGGGGAAAAATATATGCTTTTCTTCCTGTGGATTTAAAAGAGAGAGGTTTTGATGGATGCCAATTGCCACACTAGCCATATAAATAATGCCAACATCCTGGCTTAACAAGTTCAAAAATGAATTTAGTGGTCATATAGATCCCTGCTAAGCTTTCCTTGTTTGTCATCAGTTCCTTTTAATGGATTATTGTGTGGCATATTCAATGGGTATTTGGCTAGTTTTTGGCTCAGTCTATTGTGCAAATCTAGAAATGGGTTAATTCAGTAACCAGGTGAATGCCATTGCATGAACATAACTCCTGGAAGAAAATATCTCAACAAATTGACACAATTCTTTTATTTTATTTTTTCTCTAGTCTGACATTCAAAAGCATGAAATGGAAGAGGAGACAGATAACAAATTCAGAAGTATCAAGAGAGTTAAATAGCTATGTTTTCCCTTTATAATGATGAGAGCTAGAACTTTTCCGTTTCTTTAATGCATCTATCAGGAAGGTTTGGAGTGTAAACATTCCTGTTGCTATACTAGTTGATTTTTCTCCCCTACCAGAATTCCAATGCCAAATAGCCTGCCTTTCTATTCAAAGAAGATAAATATAGCAATTCAACATTTTTTTAAAAAAATAATCCACATACATGCAGTACATTGTTAATGTTTCCATAAGAAATCATAAGATATATGTTTGAGAAACCTGCTGGCCATCAATTCAGGTATTCCTTAATTTACAACCATTCATTTAATAACCTTTCAAAGTTACAATGGCATGAAAAAGTGACTTATGAATGGTATTTGCATGTATGCCTGTTGTTAAGTGAATCATGCAGTTGTTAAGTGAATTCAGCTTTCCCCATTGACTTTGCAACTCTACAATCATGTGATCAAGATTTGGGTGCTTGGCAACCAACATCTATTTACAACTGTTACCACATGCTGGGGTCCTGTGATTGTCACTTGCAACTTTCCCAGCTGCCTTCTGACAAACAGTGTCAATGGGGGAAGCTGGATTCACTTAATAACTGCATGATACACTGAACTACTGCAGGGTTTCATTTAACAACTGTAATAAAAAAGGTTGTAAAATCAGGTGTTACTCTCTTAACAATTCCTTTGCTTAGCAATGAAAATTCTGGTCCCAATTGTGGTTGCAGACTGAGCTGTAAATAAATAATATACTGCAAATTATATATTATAAATAAAAAGCAATGAAACTTTCTCATAGTTTTATGTTTTATTACTATTTTTATTTTTAAAGGCATTGTCAATATATTAGAAAAGGTTACTCCCCAAACAATAGTTTTAAAAAAAGATAATAATTTATTGGAAGTTAAGTCCCTCTTTAAAAAGCCCCCAACCCTTACAGAAATGGATGACTATTTTACTTCCTTTTAGAATTTGTTTGCACAGAAAAGACTTCATGTGGACCAGCTTTTCACCAAGGTGACTAACTATGCTGAATCAAAATATAGATTGATTGGTTGTGACATGGCACATTCTGCAGATTAGCCATTATGTGCACAACCAAAGATAGTTTATTAAAGAACCATGGTTCAATAAGTGGCCCAGGAAAGCAGACAGGGGTGGGCTTCAAAAATTTCAGCAATGGGTTCTCTGCCTGGTTGCTGGGTGGGCATGGTCCAGTAGGCCTCCTGCACCACAGAAGGTGTTCACCTTCCCCAGGCTCCTGAGGCTTTCCTTGAGCCTCTGGGAGGGTGAAAACAGCCTTCCAGAGGTCGTAAGTGAGCTGTTTCTGGCAGTCTGGAACTTCTGGAAGGCCCTCCCTGTCAGCGTTCCAAATGCCATGCAGAATTAAATCAGAGTCGAAGGCAAAACTATGTTTAAAGTTCCAATTTAATAAGACAGGTATGTTGGCATCGTGCTGTGGGATTCCAACTCTGGAAGTTACATCAGAATCCCACCCAGTTAAAAGTTCATGATCTTGTCCCCACACCCACAGTCCATCACATGGTCCAATTTTCTTCTTCCACGCTGGCATCTATGCCCAACTGCTTCTGGTCAGGTGTGAAAGTGCGGAGACAAAGGATGACCTTGGCTTCTAGTAAAGAATGAAAAACAATACATTCCACAATCCTACTCCTTCTAATCCCCCCTCCCATCAACTTTACTTAAAGAAACATCATAATGAAATAAGATAAAGTGGGGAAAGCCAAAATTCTAAAAGGAATATAAATGCAGGCCTGACACTCCCTGAGCCTCCGTGCAGGCCCTGCACTTACCTTGTATCCAAAATAGGCCACATGGAGACTCCTGGGTGGGGTGGGAGGCAGGGGTGAAATCCAGCAGGTTCTGACAGGTTCTGCGGAACTGGTAGAGGAAATTTTTAGCAGGTCTGAGAGTCGGCAAATACCACCTCTGCCTGGCCCCAGAGTGGGGTGGGAATGGGGATTTTGCAGTATCTCTCCCCTGGAGTAGGGAGGGAATGGGAATTTTATAATATCCTTCCCCTGGAATGGGATGGGAATGGAGATTTTGCAGTATCCTTCCCCTGGCATGGGATGGGAATGGAGATTTTGCAGTATCCTTCCTCTACCATGCCCACCAAGCCACACCCACACAACCGGTAGTAAAAAGTTTGAATTTCACCACTGGTGGGAGCATTCGGGCAGCAAGGGCGGGGCCAGCCAGGGGTGGGATTTGGAAGTTCTCTGAACTGGCCATAAGATTAGCTATGGGTTCTCCTGAACACAGGCAAACCCGTAGCAGCCCACCCCTGAACAAATAACCTTAGCTATTCTATCTGAAATGACCTGGGTTCAGTATCTCTGACAACAAAAGCAGCAAAATATGATGTACTAACCATAGATGCTGCCTTTTAGGAAAAAAAATGACTGAAGGAAGGAGGACAGGGAAGAAAATGAAGGCAAAGAAAGAACATAATTATTCAGATATGCCAAGTCTTCATGGTAATTTTTGATCTCTGAGAAAAACAACTTATCTTTAATCTCAGTTTGCAATCTAGGACCTAGTTTTCAGTTTTACAATTTTGTAATGTTGTTTTTGCAATTGAATATCCATTGAATATCTGCTTTAGACCAAATGGAAGCTGAAGACCAGGGAAGTATGATTGCCCTATAAAAACAGAACATCCATACATATACCTGCCACAGGTAATATACCCAGGGGTGGGCTACTACGTGTTCACTACGTGTTCATGTATGGCTGGTTCATAGAACATACAAATCCCACCCCTGGATGGCCCCACCCACCCCACCCCACCCTGCCCCTCCCAGGAGTCTCCACACAGTTCATTTTGGATGTAAGGTAAGTGCAGGGCCCATGCAGAGCCTTGGGGAGGGCAGAAAAAGGTCTCCTAGAAGTTCTGGAAGGCTGGAAACAGGCCAGTTTCTGGCCTCCAGAGTCCAGGGGAGGCAGTTTCACCCTCCCAGAGGTTCAAAGAAAGCCTCCAGAGCCTAGAGAAGGTGAAAGCACCCCCACTCCCACCATGGTGCAGGAGGCTGACTAGACCACACCCACCATGGCCCACCCAGAAACCGGGCAGAAAACCCATTGGTAAAATTTTTGAAGCCCACCCCTTAATATACCTATATGTCAGGGGTGGATTCCTGCCAGTTCTAACTTCTTCTATAGAAGAGGCTCCACCAATCTACAGTGCCATTTAGAACCGGTTCCAGCTCCCTCCCCCCGCCTGTCTGCACATCATCAAGATGAAGAGCGAGATGAGGAATTCTGGGAGTTGAAGTCCACAAGTCTTAAAGCTGTCAAGTTTGAACACCCCTGTGTTGTTTTTTTATAAAGGGTTACGAGTGCAAGGGTCTTCTAACTTGACAGCTTTAAGACTTGCACACTTCAATGCCAGAGTTTCTGAGCCAACATTTTGGTTGCTAAGCAAGAGCATTGTTAAGTGAGTTTCACCACATTTTACAAATTGGTCACGCCTACCAAGTCACATGGCTGGCAAGTCACTCCCACCCGGTCACATGGACAGCAAGCCACTCCCACAAAGCAGGCCACACCTACAGAAGAGGTTCTAAATTTTTTTGAAACCCACCACTGCTAAATATATAATACAGGTCTCAGTATACCATGTTTCCCCGAAAATATGACAGGGCCTTTTATTTTTTTGACCCAAAAAATATGGCCTTGGGCTTATTAAAGGGGAGGGCTTATTATTTTTGAGTTGCCAGGCGGCTGCTCCCTTGCGACCGGACTCCCAAAGAGCCGGGTACAGCCTCAGGGTCAAATGTTGCGCTGTCACAGCAACAACACAACAGTCATGAGGTGGCCAAACTCGCGAGCAGCCGCCCGGCAACCCCCCATTCCAGCCGGGCACAGTGCCACTGACCGATCTAGCGGTACCTGGAAGGCACCAAGCAAAGTGAGTTCCTGTTCACCACCCTCCGCCTCCTGTGGCTCATTGACTTCATGAGTGAATGAGGCTCTGCACAGCTGGAGAGGGCGATTGCACAGGTGGCTTGCAACTCTCAGGCTCACAATGCCCTTGGCTAACTCTATAGTACCAGCAGAGCCGGGGCATCTCCGCTGCTGGTGCCGTCCGCTGCTTGGGGTTTTTTTTTTTTCCGGCTTTCAAAGCATGGAGGATGGGTGCCGCTCTGGAAGTATGTTCTATGGTAGTGTACAACCATAGAGCCTACTCCCAGAGCGGCATCCATCCTCCGTGCTTTGAAAGCTAAAAAAACAACAAAACCAAGCGGCAGCCGGCACCAGCAGCGGAGATGCCCTGGCTCTGCAGAGTTAGGCAAGGGCATCATGAGCCTGTCAGACGCGTGAGTGGGGAGTGGAAAAGCCGCTCATGCAACCCCCCTCTCCAGCCAGGCAGAGCCCCATTCACTCACCACGGGGCATTCCGAAGGCAACGAGCCACATGAGCCGGAGGGCGGTGAATAGGCGCTCACGTTGCTTGGTGCCTTCTGGGTACTGCTAGATTGGTCAGCAGTGCTGTGCCTGGCTGGAAAGAAGGGTTGTCGGACAGCTGCTCATGAGCGTGGCCACCTCATAGCTGCTGTGTTGCTGCTGCGACAGTGCAACATTCGACCCTAAGGCTGTGCCCAGCTCTTCAGGAGCCCACTCGCAAGAGAGCAGCTGCCCGGCAACCCCCTTCTTCAGCTGGGCACAGCACCACTGACCGACCTAGCAGTATCCCGAAAGCACCAAGCAACGTGAGCGTCTTTGCCCCCCCCACCTCGTTCCCGCGGCTTGCTGCCTTTGGGATACCACTAGGTCAGCGAGCGGTGCTCTGCCTGGCCGGAGGGGGGGTATTCTCCAAGGGATTTATTTTTGGGGGTGGGCTTATATTTTTGCCCATGTGAAAAATCTGGCAAGGCTTTAGTTTCAGGACAGGTTGTATTTTCGGGAAAACACGGTATATATGCAGCAATTACTCTCATAAAAATTTCATTCTTGTATAAAGAAACTTTTAAATTCTTTTTTATCAGATTGAATAAGAACCACTAAAGAAAGAATGAAAAAAAAATCCAGATCATCGAATCGACCTGTGCTCTGGGCTGGAAGGAAGTAACAACCCAACTATCAAATAACTATAACAGGACACATGAACCACAAGGGACAGAACAAACTCACAGTCACCATCTCTTCAAACACACTTCACTTTTCTTCCCCTCTCTTATTTCTTGGGTTGCAATGGGAGTCCTTAATTTTGTTCCCCTAAATCTGTGACTCAAATTTTACCTCTACACCAATGTGAAAGCCTACTTATTCTCACATAGACTGTATTTATGGGAACATTTGTTGCTGCCACGAACTTAGGCAATAGATTCTGCCAGACGAACTGAAGGCCAATCTTCTAAACAACAACCATGGCAAAAATAAGGTGGGCACCTCGCCAAGAAGTTATATGCAGCCATTTTAAATATCTAGAATGAAGCTTAGATATGCTAGTCAAAATATTTTTCCTTTTATAATTCTGTCTTTAAAAAAAAAACAATCTAAAATAAACATACAATTGGCATAGTTTTTAAGGTGATATTGTTCTAGTTCAGCTTGCTTCAGTTTGCAGTGGTCAAGGACTAAGAGCTATAAAATTGCTTTACTGTAGACAACTGTATATGGAACCTTTACAGAAGCATGGTAATATTTTCTGATTGTAAGCAATAACAGTATTTCTCTGATGGGATGAAATAGATGAGATGCCCACAAATAGAATTATCTGAGATTAAATGCAGGCACTCACCTTGACATTGTCATAAATACCCTTGCAGTTTACACACACATCATTTGTGATGCACATAAAAGTGGGGGGGGGGAGATAAAAGAAGGCGCAAAGCACTGATTTCAATGGATTACACCTATTCTTTGATGCACATGATGTTACTTCTCTATTTACATTCATCTTTACAAGAGGCTGCAATCTGGTAGCATGCTAATAAATAGGTAGCATGAAAATAAACAGGCAGTTTAAATTTCATAAGAAAACAAAATACCAGTTACTTTCCAAGTGTGAGATTCAGTTACTTTTCCTGAGAGCTTCTGTTCATATTTGGAAAATATTATTCAGGCATCAACTAAACTCCAAATAACTCTAAATCAGTGTTGAGAAACACTGCTCTAAATAAACCATCATGATCCAAGAATTCACTTTGGCACTTTAGTTCAAAGTAGAGAATACAGAAGATAAAACTGCCTGACAAACCCACATACTAGCTTAAAAAAACCCTTGGAAACTGCTACCTGCACATTCTCAAGTTAGGGAAAATTGCAATAAATAGATGGTTAACTGCACCATTAACATGACATTGTTATTCAGGAAAATTGAAATTGCCTATGTGTGTGGAGTCACTAATGGAACTTTCCAGAAAATCCACAAATTAATAATACAATGCTAGCCATGCAAAATAGATCTCAGAACTCACTGATAACTTATAATTAAACATTGACAAATCAATAACCACTAGTTCAGTGGTGAAATTAAATAATAATAATAATAATAATTCCCTACTTGTTCTGAGGGTGTGGCTTAGTGGGTGTGGTTTGGTGGTCATATGATATGGGCGGGTGTGATCATGTGACCAGGTGGCTGCACAACTGACTCCCCCACTATGTAAAATCAGCTGCACTTCACATAAAATGGCCTCTGCAACAAGTAGGAACTTCACAGAGTCACAGAGAGCTCAAAAACCAACTATCACACTTTACACAAAAATAACACCAAAGCTGCACAACTGACTCATACACAATGCAAGAGTAGCTGGACTACACACAAAATGGCCCCTGCAACAAGCAGGAACCTCACAGGTAATCAGGCACAGCTGATTGTCGCACAGCTGATCATTGGAACTTTTTACTTTTTTTAGCAATTAGAAATTACACCCACATGTGTACTTGCATTTACCTGTGGTGTTCCAAATTCTCTCCAGTTGGAATCCAGTTTCCCTTCTATTTAAGCGATTCAGATAGATTTAATACATGTCAAGTGAATCACTGAATAGCAATAGCCCTTAGACTTATATACCGCTTTTTAGTGCTTTCCAGCCCTCTCTAAGCAGTTTACAGAGGCAGCATCTTGCACCCAACAATCTGGGTCCTCATTTTACTCACCTCAGAAGGATGGAAGGCTGAGTCAACCTTGAACCTGGTGAGATTCGAACTGCCAAACTGCTGGTAGCCAGTGATCAGCAGAAATAGCCTGCAGTACTGAAAATACTATTCAGAAGTAATTCCATGTGCCATTTGTCACGTTCTGAGCATGCTCAATAAAGTTTTGTTTAAGTGGGAGATACTCGACAGCTGATTGGCTTACCATCTGACAGCTCCGAGTATAAAAAGGGAGCTGTCAGATGAGAAGCCGCTGTTCCTGTCTGAAGCCGGTTCCAACTGTTAGCTGTTACATTACATGGAATAAACTTGTTAGCCTTTATTCCTGCCTCGGCCTCAGTCATTCCGGCTATAGCCCACGGTCCTAGTACACAATACCATTCTTGGTTCCTTGGACTTAACAACATTGTGTAATATCTTGGTAATAAGAATGAAGACATAGCCACTTAAGGAGTAGCATCTCTTGACCTGATTATTATTATTATTTTTTAAACTTATACCATATTTTGAGCAATTTCAATACCTCACATCTTCTTCACACCTGCCTTCTCCTCCAGTAATTTTATTTGAAAATTCAGAATGAATGAAATACCACCTAAACATCTGCCCATAAGTTGTCACTCAGCTATTACCACCACCAATTCTGACATGACTCTCCACAGGTGTGCATGATCTGCTGGTTGAAAACCTGTTGTAGGCTGCTGTGCATACAGTTCCATTGCTACCTGAACAAATGCAGACCTTCTTAATGGACATCCCTTCTTTACAGGTAAAATCCATGAGTGGGGAATGTATTTTAGTCACCCACAGAGTTCTGTCTTTCTTGGCTGGAGGTAGGAGAAAAAGAAAGGGTGGAAGTCTATAAAACAAGGCTGAAGAGAAGGGCGAGTTTATCATCCACCTCAGCAATGTCTTACACATTGGCAATAATAATAATAATAATCAGAACATCAAATTGGGGAGTTGGGGAGAAACAACCTCATAGATGACTCTCACTCTGTCAAGGAACTTGGAGTACTCATCTCAAATGATCTAAGTCCCAGAGATAACTACAACAGCATTGCCAAAAAGGCATAACGAGTTGTCAACCTAATCTTGCAAAGCTTCTTCTCTGGTAACATTGTACTGCTGACTAGGATATACAAAACCTTTGCCAGACCAATTCTCAAATACAGTTCGTCTGCCTGGAATCCACACTGTATATTGGACGTTAATACAATTGAGCAGGTCCA
Organism: Thamnophis sirtalis; assembly: GCF_051295495.1. Lineage (NCBI taxonomy): Eukaryota > Metazoa > Chordata > Lepidosauria > Squamata > Natricidae > Thamnophis > Thamnophis sirtalis. The sequence continues at coordinate 24,528,156 of NW_028261393.1, read as the reverse complement.
GAGGTATTTCAAGAGAAGAGTACTCCACTCCTCTACTCACAATAGAATCCCTTATGCTACCAAGCTCAAAATTTTGGGCTTGGACAATCTGGAACTGTGCTGTCTGCGGTTGGATCTAAACATAGTACACAAAATTACCTGCTTCAACATCCTACCTCTCAACAATTACTTCAGCTTCAACCACAATAATACACGGGCAAACAATTGAAACTCCAACTCAAGGTAAATCACCCCAAACTCGATTGCAGAAAATACAACTTCAGCAACAGAGTGTTCAACACCTGCAATGCTCTACCTGACTCCGTTGTTACAGCCTCAAACCCTCACAGCTTCAACTTCAAAAGCTGTCTACCGTGGACCTCATCCCATTCCCAAGAGGTCCGTAATGGGGATGTGCATAAGCGCACCAGCATGCCTACCGTCCTTGTCCTACTGACCCCATTTATTAATAAATAATAAATAAACCTCATATTACAATAAAACGTCTAAAAAGATGAGAAAGAGTGAGTCACTTTGCAGAGTGAGATGGATAGCATATTAAATAAGCAAACAAATGACAAAGTCTAAGTAAGTAAATTAAAGTAAATTTTACTGCAGAGGATTGCTATTTTGACATAATTTTCATTAGAATTACTTTTCTGTGTAGTGCTAAATCAGAATTAATAGTTTTCTATTTCTCTCTACAAGTTGGGAAATAAATTGCAGTTCCTACCACTCTTATATATGGTACTATGGTAATGGTGTTCATGCTTCTTTCTTTCATGTCTATAGATCATACTTTTTTCTTAGAACTCCCTTGTGCTTCTAATATTTTGAGTCAAGAAAACCACATTTATTTTGATATATTTTTTTAAAACAGTCATTATTTGGCCAAGTCTGCACTTCCATTTGTTCCTTCATTTTTAAAGTTTAAAAGGTTATTATATTGTATCATATTTCCATACCCTTTGTTAAAATGTTTGATTTTGTGCTGACAAGTGTTGGTAAAATTTATATTTAAAAGGAGGAAGCTCAACCAGAGTATGATTATCAAAATGACTTTAGGAAGAGGAGATTTGAGACTTTCATTGTTCTACCTTATGAACAAGCTGTTGTGCTAGAATGTCTTCTGGGATAGTGGAAAGTTGTTAACCCTACTAGGTCTTCATCTTTTCACACATCTCATTTTGATCTTGTGAAATTAGTACCCTGTTCTGATTTTTGTCTTGTATTTCAAGCCTTGCACTCTTGATCTAGACGTCACAATTTTTTTTTCCCCAATGGAAGGCACTCTGTTACTATATTTGACATGAAATGGGAAGCTTTTCCAATCAGAATAGTCATGAGATACATCATGATATATAGTGGATCCCAAAAGATTTTGACAATCTATTTTTGAACATGTCTTTAGGCTACAGATCACTCAGTTCTTTCAATCTCGCCTGCTGGGTTCAACAATAGTGTTTGTGAACATCTGTTGTAATCTCCCATGTCTCTTGCCTGGCAACAAATATTTCTAAAATATGGATGTATTCTTACCGCAATTCTACATATGTTATCCAACACTGGCTGCCAAGGCTCTCTAGGGAGGAGTATTAGACATACGTACATACATATGCAAACATATAAATCCTGATAGAAAAAGTCCAAGTCACTCAAGACTGAAGTCAAGAAATTAAAAGTCCAACATGTTTCCCCAATAAAGTGAAAATTCACAGTGATGCCCATTATATAGCTTTAAGGTAAAGTGAGTGTTGGTGAGCATAATGAACATTAGCAGGCTCTTCAACAAGCAGAAGCCAAGAAAACAAAGATGTCTCACTGGACCTCTACAATTATCTTCCACGAACCTTTAGGATCAAAATGTTTTGAAGTTGTTATAATTTGTAATGCTATGTGGGAATGACCTTGGGAAATGGGAAGAGAAGTTGCCTGGAGAATGATCAATTGAGAAAGGGCATAGTCCACAGCTGCCCAAGAGGATAAAAAAGTAACTCAATCCTCTACGAACAGAGGGAAAATAATTCAGACACCCTCACCTCCAGATTTGTACTTTCAGCCTTGCAGGATTGATGTCAGCCTTCCCAGATACACCAGACAGGAAACACAATCAGACAAACGAATTCTATTTTATTGTAAGCCTAATATAACAGAATCAATTTATTCAAACTAGAGAACAGGTTATTCCCATGTCAAATGTTATTTTAAAGGGGAAATAATAGCTTTATCATGGAATAAGTCCATAATGCAGGAGTGGGTTGTGGGGACATCACCAGGCAAAGGTTTTCCCAATTTATAGATACTTGTTAAATTTCAGAAGGCTGGCAAGAAGGAAAGCAGAAAGCCTTCAAAAAGGTGAAATAAATAGCAGTGGTAGGCAGGGTCCAACTATTTGCTAACAAAATTACCTCCAATAGACCGATTAGATCCCACAGATTAGGCCTCCTCCGAATTCCATCCACTGGCCAATGCCGACTGGTGACCACCCGGAGGAGGGCCTTCTCTGTGGCTGCTCCGGCCCTCTGGAACGAGCTCCCCATGGAGATTCGGACCCTCACCACCCTCCAGGCTTTCCGCAAAGCCCTTAAAACCTGGCTGTTCCGACAGGCCTGGAGCTGATGAGTTCCTGTCCCCACTCGAATGGTGTGTCTGTTGAGTTGTTTTTAAAATTGTGGTATTGTTTGTCTATGTCTTCCCCCCCCCCTATTTGTATCCCCTATCACCCCCCCTGACTTGGGTTGTGAGCCGCCCTGAGTCCCTTCTGGGAAAAGGGCGGCATAGAAATATAATAAATTCAATTCAATTCAAAATAATTTAAAGGTATTTTTCCATTATGTGTGTAGAAACAAGATGGTGGCTAAGATAAGGTGTTCCTTTAATGTCCCTTTATATGACTTAAAGCTTGGCCATCAAATACTTTAATTATATTTAATTTGTCATATATCCTATTCCTAATTATTCTGGCAATGTTCTGTAGCTCCTTCTCATCCATACAAAAGAAGTTATTTCAGTGAGGGGTGGGGAAGACACTTGTCCTGGGTTTATTAGGAAACCCAAATAACCATTTCCCCCTCCTTTACTTCAAATAGCCATTCAATTTTTTAATTAAATGAAGAAACACTAGATTATAAAGAAACCCTGAACTTAGTTGATTACCGAGATCACACTGATTTCTAAAAAGTCAAGACTATGTGTATCAATTATCTATAGTATGTCTCTGCTGATGTTAGACCTGTTATCTTTTATAGGGTTTTCTCTTGAGGATAAGGGAAAGAGAGTCTGTAGTGGAAGGACATGTTCTAAAGTAGGAGTCAGAGGTGGTATTCAGCAGGTTCTGACCAGTTCTGGAGAAATGGTAGCAGAAATTTTAAGTAGTTCGGAGAACCGGTAAATACCACCTCGGACTGGAGCTGCACCCATCTATTCTCTGCCTCCCAAATCCCAGCTGATTGGGAGGAAATGGGGATTTTGTAGTAACCTTCCCCTGGAGTGGGAAGGGAATGGGGATTTTACAGTATCCTTCCCCTGCCATGCCCAACAAGTGACATCCAAAGAACCAGTAGCAAAAAATTTGGAATCCCATCACTGGTAGGAGTGTAGATGCCTCTTCACTACAAGATGAACTTGCCCAAAAAGTAAACATAGTTGAACATAGTTAGGTTTACTCTTAAGTCTTGCATCAAATCATTATCATTCTGCCTCACATTAGACACTGTTTTGGAGAGGGCACCTAAGATCTGTGTGGTTGACCATCTAAATAAAAATCAGGGATTGTGAAAAGCAGGTTTATGAGAAGAAAGCTGTCACTTGTAGGCAGAGGTGAGCTTAGAAACTCTTATTTCAAAACACCCAGTGCTGATAGTAATATAACTGAGAGCTCGAATCAATCTATAATGAAGCATGTATGCGCCAGCAGCAAATTTACAGTTCATAACAACAACAACAAAAAATCCTTGCTGCTAGCAAGTATATTAAGAAAAGGTCAGACAAGTTGGGCACAGCAGCAAATGAAAGGATCAATAATGGGCCTCTGAAAATTGGGCTGGACAATTGATGGCCTGTCTCCATACCTTTGGCCTGAACACACCATGAAATGGAATGGCCCTTTCTCTCTGCCCTTCCTTCCTCTCTCCCTCTCCCTTCCAATCAATTAGTCTGCCATTGTTCATTCCAATTTAGCAGCATCCCCAGTTCTGATAGGCTATCAAGCTGAGCACGCCCACTTCCACTCATCAATTGATCACTATCCTGTATGTCTATTTCATCCTCAGCTGATTATGTTCTCAGATGGTCAGTGCTTCCTTTGTTCCCTTTTTACAATGTTCCATAAAGACAATAAAGTTTCATTGCCACCATGTTTCCCCCACTTTTTCTACCAGCATCTCTCTGTTCCATCCCTACATCTGTCAGTGGACATCCTTGCCTCCCCACCCATACCTTGTTTACGCTCTTTGGACAAACAAGTGCAAAAATTCATTAAATGCTACTCCCTGGCTTTCAGGAATCTGAATCATCCATTCTTGATTGCTAGAAGGTTCTTACTGATCTACAGTGGAATGAAGGAGTAGCCAGTTGCTCAGATTATTGTAGCATCAAAACAACAATGATACACTCATGGGAGGGGGAAAGAAAAATGAAGGATGTACATTAGGAGTCAAAGAGAAATGTGAAAAGGGGGGGGGGGGATTCTTAAAGACTGTCTGTCAGTCTCATTATGTCTGTGTTATGTGTGGGTAAACATCTGGGAAGGCAAAGGAAAAGCATAGAGACCAGTGAACAATCCCTAAAAGGAGACAGTAAAAAGTTGGACTGTTCCCCGCCCCCATTCTCTACCATTTTTACTGCTTCTTCTCAATCTTTAGGTATGTTTTCTGCTCTATGCAGAATAAAATGCTGCCTCGACAGCATTGTCCAAACCAAAAAGACAGACAGATCCATTCCTAACAGCACCAAATGGTATAGATTAAATTATTTAGGTTTGTGGTGATAAATAGGTCCATTTTGAATCTACTGTTCAGCAGACTTTCCAAGATGCTCACAGTTTCACAATCTCAGTCTTTTGGGAATTTGAGATTTTATGTGTTGTCACTTGAGACTATTCAAGAATGAAATCTCATGGTATCTTCAGGATTTCCTAAATTAATTTTATTTAATTTAGGGGTTCTGTGCATACCATTTATGGATTTCAAGGATGAGATGACATCCATGGACATCACATTTGTAAGCTTTAGTCTAATTCCTCACTTTCACACTATTTCCCCATAACTGATTTTTTACCCTATAATACTTTCTTAGTTCCATAGAGGTAAGATTAAAAGGTAAAGATTCCCCTCATACATATGTGCTGGTCATTCCCGACTCTAGGGGGTGTTGCTCATCTCTGTTTCAAAGCCGAAGAGCCAGTGCTGTCTAAAGACGTCTCCATGGTCATGTGGCCAGCATGAGTAAATGCCAAAGGCGCACGGAATGCCCACCAAAGGTGGTCCCTATTTTTCTACTTGCATTTTTATATGCTTTCGAACTGCTAGGTTGGCAGAAGCTGGGACAAGTAATGGGAGCTCACTTTGTTATGTGGCACTAGGGATTCAAACCGCTGAACTGCCTTTTTAGCCACTGAGCCACCACGTCCCTAGAGATAAGATTATAGAGGGATTATATGATAATTTTTAATCAAGAAGGGCAAACTAGATGGTAAAAATATTTTAAAACTGCTAGGTAAGTTATTGAATATTTTGAAGGATTCAAGAGAGAGGGGAGAGTTAAATATTTATGAAAAGAAGCCTCCTAGCTTGCAAGTTGTATGAACCATATGAATGTATGTGGTAATAAAAACTGATTATGCTTTATTCAATGAAACAACGCAGAAGTCAGTGGTGTAATTTGCTGTAATTTGTTGCAAATTCTTTTTTAACTGCCTTGCTCCTAATGGGGGTGTTGTGATTGAGGAGAAAAAGAGAAGAGAAAGATGAACCAGGGTTCAATCACAATTATGAAAGGCATCAAAATGAGACTAAGGATGTTATACTAAGAATCTAATCAAGAGGAGAGCAGAACATTAACCTGAACAATGATGCTGGACTTTAGGGTTTAGCAGGAATAGCTAACACCCTAGAAGATAGTCTCAAGATCCACAAGGATCTTGACAGACTTGAACACTGGGCCCTATCTAAGAAAATGAAATTCAATGTAGAGAAACGTAAAGTCCTACACTCAGGTAAGAAAAAACAAATGTACACATATAAACTGGGTGAAACCAGGTTTAATAGCAGTGACTGTGAGAGGGATCTTGGAGTCTTACTGGACAACCAACTAAATATGAGCCAGCAGGATGCAACAACAGCCAAAAAAGCCAATGCAATCCTAAGTTGCATTAGCAGATGGATACAATCAAGATCAAGTGAGGTACTAATACCACTCTGTAAAGCCCTAGTAAGACAATATCTAGAGTACTGCATCCAGTTTTGGTCACCACACTATAAAAAAGATGTTGAGACTCTAGAAAAAGTAGAGAGGAGAGCAACCAGGATGATGAGGGGACTGGAGATTAAAACATATGATGAATGGTTGCAGGAACTGGGCATGCCTGGTCTAGTGAAGAGACGGACCAGGGGAGACATGATAGCAGTCTTCCAATATTTGAGGGGTTGCCACAGAGAGGAAGGGATCAAGCTATTTTCCAAAGCACCTGAAGGCCAGACAAAGAATAATGGATGGAAACTGATCAAGGATTGATTCAACCTAGAAATAAGGAAGAACTTTCTGACAGTGAGAACAATCAACCAATGGAACAGAAGTTGCCTTTGGAAGTTGTGGGGGGCTTCATCACTTGAGACTTTCAAGAAGAGATTGGACTGCCATTTGTTAGAAATGGTGTAGGGTCTCCTGCTTGAACCCTTTTATCTTAACTATTCTTGCCTTCTGGCAGCTCTATGCATGACCACACTGGTAACAGGCTCCCCCTGTTCCTCTGCCTCACTGATGTCCGACTCTGGAGGCTCCGGAGGGAGCACATAACTCCCAGATGGCTTTGGCCCCCTCTCTGCCTCCAATGCAGACCCCACATCCGAGCGTTCCCCAGACTCCAGGACTGGCCCATGTTCCTCCCCAACCTCCTCGCTGTCTGACTCTGCTGCCAGCTTCGCAGGCCACCGGCAGGCCACAACAGGGTTTTTGATTGTCAATTTTGAATGGTATGTGAATGCTGGTTATCCCTATGTGCCTATCAATGGCCAATTTCTTTGAGTGTCAGATTTTCAGGAATTATCTAGCATTGTTTGACTTGGCTTGGTCTAGGATACTAAAGTTTCCTCATTGAAACTATGGTTGAATGTGTCTCTGTGTTTCAACATGTCTTCTGGACTGACTTCATGAACAACAATTAAATTTTACTAGAATGTCTGTAAGAAAACAACCTAGATAAGAGAGAACCCCACAATTCAACCTTGAGCTACAAATATTCTCTTACATTAATATAGACTTTTAGATATATATTGGTTCCTCTCAGTCCAAATGGCTTCTCGTCTTTTGCCTCCCCCACCCCCCTTTTTTCCCTATGACATATTGCAAATCTGATTGGCGGAAAAGATAATACTATTGTATTCTGTCTCATTGATTCTGCTCTCTGTTAGATTCCCTCCACCAGAATTATGATTTCTTCACTGCAGCCTGAATTTCCGTCCCTCACTGTGACATTATTTCTTTGGAAATACAACAAGTTCGTGCAGGTTCATTCCATTTCCATTGGGAAATAATGAAAGAGTTTGCTTTGTAAGTCAATTGATTAACTAATGAGAAAATAAATAAATCCGCACCCCTTTATTTGTTCTGGAGACTGTGCATCTGCATGCTTTTCTCTTCTCCCCATCCCTCCTTGCAACTGGACTCTTGCTAAGACTAAGAAACAAAGAGAACAAACAAGACAAAAGATTGGGGAGAAAGCTGCTGTAATGATAGAAGCAAAATATCTTTGTGCATTTGGGTATTTTTGCTCTGTTTCTTGAAGGAATGAAACATTATAGCATCTAATCTTATTAAAACTTTTCAAAAAAGACAACAATCTGATTGACCAGAAGTTTATTTATTGTTTTATATTTCAGCATAGGAGGAGGAAGGTGTGTTGTATATGTTTTCTACCTTATAAAAATAATAAAGGCAGAAACACACCAGTGGTGGGATTCAAAATTTTTTACTATCAGTTCTGTGGGTATGGCTTGGTGGGCATGGCAGTTGAAAGATACTGTAAAATCTCCATTCTCTCCACACTCCAGTGGAAGCTTACTGCAAAATCCCCATTTCCTCTGATCAGCTGGGACTCCAGAGGCAGAGAATAGATGGGGGCGGGGCCAGTCAGTGGTGGTATTTACCGGTTCTCCGAACTACTCAAAATGGTCAGCCAGCACTGTCCAAAGACGTCTCCGTGGTCATACGGCTGGCATGACCAAATGCTGAAGGTGCACAGAGCCCTGTAACCTTCCCACCAAAGGTGGTCCCTATTTTTCTACTTGCATTTTTACATGCTTTCAAACTGTTAAGTTGGCAGGAGCTGGGACAAGTAACGTGAACTCACTCCATTACGCGGCACTGGGGATTTGAACTGCTGAACTTTCTGATCGACAAGCTCAGTGCCTTAGCCACTGAGCCACCATGTCCCACAAGAATGTAGAAAGGGCAAAAATGAAAAATGCTAGTATTTCTAGACTGAACTCCATATTATCTATATTCAAATAAAGGTTTGTTCAAAGTCAAGGATAAAAAGGGAAGTTCCTTACTCTAGTATATGAATCAAGATAAATCCTAGGCAATAGAGAGAGAGTCAGAATGAAGAAATGTCAAATTTCTATTACCTGAAACCACACTCAGATCCATTGAAAATATTTCCAGTAATCTTACATGGCTTCTAGAGCTGTGCTAGATCTAAAGCCTAGCCAAACTTTCTGCCTTAATGCTTATGGAAAATTAGGCCAGATGTAGATGTTGTGTGCAATATAGAATATCCCACGCTACTTTTCTACTAGCTGCTTTAGGCATTCCAGGTATGAATCATTTCAAATTACGATTGAACTATTTCAGGACAGGAGCGTCCACCCTAGGGATTTTGTTGGAATCTCCTGGATATGGAAGAAAAGAAAAATGTTTTGGGACCAAGTCAGTAAATTTTGTACAACCCTAGTCTTGTAATTTCCAACACACTGATTGTAATGGGAATTGTCCAAGCCCTCCTACAGTCTTATGGTTTCTGCATAAGCTGAGATCATCTAAAGGTATCTCAATCAAAATTTGGCCATTATGGTAATTTAGGACCAATCTCTGACTTCACTGAGGACTGCAACAGCAGGGCTGCTAAAATCCAACAAATGGAAGCAAAAATATATAAATAAACAGATTTAACAGATTAACAGAGTTGAAAGGGACCTTATAAGTCATCTAGTCCAACCCCTTGCTCAAGCAGGAGATCCTACACCATTTCTGACAAATGGCAGTCCAATCTCTTCTTGAAAGTCTCAAGTGATGAAGCCCCCACAACTTCCAAAGGCAACTTCTGTTCCATGGGTTAATTGTCCTCACTGTCAGAAAGTTCCTCCTTGTTTCTAGGTTGAATCTCTCCTTGGTCAGTTTCCATCTGCTATTCCTTGTCTGGTCTTCAAATGCTTTGGAAAATAGCTGGACCCTCTCCTCTCTGTGGCAGCCCCTGAAATACAGGAAGACTGCTATCATGTCTCCCCTGGTCCGTCTCTTCACTACACTAGCCATGCCCAGTTCTTGTAACTGTTCTTCGTATGTTTTAGCCTCCAGTCCCCTCATCATCCTGGTTGCTCTCCTCTGCACTTTTTCTAGAGTCACAACATCTTTTTTATAGTGTGGTGACCAAAACTGGATGCAGTACTCTAGGTGTGGTCTTTGAATCTGACTGTCATCTAAATAGCAATAGCAATAGCAATAGCAGTAGACTTATATACCGCTTCATAGGGCTTTCAGCCCTCTCTAAGCGGTTTACAGAGAGTCAGCATATTGCCCCCAACAATCTGGGTCCTCATTTTACCCACCTCGGAAGGATGGAAGGCTGAGTCAACCCTGAGCTGGTGAGATTTGAACCGCTGAACTGCTGATCTAGCAGTAGCCTGCAGTGCTGCATTTAACCACTGCGCCACCATAGTATTTCAAACTAAGATTGATAAAACCATTAATTCAGTAAACAACTTGCTGCTAGAAGTTGTGAATGCTCCAACACTGGATATTTTTAATAAGAGATTAGACAACCATTTGTCTGAAATGTTATAGGGTTTGCTGCCTGAGCAGGGGGTTGGACTAGAAGGCCTCCAAGGTCCCTTCCAACTCTGATGTTCTGTTAGGATGCCTATTTTGCCTTCATATTGCCACCTGCATAAACATGAGCAGGAATTGGATTTAACTCAAAAGAAGGAATGTTACTTGAAGGGCAGCTGTTAAATATCCAGCCAAGCTTCTCTCTTTGGTTTTGTTCTGGTGGGGAAGAAGGGGTTGGTATGCAAACTATTCTGCTTTTCCTTTGCTTTTAACCTGTTCTTATTTTCAATAAAATGTATGCTGTACTTAAAGAAAAGACCTGACAATGGTCGGGGATTAACGTTCTTTGAGCAAACTGAGGTCTCTGCCAGATCATAATTCTTCTCTGGAAAAGAACAGACTGTGAAAATAGTACAGCCAGGGCTCTGGGAGAAGAAAAAGACTATTTCAGAGAAATAGTCACCAGCTTTAGCATCTAATTGTGTTCCTGTACTTAAAGATACAGAATGTGTATAGAATGTGAATCTCCTTCTTCAAAGTAATACAATTGTATTTGATATTTAAATAGAGAATTAGACTATACTGTATATTATGACTCAATTTCTGGGCAATAGGATATAGGTGAAAGAGATTCCCTGAATCTCAGATTTAAAAACAGTTTAACAAAGGTTCTCGGGGCTGATTCAAACAAGGTCATTTAAAGAGGTTAACTAGGAGGATTGGCCATGACATTGGTTCAACATCAACCTTGCTCTTCAAACCTTTTGAGGACATTCACATGTTATACTACTAACCCTTTTCAAGGATATGCTTACATTTGACCAATGGTTGTAAATCATCCTCTTATCTTAGCACTATGTCAGTTTTAACCACACATGGCAGTGGTGGATTCCTACCGGTTTGGACCAGTTCAGCTGAACTGGTAGTGGTTTGGCGACCTGGGTCGCTGGAACTAGCAGTGACCTAGGCCTGCCATACCCCTGAACCAGTTCTTCTATGGTACTGCCATCTTGATTTTTGGTCCTGCACATGCACAGAACAAATTTCATTGCACAAATTTATTTATTTTTTCTGTTTTTAACATTTTGTGCATGCACAGACCTATTTATGTGTAAATGCACACACGTGTGAAGCATGCACCGAACTGGCAGTAATGCTGGCAGCAACCCATCCCAACACATGGTGTATCTAACTCTAACCAAACAAAGCATGGGTTATTATAATATGCAAAGTCACTCAAGGTACTGAATTATCACCTACACCAATGAAAGGAGTGGAAAATACTTAGTACAGAAAGACCATTTTTTAAAGTAGGGTTGTGCATGTTATAAGTAACAAATGTAGAAGCTTCATCATAATAAGTACAGTGGAATAAGCATAAATCTGCTTTTATATGAAAAGGTCTTGACTATGATAATAGCAATAGCAATAGCAATAGCAGTAGACTTATATACCGCTTCATAGGCCTTTCAGGCCTCTCTAAGCGGTTTACAGAGAGTCAGCATATTGCCCCCAACAATCTGGGTCCTCATTTTACCCACCTCAGAAGGATGGAAGGCTGAGTCAACCTTGAGCCGGTGAGATTTGAACCTCTGACCTGCTGATCTAGCAGTAGCCTGCAGTGCTGCATTTAACCACTGCGCCACCTTGGCTCTTGGGTCCCAATGCAAACTGAGTAGTAGTTCACAATAACACAGGGTGTAGTCACACACAGGGGTGGGATTCTACCAGTTCGGGCTAGCAAACTGGTAGCTCCGATGATTAGCTGGGAGTGAACCGGTTTGCTTCAACAATCAGGTGGGCCCGCCTGCCTGCCCTGCGCTTTACTGATCTATATCTTCTCAGCAGAGCGGATTGCTGTGCCTCAGCTGTGTTACTCCCCAACAGTAATGCGGAAGGTAAGTTTTCTTAAAACTGCACACATGTGCTCAGCAACATGCAGTGTGTGATCACCGAACCGGTAGTTAAATTAGCAGGATTCCACCACTGGTCACACAGTGTTTTATATAAAGCAGAATGTTACATGAATAGTAGTAATAATCCTGTTTTTGCACCTTGGTTGATCAGCAAAGATTCAAGGCATTGGTTCTCCAAAAAAGGTAAGCAAAATGTATGTTCTCCTTCTTTTCATGTCCTAATGTTTATTTATGCCATTAAGTGGCTCTCAATTGTCTTAATTGTCCTGTATTGATTGTTGCTTATATAAGGGGGTAAGACAGGTACCTTGGTCCATATACCAAATGAATGACCCATTGGGATCCCCATATCAAAACAATTTCCATTATGTGCAGCCAGAACTAGAAAATAACATTTAACACAGCACAGTCCTTAAACAAAATGGTTTGGATGAGATCTGCATATGTGGGACTGATTGGAGTAGATTGTAAGGGTGACACCAAAATATAATTTTATGTCCTTTTATTCTATTTAACATATTTATGCATTAAATTATATTGTATGTTATCCTATAACTATTGTATTTTACCTTACTCTTTTAAGTTGTTTGTATAAAATTTTATTAGCGACAAGTATTTGAACCTTGTGCTTTGATATGGCCTACAGCAGTGATGGCTAACCTTCTTGTTGTTGGGTGCCAAAAATGCGAGTGCATCAGTGTGACAGCGTGCACGCGTGCTGGCACCCATAATGCAAAGTGTGTCCCCACATGCACATGCGCCCACAACCCTGCCCTGCTCCCCCGCACATGCTGCACTGCTCACCTCCAAACTGAGCTTGGTATTTCCTCTGGGGGGCCAGGGGAGGCTGTTTTCTCCCTCCCTAGGGTCTAGGAAGGCTGAAAACCAGCTGGCAGATGTGCACGTGCGCGCTGGAGCTGACAGCTCACATGCCGGCAGATATGGTTCCATGTGCCATCGGTTTCACCATCATGGGCCTATAGGCTTATCAATAAAGGGATCATATCATCATTGAATGGGGTGGCACTGCTCTGTTTGAAGCTGAGACAAAATTTGAGGATCTTCTTGGATTCATAATTCCTGCTCAATGAATAGGTGGTATTTATGGCCAGGGGTGTGTATGTCTTCATGCAATTTCATCTGATGCATCAATGTTAGTCTATCTTGGACCAGAGGAAAGAAACATTAACTGCAATGGCTAACGCTAATGCTTAACATACATTAATGTTATCTCATGTGTGGAATGTTACAATGTCCTTGGCATAGGAGATGCTCTAAAAAACTATTAAGAAGCTACAACTTGTTCACAATACAGTAGCTTGAGCAATTTCAGATACACCTCAGGATATGTAATATACTATCTGCCCAATAAGCTGTACTTGTTAGTTGTCAGCTTATAATAATACTAACATCAACAGCTGCTAAAATCAATGGCTGCTCGTCACCATTATAGTAGACAGTACTCAGTGTTAAAGTACAAAATAATAATGATGAGCTGATTTATTCACACCCCAGGAACAGAGCAGTTGTAAAAAAAATGTCATTTGGCATTGAATTTTCTTTTTCCTAAACTCCTACTGAAAGCTAAATGTTTAATGAAAAACTGGCTAAAAGTTATAAAACACAATTAAATAATACTGCATTGCCATATTCTATGCAGTGTTGACATTTTAAGAAACTCCACAGTATTTTGGTACTGTTTTGTAATGCATTTCGAAGGCTTTTTGATACAGAGATCAAATCTATTTCAAGGATTGAAAAGTTTTGAGAATTGAGAGTTTTCTATGCATAAAGCTGTGGAGAGAGATTTCCAGTTTTGCACTGTGAGACTCAAGTTTCAGCTAGAAAGATAAACATGAACTTTGTGATGCACCACTAATGAACATTTCCCCTTATAGGTTTCTTGGTTCAATTCCTACATTTTTCAAAACAAAGATTACATGAAAGGGGGAATGCTGACACTGTACAGTACTTTACATTTGTAATCATAAGTAGCATCCAGTTTTGGTCACCACATTACAAAAAAGATATTGAGACTTTGGAAAAAGTGCAAAGAAGAGCAACTAAGATGCTTAAAGACAAAAACATATGAAGAACAGTTGCAGGAATTGGATATCACCAGTCTAAAGAAAAGAAGGATTATGGATGAAATGATAGCAGTGTTCCAATATCTCAGGAGCTACCACAAAGAAGAAGGAGTCAACTTATTTTCCAAAGGACCAGAAGGTAAGATAAGAAACAATGGATGGAAACCACTCAAGGAGAGAAGCAACCTGGAATTAAGGAGAAATTTCCTAACAGTAAGAACAATTAGACAGTGTAACACTTTTTACCTTCTGAAGTTGTAGGTGCATCATCACTGGATGTTTGTTTTTTTTAATTTATTTATTTAGAAAATTTATCTTGCCACCTACTCACACATGGCGACTCTAGGCGGCTTACAAAGACATAAAACACCATATAAGATAAATAAAAATAATAAAAAGAAAAATAATAAAATAATAACCTCAACCCCTAACTGTGCAACAACACACATTTATGCTAGCCATTTAATGGGCTCCATCCCGCTCTGGCTTCCACTGGTCCACATCTTCAGAAAATGTCTTAAAAAACACTGGACAACTATCTGTCTAAAATGGTATAGGGCAGAGGTGTCAAACTGGCGGCCCACAGGCCAGATACCTGCCCTGCCCCCCCTGTTCCGTGAATGGGGAAAAGTCATGAAACATCACGTGACAACAGCATGATGCAGCGAGTTTGACACCTGTGGTATAGGGTCTCTTGCATGTACAGGGCAATTGGACTAGAAGACCTCCAATGTCCCTTTCAGCTCTACTCTATTTAGTCTATTTTCTTACATTTCTAAAAGATGACGTACAATAGTATCATTTTAATTGTAGTAGGCAGTATCCATCTTTATTTCTCATCATAAATATGAGCCACTTGCTAAGCGTCCAAATTTTGATCATGTGACCATGAGGATGCTACAATTGCCGTAAGTGTGAAAAATGGTCATAAGTAACTTTTTGGTCACTAAATGATATGTCGTATGTCAAGGACTACCTGTAGTTCTAGTCAAGTTCTGGGATGGAATCTCCCATGGAAATGATAACAAATCACTGCATAGCTTCCTCCCCAAACAGTGGAATCAGTAGTGGAAAACGAAGGCTGCTCCCTGGCAGGTAATGGTGGCACACATCTTCCCCTTCTAGAAATGGCTTATAAATATGTCTCTGTAAGTCAGTTGTAAGCTACATTCACAAGAAATTTCACCTGCCAAAGTAGAGTCAAGATAGAGGCAATTGATAACTGAAATTTGTTATTTAATTGGAATGATCTGTTGCAATGATTAGATGTATTTTGATGAAAACTCTCTTCTTCGAAGATCTTCACAAGCTTATTAAAAAACATCTGCCATCAATTCTCATATTCCAGAAGCCAAGTCTATAAATTTGGCACAACAAACAGAATAAACAAAAAATCTGATACTCTCCAAATATGCAGATAAAAGTTGTGCTTGGCTAAAAGCTATGGAAATTATCAGCTAGTATATCTGAACGGATCTGGTTGCAGAAGACTGACTTATACTGTAACAGACTGGATAATCATTAAGGTGATACCAGACCCTGATTTTTTTTCATTCCCCAAATCATATTTAGTAAAATGACTGAGGCAGCCAAGCTAAATAGAGACCCTGCCAATATGAATAGGAATAGAACTTCAGGTTAAGGAAGAAAGAAGTGATGGGATAAAAGTCAGTAGAGATTCTCAGTTATCCAGGTCATGGTTGAGGACGTTTTGCTTCTCATCCAAGAAGCTTCTTCAGCTCTGACAGGATAGTGGGGAGTGGAAAGATTTATATTCCTTACAGACAGCTGGTCATTTGTATCCTTTTAGAAACATCCTCAAAGAAAAAACAAGGAAATCCAGTTTCCTCCTGAAAAAAGCACCTTTGGGAAAAATGATGGCATATGTTACTTGAGGCTATTTATGGATCTGATATTCTATCTGGAAACAAAACTCTTTATAGGAAGGGAGGGAGGGAGGAAGGAAGATAGGAAGGAAAGAAAGAAGGAAGGAAGGAAGGAAGGAAGGAAGGAAGGAAGGAAGGAAGGAAGGAAAAATATTTGTGAAGGGACATTTGTTTACCACAAGAAAGTTTTTTTTTCTCAGTAAAGCTCAAGCTGCACTTTGTTTTGTTTTTTTAAAAAACCTGCCAACTATAAAATGTATACAACTTCTAAGTAATCCATACTTTTCTTTTTTCAATTATAAAAGAAACAATACAAAGGTCTTCTGCAGAAGAATAAAAAGATTTCAGAGACTAATTGTGGCCTCCCACTGAAAAGATTAACTATGTTTTGGAGACCAATAAATAATGGCCTGGCAGGTAGTAGCCACAGATTCTGTTCTATCAGAATGCAATCCTAAGAGCAAAATAAAGTTAAATTTTAATATAAGAGAATATTCCAAATTTGACTCCAATCAGCTCTTTTCTGACTATTTGATTAGTGACATGCCTGAAACCAGGGGTAGGATTCAGCTGGTTCACACCGGTTTGGGCGAACTGGATGCTAATTTTACATCTCATTCGCTAAACTGGTAGTTGGAGGGACTGGCTGGCCCTGCCCCTCCCAGGAGTCTTTATGCAGCCTATTCATCATGCCAGGTAAGTGCAGGATCCATTCGGAGCCTGGAGAGGGCAAAAAAATGGGCCTCCCAGAAGTTCCAGAAGTCCAGAAATGGGTCTGTTTCCGTCTTTTGGAGGGCCTCCAGAGCCTGAGGGAGGCCGTTTTCACCCTCTCGAAGGCTCAAGTAAGGCCTCTGGAGCCTGGGGAGGGCAAAAGCACCCCCCACCATGGTGCAGGAGGCCAAGTAGGCCATGGCCCCCATGGTCACGCCCACCCAGCAACTGGGCAGAGAACTGGTTGCTAAAAATTTTCAATCCCACCCCTGCTTGAAAGCAGAAAAAGATTCTGGTTGGATATTTTATCTCATTGGAATGAATGTAGTGTTCAAATATAGCAACCAAATATAAGGTGACCAGATTTTAACATTGGTAAAGCGGGACACTATTGACCGGGGGGGGGGGTGTCTTGATTAAAAATTTGGTCTATATGGTCATAAGAGACTCCACGTAGGTTAAAGACAAAGTATTTCTCCATTATCTACACTGGCCACTCCTCCTTTTGGAGTCTCCCTTTGTGGGAAGCTCAGCTGCATCACTGCACAGTTCCCCATGCGGTGCTGGCTTGGCTCGCATCCCAAAGCCACCCCGCTTGGACTGGGAAAGCAAACACTGATAAAAGGACAAGGCATCCCCCCCTCACTCATTTAAAAGCTTCCTTCCCTTTTCTCCCTTCTCACGCCAGGCCGACAGTGACGACCTGACACCCGGGAACAAAGGCAACTCCTAGAAATCAGCTTTCCGCACACTCCCTGGCCCTGGGCTTCTCCCTAAGAGCGGAACATCCCCTGCGCGCAAGCAAGGCACTGAACAAGGCCAGGCCGTCGTTTGTTCGTTTGCCCAAGAGCTTCCCTTCCTTTATTTCACCCTGACCCCGATCAGACAGGAAAGAACCAGTAAGTCCTGAAATAAGTTTTCAGGACGTGGAACAATTTGGTGGGTGGAGTAGGGGGATGATGCCTAAGACATCCAAAAACACCCTTCCCCCCAGCCCAGGTAAAAGTAATCGCCAGCATATTTACCCTGAAGTCATCCCCACCGACTCCATTGTTTCTCCTAAAAGAAGGAACAAGCCCGCTTCCAGATTCTGACAAGGCATCGGAGTGCGTTGAGGAAGGACCAAACAGCCCAGTCCGTGACAGCGTTACTCTTTAAAAAAAAGATTTGGGAAGTCTTCGCAGCCTTATTTGGATCATCCCAGCCTGCCAGGGTTACTCTCTGATCCAACAATGTCTTGTGGGGAACAGCTGAAACCTGGTTTTAATCAGGAAAGCGGCTTCTGTCCCTAAGACAGAAATGGTTCCGGGTCAGCAAAAGCGGTAGCCGATCTGTCGCACTCGGGGGCTGCGGAGCTTTGGAGAAGCCAGCAAAAGGGACAGTCTGGGGAACTCTGGTGGCTCTCCCAGATTGAGGCCGGGGAAGGGGTGCACGCATGCGCAGAGACGGGAGCTCTGGTGCCTCCTGCCGTTCCCTAGTTTGTTGTGCATTCTTTCCCAAAATCGGGACTTTTTTAAAACACCGTGGGACACGGGGCAAATTGTTAAAAATTGGGACTGTCCTGCCAAAAGTGGGACGTCTGGTCACTATAACCAAATCTGAAGAACTGGAAAAGGCATTTGATTCCCCAGTATAAGAAAGGACAGAAGATAGCCCTGAAATAATAGAATAACGAATTCAGATATGCTGAACATCTGTAGTCTATTGTATCTGTATGCAATATCTGTATGAATATTAATAATAATATTCATATTTTGCTTTTATATGCACTTGTGGCTAATGAGAGAAATGATGTCTGATTTCTACACTGATTCTTCCTGAGACCTGTTTGTTGTCTTTGGCATTTTAGCAAATTAATTTTACTAAATATCAACTAATAAACAAGAATGAAATAGTAGCAGATTTTTACAAAATGCATATGCATCAGTGGGTGGGATTCAAAAAAAATTATTACAGTTTTGTGGGCGTGGCTTTGTGGGCATGGTGTGGATTTGTGGGGGTGGCTTTGTGGGCATGACAGGGGAAGGTTACTGCAAAATCGCCATTCCCTCTCCATCCCACTGACCTGCTTTCCACAAAAGAAGGTCGGCTGGGAGGCAGTGGAGGCAAGGCCAGCCTATTTGCCAGTTCTGTTGAGCTATTGATCCAATCTGACACAATCTGACACCATATGATCAGGCCTATTTTTTTAATCCACTCTCCAAAATGGAAGAAATATGCAGATGTGAACCCTTTCTTCCCGGCTTATTATAGTGGTATAATATCTAACTGCAGTAAAGTTTCCCTAAAGCTATTTTATGTATTGCAATTAAACACTATATTTATATAATTTTCAATATCAAAATCAAATTATATGCTGATTAAGGATTTCTTAGCTTTAGCAAATCCCACGTAGTATTGCAGTCTCTAAATCACAATTTTTCTTTCATTGTTTTGCCCCAAAGTTATATTGGAAAATCAAAGAACTATATGGGAAAAAATATAGTAATAACTGGAGCCACTTTTTTTTTTAAAAAAAAAAAAATCCAGATATAGGGCTTTATCTTGTTTTTAATCTTGTTTTCATTTCTGAAGCTGTATGCATGTCCAGCTAAAATATTCTTGGAAATATAAAGAATGGCTTTTGTAATAGTTTAACATTAGTCCGTGCACTTCTGTGTGTGTATATAAAGGCACAGAGTAGTTGAGCCATAACTCACATCTGAAATAGCTTTAAAGCCAAAGCCATAAAGGAATGGCTGATATACTTCCATGGACAGAATCAGTAATATATTTTGATGTGCCTCCAGGAGCTTCTGACAGCAAAACATGTCTCCCAGATATTTGCAAGTTTTAATTCATTTAATTTAGTGTTGACTGATTGATTACCAATGGATTTTTTTCTCTTTCAGAAATCTCTTATTGTTTTCATTTTATGATAATTAATCTGTTGTCCTTAAGACTGACTTTAAATGTCTTCGACATTAGAAAGGGAACTATTTGTATCATCAGTACATGAAAGTATTGATATATGCTTGTTAATCAGTTGGAGAAAGTAAAAGACAAGACACAGAGAGGAGAGTGGTCAAATTTAAGTCAAGACATAACTGGAGGGGGGCAAGTACTCAACCCCTTCAATCGAACAAAATGTAATTCAATGGTGAAAAAAGTAAGGTTCTACATTTAGGCAAGAAAAACAAAATTCACAGATACAGTATAAGTGGTACCTTGCTCAGTAGTAGTAACCGTGAGAGGGATCTTGGAGTCCTAGTGGACAACCATTTAAATAGGAGCCAGCCGTCTGCAGCAGCTGCCAAAAAAGCCAACCCAGTTCTAGGCTGCATCAACAGAGGGATAGAATCAAAATCATGTGAAGTGTTAATACCGCTTTATAATGCCTTGGTAAGGCCATACTTGGAATTCTGCATCCAGTTTTGGTCGCCATGATGTAAAATAGATGTGGAGACTCTTAGAAAGAGTGCAGAGAAGAGCAACAAAGATGATTGGGGACTAGAGGCTAAAACATAGGAAGAATGGTTGCAGGAATAGGGTAGGTCTAGCTTGATGAAAAGAAGGACTAGGGGAGAAATAATAGCAATGTTCCAATATCTCAGGGGTTGCCACAAAGAAGAGGGAGTCAAAATAGTCTCCAAATCACCTGAGGGTAGGACAAGAAGCACTGGATGGAAACTAAGCAAGGAGAGAAGAAACCTAGAACTAAGGAGGAATTTCTTGACAGTTAGAACAATTAATCAGTAGAACAAGGTGCCTCCAGAAGTTGTGAATGCTCCATCTGGAACTTTTTAAGAAGAGACTGGATAACCATTTAGGTGAAATGGTGTAGGGTCTCCTGCTTGAGTAGCGGTTGGACTAGAAGACCTCCAAGGTCCCTTCCAACTCTGTTATTCTAGGTCTAAAGTTAGAACTGCACCAGGTGAACCTAACTGTTTTGAAGGTGTATGTTTTCATATAGCCTTCGAATACAACAAGGAGAACTATCTAATAACTGGAAAGAAGATTTACCCAGCGTGCTTCTCTGGGAATTGTATCAAACAGTGGTTTCAAGTCAAAAACATATCTTTGTGTATTTATTGAAAAGTAATTTATCTCTTAGGAAATTTGTCACATCAATATTAAATAGAAGAGGAGGAGATTATGATTTAACCTACTTCGGGAAACTACTGTCTTAAAATATAGTGAGAAATTCACCAAAGACAGAAAGGAAAGCATAGCAGATACTGGCAGCTCTTGTTCAGGGTTTGCCCTTGAAGAAGATCAACTGAACAGACAGGAGAAACCCACTTCCCTTGACAGCCACGACTTACACTTCATCAAGGGAAGGGAAGCCTGGAAAATGTGAAGCTCAAACCTCCCACGGCTGGCAAACTGAGCCAGATCACATGAAAGTCACTACAGCTTAAAATATGAGTGTATGCTAATAAAATCCATATCTTAATGAAAACAATAGTAATAAATAACTTGACATCTAACTTTTGCATGAGCCTTGGAAACATTATACAATGTTGGGTCATGGTAAAGGTTTCCCTGTCCAGTTGTTCTTGTGGCCCACCAGCGGCCAGCGGATCTGGCAGCAGATTCGGACAGTGAGGAGGTTGGGAAGGAACATGGGCCAGTCCTGGAGTCTGGGGAAGGCTCTGATGAGGGCATCAGAGACAGAGAGGGGGCTAGAGCCATGTGCCAATTATCAGCTGCCTTCAGAGTCAGATATCAGTGGGGTAGAAGAACAGCTGGAGCCTGTTCCCAATGTGCGCATTGAGCCTCTGCTTTGCTGCTGCTTCGGCTGCCATTGAAATGGGGAGGGGGGCATGGTATTTGGGAGGGGTTTACTAATTGTGCTGGAGGAAGATTCTGGAGTTCTGCTGCCTGTCGGATTGCGCATGCGGAGGAGGTTCCCGCCAAGGCCAACGGCACTGACATTCCATCTCAGTGATGCTTTTCGAAGTTATCTCACACCTGACACTTGGGAGAATTATGATTGGACTGCCACTGGGATGCCAAGGGGTGGGGAATGGGTTATTTTATATATCAATCGCTTTCGCGCCTAAATAATCAGTCTTCGCTTTGCTACGCTTCTAATCATTTATAATTAGTAAAAGTACACTTGATTTCTATCAATGGAGTCTCGTGGTCTTCTTTCCTAATTACTCAATGAAGAGGTGCTGACAGTAAGCGAAGACTCACTCACACCCCACCAGGAGTTTTCAACCTACCGTGGGGAGTGTACTCACAAGAAGGAACGAGGAAAATGTCATTGCGAGCGAGCGATGAAGAGGAGACTGAAAGGGAAACTGCAGACCCATATTTACCTGGAAGGCTGGCTGGCCTAGGAATAGAGGAGCCTGCAGTTCGCCCTCGATGGACTTTAGGTGCAGTGGAGTTGTGATCTTGGTTTGAGGGGTAGCGAGATCTTACCCCTGTCATGGTCGGACCACTACCTACTGAGGCTTGACTTTCGGAGACCAAACCCCCACTGTAGGGAGGAGGAACCGATTAGGTGGTTCCACCCCAGGCGACTTATGGACCCTTTGGGCTTTCAGACGGAGCTTGGTGTTGTTCCTGATACCCTCGCCCGCAGTCCGGCGGAGACTCTGGTTGCTGCTTGGAATTCAGCAGTAGCAGGGATTCTTAACCGGATTGCGCCTTTATGGCCGATCTGAGGCAGTGGATCCAGGAGGGCTCCTTGGTTTACTGAGGAACTCCGGGAGATGAAGCGCCGAAAGAGACACCTAGAGCAACGATGGAGATCCAGTAAGTCTGAGTCAGACCGAGCGCTTTTAACATCCAGCATCAGAGCCTATCTTCAGGCAATTAGGACGACCAAAAGAACACACATTGCCTCTCTGATTGCTTCCGCTGAGTCGCGCCCAGCCGCCTTGTTCAGGATAACCCGTTCCCTCCTAAATAGAAGGGATACAAGTGATCCTTTGCAGGGCAGAGCTGAGGATTACGTCCAATTCCTCACGGATAAAGTTGCTCGGCTTCGGACGGACCTGGACTCCAATTGTGCAGAACCAGCTGAGGCACCAAGGGAGAATCTGGAAGGACATCACTGGATTGATTTCCAAGCTGTTACCCCTGAGGACGTGGACAAGGCCATGGGAGTTGTAAGTGCCTCCACATGTGTACTGGACCCGTGCCCCTCCTGGCTGGTCGCTAACAACAGGGAGGTGACACGGGGCTGGATCCAGGAGGTTGTTACCGCCTCCCTTCAGGAGGGGTTCTTTCCCCCCGCTCTAAAGGCAGCGGTGGTGAGACCCCTTCTGAAGAAGCCATCTTTGGATCCAGCCATCTTAAACAACTATCGTCCAGTCTCCAACCTCCCCTTTGTGAGGAAGGTTGTTGAGAAAGTGGTAGCCTTTCAGCTCCGGCGGTCCTTGGAGGAAACCGATTATCTAGACCCCTTCCAGTCGGGATTTAGGCCTGGCTACAGCACAGAAACCACTTTGGTTGCATTGATTGATGATCTCTGGAGAGCCAGGGATGGAGGTTATGCCTCTGTCCTAGTGCTCCTTGACCTCTCAGCGGCCTTCGATACCATCGACCATGGTATCCTTCTGCGACGACTGTGGGAGGTGGGGGTGGGAGGCACTGTCCTACGGTGGTTCTCCTCTTACCTCTCGGACAGGTCGCAGTCGATGTTGGTCGGAGGGCAGAGATCGACCCCTAGGCCCCTGAATTATGGGGTGCTGCAGGGTTCGGTCCTGTCCCCCCTCCTGTTTAATATCTACATGAAGCCACTGGGTGAGATCATTCGACGGCACGGGATAAAATACCATCAGTATGCGGACGATATGCAGCTGTATCTGTCCACCCCGTGCCAACTCAGTGAAGCAGTTGACGTGATGTGCCAGTGCCTCGAGGCTCTTAGGGACTGGATGGGGCTTAACAAGCTTGTACTCAATCCAGATAAGACCGAGTGGCTGGTGTGTTTCCCTCCTACTAATTGGCCAAGTGTTCCATCTCTCAGGCTGGGGGGGTCAAACAGTACGCCCCTCAGACAGGGTTCACAATTTGGGAGTCCTCCTGGACCCACAGCTGACTTTTGAACACCACTTGTCGGCTGTGACCAGGGGGGCATTTGCCCAGGTTCGCCTGGTGCACCAGTTGCGTCCCTACCTAAACCGGGAGGCCCTCACAACAGTCACTCGCGCCCTTGTGACCTCTAGACTGGACTACTGCAATGTGCTCTACATGGGGCAGCCCTTGAAGAGTATTCGGAGACTTCAGCTTGTCCAGAATGCAGCCGCACAAGCGATCGTGGGTGTACCTCGGTTTACCCACGTAACACCTATCCTCCGCAAGCTGCACTGGCTGCCTATTGGTCTCCGGATACGCTTCAAGGTGCTAGTCGTCACTTATAAAGCCCTTCATGGTATTGGACCTGGGTACTTGAGAGACCGCCTGCTGCCAATTACCTCCACTAGACCGATTAGATCCCACAGATTAGGCCTCCTCTGAATTCCATCCGCCGGCCAGTGTCGACTGGCGACTACCCGGAGGAGAGCCTTCTCTGTGGCTGCTCCAACCCTCTGGAACGAACTCCCCGTGGAGATTCGAACCCTCATCACCCTCCAGGCCTTCTGCAAAGCCCTTAAAACCTGGCTATTCCGACAGGCCTGGGGCTAAAGAGCTGTTGCCCCCGTCTCAAATGGTATGACTGTTGTGTGTTTTAAATTATGCATTGTTATGCTTTGTTTTTTTTAATTTTTTGTCTGTATCCCCCTTCCCTGGTTTGAGTTGTGAGCCCCCCTGAGTCCCCTTCGGGGGAAAAGGGCGGCATATAAATATAATAATAAACTGAACTAGGTGTGGGGCAAAAGGAGGATAGTGAGATTTTGGATGCTGGAGTTACCAGGAGAAAACAAAAGAAAAAACCAGCCGACTGGGAAGAAGCCATGACCGAGCGGAGGTCCCGGGAAAGAGAACAAACAGAAGAGTTTGAACAAAGGTACTCTATGCACAAATTTAGGGAGGGTGAAGAGGCCGAGGGGGGATGGGAGCAAACAAACCCAGAAACAGCTTCCCCCCCCCAGCCAGAGCTGCTGCCAGAGTAGGGGGGGGGGGCAGAAGACGCAGAATGGCAAAAGTCCCTCCCTTGCCAGTAAAATATAACGGAAATCCCAGGGACCTGGTTCTCTTTGTTATACAGATTTGGAATTATATGGAAATTTATGGGCCCGATTTAGAAACAGATGAAATGAAGGTGCGAATGGTTTTACTTTCTTTGGAAGGAAAAGTGGCCAATTGGATGGTCAGCTTACACCAATGTAACTCCCCCCTCCTGAGGAATTTTGATGCCTTTATGACTGCACTAAAAAGGAGATTTGATGATTGAGAAACGGGGGAAGGTGAAATTTATGGCCCTCAAACAGAGAGATAGACCGGTGGCTGAATATATTCAGGAGTTTCAACAGCTTTCTTCTTATATGAGAGGCTGGTATGAAGATGCGCTGCTCGACCAGTTTGCATTGGGATTAAATGAGGACATTTACCAACAATGCGTTAACAGACACCTTCCCAAGCGAGTTACAGCTTGGTATGAAAATGCAGCAGACGTTGAGCTCGACTTGATTAGACTTCAACGTGTGAAAGAGGAGAAAGCAGAGAGATCACCCCCCCCCCAGCTCAAAGGGCCCCATTCCGCATCAGGGGTGAAGGGAAGGGAAGCTCCGCCGGCAAGGCCAAGCCTTTCACGTGTTTCCGTTGTGGGAAAGGGGGCCATCGCGCCATGGATTGCCGCGTTAAACTTCCTGCAACCGCCCCGCCCCCTGCCAAGAGGGAAGGGAAGATGAGCAAGACCCCGGGGAGGAAGAAAGAGGCTGCTTTCGCTGCTGAAAACACCCCCCAGCGTTTCCGGCAGGAGGCGGAAGAAGAAGTGGACGTCACCACCAGCTCCGATGATGACTCCGATGATGACGCCTCGCCTCGTTGGGTGAGTTCGAATAAAGGCCCCATGTTGATCCCAATAGAATTAAGAGTACCACCCGATGGGGTGTCAGAACAGCTTCCTGCCCTCCTTGACTCGGGCTGTTCGAGATGTATGATCAACCCTGGAATGGTTGAAAAACTGGGCTTGAAAATGAGGACTTTGAAAACCCCTATTGTTTTTTGCCAAATCGATGGATCCATTGCAGGGGGGGGCAGCCCATTTCTACACTGAACCTCTAGAGATGAAAATGGGCACCCATGTAGAATTGATCTCTTTTATTGTGGCTCCTGGAATGGACAGACCCCTTATTTTGGGACTCCCCTGGCTTCGTAAATGGAACCCTCGCATTAATTGGAGGGAGGGGTGGCTGCGTATTCGGACCAGCACAGCCCCAGACCGGGAGGCCGACACCCCAGAGCCTGCTAGCTCCAGCCCCACATTGGCCGCCAGGGGCCAGGAGAAAATTGAGGGGGAAGAAAAGATTCCAAAAGAGTATTGGGACCTGAAGGGGTTTTTTAGTGAAAAATCTTCAGATAAACTTCCACCCCACAGACCTACTGATTGCTCCATCGATATTTTGCCTGGAGTAAAGCTTCCAAAGCCCCAAATATATTCAATGTCTCCTAGGGAAATGGAGGAAATGAGGAAATTCATTGATAAAAACTTGAAAAGGGGTTTCATTGAGCCAGCACGGCCCAAGGTAGCAGCACCCATGTTGTTCAGAGAGAAGAAAGATGGCTCCCTGAGATTATGTGTAAATTTCAAAAACTTGAACTGCATCTCAGCTCAGAAC
Source organism: Thamnophis sirtalis (assembly GCF_051295495.1). NCBI lineage: Eukaryota > Metazoa > Chordata > Lepidosauria > Squamata > Natricidae > Thamnophis > Thamnophis sirtalis. The sequence continues at coordinate 24,501,592 of NW_028261393.1, read as the reverse complement.
CTATACCCATTACCACTGATGAAGGACATGCTGGCCCAACTGGGAAAGGGCCGTATTTTCACTAAATTGGACCTCAGAGAAGCATACTATAGGGTCCGCATAAAGGAGGGGGATGAGTGGAAGACGACTTTCAACTGCCCCCTCGGTTGTTTCCAGTTCCGGGTGATGCCCTTTGGCCTGCAGTTTTCATGCAATTAATTAATGAAATTTTGCATGACCACCTTTACAAGGGCATTATCGTATATTTAGATGATATCCTTATTTACACTCAAACATACGACGAACACGTCACGTTGGTCCTCACTGTCCTGAAGAAGCTCCGGGCCGCTGAACTTTATGCCAAGTTGTCCAAGTGTGAATTTCACCAGGAGAAGATAGACTACCTTGGGTATCGTATTTCCCCCGCTGGTATTGAGATGGACCCCGCTAAGGTAAAGGCAGTCACTGAGTGGGAGGCGCCCCGTACACGTAGGCAATTACAGAATTTTTTTGGGTTTTGCCAATTTCTATTGTCAGTTCATCCCTTCTTTTGCCAAAATTGCACTTCCAATCACTAATTTGTTGAACTCCAAAGGTGGGCCTAAACCTAAGCCTAGCAAGCCGTTGGATTGGACCATGGAGTGTCAAGCTGCTTTTGAGAAGTTGAAATGACTCTTTGCGGTGGAACTGGTTCTGAAGCATCCGGAGATGGACAAGCCTTTTGTCGTTCAAGCTGATGCCAGTGACGTGGCAGTTGGGGCCGTCTTGCTTCAGACTAACGGCCAAGGTAATTTACAACTGTGCACTTACACCTCCCGTAAGCTCACGGACACGGAAAGGCGTTGGGCAATCTTGGAGAAGGAAGCATTTGCTGTACGTTGGGCTTTAGCCACGTGGCGCCACTTTCTGGAGGGCGCTAAGCACCCGTTTGAGGTGTGGACTGACCATAAGAACTTGGAAGCTTTGAGGACTCCCAGGCGCCTCTCCCCTAAGCAGATGCGCTGGGCTCAGCATTTCAATTGGTTCAATTTCACACTCAAGTACATCCAGGAGGGAAAAATTTTATGGCTGATGCTTTGTCCAGACTTCCTCAATACAACTGCTCTAAACTCAGTGTTATCCAGCCCGTAGTTCCCATGTCCAGCCTCGCTGCTCCGGTTGTTACTAGGCAGCAGGCATGCTCAAAGGTGGAAGTGTCTCAAGATTTTCTCTCTGATCTCAAAAAGGCCCTTCCCCAGGATGACTGGTTCCAGCAGCATCAAGGTGAATGCACAATAAGAGATGATTTACCATGGATTGGAGCGAAACTTTACGTCCCTGCCTCTCTTTATCTCGTTGTCCTCCAACGGGCTCATGATTCCAAGTTAGCGGGTCACTTTGGATTTGTGAAGATGCTGCATTTGGTGAAACGGCAGTTTTGGTGGTCCTCTTTGAAAAAGGACATTGAACTTTATGTTGCCAGCTGTCCGGTCTGTGCAGCCGCTAAACGGTCACCAGGGAAGCCGCAAGGTCTACTCCAAACAGTAGCCCGCCCTGTCACCCCCTGGAAGGAGATTTCTATGGACTTTATTGTCGAACTTCCTGAGAGCCAGGGGCACACCATTATATGGGTGGTTACTGACTTATTTTCCAAACAAGTTCATTTTATTCCGTGCCACAAGATTCCTTCTGCAAAGACACTTGCTAAACTCTTCATTTCTCATGTTTACCGTTTGCATGGTGTGCCTGATCGCATCATTTCCGATAGAGGTGTGCAATTCACTTCTGTTTTTTGGAAGGAATTTCTTAAGCGCATTGGCTCCACCCAGGGTTTAAGCTCCGCCCACCACCCTCAGACTAATGGGGCTTGCGAGAGGACTAATTCTGTTCTAGAACAATATTTACGTTGTTTCATCAATTACCAGCAGGATGATTGGGTGGACTTGTTGCCGCACGTGGAAGTGGCTTATAATAATTCCGTACATAGCAGCACTGGATTCACTCCTTTTCGAGTTGTGTTTGGCCAGCACTTTGTTCCTATTCCCGAGGTTCCTCTTGAGCAGCCACAGATTTCATCCGTCTCCGAGTGGAGTGAGCGATTGACCCATATTTGGCCTTTGGCACTTAGTACTTTGGATGCTGCGCATCGCGCGCATAAGAAACAGGCTGATAAGAAACGTGCACAACCTTATCAGTACAAGGTGGGTGACCAGGTTTATTTGTCCACGAAGTTCCTTCAAACTACGCAAAAGTCTAAGAAGTTGGGACCTAAGTACATGGGCCCGTTTCCCATAATCAAAGTCATCAATCCTGTTTCGGTTCGCTTGCAGCTACCCAAGCACCTCAGCCGTGTTTATCCAGTTTTCCACGTTAATCTCATTAAACCTGTTTGTTTCTTGTCTTTACGTCCACCTGTGGACCCACCGCCTGCCCCTCTATTGATTGATGGTGAACAGCATTTTGAGGTCTGGGAAATATTGGACTCTCGGCGGCGGCAGAATCGAATTCAGTACCTAGTGGCTTGGAAGCATTTTCCTCCATCTCATGCCGAGTGGGTGGACAAGTTCCATGTCCATGCTCCCCAGCTGCTCCGACAGTTTTATTCCACTTATCCTGACAAACCCTGATTGACTCTCCTTCCTGACTTTCTCTTCCCCCCCTTTTTTTTCTTTTTCTGTTTTTTGTTGTTCGTCTGTTTGTTTGTGTTTTGTCGTTTTCCAGGCCTGACCGCCTTTTTCCGGAGGACGGCCGGATGTCAGCCTCTGCTTTGCTGCTGCTTCGGCTGCCATTGAAATGGGGAGGGGGGAACATGGTATTTGGGAAGGGTTTACTAATTGTGCTGGAGGAAGATTCTGGAGTTCTGCTGCGTGTCAGATTGCGCATGCGGAGGAGTTTCCCACCAAGGCCAATGGCACCGACATTCCATCTCGGTGATACTTTTCGAAGTTATCTCACACCTGACACTTGGGAGAATTATGATTGGACTGCCACTGGGATGCCAAGGGGTGGGGAATGGGTTATTTTATATATCAATCGCTTTCGCGCCTAAATAATCAGTCTTCGCTTTGCTACGCTTCTAATCATTTATAATTAGTAAAAGTACACTTGATTTCTATCAATGGAGTCTCGTGGTCTTCTTTCCTAATTACTCAATGAAGAGGTGCTGACAGAGTTGCCAGATGAAGGGAACAGCTAAAGAACAGAGGCCAACTTGGGAGTAAGGCCACAGATGGACGATTCCCTCCCAGAGGAAATAAAAGAGGAGTGAAAGGGGAGTTTGCAAGAGACAATTAGTTTGCGTAATTGGTTCGTGACTCTCCAAGACTTCTTGCCAAGTTTTGCAGATATCGGCCTGTCAGTTCTCCAAGCCAGATAAGGTCTGTATCTGTAAATCCTCCCTTGAAAGACTTTGCTGGATATCAATGAGCAGAATTTACAGTCAATTAATAAAAGGGTTTTTTGTCGGGACAAGGAGTTTGCTTCATGCTCTTGGGAAGCCTGGGTCAGAACAGTTGTCTCTGACTCTAGGGTGCAGTGCTCATATCTATTTCTTGACTGAGGGAGCCAGTGTTGTCCAAAAACATTTTCCATGGTCATGTGACTTGCATGGCTCTATGCAAGGGCACATGGAATGTTGTTATCATCCCACTGAAGTGATACTTATTAATCAACTTGCATTTGCATGCTTTCGAACTGCTAGGCAGGCAGGAACTGGGGCAGGAATGGGAGCTTACCCCATTGCATGGTGCTTGGGTCTCAAACCTGGGCTGTCAGCTTTCCAGTTTAATAGAGTTAGTACAGTTGCAGTAACTCAGACTCTGTTTTCCCCCTAACACGCTGTCAAGCAAGTATAGATTATCTACATAAACATGTCTTTTATTCTGATGGCAACAGAACTATAATAAATGTATCACATTTTAATTTAACACTTAGCAGCAACGTCTCTTCTTGGATCGATGTTGGCATCCTTCCTCCTTCCTGAGATGGTGTCAAGGATAAAAATAGCTTTTCCTCACCCTGTTAATAGTTGGTTAACCTCCGGTGGGTGAAAGTCACTAGCAGGTGACATAATGGGGGAACAAAACTTGATTGGGAAATAGTGTTTCCTGCTCTTCCAGGCTGTCAATACAAACATATTATTTGTACAGCTACGTTTTAACTACCGCTGTGAGCTTTATGCCCATATCAACATCTGTCATGCTTAAAACTAAAAATCCAAGGATCTGTGCACTTTCATGCTAGATCAGACTTCTTTAACCTGACACATTTCAGATGTATTGAAGCTGCAACTCTCAGAATTTCCAACCCTTTGAAGTAAGCCTGGGGCAGAGTAGGTTGGAGTTCTTGAATACAGAGGTTTTCTAGGTCTTTGAACAATCCTGGACCCTGCTGATATGGAAGGCCTATAAAGGTTTTGGAAATCCAGAATGATTTATGTGTAATAGCAGAATGTAGTAGGTATGCATAAAGGCATCTAAAGAGACTCTGCACTAAGCACATTTGCATGAATGAAGCACCTCTTTCCAAAGCATTATGGCAGCTGTGTTCCTTACAAGTCTCCTGTTGATGCTTTGAAAACTGTCTGCAGCTGTCTGCTTGTGTGTGAGCATAGCCACATCACATTCTAGCAGATCCAATGGAGATTATATTCAGGTATAGGCATGAGAATATGATTAGGATGGGATTTGAAGCAGATGGGCATCCTGACAATATTCATATAATATTATTGGGCCGGATCATGTACAAATCCATGCATTAAATTCATGCAGCAATTACTTCATTCCAAACTTCATTCCAAATTTTTGGTTCTTTAATGCGTTGTGCATATGAAGTCCATTTGACAAGCTTTCAGTCCAAATGTGCAAATTAGAATAATCCTGAATTTCAACTTTTCTAAAGTCCGTTTCTTCTCAAAATAGCTGTCTATGATTTCGGCAAGGCAGTCAAAGACACAGTGTTCTGGGAACCAACCACATCCATAATACTACAAATCAGCTCTTGTTCTATCAGTTCTGTTATGTTTGAACTGATGAGTTCTAGGAGAAAATGCAAACATTCTGACAAACATCTGAAATGTTCTGTCCTTGGTTTTAGAAGCATCTAGTTTGCTGTTGACAAACTCATTTTCACAATCTTTAAAGCATTCTATACTGAACGCCATCAAACAACATTGAAAACAAACATATTGTATAAACTAAATTGGGTCAAAATCTGGCCTGCAACTTTTCAGAAAGGAAGTATGGTGAGAATCCACTAGAAAAGCAGAAACCTAGATATGTTCTCATTTTGCTTTTCTAATTGATTCTTGCCATGCTTCCTTTGGGAGATGCTTTTCAGATTATTTCATTATTATATATCTTTCTATGACTGTGGAGACCAGAGGTGGGTTTCTGCTGATTTGGCCCAGATTGGGCGAACTGGTAGGAGGTTCCACCTACCCACCTGGACACTCTGTGCATGTGCAGAAGCAGAGCATGCAAGAGCACAAACACGCACAAGTGAACCGGTAGTGAAATAAATTGAAACCCACCACTGGTGGAGACAGATGTTTTTCCATGACTCTGAAAGCCTCTAACATCTTTCCTAGGTTTTAATGAATTGTGGGAATCCACTAGGCTACATGTATTGGACTGATATTTATACTATATAAAATAGAGAAATCATTCATGCTGCTTGGTGAGCCGGTAACTAGGTAAATGTAAATCCCCTACATGCCATTCATTAGAATTTCATTGAAACTGTTTTTGGAAAGAAATTTCAAAAGCAACTTCTATACATTACAATTCTACTGAGCACAGAACGAGAAACAAATAATATTTTCAAGGTGGAACTAACACATTGCCAAGCGAGTAGAAACAAATCAACCAAGGATTACAATTTAAGCAGCATTATTAGTTTTATTCTGCTTTTGTAGGGCGGGCAAGCTGAGGGCACCTATATTGCAAATGTGAAATATGGTTCTTCGTTGCTGAGAATGTTTCTTCACCAAAAAGCAATGAAAGTGTAATTAGAGAAAGAGATTGATTTATGCTATACTAAGCAGATGGAGCCTAGGTCATTTTAAGATTCTTGCATGAATGGCTATGCCTTTTTGATTCTGAGTATTTCTTAGCAACAATAAGTTGCAACACGGCAAGCAAAGAGAGAAAGAGAAAGGGAGAATTAAGAAAAAGATCACAAAGTGCCAAACACACCACCTGCATGGATAACTTTGCATTTGGTGAACTTGCATTCTATCTTGAGTAGAAGTTCCTATAATGGCAGTAGTCTAAATAGCAATAGCACTTAGACTTATATACCGCTTCACTGTGCTTTACAGCTAAGTGGTTTACAGAATCAGCATACTGCCCCCAACAATCTTGGTTCTCATTTTACTGACCTCAAATGGATGGAAGGCTGAGTCAACCTTGAGTCAGTGAGATTCGAACTCCAAACAGAAAGCTTGATAATCTAGCATGTGGGAAAACTCTGGCTAAAATAATTAATTAAAAGAATCACATAATTAATCCCACTGCCTATTTTACTTGTCTCCTTCTAAATCCACACATTACCTTAAACCAGTGGTGGGTTCCTACTGGTTCGGCTGCAGAGGTAGTAGCTTTACGGCCTGGTCGCTGAAACTGGCAGTGATCCAGGCCTGCCACGCCCCTGGTGCCGCCATCTTGTTTTTTGCTTCTGCGCATACACAAACCAATTTTAGTTATACTGCACGCACGCATGGTGCACTCCTGAGCAAACCGGCAGTAATCTCTTCTGGAACACACCACTGCCTTAAACCACAATGTGATTTGAGTGGGAAGGAGATTTTATTTAGTTATGGGTGAACTAAGCTACTATTCTTTGCAAGTATGATACTATTTATGGGTTAATGTGATCCCAGACAATTATGGTTTATGTAACAAACAAGAATTAACAGTTGGATATTAAGCAATCAACTATACTACGCAGCAAGGTAAATACAAAGAGGATGGTTTCTAACATTTAAACCAAAGGAAACTGGAAATTGGTTGGAGCACAAAGTCAGAAATAAAATATTTAGCTTTATTATCTAGGGGTGTTTTTCTTTCTTTTTCTTTTTTAACACTTATAAATAATAATATAGTGGGGATTTTGACGCCAGGCTCAAAAATGTATAATTCCTATAACGTGTGCTCTGTTTGGAAACTTTAACACTCAAAATAAGTTTAGTAATTGTATAACTTCAGCAATTATTTCTCCATTGATAGGTATTTTTTAAAAAATACACCTCTGCCTTAAATAAACATTCAAAAATACTCAACTAACCAACACAAATCAAAATGGAGTGAAGAAAACCAGAACCTACTGTGGAACCAAGATAAATTCATGACAGACACCTGTTTTTTTAATCTTACTTCCCTGAAACAGGGATTAGAATTGTTTAGTGTGATTTTTTCTTCAAAAATTCATTTACCTTACTTTATGTTTTGATAACACAATTGTCCAACAATATCAAATTGATAAAAATTACCAAGCTAGAAAAGTTTCATGACTATACCGTTGTTGATATATCTCATTTTGAAATAGAAGAACAAGACTACCAATGGCTTCTCTTTAATATAAAGGCACTACAGATGCCCTTCAACGAACACCATTAAAACAAAATAGAGACAAAAGGCCACAGTCAGAACAGTAACAATAATTTATATGCCATTTTTAGAAACTCTGGGCAGTTGTGCAATAGTCAAGGTAACTGATTTGCTCAAAGGCAGTGGAATTCCCTCCAGCTCCAAGAATTTCACTACAGCTGTCATAAAAAATAGAAATTAATTTTATGATAGACACATGTATTATGCCAACCCCCAAAGTTATAGACATTCATGACAGTTTATTTTATTTCTTTGCATGAGTTAAAAAATTTAATATCTTCATTGTAGATGATAGATAGATAGATAGATGGAGGGAGGGAGGGAGGGAGGGAGGGAGGGAGGGAGAGAGAGAGAGAGAGAGAGAGAGAGAGAGAGAGAGAGAGAGAGAGAGAGAGAGAGAGAGAGAGAGAGAGAGAGAGAGATGGTAAAGAGAAAATCCTGATTGTGGGATGAAGAGTGACATTTTCACTGAATGTTAATGAAACATTTTAGCGACATTAGCAATCCCTATTGTTCTTTATTTGGGCAGTTCTGATCAGTTGCAAGCCACCACTTGCAAGATATAGTACCAAAGGGAACAAATGATCCACATTGATCTAAAAAAGCAAAGCACTTACTTACCATAAAGAGGATCCCTCAGTTCCAGTGACCTCTAAAAAGTCATATTCATCCTCCAATTGGAAATCCAAGAAAACCAGAGCTATCGTGTCTCCAGGCTCTGCTAAAATCGTCCATGTGCAGTCAGCATTGTTGTTGTACTCCAAAGGATAATGGGGGGTTGAAATTATTCCACTCTGCCCCCGAAGTGTCCCACCACAGGCATCATCGGCTGAAAACCAAAACAAGAAAGGTTAGTTCAGCCAAAAATAACAAATGTCAGCCTGAACTTTTGACAACATTCTCCATGCTCCAGCCTGGCCAACATACAAAATATTTTCAAAGCCTTTCTGTCAAAACCATCATGGAAGTTAGTGTAGTGGAGCCATTTAAGAGAGGAAACGTAACACAGAGCCCATTTCTTCTTGAATCAAATAAGAAAGTCTGCCCTAGATCATATGTCACACTCTGGACTGAATGTACATGATGGTCTTTTCCAGAGATATATGGGTGATGACATCCCATATGATCAGTAGTGGGATTCAAAATTTTTTACTACTGGTTCTGTGGGCGTGGCAGAGGAAAGATTCTGAAAATATTCCCATTCCCTCTTCACTTTCAAAATTTTCTCCAGAACCTGTCAAAACTGGCTGAATACCACCTCTGCTCTGCATATGATGCTAAGTAAGATTGTGAGAAGGTTGGGGGCGAGTCAGATGAATGCCTATCTCAGAAAAGGATGCTGAAGTGCTGAGAGATCTGGGGATAAATGCTTCCAAGAGAAGAGACTGCCTAAAACTGAAATTGGGAAATTCTGATTCTAGGATCCAAAATTTTCTATCTATTCCAAACTAACTTAAAAAGATGTTAATGACATTTACATTGTTCTTGTTTTCCTGAGTCTTGCCAACAATATGGTGGCTGATTTTTCCTATAAAACTATTCCATAGTTCAGGAGACGTTTGGCTCAGGAGCAGCAAGCGACTATATTTCAATTGCATGTTATTGTATTGCAATTGTATTGCACTGTAAAGTATTTGATAACGTTGACTCACTTCCATTTGGTGGTATATAAATATAATAGACAATACAATGCAATAGCAGCGTTGGAAGGGACCTTGGAGGTCTTCTAGTCCAACCCCCTGCCTAGGCAGGAAACCCTATACCATTCCAGACAAATGACTATCCAACATCTTCTTAAAGACTTGTGTTGGGGCATTGGCTTTTTTTTCATCATTTCCACTCTTTTATATATCATTATCATTCCTATAAAGAGATCTAAAATATTATTCCAGCAGTTTCTCATCCCAAATGATTCTGGTTTCTCTTCAGATCGTATACATCTTTTACCAGATGATTTCATCGTTTTTATTTTTAATATCATTCACTCTGCTGGATTCCTTCACTCTTCTTCCTTCACTTTAAAAAAATGTTCTATATCTATCAAAATTGCTCTGCACATTTTAATGATTTCCCCTCCACTCTGAGTGCATTCTTTGCAACTATCTTCTTTAAGAACAAAACCTTTCATCCTTTTTTGCAACCATTTTTAATATGCCTTCTTTCTTATTCTCAAGATCCTTTGCCTGATTATTTCATAAAACAACTTTTTTCATACTTTGCATAAATATGTCTTCACACTTTTCTGTGTCATTGTGTAGCATAATTCTTTGCATTCTGTTCCATCTTATTTCCACTTTCCATTTGCCCTCTGAGAGATTAATCTATTTCTTAATTCTCTTTCCATAGAGGAATACTTTTTGTCTTCGTGTAGTTATTATTCTTTTATTCTAGTTATATTCTAACGCTTAATGATAGTCAGTCAATATCAATATAAATTGTAAGGATGCAAGCAACAAAGTTACAGCCCTGCAGTCATAAGTGGGAGGAGATAGGTGATAGGAATGATGAGAAGACAAATAGTAATTGTAATGCAGCCTTAGTGAATGGTTTGACAGTGGTGAGGGAATTATTTGTTTAGCAGAGTGATGCCTTTCGGGGGAAAAACTGTCCTTGTGTCTGATTGTCTTGGTGTGCGGTGCTCTACAGCAATGGTTCCCAAACTTTTTCAGTACACTGCCCCCTTGGTGCTACAAATTGATCCTCAGTGCCCACCCCCCAGTGGTGAAATTAATTTTTTTTCTACCGCTTCTGTGGGTGTGGCTTGGTGGGCATGGCTGGGGGGTCATGTGACTGGGCTGTTTGCACGACGGAAGGGATTTGCACGTGCGCTCCTGTCGGGTGGGACAGGACCTTTGGCTCTTGTGAAGCTGTTCATCCACATGTCCATTCATTAAATAACAGCGGGCTGCAGAGAAGGAAGGTGGCAAAGCCGGCGAGAAGCAGGGAAGACAACTCCCTTGCTACGTTTAGGGGTTCACGGCCACGCCCACCCCCCGCAGCTGGAGGAGCAGTTTTAACTGCCAGTCTCATGCGATGAAGAAGAGCCCAGCCCTTCCACACATTGAAGGGACGCGCGAGACCCAAGCCTTCCCAAAGGCGTGGCATTGCCAGTTCCTGGTGAGGTCAGACTGAGCCGCCACCTCCACACAAGCCATGCGGGGAAGGACTCTCGCTTTTGGTCCCATTGCATTCCCTTCCACACCTGCATGCTAAGCTAGGCAAGTCGAGAGTACAGTACAGCAGAACACCTCCAGCACTCCTTTGCCACCTCCCTTGCCTCTTAGCGCCCCTCTGCTGCCCCCTTGCATCTTAGCGCCCCCCTGCCACCACCCTTGGCTCTTAGCGCCCCTCTAAGTCATCCCACTGGCCCCCAGGGGCGGTACCACCCACTCTGCCACTGCACTATAGCGTCGTTTTGAGGGTAAGGGTTGAAACAATTTATGTCCAGGATGTGAGGGGTCTGTAAATATTATCACCTGGATTACAATATGCAACTATTGTCAACTGTCTGTGTTGACATTCCATGCAGAGCAGCGGCGGAGCCGGATCTCAGATTACAGTAGCTGGGTTGAAATGAATGAAGCTATTGGATAACATGATTTATGAGAGGCTGAAGGGAGGACAGAAACACGGGCAAAGTTCAAAAGCAGAAAAAGAAAGCAAAAAAGATGGCTACGAATGAAGAATGCCTAATGAAGCTGTTAATAAATCACTGCTTTTTGTATTACAATATTGGGTCACTTATTATGAAGCAGGCATCGTTAGGGTACTTTACAGACAGCCATCTTTTTTGCTTTCTTTATCTGCTTTTGAACTTTTCTTGTGCTTCTGTCCTCCCTTCAGCCTCTCATAAATCATGTTATCCAATAGATTCATTCATTTCAACCCAGCTACTGTAATCTGAGATCTGGCTCCGCCATCGCTCTGCATGGAATGTCAATACAGAGAGTTGGCATCGAGATTCCATGAAAAAACTCCAAACAAGCCTGGGGGAGGATGCAGCCTTGAATCCATACTGGTACTCAAAGTGTTTTTTATTATTTATTATTATTTATTATTTTATTATTTTATTTATTTATAGGCCGCCCTTTTCCCTGAGGGGACTCAGGGCGGCTTACAATCAAAAAGGAAGGGGAGTGTAGGACAATACGAAAAAAGAAATGTGCACAAAGTAAATTAGACAATAAAACTCAACATTCACTCAGCATTCGGGAGGGGCGAAATAAGATTATCCCCAGGCCTGACGGGTTAGCCAGTTCTTGAGGGCTGTGCGGAAGGCCTGGACGGTGGTGAGGGTACGAATCTCCACGGGGAGATTGTTCCATAGTGTCGGAGCCGCAACAGAGAAGGCTCTCCTCCGAGTAGTCGCCAGTCGGCACTGACTGGCGGATGGAATACGGAGGAGGCCAACTCTATGCGATCTGATGGGACGCAGGGAGGTAATTGGCAGAAGGCGGTCTCTCAAATAGCCAGATCCACTACCATGGAGCGCTTTATAGGTGGTGAGTAGGACCTTGAAGTGCACCCGGAGACCAACAGGTAGCCAGTGCAGCTCACGGAGGATCGGTGTTATGTGGGCGAACCGTGGTGCGCCCACGATCACTCGCGCGGCCGCATTCTGGACTAGCTGTAGTCTTCGGATGCTCTTCAAGGGCAGCCCCATGTAGAGCACATTACAGTATTCCAGCCTAGAGATCACAAGGGCTCGAGTGACTGTTGTGAGGGCCTCCCGATTCAGGTAGGGCCGCAACTGGCGCACTAGGCGAACCTGGGCAAATGCCCCCCTGGTCACAGCTGAGAGATGGTGGTCAAAAGTTAGCTGTGAATCCAGGAGGACTCCCAAGTTGCGGGCCCTTTCTGAGGGGTTTAAATTTTGTCCCCCCAGCCTGAGTGATGGTATGGTGGTCAAATTTTTGGGAGGGAAACACAACAGCCACTCGGTCTTGTCTGGGTTTTTGCTTGTACAGATTGCCTTTGAAAAGTGTGGGGAGCCGGATGTCAACTCTCTGTGTTGACATTCCATGCAGAGCGGTGGCGGAGCCGGATCTCAGATTACAGTAGCTGGGTTGAAATGAATGAAGCTATTGGATAACATGATTTATGACAGACTGAAGGAAGTACAGAAACACGGGCAAAGTTAAAGATAAAGAAAGCAAAAAAGATGGCTAGAAATAAGGAATGCCTAATGAAGAATGCCTAATGAAGCTGTTAATAAATCACTGCTTTTTGTATTACAATATTGGGTCGCTTATTATGAAGCAGGCATCATTAGTGTATTTTACAACTATAACAACTTATGTATTTGCATTTTCACATGCATTTCCAACTATCAAGATATACCTCTTCATATTTTCAGACATATTTTTTGCTCTGTCATTCAGAATTAAACTAATCCCATCACTCCTTTGCTTCTACTGATCAGTTCCAATCCATGACCACCTTTGTTGAGATCTTACATTCTTTCTTATTTCCTTACTTTCCTAGATATGCAAGATACCTAACACTTATTCCATTTGTTCATTCATACTCTTTACCATTCTCCATAGAAAGTAGGAAAGCAACAGTTAGTTAGAAACCTGTGATGCTCGAACTGACAGATATGTTACATTTCTTGGAATTATTATTTATTTTATTTATTATTAAATGTATATGCTACCCATCTCCCTGATAAGGCAACTCTGGGAGGATATTGTTATATTTGTTTTTATTATTAACAACATCTTGAAGTTTAAAGTCACTCTGAAATTTGCAGAAGTTTTATTCAGCAACAAATAAACATTATTTTTCATTATAATAAGGATAAAATAATCACAGAAGCAAAATAATAAATCATGAAAAAAATAGAAACTGAAATAGAAAAATGGAAGCTGAATTAATTTTGTTGAAATACAGATTAAAAGAATAAACCTAAAAACATCCCAATAGCTTCTGAAAAGTGTTGTCTTTGTACTATATGGAAACAAAAAGGTAAAGTATAGAAAACCACATCGAGGGGAAAAAAGCAGAAATAACAATTGGTTCATTATCATTTGGGTCAATTAGCAATAAGGGAAAAAAAGGAAGTGAGACATATCAATCAACAATGAGTTTTATAGGGCAAGGAATTTCATCTGGGAGGGGGGGGGGCTCCCCAAGAGCCAAGGTGGCGCAGTGGTTAAATGCAGCACTGCAGGCTACTGCTAGATCAGCAGGTCAGCGGTTCAAATCTCACCGGCTCAGGGTTGACTCAGCCTTCCATCCTTCCGAGGTGGGTAAAATGAGGACCCAGATTGTTGGGGGCAATATGCTGACTCTCTGTAAACCGCTTAGAGAGGCCTGAAAGGCCTATGAAGCGGTATATAAGTCTACTGCTATTGCTATTGCTATTTTTTGCTGTGGCACCCATCATTTGGAAGATCATTTCCCCCCAAAGGTGAAATTGCCCCTGACGCAACTGACCTTCCGGAAATTCTAGGTATGTCATCAGACTAGGGGATCCACTGGAGGTATACAGCCTGCGAAATGATTACACACTATCTGTAAGTTTTAGAATATATTCTCCTGTGAGTCTTGTTTTGTTTATAGCTTTTTGAAAACTGTTTAATTGTATTTTAATGGTTTTTTTTTAAAAAAATATTTTGATATATTTGGCTTTGTGTATTTTAATCAAATGTGCCATCCAAAGTCATATAAAGTAAATTATATGTAGTCCAAATTTTATATGTAGTAATTCTCCAAATGAGACATTTGGCCATTGAATATTTTGTTCAAATTTAGAATAAAATGTGAATTATTTGGATCACTGTCTAATACATACAGATATATTTTATTATTTATGTAAAATTATGAAAAAAATGGGTGTTCTTCCAGCTTTATACTATCAATTTTTTGTAACTGTTTTACATCCAATTCCCATTTCCACTGTCTTCCTATTATTTTCCAACTGCTACAAAATAATTCAAAAGAACATAGCAGCCATAAAAACCTGTAAATCATCTGCAAAAAATTATATAAAAGCAGAGATAATGACACAAGGTTGTATTTTAAGCAGTATTTTCAACAATTAGCTAAAGTCACCAATTCCTTCCTTTAAAATGCATGAATTTCCATTCTGTACGGAACATTCATTTGGGAGAATGAAATTTTATTTTAAATTGATAAATTAAACAAAAACAAGTAGTCATCTTAGGACAAAAATTGGGATCAGAAACTTGGTCATTGAGTGAAATGATCATTAAGTAGGACATTCACATGGCTATTTCGTCTGATGACTGCAATGCCAGTACTTCCATTTGTTAAGAAATTTCATGGATCATTAAGCACAGTTTGTGGGGGTACGGGGGGAGGGAGGGAGATGAGGGAGGCCCCAGGTGGCCTCTTGTAGTCTACAAAGCCTACTTGCATGTGGAAACCTGCCTAGCCTAGAGGTCTGGCCCAGTTCTCCAACCCACCATGGCCAGGAGGCAGTGGGAAAGCCAGCAGGGAAGGTGGCAAGTTGCTGTCACCACCTATCAAGAAGACTCCCTCTCATCCCTGGAAGCTGTCTGAAGGAGTGCCCATCCAAGGATTTCAGCTCTACCATGTGGACCACTCAGCTCAGTGGAAAGTTTGGGCAGGCAGCTCTTTCAGACAGTTTCCAGAGATGAGAGGGAGTCCTCTTGGTAGGCGGCGCCAACCTTGCAATCTTTTTTGCTCGCTTCCACACTGCCTTTTTGGGGCTGCTCCAGAAGTGGGTTCCTACTAGTTCGAACCAGTTCAGCTGAGCAGATAGTAAATTGGCCGGCCATGCCCTCAAACCAGTTCTACCAGCGGCACCATAGGTACTGTCATCTTGTTTTTTGCTTGTGTGAATGTGCAGAAGCAATTTTTTAACTACTGTGCATGTGCACAAAGCACGAATTAAGCAAAGCACGTCCCTGAGTGAACCAGCAATAACAGAAGCCAGAAGCCACCCCTGGGATGCTAGTAAGTCTTTGGGCAACTGGTCATTAAGTGCAAACAGGTTCCTAAACATCCAGTTCATAATCATGTGACTATAAGTGTGTATGTGGGGGGGGGGGCGCACACACACTCATTCAATTGTGCAATAGTCAGAAGTGCTTTACAAGCCATAAGGCACTTTTTCAAAAGTGATCATTAAATGGTCATAAGTTGAGGACTACCTCTAATGACAACATAAACTTCCATTTTACTGTATCAAATCACTGTATTGTTAGTCAAAATAGTTCCTCCAGGATTGTCTTGAACAATGCAATTTTCTTGCCTGTAGTGCTATGCTTTGCACCTTCCTACCAAACATAGTACACCTTTTCAAAACAGATACACCATTCAACAGAACAACAGGATATTATTATCCCAGTCTTTTTTTTTAAGGTATACCTTTTTTCTTTACAAAGGCATAATTAGTTTAATTGGGAAGATAATTCAAAGAACCACTAGGAAATCTGAGATGGTGAAAGCAGCAATCAATTACTGCAGTCAATTGAAAGTAAATTTTAAATACCTCCTCCTTTAAATCAAATGGGTCTGTGATTAGGTCAAAGGTGTAGTTCAGAAACAGCAAACAAAGGAAAAGTTAAAACCAGAAGGAATTAACATAAGCTATCCATTCTAGTACATACTTACTTTGATGAAAATTGTTCAAAATTCACTAAAGATGACTTTCAGGGCAACCAGTAAAGCTTCAGCTTTAAGAATTTCCATTTTGGATTTGTTCTTAAATGGCTATTTTCCAGCTTGCTTTCTATTAAACTAGACAATTCAGAAATTCATTTCTGGCTGATGCAATCAACCAGAAAGCCTTTCCATTGGTAATATAATTGTGTTTATGCATTATTTAATTATAGTGGAGTGTGTTGGCTCACCTGGGTTAGGACCCTGAAATGAGGATCAGTAGGCTTGTGTTTGAGATCTGGTTGCTGCCAAGTGGCAGGGTGAGCTCCCCATTACTTGCTCCAACTCCTACCAACCAAGCAGTTTGAAAGCAGGCTCCTGTGAGTAGATAGATGGGTACCACTTTGGTGGGCAACTTAACAGAACACGAAAGGAGCCCCTAACTGGATATCCGTGGGCAACAGTGATGTCACTGTTTGATCCTTTCACTATGGAAACAGTAGTATTTATAGTTTACTGAACAAACCACAATTGTGTAGGTTTGACCAATATGCTCAAATAAAACAAACTGCAGAATGGTTTAGTGTAAAATAAGAACCACCACAGTGAGTAATAACAAAGTGGTACATATTGAAAAAGATACCCTACGTGTTGTGACTCAGCAGCAGTCTTCTGTGAGTCTTTTTGGGATGCAAGCTTAATTATGCAGCTGGGGCTCATTAGGGGATATTCTGGGGATAAAAGGATGGATGGTGCCACCCCCTAGTTGCAGGAGTTAACGTTCCTTGATCCTTGATCGTGGTTTCTTTGATATACACTTGGAAAAGTGATTTGACTTCTGTAACCCTGATTCATAGAGACACTTGGAGAAGTGCATTGCCATAAGAGAGATTTGTTTTATATTCTGTTATGTCGTTAGAGACTGTATTTATGTTATTTTTGGGCTTGAAGCCAGTCTGAGCCGAGAACTGATAAAGAAAGTTCCTTTTAAGTTTGTTTGCCTGTCGTCTGTTAACAAGCCAAGAAGGGGGGACAGAACACCTATGTATAATTAGTTTCCTTCATATATATTTTAGCATCTGGGATTAATTTTGTTACATGTGCTTGTTGTGAACCACCGGCGGCCAGCATACTGGCAGCAGAGTCAGACAATGAGAAGGCTGGGGATGAACAGGGGCCAATCCTGGGGGCTGAAGAATGCTCAGACGAGGGCTCTGTGTCAGAGGAAGAGAGGGAGCTAGACAGCAGCGAGGCAGAGGAACAGCTGGAGGCTGTTCCCAGTGTGTTTATGTGCAGAGCTGCCAGAAGACAAGAACAACTAAGAAGGCAGGGTCGATTTAAGAGTAAAGCCACAACTTGGAGATGATTGCCGCTCCCACAGGAAACAAAAGAGGAATGAACAGGTAGTGGGCTTTTGCAGGAAATAATTTGTTCATTTGGTTGGTTGAAGTGTGGAAAGTTCTGTTTATGACTATAAGAGACTTTGTGTCAAGTTTGCCTTGCCCTACACATTTGGAAACTAGTTACCTGGCAGCATTCTAAATGAGATAAGGTGTGTGTGGATAAACATTCCTCTGAAAGACTGTTTGCTATGCTTTGCTGACTTTAAATGAAAGGAATTCACAATTGTGTAAATAAAAGAGGTTTTGCCCAGAGAAAGACTCTGCTTCTTCCTTTCTAAGGAAGTCTGGGTCAGAACAGTGCTATTTGCTTTTGATATGGATTACAACAGGTGATCCATGAATTGCATTATCGTATGGAGGCACTAAAAAGGAAGAAGATTGTCAAGATTGAACTAGGACACTTTAAGTTTCCTACTGGAACTTCCTCCTCAGCTATTTGGCCTCAAACTATACATGGCAGGGATACTTTCCTAGGTGACTTGGCCGCAAAAGCACTCAAATAGTAGCAGATGGGGTGAGTTGTTCCATGCTTCCTTAAAATTACACCAGAGACTTGAATATTTTTTCCAGCTTCAAACACAACTCTATGAATTACAGCTAAATAAGATGGAGGCTGAGTTAAGTAGACAGATAGAAGACAGAATGGGATGTTGTGTGCATACACTTATAAACAGACACATCAAATCTGTATAATGGGAAACCTGTATCCATCAAATTATTTCTTCAAATATTCCAGTAGTGTTTGGTGGTGGTTCGCTAGGTGTTCAGGCAGATAGTTCTCAAGTACTGACCTGATTCACACATTCTGCCAATCCTAGTTCTTTGACTAATGTACAATTGACAAAGCTCACCAAAAGAATCAACCAAATAACAATAGAGCTTAGCAGAATGCATAAACCCAGTGGTGGGATTCAGCCAGTTCGCACCTATTTGGGAGAACCGATTGTTAACTTTCTAAGCAGTTCGGAGAACCGGTTGTTGGAAGAAATCACCTTTTGTTTTTGTTTTTGTTTTCACTTTACAGGGCTAATCCTGTATAGAAGGCAGGAAGGAAACATTCTGGTGGTGATTCTACCCTGATCTTTATTGCCCCGCTTACAGAAACTGCCTCTCCGGTTAACCCTTATTCCATTGTAACAGCTAAGGCAAAGTGCCCATCGACCTGAGTGATGTTGAGTTGGCCATGCCCACCCAGTCACATGACCACAGAGCCCCACCTACCTAGCTGGTCATTTGGGCTAGGAACCAGTTGTTAAATTATTTGAATCCCACCACTGCATAAACCCCACTGCTCTGCACTAGAGTTGAAGGGAATTGAACTTGGGATGTATTGCTTGTAGAACATTAAAAAAAATCTATCACTTATAAAAACTGAATTAGAGCCAGAGTTTGCACTTCATGGTAAATTATAATGCTATTTGTTTATGGCTTAGAGAAATGTATGATCCCATCCCTCTAGTTTATTGTTATGCAAACCTAACAAATTTTGACTTAAGTCAACAAACTATATTTAAACAAATAATAACATTATAAACTTTGTCATAGATAATCTTTGTGAGAAGAAGACTCGGAAAACCTTTAGTTTTTTGCAAGAATACCTATTCCATTTTTTCTCCTTATTGCAATAGTGTTGCAACTGGAAGACTATTTATCTTTGTAAGTCTAGATATTGTGTTATATATGATTCTTGATTTATTTTCTGTGATAAAAATTAAAATACTGTCACTGAAATTCCAGTTTGGCCAAAAGTGAACTTCTGTAGCGGAATTTGGAGAATTTTGTTCACATTTGTTAAAAAATGGATCCAGAAATAAAGAGGATTGTGATGCCGTTGAGAAAGAATTTATACACACACTATTGAAAATATTTCACAATTACTTTTGCAAGATGATGACAATGCCTATTACAGTACATTTTGATTGGAAACATGTAAAAACCAGCCAGGGGATGGGATGAGAGAATGGAACCAAATGACTTAGCTAATCTAACTTTGATTTAGCTAATAAAACATTTTTTTTCATTTAGTAGTTTATACAGATGTCTTTATATTTGTTAGAAACTCTTCCTTTATTAACCCACTTTGTTTATATTTATGTAGCATTATTTTGTCAACATATTGTAGACAGTGAACATACACAACAAAGTAAACACGTATGACCAAAAAAAGAAGCAATTGTCTCTAATTCACTTTCTCAGAATGCAATTTTTTATGATTGCAAAATATTTGTATGAATGTATTGCCTGTATAAATGTTCAATATAATGTTTGTCAACTTCCCATGTACATAATCTTAATAAACAGAAAATATAGTCTGTTGAGTGCCAAAATATATTTTGTGGGCAAGATATTATCAGAATTTCAATAACATATTCCGCTGCCTGAGTTTCGATTAGCTCCTATTCTGCTCTTCTTCATCAGCCCTTAAAAACTTGGATTTTCCTCCTTGGAATGGATAATACAGCTTTTGTGGAACATGTATGCTGGATTGTCTATTTTCTTGCTCTTTCTGGATGTCATTTTATTTTCTTCTTCATTAATATTCTTTTCATACTACTTTTAGCTATCCCCAGAGTTGCTATCAAGTCAGGAGATTTTATAAATTTGATGGATTTATAGCAAATTTGATGTGAATATTTTTTTTACAGTATCACCATATTCTATTTGTATAATTCTTATGAAAGACAAAATACTATGCCCATTAGTACAACATCACTCAAAAAGAATTTAATGACATTTGGTGCTTTTCTCAAATTGTACAATATTGAAGGACCGAAAGCTATGGGAAAAAAATATATGCATGCTTCAGTTTTGAAAACAAAACATTAACTTGATTCAAAATGCAATTCAGGAAAAGTAGAAAGCAACTGCCGATTTCTAGATGGTAATAACGGTTGTGTGGGGATTCCTGCAGACTTCCTACCAGAGGCACGAATTCACCCCCAAAGCAAATTGAAACAGACTTGAAATCTAGGACACAGTTTTGATAGTGTTTAGGCTAACAATTGTCATAGTAAAATCCAAGTACTGCTTCAAGGACAGATGACTCTTATATATGGCTAAGATCAATCTTTGTGGAAAAGTATTTTCTGTACTTTAAGATCATGCATGCCTACTTTCAGGAAACTTTGGACCCATAGTTGGCAATTGAGCCATCTTCTGCATTGCAAATATTGAGGAAAATCTTGGAGATGCTATATGTAATGGAATAATGTATGTAATAGGCTGGATTCCCAAGAGGGAGGGGCTGCATTGCAGAGGAATAAGAGACAACTCAGTTGAAAAAAAATGGGTGAGAGAAAGAGTGTGAAGACAGTCCTCCTTCATAGTTCTCAGAGTACAGGGAAGATGCAGATAGTCTGGGCAAGATTCTGTCTATAGGTGTGAAAACAATAAACTGAACTTTGAAGAATCACCATATGCTATCCTTGGTTTTGGAGCCTGACACTATGCATAATTACGATTCATTTTAATTTATCCCTCCAAAAGGCAGAGTGAGCAAGGCAACATTGCAAAAATGATAAATATGGATATCAAGCAATCCAGGTACAAGTCCCTTCATGCAACTTCAGTTATTAAATATAGACAGAATAGGCAAACACATAAATGAACTATAGATGGCATAAAATATTCCCTTATAATGTTAAAAAGTACTGAATATTTATTCTGTATCCATTCATCCATTCAGTCCTTCATATTCATCTCCCCATGCTTTTGAGTAAAATTCCAAAGAAAGGGTAAACCAAGGCAGCTGAATATCTGCATGAATTCCCAAAAGGACAGCAGGCTCCATCTTCTCTGTGGTCTCTTTTTTGAAGCCTTTCTAGACTTCGAGAATCCTATAGTTGAAAAGGATTTCTCAATTGCTCAAAAGAGTATCTCTGTTTTTGCATACATTATTCAGCCTCTCTCTTTTTCTTTCTTTCTTTTTATTTCCAGCAGATTCCCTTTCTCCACAGGTTGCTAAACCTACCATATTTTTCAGAGTATAAGACGCGCCAAGGTTTTGAAGAGGCAAATAAATAAAAAGTGTTTGCACTCTGCAAACCTCCCAAAAACAGCCCATTTTTCATGAAAATGGGCCCGTTTCTTTGTAAAAAAAAAAAAGGGCATGGATAGCCTTTAGGAAGCTTATAGAGTACTCCTGTGGGCTGGGGGGGGGGGATTTGGCTCATTTTTTTGCCCATTTTTTGCTCATTTCTGCCCTCTCCAGCCCCCAGGAGCTCTCTGAAAGCCTCCTACAAGCTCTGCAAGGCCATTTTGGTGAAGGGGGGTGGGGTTTTGGTAGGCAAAAAATGCTGTATTCAGTGTATAAGACACAGCCACACGTTCAGCCTCTTTTTTGAGGGAAAAAGGTGCGTCTTATACTCCGTCATCCTTTTTGTCTTAACTGTTCTTGCCTTCTGGCAGCTCTGCGCATGCACACACTGGGTACAGGCCAGTGACGTGCGGTGACCTTCATGGCCAGTGAGGCAAGCGTGGTGGCGGGGGAGGAATGGGCTGGGTGGGCTGGCTGGCTGGGGAGGGGGGAGCCCTTTAAAGCCCTGCTGCCGCGCCTTCCCAGCAAGACTTCCTTTCGGCTCGCGGTTTCCCTTGCCTGCCTTAACCAAAGCTTGGCACCCTGCCTCAGCTTTCGCGCTCTCCCTCTCTCAGCTGTGCAGCAGCTTCGGCGGCAGCTCTCGGCCTACGGCAGCAACATCGCGCAGGCTGTGGAAGGAGAAGGAGGAGGAGGAGGAGGGAACCAAGAGAGGCGTTTAACGGGCGTGCGCCCCACAGCCAGGACCGTCATTGCCCCTCAAGCCGCGTTTCTTCCTGCAAAGCCCTTCGGGCAACCCAAGAGCTCCGCCTGATGCCCGAAGGGCTTTGCAGGAAGAAACGCGGCTTGAGGGGCAATGACGGTCCTGGCTGTGGGGCGCATGCCCGTTAAACGCCTCTCTTGGTTCCCTCCTCCTCCTCCTCCTCCTTCCACAGCCTGCGCGATGTTGCTGCCGTAGGCCGAGAGCTGCCACCGAAGCTGCTGCACAGCTGAGAGAGGGAGAGCGCGAAAGCCGAGGCAGGGCGCCAAGCTTTGGTTAAGGCAGGCAAGGGAAACCGCGAGCCGAAAGGAAGTCTTGCTGGGAAGGCGCGGCAGCAGGGCTTTAAAGGGCTCCCCCCTCCCCAGCCAGCCAGCCCACCCAGCCCATTCCTCCCCCGTCACCACTGTGTCCAACAGGCCAGGCGTCTCACGTTTATGGCGGACATAAACGCGAGACACCTGGCCTGTTGGGACACAGCGGCGAGAACGTCCCTGCCGCCTCCGCGCTCCACCGCCTCGCCCCCCCTGCCTCCTCCGACCCCACCGCTGTGAAGAAAGAAACACACACACACACACACACACCTCTCACAATAAAAAAATTACAAATTAAATTACAATAAATTTGAATCCCCCCCCTCCCTCCATCCGATCCACCTTTTCCAGCTGTGGAAACTCTCTCAACTCTCCTCTTGTCCAGCCAACGTAAGCGTGCTTAACGTAAGCGTGCTCCTAAGGCATGATTTGCTGCTCCCCGATCAGGAGGCGGGAGATTCAGTGCCTCTTTTGCATATGAAAGTGTTCGCTTGTTAACTCCACCTTAACTTTTAAAAGGTGAACAATTCCTTAGGCAAAAGAGGCTCCGAGTTCTCTGGCCTCCTCCCATAGTTAACACTGAGAGCAGACACCAAGCCACTGTGACTTTGAATCTGGTAGCAACTACCCTGGCTTTAATTATTTTTAAAAAAATTATTTAAAATTCTTTCTTTTCCCTTAGGAGACTGGTGAGGCCCCGCCTCCCCTGCCTCTAGTGACTGCACGTCCCTGGTACAGGCTCACACTGTTCTTCTGCCTCGCTGATGTCATACTCTGGAGGCTCCAGAGGCAGCATGTAATTACCAGATGTCCCTGGCCCCCTCTCTGCCTCCAACACAGAGCCCTCATCCGAGCCTTCCCCAGATTCCAAGACTGGCCCATGTTCCTCCCCAACTTCCTGACTGTTGGACTCTGCTGCCAGCTCCGCAGGCTGCTGGTGGGCCACAACAGTTAGCTTGTGCAATGAAAGACAGAACAGTGGCAGATGCTCATCACTAAATAAGTATAAGAATGAAGAGACTTCAGCCTTTAGAATTTTGCCCAGGTTTTTCCCCCCCTCTTTGAAATATACTGCAAATGCAAATTGGCTTTTTCTCAAAACAGCCTAGTTTACCCCTTTCAAAGGAACTACGGTAGTAGCGGGCAACCCTTTAAGACTGCAGAGGAATAACCCACCCTCTCGTGCAACAATTAAAAAAATAAATAGTTTTAAAAAGCACTTGTCGGTAAAGCTGAAAACATTTACTATTCAGAAAAGAACACTGGAACCTCTGCTTGTCACAGGTTATCTTCCTTGTGCAAGCTGCTTCTATTAACACAAAGCTATTAGAGCAAATAAAGGAGGAGGATCAAGTGAAGAGAAACATAGGCAGGAAGATAAAGGGAAACGAAGAATTAATTTGGGTTACTTGTAGTGGTTTGTCACTTCTGCATGTTTGGGGGCCAGCAAAGCTCTGTGCTATTGAGAGGTGCCAGCAAAACCTGTTAACTTTGCAATGCACACTACAAAATGATGTTTTAGGTGTATTAGTTAACAAGCACTTACACTTTATGATATAATGCATTGCCTCTGGGTTGAGTTCAGCTGCTGGTAACTTCATGGACTTGTCCATAACTCAGAATACATTTTCTAAGACAGTGACGGCTAACATTTTTGTCATCGCGTGCCAAAAGTGTATGGGCGCATGTGCCTGCACCCATGATGCAATGCGTGACCTCCCCCCTGTGCATGCACGTGTGATGCCCCCCACACTCTTCCCACTCCCTGTACAGGCACACATGACCCCCGCCATGCCCCATTTTGGGCCTAGTAGGGGGATGCAACGGACCCCCATGCTACCCCATCCCCCAAACATGTGCACACTCCCCCCACCCCCATGTGCATGTGTCTTCCGCATGTGCCATGTGCCCCGGCCCAATACATGCATGGTAGAGACCTGAAAATCAGTAGGAGGTGGACGCACATGCATGGTGGAGCTATGCTGGGGTGATGGCTTGCGTGCCTGCAGAGAGGCCTCTGTGTACCACCTGTGGCACATATGTCATAGGTTTGCCATCATGGTTCTAAGATCTTGCTTGTTTTCCTAATTTAGCTTCCCTATTGGTCCCTATGAAAAACAAAGCAGGGTTGCTCTTCCTTTAATTTTCTAGCTCAACCAAGGCTAAACAGAAAACAGACATTTATTTTATTCTAAAATCTTTACCCAATCTCATGTACTCATGTACAGAATGTTGTGATTACGGCAGATATATAGCATTTCACCCATGTGCCCAAAAATGTTACTTTGTCCATCAGCCTTCCTTGATTTTTTTTAAAAAAACTTTTACTAATAAAAGTAATTAAAGAGAAAACTTGAAGACTAAAGCAAACTCTAGCATTATGCTGATTTCTCAAAAATGCCTCAGATCTCACAAAAGCCTTATTAGGATGATGGCAAACCTTCTAGGATGGGGACAGGCTACTTCATTGAAAAGAGAGAGAGAGAGAGAGAGAGAGAGAGAGCAAGAGAGAGAGAGAGAGAGAGCGAGAGAGAGAGGTGTGAATGTTTATGCCTATCTTATATAATCACTTTACATAAAAGCAAATCTCACTCCGCAACCTGTTTGTAAATACAAAACATCCTCTCAAAATGCCAAATCAGACACAAAGGTTGCTAATGGTCACTAACTTAGTATTATGTGATTTGCTTCCGTCCTCTAAATTCTTATTATTTCCCCCCAAAAAATTGTAGAAGCATAAACCTTTGGTCAAGCCAAGAGGTCAAGTATGCCAAGTGCAGGAAACACTTAAGTTCTCTAGCTCCTAGTCACATCTCTCAGCTCCTGATCTTGCTTCCATTCATTGCTGAAGTCATTCAGGAAAAATGTCTGCAATAGGCTGGAGGTGTGAGGGAGATGTCATCCATTTCTGCCCTCAGGAAGCAGGGAGTGGTCTGTATCAGTGGTGAGAGAGAAAAAAAGTGCTTATCTGCTCTACGTTTCTCTTTCTTTCTTCCTTCTGCAGAAAGTGTAGCAATGATAGAAAGTGAATTACTCCTTTGAACCTTTCCCTCTTTTGCCCCACGCTTTCAACTCCACGTCAGTGAACCCAGTGTGCTGCATTACTCTCTCAACTCCTGCTATTCCCTTACTGAATTGAACAATGTGCTAAATTCTCGTGGATGATTACTACTTCCTATTCGAGTGCTCTGCCTGTAAGCTTTAAAAATTCTTTGTGCTATCTTCCCCGTAAAATGTTAGGTACTTATTACTTGATTAACCTTATACCATTAGTCTAAAATTATTAGTTAACACACTGTATGGTTATTCATTATAGTTCTATTTTTGGAGCGCATAAGCCTGTTTAATAACCTATGATCCTGAAAGAGCGGGCTCAGTGGGATGCCCAGTTCGTAATAGCAATATAGTAATCAGCTACATATTCCAAGGGGATGTAGCATTGCACATCAGCTGCTAGGGATTAGGCCTTTGCTATGTTGGAGACATTCTTAGTTTGGTGCTACTGTTGCTTTTCTGGATTCTGAATGGCCAAGTCTATCCTCCCCCAGGGGCAATGCAGTTATAAGCTGAAACTTAAGATGCTGAGCGCTGAGTGATTTTAGAAGATTGCATTCTTCTAAAAATGGAGCCAGTGCCAAAGAATTGGAGGCAAAATGGTCCCTCAAACCCCAAAGTTGATCCATAATGCTTTCCCAAAATATTCAGAATCTGCCCCATCTGGAAGGCAACTATGTTCATTAATGTTTATGGCTCAGTAGTGAATAAAGTACATTGCTCTATTTTCTATATGTATTTGCAAATACAGAATTCTCTCAGCAGCAGTTTTGTCCAGGAATTTAAAGATGAAAACAGAACAGCTAATTGCCCCAAATGTTTGAGTCAACATTATTCATTATTCAGGTGACTTATTGCCTTCTAGGCAGCAGTGGGATTCACTTCATTTTATTACCAGTTTGCAACTGTGAGTGGGCGTGTGCCTTCAGTGCATGTGTGCAGTTTTCCGTCCATGTGCTTTGCTTGTATGTGTGGCATGCACACATGCATGTGGCATCAAAAACAAGGCTACATCGGACGTTTCGGAGCCAGGGCAGGTGGGTGGTGACCCACCCACAGTTCGGCGCTACGGATTCGGGTCAAGCAGTCCAAACCGGCTGAATATTACCTTTGCTTCCAGGTCATGATGACAAACATACCCAATAGTTAGATGTTAGTTGCAGTCCAAGTTAGAGAAGGTTGAAAAAGAGAATGCCCGAAAAGCTGCCATCAAAAGGAGCCCCTTTGTAGGTTAGATATTAAATATTGGGATCAAAAAGAAGGGTGTCATCTTTTAAATACTTGGAGCCGGAATGTGTTTTGAACAGTATGCAGAATGATTTCCTCAGAATATCTATTATTTAACTGCAGTAAGACAATGAAATAAGCTCTCAGCCCTTTGAGATAGGTGTTGTCTGAAGTTCCTGTGTTGCCAACTAATTTAGAAGTGGCAAGATGGATACTGAGCAGGAGAACATTAAAAGGAGGTGCCAGGACTGAATCAAACAGCATCATGTTTATTTAAATTGTTTCCACTAATTACAGCACCAGGAGTCCATTCCCTATTGCTGCTGCAGAGAGCACAAGCAGCAGGAGCAGTCTCCAGAATTCTCTAGTTATATAAATGTTAAAAATACATAAATTTTACTCACAAGAGGGTTGTGTTCATTGAGCAAGTTGTACTGCCCTGCAACCTCTCTTTCCCTCTGCAGCTACAGGATTGCTCAGTCTAGGTGTCAGCAAAGGGGATGTCAGGGTTCCAAATAGGATCCAAAAGTAAATCAAAGTCCAAGGCAAAGTATTGCTCAAAATTCCAATTTATTAAGAGAGCTATGTTGGCACATCTGGGAAAACCCAATTTATTAAGAGAGCCATGTTGGCACATCTGGGAAAATCTGAAGGCTTCCCAATTTTCCCCACCCAGTTGAAAGTTCAAGATCTTGCCCCCACAACCACACCACACACCCACACATGACATGTTCCAATCTTCCACTGTCGTGCTGGCAGTTCCAACCATCCAGTTCTGGTCAGGTGCAGAGGTGCAGAGACAAAGGATAACCTTGGCTTTCTAGAAATAATTTTGTTATGGCTACATATCATCTAACTCCGTAAAATCCCCCCTCCCATTTTCCCACAATAGAAAATGCATAGTAGAATAATAGAAAGTGTGTCAGGCTAAAGATACAAAAGAAAAGATGGCTGCAGGCTTGATAGGAGGTTTGAATCAAGAGGGAAATAATTATCTAACTGAGACACATTAGGGCATCATGGTAGAAATGTGGAGACTGAATTGTAGTTCCATTGTAGGCAGGAGTGGGATTCTACTGGTTCGGACTGGTTCTAGTGAACCGGTAGTTTTGACTATCAGCTGGGAGCAAAACGGTTTGCTCCGACTTTGAAGTGGGCCTGCCCACCTTCCCCTGTGCTATACTCACTTACATTTCCTTTTCTGAAGCACAGCTGGCACACCTCAGCTGTTTTCCTTGCCAGCAATAATGCTGGAGGTGAGTTTTTTGTAACCTATGCACATGCACTCAGCGAACCAATTCTAAAACCGGTAGGATCCCACCCCTGATTGTAGGTAGAAAGCCATTTGGGTGACCTTGAGCCTGTAGGAAGTTAGCACCCACCCCTCTGCTAGAAAAATGAAATATTTTAGAAAATATTACAAGGGCAGAATAAGGGAGGCAGAAACTCACCCCCCATCTTTGTCAATGGGCCATTAAGGTCTGGGACCAGTCTATTCTACATAACAAAGATCTAGCTCCTTCAGGCAGAGCCATAATAGGAATTGCCCAAAGTCCTTTCATTACATCATCACCCAGCAAGAGTCAACCAAGCTTGGGACTCAGGACAGCCTACAGAGATGGCCCCAGGGGAGTCTGACAACCAATCTGCATACAAGCTCAAATTCAAAAGCCCAGAGAGGGCATAAAACCCAGGAACTCTCAGCATGTCTTCCCTTTTTGCCCAAGACTTCAAACCATGTGGTCCTGTCCACTATTAAAACCATCTTTCCAAATAGCCACCACTGTTTCCAGAATCTTTTTTCCCAACTTGGAATTGAACCCAGATAGACATTTCTTCCAACAAGCTGGTACTTTTCTCTCAGTCTTAGGAAGGAGGCATTGGCAATCTATTTCTAAAATCTTGCCAAAAACACTGCAGGGACCTGTCCAGACAATCTCCAAGAATCAGACATGGTTGAATAGAAGAGGGGCGGGGGGGATATCTCATTCAGATAAGAGAAAAAAAAACGTTTGTTATCTCAAAACTTGCAAAAGTAAATAGGAAGAGCCAGCTTGTCTAATCAGCCTCTCTCCCCAGTATTAATCAAAGATGCAGGTGAATCACAGGACAAAAGGCCAGACCAGGAAACAGAGTCCACTTGAAATACAGGATAAATACTACAGTAAAAGAATCTCAAAAGCTTCATGGCATTGTTCCTTCTTTCCTTGTTCTACTAGAGCTGTGATGGATAAGGTGACCAGACGTCCCACTTTTGGCGGGACAGTCCCACTTTTGAACAATTTGTCCCGCGGCGTTGTTAAAAAGTCCCAATTTTGGCTTCATGTTGAAAGCGCAGTGGATTTGCTTAATAAATCCTAAGCGGGGCAAGACAAAAGACACTCTGTCTAACCTCTCTCTGTGTCTCAGTACTTTCATTGAAGATATTAAAACATGAAAGCAAGAAAACAGAACTCTCCCCTTTTACTTCCTTTTATAGGAAAAGATGACCCAGTATGATAGAGCTCCAGGAAATACTTCAGCTAGAGAAATACCGACTATTCCTTCCTGGATTTCCCAGAGGGGAGGGACACAGACCTCAAGGGAACCTGGAAGGGTGCGTGAAGTCACAGTCCGACTGCGATGCCGTTTCTGCCTGCCGAGACTGTGCCGGGGGAAAGAGCCATTGAGTCCCAATGGAGCTAGGGCAAGGAATGGGCCTTCTCAGCTCCGCCAACTTCTGTTTTGCCCCTGAGCTGGGAGGAAGCCAGACTTACTTAACAACTGTCTTGCTTAATTGTGGTCATAAGCGGAGAACTACCTATATCAGCACCCATGGCAGCCCCTGGGGGACCAAGAGGCTGTCAATCCCTTCCAGGCCCAAGAGCCCCCTTGAGGGCCAAGTCCTGAAGCCACCCAGACTGAAACCCCCTAGGGAGGCCAAACGCGCCCCTCACCCTCCTTCCTGGGGGTGGATATGTTATTTCGGGGTGTAGGGGAATCTATGGGGGGTCCCCCAATGCCAAGCATCCTCCTGTCAGGGGTCACCCAGGCCCCTCCCTCTTCCTTGGGGGGGGTGCTCCATGGCTAGGGGATCCCCCAGGAGGTGGGGGGTAAGACTCCGACATTGCCGGGCAACAGGCACTTCTTCCGGGTCTGTCCATGGTGCATCAGTGACGTTAGAGAAGCATGCCCATGACCTGGGATGCTGGTAGGAGCATGGAGGCCACCCGGGAGGTTGAGCCGCCGCCGGTGCAGAATGAGGAGCCTGAGGATGCCAAGGAGGAGGAGGAGGAGGCGGGGGGTGATGGGGAGCTGGAGGTGGCGGTGAGGGCGGGGTCTACAAGCGGGAGGGGGTCGGGGCAGCGGGGGATGCCTCTGACCCCTCCCTCTTTCTCCACCCTCCCCCACAGAGCCCCTGGAACATCATGATGATGTACCGGCTGGTGCAGCGGCATGGGCGGCGGTCCCAGATGATGACCAGGTGAGCCCCCTCCCCCCCAGGAAAAGGTGACCAGACCATAAAGACCAAATTGTTAATCAAGAACACCCCCCCCCCGGTCAATGGTGTTCTGCTTTATTAATGTCAAAATCTAGTCACTTTAGATGGAGAATCTATGGCACATATTCGACAGGTGGCATGTAGAGCCCTCTCTATCAGCATGCCAGCCATCACCCAAACCCAGCTCCATCATACATGTGCATGCATCTCCTGCTGGCCAGCTGGTCTTCGGGTCTCTGCCACACATGCAGGGGACGCATGCATGCATGCCTGGGGAACAAGGTGCATGCACAGGGAGGTACCCACATTGCACTTTGGGGCCTCACGTGGCATGCCCCCGTGCCTCTTTTTGGACCTGAAGGCCTTCTGCACCAACCTGGAAGCAAAAATGGTGTGTGGTGGCACCATACAGCCCCCCCATGCCCCATTTTGGGGCTGGAAAGCCTCCTGTACCAACCTGGAAGCAAAATATGGGTGGGAGAGGGCACATGGAGAGCTCACATGCACAGGGGACATGTGGAGGGGGGCATACACATTGCATTATGGGTGTGAGCACACGGGTACGCTTTTGGCACACAACAACTAAAAGGTTAGCCACTACTATACTAGAGAGTGTTCATGATGGAGTTTCTTTCTAACATTTTCTATTCTTCCTGGGTGTAATTTATGTTTTCCTAACTGATGCATTCCTTCTTCAAGGTCATCTCTGTGGTTCTCAACAAAGATAAACATATTGCAAAAACACAGGCAGACGTGTATTGGGGCTATAACAGCTGCTAGCTGAAAATTATTCTAATTACAGTCCAGTGAGATTCTTGAAACAACTCAAATTATCAAAAAGGGCCTAGAAAAGATTTCCCTGAACTCAATCATTCCAGATATTTGGGCAGTAGCTGTAGCATTTCCCAGTAAAGTCAGTAAGAGTAGGAACTGAAATTTACAGGGGATCTAAGTGGATGGATTTAATGAGAGGCAAATACTATTTTTTCTGTTGGTGTTCTTACAGTTTCTCTTTGAAACTATAACAACAGTTATTATTTTCAAAGCAATTATAAGAGCTTTGGTTCATTAAGGGGAAAATCTATAGTTGGATAACGCCTTTATATTAAGTCAGGGGTCGGCAACCTTAAACACTCAAAGAGCCATTTGGACCCATTTCCCATAGAAAAGAAAACACCAGGTCCCACAAAACCTACCGGGGGTTGAAAAATTCAATAAATTGCGTGCCATTGGCAGTTGTGACATATATTTTGAGTGACAGGGAGCCACAGTAGAGGGATGAAAGAGCCTATACTATGTCTGCTTGGATGGTGCCACCTTCTTTGACAATATTGTTCTTAAAGCCAATCAAACTGAACCAGGAGCAGAGGTGAAATGCTACCGGTTTGGGCCAGTTCACTCAAAAAATGCTACCAGTGGTAAAGAAATGCTTATCAGCTGTGAAACAATCAGCTGTGACATGAGATCATCGGAACTTTTTTAAAAGCATTTTTTTACTACCTCTTCACCGAACAATAGTAAAAAAGATGTTAAAAAGTTTTTTTAAAAAGTTCCGATGATCAGCTGTGCGACAATCAGCTGTGCCACTCAATCCTCGGAAGTTCTTTTTTTTTCTTTTTTTTCTACTGATCAGTTATGTGACAATCAGCTGTGCCTGATTGTCTGTGAGGTTCCTGCTTGTTGCAGGGGACATTTTGTTTGTGAGTCAGTTGTTCAGCCCTGCCCACCCGGTCACATGACCACCAAGCCATGCCCACCAGGCCACGCCTACAGAACCGATAGGGAAAATTTTTGAATTTCACCACTGCCCAACAGTGCATACAACTCAAGAACTCTGTGTCAAGATAGCAGGTTAGAAAAAAAAGTGAGAAGGAAGAAAACCTATGGCTGAAATTAGAGTCATCCCATTGTTTGAAGAAGTCCTGACTATTCTTTGGAGATGCAAATTGGTTTTCAAAAAGTGTTAAGTATTTCTGCTGCAGGCAGAAATTTAGAACTTTGCAATGCCTGCCAAACACATGCATGTCTTACTTTTCCAGGAATAAGAGTAACTAACTAGCTTACATAGTTAATAAATCATGGTAATGAAGCAATGTGGAGAAAGCCAATAAAACTTGTGCTAAAAGTAAAATTGGCCATCTAATGAGCAGGAAGGACTCACTGGAGAAGAGCCTCATGCTGGGAAAGATGGCGGGCAAAAGAAGAAGGGGACGACAGAGAATGAGGTGGCTGGATGGAATCACCGACCCAGTCAGTGTGAGCTTAAATGGACTCCAGAGGATGGTAGAGGACAGAAAGGCCTAGAGGAATATTGTCCATGGGGTCACGATGGGGTCGGACATGACTTCGCAACTAACAACAACAACAACAAGTAAAAGAAAGCAAAATATCAGAGTAGAGAATGTCTCCATGGAGGCGGTTAAAATATTGAAATGACAGCTACAATCTCATAGTCAAAAACCCACTACTCTTTTACATTTAATGTTAGGGGCTTTCATAACATGGTTGTAGCCACAATCTTCACTTTTGGAGAGCCCCTCACCAACCCATCTCACGTGGATGCTGATAAATGTCCTAAGCAAATGATAGTAAAAACAATGACTATTCGATGTTAGCCAAAATCAAAATGAAGATGACTCAAATCCAATGTAGACCACAGCTTTCTTTCTTTCTTTTTTTAATTTTTTTAAAAAAACCAATTAAGTGTTGATATTCAGTGCTGACTCTTATTTCAATGAATGCTCCTTTGTGGAAATCATACTACAACATTCAACACACATCAGAAGCAGTTTTAAATGAACATAAGCCAGCTGGCCTTTTCAGGATAATTGTCCCCTTTCTTCTTGGAACTTTAATTTAAAAATCTCTTTTAAAAATTAACATTTTTTTCATTGACAAATTTATCCTAATTTTATGAACTTAGCTTTAATTTATTGTTGGAAAAATATTGCAGCTTCTTTTAAATGAATAAAACAAACAAACGCTTGTTTATATGTGTATACAAGGGTATACACAAGCTTATATATATGAAATGTTTAAGCCTCAAGTGTTATAAGCAACTGTCTAAATGAAGTTAGGGCAGATCATTTTAAGGAGATAATGCATATTTTATATAGTTAAAGGCTAATAAATGTTTCCAACTCTTTGGGCTGTGACAAGTACAGATCGCAAAGGCTGTGCTCATATGGATGGACAACACACTTAGATCTCTGAGATCCTCAATCTACAGCATTATTATTTTAAAGATTTGTATAGCTGCCCATCTTCAAGCATAATTATTGTACATAGCAATAGTATTTAGACTTATATATTGCTTCACAGTGCTTTCCAGCCCTCTCTAAGCGGTTTACAGAGTCAGCCTATTGCCCCTAACAATCTGGGTGCCCATTTTACTAACCTCAGAAGGATGGAAGACTGAGTCAACCCTGAGCCTGGTGAGATTTGAACTGCCAGATTGCAGTCAGCTGGCAGGCAGCAGAAGTAGCCTGCAGTACTGCACTCTAACCACTGCACCACCGCAGCTCTATCTCTTTCAAGAAATTCAACACTAAAATTCAGTGGTGAATTGAATACCACCAGGCATGCCTTAACACAATATGTCAACGCAGCCCAATCTTTCATAACAATAGTTGGGAATTATAGTTCAACGCACAGGGCTGACGGGTGCCAGGTTGGGGAATACTGTTCTACTGTTCTACATAAGCATCCTAGAAAAAAACCAAATTTCAGTGAATGGCCCCAATAGAATACTTGATGTTACATTTTGTATTAACATAAAATGCTGGACTTCTTCAAAAATACTTCCAATATAATAGCTAGCTTAACAGAACACGGATCATTGTAGCTAAATATTCTCTTTCCTAATTAAAACTATTTCTGATTTATCTAAACAGGGCAGAATTTATGCAACACACTTAAGAATTCAATAACAAGGCGATGCCCTGGTGGATCTGACACATCTAGTCCAACATCCTGTTTTCACAATGACCAAAGTATATGATCCCAATCATTTCCACTTCTCAATCTGATTGATGACAAAAGAAAGTGTGTTTCAATAAGACTAGGAACACTGTATTCCCAATCTCGAAATCTCTCTCTCCGTGTTGGAGAACCCACGAGACACATTGTAGACATACCATGGGGCCAAGATTGTTACCTCCCAAAAACAGTTTTACTACCATAAAGGGACAGAAAGTTCACACCAGTTAGCCACATTTCTCCAGTCATCCCCAATGTACAAAGTTATCTCAATTGGTGGCATCAAAACTCTTCAAGACGTAAAAGAGACTCATACTGGTTTGTCTATACTAGATTAAAATCTGATTGTCTAAATTGTGGTTTAGTGGATATGCAAACCAAAATAGTAGGATAAATTTAGCAAATCATGGTAATAAATAAACATAAATTACAGTGTTATACAAAGTTTTCTTCACCTTCTGTAAGAAAGGACATGCTGCTGTTGATATCATCATCATCATCATTATCATCATTCAGACCATATTTATTACAAAACTTGGAAGAGTGAGGCAGATTAATATATTAATTATGTGAACCTAGCTTTTTTATTAGTTGTGGTTCAATGCAATGTGCTAACTACAAGATATATAATAATAATAATTTCAATACTGTGCTGTATGAAGTATTCCTATCATCTAGAAATGCTGGAATACCAAAAGTTGGTTGGGAATTCTGAGAATTGTAACTTTTCCAGATCTGGAGGAGATGCAACGTTGGAGAAGACTGAACTACTATCAACCCCACCCTTATCATTTCAAGTATATACAACAGAAAATTACGTAAGATTTCCTAAACTTCTCAGCAGTCAAACAAACAGGACATCTGCAGGATGCCCATACTGTATATTTAGCATCATATGGTAATACCTACTACATGCAGTGGGAGAGCTAAAGGCATATATTGCTTGCAGTAGATTTTGTATTGCTTCTATGCCACTAAACTAAATTGTACTTCCCTAAAAGTCACATATTTCTCTCCATTAGAAAAAATTAAATTATGTTAACCAAGCCATTAGGATAGAACTAATATTCTGAGCTCATGAACCTTTGTGGCCTTTGTATTATCTAGAGGAAATTTTATTCCGCTTCTGAGTCTCTAAGGATGTGCTCTGTGTTACATCCTCTTTCCAGGTTGCTAATGATGGAAGATATCTGCCCAGCTAGACTTGGTAACTTACTTTTGATGTTAATAGCAGGTATATGTTGGCTTTCCATGGTGACTATATTCATATAATTTTCATGGCAGGATTAGAGAAGTAGATTATCACTACCTTCCCCAAGATTTTTTTTTACTATGCAGGCCATCCCATAATTCTGGAATAAACAGATGGTCCCTCACCTAAGTATAAATCCATGGCCAACCTTGTTTATTTTCTGAAATCAGCCAAGCTTACCAATGTCCACCACCTGCTGAAGATGAGGGAGACATCACTCACAATCAGCATTGGTTACAGCAAAAGAAGTAAATACCATCTTCTCAGTCCCTTTGCCACACAAGAGAGATTTCATCTCTCAAAAAAAAATCCCTAGAGATAGCAATACCAGGTCTGGCAATTTTTGAGGAATAGGGCTTTCTACCTTTGAATCTTACTTGTCTTTCAGAGACAGTGTGAAACAATAACATAGAAAGTCTGCATGTCAGATTTTGACTAAAGCAATGGTTCAAACTGTGTATGCAAGTATATTTATTTGGATGCTTTTTACAATTTGCATGGTTTTCAAATGTTTTTTTTTAACTGTAGTGTATACTGCATTTTTTTAAATTATAAGCTGCCCAGTCATTGGCTGAGGTGGGTAGCTATGGAAATTGAATAAATAAATAAAAACCTGATATTTCAGAAGCTGGCAACCAGCTTGTTTATTGTCCAGAACTACAATGTGCTGATGTGATCTGACTCTCCTGAAATTCAGTGTGGGCTGTCACTGTGGTTCTCCAAAACACTCTGTTTTTAATAAACACATGTGTGCATTAGAATTAACTAGCTTTATTATGTTTTTATTTTTCAATAAGGACAGTTATTAAAGGTCTTATTTTATGTATTTTAGTACTTGCTTCTGGAAAGCTTGATCCACTTCCTTCTGAACAGAATGTTGTTGTTGTTGTTAGTTGGGAAGTCATATCCGACCCATCGTGACCCCATGGACAACATTCTTCCAGGCCTTCCTGCCCTCTACCATCTTCTGGAGTCTGTCTAAGCTCACGCCGACTGCTCCGGTGACTCCATCCAGCCACCTCATTCTCTATCATCCCTTTCTTCTTTTGCCCTCCATCTTTCGCGCTTCTCCAGTGAGTCCTTCCTTCTCATTAGGTGGCCAAAGTATTTCAGTTTCATCTTCAGGATCTGGCCTTCTAAAGAGCAGTCAGGGTTGATCTCCTCTAGGACTGATCAGTTTGATCACCGTGAAGTCCAAGGGACTCACAGGAGTCTTCTGCAGCACCATAGTTCAAAGGCCTCCATTCTTTGGTGCTCAGCTTTCTGTGTAGAACAGAATGTACTTAAAGACAAAATATTTTTATTCAGAGTTTTTTCTCCCCTTTTTCTGCATGTTCCAAAAATATTTTTTATTGTTTTATTAGTTGCTGTTTTTACTGTAAGCTGTTTTGAGATACTTTCACTTATGGTGCTCTACATAAATATAGCAAATAAAAATATTCTCAGAGCTTGTTCTTTTTCTGGAAGGGTAAATTAAGTCATCATTTTTTCCCCAAAGGGATGATCCAAAACCAATTAAGTCACAAAAAGCTCACCCAATTCCAAACCATAACTAATTGACTGATGAAAGCTGTCTTCCTTCTGCCATTTTGTCTACCTTCATATGCTAGTTTTAGTTACAAAAATGCCAGCTAGATAAATAGTTGCAGATGGCATGCCTTCCATTATGTCTCTGGTTAGTATTTTTATGTGTCTGTCACTTTGTCTGTGGAAATATGGGGATATGGGAAGTAAGAACTAGACAAGTGATTAAAAGTAACTTTGTGACCCAACTTCACATTTATGGCCTTCACAGCCCTGTAAAACTAAGAAAAACCAAGTAAAATCATAAGCACAATCACAGTTTCACATAGCGATTTCTTTGCTTAATGGCTGAGTCACTGATCCCAATTGTGGTTGATAAACAAGGACTACCTATACATATAAGGGGCATGATGGCTCAGTGGCTAAGACGCTAAACTTGTCGATCAGAAAGATCAGCGGTTCGAATCCCAAGTGCCGTGTAATGGAGTGAGCTCCTGTTACTTGTCCCAACTTCTGCCAACCTACCAGTTCGAAAGCAAGTAAAAATGCAAGTAGAATAATAGGAACCACCTTTGGTGGGAAGGTAACAGCATTCCGTGCACCTTCAGCGTTTAGTCATGCCGGCCACATGACCACGGAGACGTCTTTGGACAGTGCTGGCTCTTTGGCTTTGAAATGGAGATGAGCACCATCCCTTAGAGTCAGAAAAGACTAGCACATATGTGTGCGGGGAACCTTTACCTATACATATAAAGAATGGTTGCAGCAATTGGGTGTGGCTAGTCTAGAAAAAAGGACTGGGGTGACATGATTGCAGTGTTCAATATTTGAGGAGCTGCCACAAAGAAGAGGGGGTCAACTTATTTTTCAAAGGACCAGAAGGCAAGACAAGAAACAATGGATGGAAACTAATCAATGTGAGAAGGAACCTAGAACTAAGGATAAATTTCCTAACCGTGAGAACAATTAACTAGTGGAACAGTTTGCCTTCAGAAGTTGTGGGTGTTCCATCACTGGAAGTGTTTAAAAAGAGACTGGACAACATTTGTCTGAAATGATATAACTCTCCAGCTTGAGCAGGGACTTGGATTAGAAGACCTCCAAGTTCTGTTCCAACTCTGTTATTCTATTCTACTTCTGAAAGTCAGGATCCCACCACTGCTTATTAGAAGTGGACTCCTGCTACAGAATAGAATAGAATTCTTTATTGGCCAAGTGTCATTGGACACACAAGGAATTTGTCTTTGGTGCATATGCTTTCAGTCTACATAAGGAGAATAAAATACATTCATCAAGAATAAAAAGATGTAACACTTAGTGATAATCAAGGTTACTAATAAGCTATCAAATCATACCAGGAAACAAATAAAAACAATATAAATTGAAAGATACAAGCAACATGGTTATAGTCATAAGTGTAGAGAGATAGATATGAGGAAGAGAAGAATAATAGTAATACATTCTTAGTAAATTATTGACAGTGTTGTGGGAATTAGTTGTTAAGCAGAGTGATGGCATTCGGGGGGAAAACTATCCTTGTGTCTAGTTGTTCTGGTGTGCAGTGCCCTATGGAGTCATTTTGAGGGTAAACATGTAAATAATTTATGCCCAGGATGTGAGGGGTCTGTAGATATTTTCACAGCCCTCTTTTTGACTCGTGCAGTATACAGGTCCTCAATGGAAGGCAGATTGGTAGCAATTGTTTTTTCTGCAATTCTAATTATCCGTTGAAGTCTTTGTTTGTCTTGTTTGGTTGTACAGCAAAAGCAGACAGTTATGGAGGCGCAGATGACAGACTCAATAATTCCTCTCTAGAATTGTATCAGCAGCTCTTTGGGCAGTTTGAGCTTTCTGAGTTGGGGCAGAACAAACATTGTTGTGGTTTTTTGTTTATGTTCCATATTTGGAACAGAAGTTCTCTGTCCCAAATATGGGAGCCCCATTTGGTGTTCTTTATTTATTTATCCAATTTCAAAAGCACCCATCTGCCTCACAGAGATATCTATCCTTCCTGGCTTTTCTTAGGTTTAGCTTATTCCTCAGTGCTGTGACTACAATATACTTGTTACAGGAGTCATTATAAAAAGAATTTGGGGTGGCGGATGAAATCATTTGGATATCATTTCCATAGAAATTCTTTCTGGAGCTGCACTCAAGCATGACAATGTTTCTTCTAGATCACATGAAAAAAGAAAAGTGGGTAGGGAAATAACTTTGCAGCTGTTCAAGACTAGAATCCCACTTGCCTTCCTGTAATTTCCAAGCTTCTAGCAGGCGAGCTGAGCAAAGGTAATTGGTGCAGGCAAATGATCTGAAGGAATATGATCACTACCTTAACATAGCCACATATTTAGAAGAAGAGGATGTGCAGTGACATGATCCTAATTTCCAAAACAGAGCAAGGATTTTCTGGGCAACTCTCCCTCTAATGGGCTGCAGGTGGCAGTCAATAATTGATGCTCCCACTACTGCTGACAGTAACTGTTTCTAAGCACAGAGCAAAATGCCAATGCTTTATAATAGTGTAGCAAAAAAAAAGGATAGTTATCAATCCTTCCTTGAGCTTTGCAAATACCCCGTTTACGGGGAAAGGGAAAGAGGCTGATGGCAAACGAGGCTTCCCCATGGCTCATGTTCTGCCAGGATGTAGGACTACTAGTTCCCATTGCCTTAGGGAATATTGCTACATGAGGCAACTAGAGGGGAAAGGCTGCTTAAATAGATTTTTTGTCAGCAACTAATCTCCGTACAATTCACCGAGATAGAATATACAGTGGTATGGAAGGAGTTTGCTATGATACCAAGCCAGGAAGATCAAGGATGCTTGATAAAAGATGACCTAATTTGTGGAGATATTCACATATCATCTGACATTCCTCTCTTATTTGAAATCATGAATGCATTATGAGGACACATCAGAGACATTTCAAGGGAGCTATGAAGACTTCTATGAAAATATTATCAAGTCTTAATGAGCACCAAGAAGAAAGAGACCCATCACCACTAAGGAGAATTAAAAGGGAATAATCTCTTTCCTCTATACTAAAAGTGCCAGTAACTTACCAAAACAACTTTGGGAAAGGAGGACTCCATGGCTGGGAAGCCATCTATGCAATTAAGCTCTTGATAGCTTTGTTTCCAAATTTATTTATTAATTACATCATTTGTGAGGTGGAATGTATTCTAGATTCCTAGGAAGGGAGGACTGCATTCCAGAGGACCAAGAGAAAGTGAAGCTTAGAAAGTTTGGTTGGGAGGAAGAGGCTCAAGTCATCTCCTCCCTAGAAGTTCTCAGGATTATGATAAGATAGGCTAAGATAGGATAGGATAGAATAGAATACAAGTAGAGCAGAATAGAATAGAATAGAATAGAATAGAATAGAATAGAATAGAATAGAATAGAATAGAATAGAATAGAATAGAATAGAATAGAATTCTTTATTGGCCAAGTGTAATTGGACACACAAGGAATTTGTCTTTGGTGCATATACTCTCAGTATACATAAATAAAAATAAAATAGAATACATTCATCAATAATCATAAGATACAACACTCAGTGATAGTCATAGGTTACTAAAAAGCAATCAAATTATACTAGGAAACAAATAAAACAATATAAATTTTAAAGATACAAGCAGCATGGTTATTGTTATAAGTGGGAAGAGATAAGTACTAGAAAGAAAGAGAAGAATAATACTAATAACAGTCTTAGTAGATAATTTGACACTGTTGTGGGGATTGGTTATTTAGCAGAGTGATGGCATTCGGGGAGAAACTGTCCTTGTATCTAGTTGTTCTAGCGTGCAGTGCTCTATAGCATTGTTTTGAGGGTAGAAGTTGAAACAATTCATGTCCAGGATGTGAGGGGCCTGTAGATATTTTCTCAGCCCTCTTTTTGACTCGTGCAGTATATAGGTCCTCAATGGAAGGCAGGTTGGTAACAACTGTTTTTTCTGCAGTTCTAATTATCTGTTGAAGTCGGTGTTTGTCTTGTTTGATTGGAGAGCCAAACCAGACAGTTATGGAGGTGCAGACTCAATAATTCCTCTATAGAACATGATCAGCAGCTCTTTTGGCAGTTTGAACCATCTGAGTTGGGGCAGAAAGAACATTCTTTTTTGTGCTTTTTTGATGACAGTTTTGATGTTGTGTCCATTTTAAGTCTTGAGATATGATAGAACCTAGAAATTTGAAGATCTCAAATAATTGCAAATAGTTGCTTTAGTTTGCCAGATTTATGTCTATACCTGAGGAAACTGACTCTCCATGTCTTTTTTTTGGGGGGGATTTGGAATCTGACTTCTGTTAGATATGTATCCTGCCTTTTACTCAAGAGGTCAAGAAAAGTGTATAGTGACTTCCCTTCATTTTGTCCCCATTACAGGAACTCCATAGAGTAAGTTGATGTGACAGAGAGAATGATTAGCATAGAGTCCCTAATGTGTTTCCATTACTGAGGTGCTTTTCCAATCCAAGATGAACATCTTACCTGTTGCACCACACATGAACATGGCTTGGTAGCTAACTGGCAACTTGTGCAGTTGATTCAACCAAGATGTAAACAGGCACAAGGCTACATGTCCCAAATATTATCCTGGTCATTGCACTCTGCACCTGCTACAGCTATTGGATCAAGTAATGAAGGTTGTTGAACATACCTCTCCTCCCCATGAATTCAAATGCTATTTTGCAAAGGATCACAGGCAATCAGATTTAGCTTTAAGCAAAGTTTTTTTTTTAAAAAAAAATCTCTTTACTTGTTAGATTTATGTATTTCCTTTAGAGCTTGAGGGGGTGTATAGAATACTTTGTCCTCTCACTTTTCCCACACAAATTGGGCTGTAATGCTGAGAAGTGTAGCCAATTGGGAAATTAGCTGTATTCCTGGCAATACATACGGGTCAATTTATTTTAGTATATACTTTGGTACTACACTGTGGGTTGGGCTTACACATCACACTATGATATGACAGATGAGTTCAGACGGTGCATTAAGTTTAGTTGAATATGAGTAGGTAGTGACAGAAATGAAATTACAAATGAAAGAAATAAAAGTAAACTTCAAGATGTGATGTAAAAATTTCAAAAGGCTGAGATTCCATCATAATAAATAAAATAGATTCTGAATTAGTATGATGAATCCAATATGTTGTATTACTGGCACCTTAAATGTTTTAGGTAAAGGTAAAGGTTCCCCCCACACATGCTAGTCGTTCCTGACTCTAGGGGGCGGTGCTCATCTCCATTTCAAAGCCGAAGAGCCAGCGCTGTCCGAAGACGTCTCCGTGGTCATGTGGTGGGCATGACTAGATACTGAATGTGCATGGAATGCTTACCTTCTCACCAAAAATGGTTCCTATTTTTCTATTTGCATTTTTACAAGCTTTTGAACTGGTAGGTTGGCAGAAGCTGGGACAAGTAACAGACGCTCACTCTGTTACGCGGCGCTAGGGATTCGAACCGCCGAACTGCTGTCCTTATGATCGACAAACTCAGCATCTTAGCCACTGAGCCCTTTAAATGTTTTAGTGGAGATCAAAAGAGGTCATCATGAACAAAGAAAATTAATTTTGTTAACAT
Source organism: Thamnophis sirtalis (assembly GCF_051295495.1). NCBI lineage: Eukaryota > Metazoa > Chordata > Lepidosauria > Squamata > Natricidae > Thamnophis > Thamnophis sirtalis. Next base: position 24,458,831 of record NW_028261393.1, on the reverse strand, counting down.
TTTTGGAACAAAATTATTACCATATGGGCCCAAACCTTTTTTTCATTTTACAATTTTTACTCTTTTTTTAGGTGGTCTAATTGTTTATTACTTATTTTTCTTGTGGCATTGACTCAGCCCTTGCTTTTGAAAATCTTGCCAATAAAACTGCAGAGACTTATCAGAACAGTAACCTGCAATTAACACTGACTCAAAGGTACACACACACACACACACACACACACACACACACACACCAGCTAAAGACAAATGTGATTTGATTAATTTCAGCTTAGAGCTGAGAAACTTGGTTTATAATCTAATATCTTTATTTATTTGATTTATACCTGGGGTTGAAGTTTGAAAGGACACAATATATACAGATGTAACTCAAAAAATTAGAATATTGTGCAAAAGTTCATTTATTTCAGTAATGCAACTTAAAAGGTGAAACTAATATATGAGATAAGACTCATTACATGCAAAGCAAGATAGTTCAAGCTGTGATTTGTCATAATTGTGATGATTATGGCGTACAGCTCATGAAAACCCCAAATCCACCATCTCAGAAAATTAGACTATGACATGCAATCAATAAAACAAGGATTGTACATAGAACAATATTGGACCTCTGAAAAGTATAAGCATGCATATGTACTCTGTACTTGGATTGGGCCCCTTTTGCAGCAATTACTGCCTCAATGCGGCATGGCATGAAAGCTATCAGCTCTTCTACATTATTTGGTCTCATGTCTCTCATCTTTCTCTTGGCAATGCCCTATAGATTCTCTATGGGGTTCAGTTCAGGTGAGTTTGCTTGCCAATCAAGCACAGTAATCCCACAGTCATTGAACCAGGTTTTGGTGCTTTTGGCAGTGTGGGCAGCTGGAAAATGAAGTCAGCATCCCCATAAGCATGAAGTGCTTCAAAATCTCCTGGTAGACAGCTGCATTGACCCTGGTCTTAATGAAGCACAGTGGTCCAAAGTCCTGTTGCTCAGTGGTCCAAAGTCCTCTTTTCTGATAAGAGCAACTTTTGCATCTCATTTGGAAACCAAGGACTCAGAGTATGGAGGAAGAATAGAGAGGCCAATTAAGCACAGTAATCCCATGGTCATTGAACCAGGTTTGGGTGCTTTTGGCAAAGGGGGGTCAGATATTGTTCTATGTACAATCCTTGTTTTATTGATTGCATGTAATATTCTAATTTTCTGAGATGGTGGTTTTCATGAGCTGTACACCATAATCATCACAATTATGACAGATCACTGCTTGAACTATCTTGTTTTGCATCTAATGAGTCTTATCTCATATATTAGTTTCACCTTTTTAAGTTGCATTACTGAAACAAATGAACTTTTGCACAATATTCTAATTTTTCGAGTTTCACCTGTATATAAAAAACCTCCCTAAACCTCCCTAAGAACATATATTGAAATATTTTTAAAATTAATTAATAAAATATGGTATCTTAAAGACATCCCAAATATTTGAACATTAAAAACAAAAGACAAATACATCAAGGACAAATCTGCCCAGCTAAATATATTCTTTTCTGTGTGGATTCTGTTCATTGCCTCTAAGCCTCTAAAGAGCATTAAAAAAAAATTAGCAAGGTAGTTTGGCTTAGTCCCAAATGCACCTAGGTTGCATAAGTGCAGCTCCCCCATCCACAATCCTGTACAAAATATAAATAAGCATGATGTAATATCAAGATCATTTTATATAGCCAAGTTAAAAACAAAAAGTTCTTCAGTGGAATCCCCAACTCAGCATGAAGGCAAGAGTGGTGATGTTAAATTAAAGCATGAAAAATGGTGAGATGGAGAGATGGAGACACAACAGATACATGCAGGATAAATATGTAATCCATAAGGCTAGGAATCAGAAGGTTGTGAATGCCTTGGGTATATCGGACATTAACATGATTGAGCGAGTTCAGAGGTATTTCATGAGAAGAGCCCGCCACTCCTCTGCTCACAATAGAATCCCCTATGCCACCAGGCCCAAAATTTTGGACTTGGACAATCTGGAATTGTTCCGCCTACTGTCAGACAGTACAGATAGTACACCAAATTGTCTGCTACAACATCCTATCTGTCAATGACTACTTCAGCTTCAACCACAATAATACACGGGCAAACAACTGATACAAACTCAAGGTAAACCGCCCCAAACTCAATTGCAAAAAATACGACTTCAGCAACAGAGTGGTCAATGCCTGGAATGTTCTACCCAACTCTGTTGTTACATCCTCAAACCCCCACAGCTTCAACCATAAACTATCTACCATAGACCTCACCCCATTCCTAAGATGTCCGTAAAGGGGGCGTGCATAAGTATACCAGCGTGCTTACCGTCCCTGCCCTACTGTCCCCATTTATGTGTACTCATTTCCTTTGTTCATATCCATGTTCATACTTATACCTGCTATCTTGTACATGCTTGACAAACAAACAAACAAACAAACAAACAAACAAACAAATAAATAAATCCTTGCGGCCTGGGGTCACTGTGTTTCTCACAGTCCTAGGAAGAAGGTAAGGGCAAACCACTTCTGGAAATCTTGCCAAGAAAACTTTGGGGACTGGTTCTGGCAGCCTCTAAGAGTCAACATTGACTTGAAGACCTGCATGTGTATGTGTATACGGGGACACACACACACACACACACACACACACACACACACACACACACGCACCAGATATGCTGTTTATTTAGAAAAGCACCAAGGATTATCTATCAGTTTGCAAACCTTCTTGACTCAATTTAAATGCAAGATCAATGCTCCATCCCAGGATTGCTAATTGATTAGAGGCTCAAAGGCTCAATAAAAAAAAAATCAATACAAGATACTGTGCTGAAGGACAGTATGAGGGAGGGAAACAGGAAGAACGCATATCATGATAAAATAATGTAAAAACTTCTGTGTATTAACTGACTAGTTAATCCCATGTAGAATGATTAGAAGGACAGGGAATCAAGTGACATTTGTGTTTACATATAACCAAAGTGGAAACAGACTGAAGCAAATGATATTCAAGTCTACCTATATTATGCTAGGTTAGATAATGCATGGGGCACAATTTTGTGGGGGTTCAAGGGGGAAATTATATATTATTCAGTTTCCTAATAAGCTTAACTCTGTTTTTTTTTTTAAAGTTCTTGGCTCTTATGGCTGCCAATATATATTTAAAACTACATGCTTGCTGAAATTACAAAAGTGAATAGGATAGATGAATAGCATTTCCAGAGGTTCAAAGCACAACCTGACTTTCACTGTATGTGCATATTAGCATAAAGTAGATGAATTATGCTTAATAAAATATGCAAGTCTGCTCTGTTGGATAATATATGCAGATACATAATTCAGCTTTCCTTTTGCACAGAATTTAGACTGTTACAGAACTCCAAACTCTTACGATAAGATTTGACTTGAATCCAGATCATGCTTGCTAGGTCATTTCCAGCCCTGACCAACACCTATGGCACATATTAAGAAAACCCAACATAAAAGATCATGAAGGATACCTACCACGACAGAAGGGCAGAGGGAAATCCCAGGATGCAGTATTTTGCATGGTCTCGTGGCAAGTGAGCAAGGCGTGCCCCTCCAAAAAGAAACCAGGGTTGCAGCTGTAGCGCACTTTGTCTCCCACACTGAATGTTGTCCCTTGCTGGATCCCATTCTGAAGCCTCCCTGGATTGCCACACGTGTGGCTCGGCAGAACTACAGGAAGAAGGGTGGAAAGGGATAAAATCTGATTAGTCAAGGTTACCAAATTATCTGATCATCCACAAAGGGTGGGATACGATTCTAAGAAATGGACAGAGAATAAAAACATTTGTTTTCCTTTGTGGGAAACGTATGGGTTTCTCAACACCTGGCTTGTTCTCACCTCAAAACTTGGCTGTTTTAGTGAGCAGGATTTACACTTATACAGTTCTCAGGTATGCTGAAATGGAGCTTCGACCACTCCGCAAGTGAAAACAGATGATGTCCACCTTCTTGTTCAGTAACAAGCAGGGGTGGGCTGCTGGGGGTTCGGAAGAACCTCTAGCTAAGATTCTGTGCAGTTTGGAAAACCGCCAAATCCCACTCCTGGCTGGCCCCTCCCACCCCTCCCCACCCCTCCCAGAAGTCCTCACGTGGCCCGTTTGGGATGCAGGTAAGTGCAGGGCGCACATGTAGACTCAGAGAGGGTGAAAAACAGGCCTACCAGAAGTCCAAGAAGGCTGGAAATGGGCCTGTTACCGGCCTCCATAGGGCCTGCAGAACCTGGGGAGGCCATTGGCACCCTCCCGGAGGCTTGAGAAAAGCCTCCAGAGCCCGTGGAGGGCAAAAACACACACACACCGCCATGGTGCAGGAGGCTGACTAGGACATGCCAATCATTGCCACACCCACCCAGCAACCAGGTAGAGAACCCCTTGCTAAAATTTTGGAAACCCATCCCTGGTAACAAGTGGGTGATGCAGAAAACCACATCATTATAACTTGACTTTGATGGACAAAGTTTCTTTCCAGGTCTGCTGAGCAAAGAAAAGGTAGGGAAACTAGTAACAGAACTACAGGTTGTTGATCTGCTCCTAGGCGGTCAGAGGGTCCAGCCAACCCCAAACCAACCAGTCAACTGAGAGACAATCACTTTTGCTCCCTTAACTGAACACATTAACCAAGCAGCCAATCCTTCCTACCAATCCAGCCCTAAGTAACAAAACAAAGGATTGATGTGTAAGACTTACTATCAGTTCTCTTTGCATTCCCTTATTATGCTATTGAGAGAAGCTAGAAAAAGGGAGACTCTAGACAAAGTGCAGAAAGAGCAACCAGGATGATTAGGAGAGTGGAGACTAAAACATATGAAGGACGGTTACAGGAACTGAGCATGGTTAGTCTAGTGAAGAGGACCAGGGGAGGCAGGATAGTAGTCTTCTGATATGTGAGGAGTTGCCACAAAGAGGAAAGGGGGGGGGGGTTTCAAGCTATTTTACAAAGCACCTGAAGGCCAGACAAGGAATAATAGATGGAAACTGACCACGGAGAGATTCAACCTAGAAATAAGGAGGAACTTTCTGACAGTGAGAACAATCAACCAATGGAACAGAAGTTGCTTTCAGAAGTTATAGGAGGTTCATCACTTGAGACTTTCAAGAAGAGATTGGACTGCCATCTGTCAGAAATGGTGTAGGGTCCCCTAGTTGAGTGGGGGTTGGACTAGATGACCTATAAGGTTGCTTCCAACTCTGTTAATCTGTTATCTGTTAAGCTGTAAAAATGGAATTGATTCAGAATTGGAAAGGAATAATACTCTGAATCAATTTATGGACTCTCCTATTCATTTTAGGGATTCAGTTGAAAGGATCACTAACAGAAGATTGTCCAGCTCTACATTTTGCTAATGGTAAATTGGAATGTTCATTATTCAACATTATTTTGCGTCCTGTTTTCTGGAGTCAGGAAAAAAAAATAAGTCAGGACTTGGGACCTCTCTGACTGTGGCAAAGTGAAATTGAACAACTATTTCTTGTGATTTGGAAATTATTTCTATTGGCTTTGCCTTCTGAATTGCATTTATGTTTGGGAGGTGGATGGGAGGTGGGCGGTAACAATGTCACATTGCTGACCTATAAGCTACTTGTGATCAACTATAATTTTCATAAAATCATAAAATCCAAACCAGCCCAGCCAAAACCTGCACATTTATTTTTCATAAATGAAAAACTGTATTTGCTTCAACTCCATTTCAACAATTACTGTTATTGCCCCCTGTTTTTTCCTACTGAGGCAGCTCCTAATCTTTTCATTTCCATTTGATTTTGTACCATCTGCCAATTTGACAAGATCCCTTTGTTCACCTACAGACAGAAATCTTGCCATACTAAAACACTTACAAAACACAGTACACATAATAACACAGTTGGAAGGGACCTCAAAGGTCTTATATGCCAACCCTCTGCTCTAGACCCTATAAAATTCTGAACAAATCATTGTCCAACCTCTTCTTGAAAACCTCCATTGAAGGAGACCCACAACTTCTGAAAGGAAACCATTCCACTAATGGTTCTCACTGTCAGGAAATTTCTCATAATTTGGATCTCTCTTTGATAGGTTTCCACTACTTCTTGTCTTACCCTCAGGCACTTTGGAGGAAAGAAAGTTGTGCAATTCAGCCGGTTCTATCTGGTTCAGGTGAACTGTTAGTGGTGGCAGGATGCTTCGCCCACCCCACCCCCCGGATATAATCACATCCCATTTTTTATGCTCTGTGCATGTTGCCACCCCTGGAGAGAACCTTCTTCTTTCTGACAGTCTCTCAAATATTGGAGGTCTGCTATCATGTCACCCCTAGTGCTTATTTGCCTAACAACTATTTTATATATATCCTGTAAACTGATGCTATTGGTGGTGGGGTTCCAACTTTGTCCTTTTTCTACATATCAGAGATTCCAAGCTTGTCTCTTTGCTCCCTTCCTCCTGCAAGGTTGGCCTACATTCAACCAGAGTCCCATAACAATGTATTTAACAGATTCCCATAACAAAGCAACCCAGTTTCTCCACTGGGTCAATTATGTTGTTTGGAGAAAGAGATGCAGGATTTAAACTTGGGAAATGTTGTATATAGAACTGGAATCCTATAGTTTACCATGGCTAATTTGCTTCATTATTAAGGGGTTTTTCTGCCATCTGCACTAAAAGTATTTTATGGCAGTTATGTCCCTGAATCATTGATGGAGCCTTATATTTTTTTTTCTTCTGTTCAAACATGTCTAATTTTGAGACTGCTTGGTCCAAGATCACCTAGCGTGGCTAGCTGGCTTCTTTTACCCAAGGGAGGACAGGAACTCAAGTACACTAGACATCTAGTCTGATGTATTAACCATTACAGCAAACTGATTTCCTAAAGGGTTTCTAATTCAACCCTTTAAATCTATAGAATATGCACTATGACCACATGGTTAGAATCAGCATCTGAAAAAGCATGATTAAAGCTAGCTATCCAGGAAAACAAATAAGCTTAAGATACATATTTGTTTCTTCTTTTGAATTCCACATTTCTTTCTACATGTCATTTTTCCTATTTCTTTTTTTTATTATTCAATTGTTTTATTTGGGGGGTTGGCCAAGAATACTATAAACCAATTCCTATTCTGGGCATTTTACTTTCAAAAAGCTGTATAGTCAGAGACAGAATATTGTGGACATTCTTAATTTAGCAAGACATTGTGAACTGATACCAAATGAAACTGGTGGAGGAGCTGTTGTAGCAGCTACACTAGCTATAGTTTTGCTACGGCTACCATATGCAAACCCAGTGATAGAAGAAAATTTAGGGGCGCTTCCAGAGTGCCAAAAAAGAAGGGGGGATCTCTGCTAGATGTAGGAGTTTGTAACTGCGCAGAAGTCAGGTTGACAATAGAAAAGAGTAGAAAAGATGACAGCAGGAAGCATGGCATTTGTTCAAATGTGCCAGGTGGAGATGCCAATATGCATGACTAATGACATCCATGTTTAACATCTCTTAATAGCTTAATTATTTAAATTTATTCAGAAATAATGCCACAAATTTGTACAAAAACTACAGGGACCTCCCTTGGAAGACGAGGCAAATGATCACCGCTCTGGCCACCAGGTATGTTGCCGTTTAAGATTGCAAACAGATTGAAGATTGTCAGAAAATGAATACAGTGCCATTTTTTAAAGCTTTAGCAACAAAAATTCTGATCCTACTTTCAGATCTGGAGTCCATAACATGCAATTAATGATTTCACTCTGCATAAAAAGCCACTTTTGTTTTTTCAAGGGTCAAATCCCTCATTCTCTTTTACTTAATGAACCCAAAGATAAACCCAAGTTGATGCTGTTTGGTTTTTTTATAAATCCTATCATAGAAACAAAGATTTTGTTTGCAAATTCTGACAATTTTGCTTCTCTTACCTAATGCAACACAGACAGGAATACTGCCAGCTGACTACCAGCAAGGAAAATCCAAAGAAATGGAACAAGATCAAGATTAAAAGCAGATTTGGCTATAATGAATAAACCATTCCCTCTTCTTTATTTTTAGTAAAGCTATCCAATGTTAAAATATTCACCCAGGGTGGGAAAACACTGAACAGTAACAGGTGCATTTAATTATTGGGAGAAAAAGCCTCATTATTTATCTGGACAGCACCTGAGAAAATCCACTAAACTTCATCCATTAAAGTAACGGTTTTGACAAATGTTGAAAAGATTATGATGGACATCATCAAAGAGATGAGGAAAGATATAATCAAAATGTTTGGAATTTGAACCAGTTTGCTTTCAAAACATTTCATTTAAAGTTTGAAACAGTTGTTTCAAGTGTGAAATGGCTATTTGAGTACAAGAGAGGATATTTTAATTATTTTGGAAGTGTTTTGAATGCAAGATAGAATATCTGATTCTCAAAATAACTTCAGACAGGGAATTCATTCAAATGGCTTGAAATGTTTTGGACACCACTAAAGTACCAGATCATATGAGGTTCTGAGTACAATATCAGCTGAGAGATTGTAGATACTGATGGATATGTCAATAGCTGATTTTCATAAAACTATTAATATTCTTTAAGACAAAATAACCTTTCCTAAATCTTATTTTCACTGAGCTAGTTTTGAGAGGGCAATAGTTTGTACTTTTGAGCAGAAAATACTTTACTCATCCTCCATGATACTATGTTCTGTTGGCTGTTTTGAAATCAGCATACAACACTACCTATGGATAGGGTTTGATGAAAATTATTTCAAAGGTTTGAGTCTGTTATTCTTAATTAAATTATTATAACTATCCTATCTACCTGATTTATTTCTTTTGGGATGGTCTGAAATCCTATTAACTCCCTGGCCATTTTGTCCATGTTCTTTCTATCTGTTTGGATTGCAACACATTTGATACTTTTACATTGTACAGGTAAAGGTTCCCCTCGCACATATGTGCTAGTTGTTCCCGTCTCTACGGGGTGGTGCTCATCTCTGTTTCAAAGCCAAAGAGCCAGCGCTGTCCAAAGACGTCTCCGTGGTCATATGATCAGTATAACTAAATGCCGAAGGCACATGGAATGCTGTTACCTTCCCACCAAAGGTGGTCCCTATTTTTCTACTTTCATTTTTTACTTGTTTTTGAACTGCTAGGTTGGCAGAAGCTGGGAAAAGCAACGGGAGCTCACTCGGGTATGTGACGCTAGGGACTTGAACCACTGAACTGCCAACCTTTCTGATCGACAAGCTCAGCATCTTAGCCACTGAGTGACCGCATCCCTTTTTTTGTATATAAATGCAAATTAATCAACTCTTAATAAAGATACCACATGAAAAATTTGTTCAACTTAGGTTCAGCAAATCTCACCTATCTCTATCAAAATACCAATAAACAAATGAGCAAACCAAAATGACATGTTGGGTTCTTTTTTCTTCAAAATGGTCTTGACTTCTCTTATTCTAATTCACGCCAGAAGGGAGTTTCATACTTTTGCCCCTGGAGTAATAGGTAAATGATGGAGGCAACATTTTTAAAGTAGATTGAACTCAAGGGAACCTATTGTGATGAGGATAAGCTAACTATTTGCTATCAAGAGACCAAGTTTATGGATCTTTTCAAAGATGAGCCAAAATGGAAGACATCTCTGGCACATTAATGGGAACTGTAAAAAAATCAGTGTGGTCTTCCAGATCAGAGGGAGAAATTAAGTCAGCTACAAAAACAGCCTAGCAAAAGCACAATGACTATAGATAGTCATTGATTTACAACCACAATTGGAATTAGAATTTCCATTGCTAAGTAAGGTAGTTAAGTAAGTTGTGCCCAATTTTATGACCATTTCTCCTATGCAGTTGCTAAGTGAATCCAGCTTTCCCCCATTGATTTTGCTCGTCAGAAGCTACTGGGAAGCTCACAAATGGTAATCAAATAACCTTGGAATCCTGAAATCATTGCAAATCCATGCTGGTTGTCAAGTGCCTGTATTCTGAACATCTGCCCACAAGGAAGCTGCAAACGTTGTTAAGTGTGAAGACTGGTCATAAATTACTATTTCTTGCACTATTTTAACTTAATAAATTAATGGTTGTAGGCAGGGGTGGGCTTCAAAATTTTTAGCAAGGGATTCTCTGCCTGGTTGTTGGATGGGCATAGCCATGGTGGGCATGGCCTAGTCAGCCTCCTAAACCACCAGGGGGGTGGGTGGATTTTTGCCCTCCCCAGGCTATGGAAGGTTTCTTCGAGCCTCCGGGAGGGCGAAAATGGCCTCCCCAGTCTTCAGAGGCCCTTGGGACACCAGAAATGGGCCCATAGCCGAACTTCAGGTAAGCCTGTTTTTCGCCCTCCCCGAGCCTTTGCATATGCCCTGCACTTCCCTGCATCCAAAAGGAGCTGGGGTGGGTGGGACCAGCAAGGGATTTAGGGGTTCTCTGAACTGTACAGAATCTTAGCTAGAGGTTCTCCTGAACCCCTACGAATCCCCAGCAGCCTACCCCGGTCGTAAGTTGAGGACTACCTGTATGCTGGGTTTCTTCTACTCACAAATAGAATATTATCTACTAGAAATTATTAAGATGTTCAAAGCTAAAACAATTCCCAAGTGACATATAGTTCCCTGGTGTGCACCTGCAGTAAGTTACATCCGATCCAAACTTATCTAATTTTTTTTTTCAACAGGCCTATTATTGCACATTGCTTTATTTAATAAATGGGGAAATTTATCATTAAAGTAGTCTTGAATGTATCTTTGTTGAAAGATAGTGTATTAATTAGACAGACTATGTAACAGATAGGATTTTTTCAAATTATTAAATAAGATTTCGTTATATTATCCATTGTCTTTCTTATAGGAAGTTTGCAAAGCATTAATTCCAAATTGTATTTTCCCTTATGTTTCCATAAAAAAATCCCAGGAGGAATTGGCTAAGGTTTCATTCTTAAACAGAAAGTTTTAAAATTATTAATCAAAATCTTCTGACTAGTCTCTGTCAAAAATGAATTTAATATATTATTTGTTATTAAATTATTTAATTTAATAGTCTTGTTCCAATTCTTCCTCATTATGAATTTATTTCAAACAAAAATGAGATTACTACATTTATTAAAAGACAAAGTTACTGATATTCATCTCTTGCGTCTAAGAAATTGTTGCTACAATTAAATTATGAAATTGTTATCTTCTATTTTTCTGGAGAGACAGTGAATGATTTTCAACTTTTACCAAGGCAATTTTTTTTTTGAAATATTATATACCCCAAAGAGATTATATTTATACAGGTCAAGCTTCTGCAGTATCAGTATTTTAATTGATATTCTTGCTCGAACTGAAAATAGATCTGGTCGAGCAATTTGAGATACTGAGAAATATTTTATATAATTTCTATGAAGTTTCTAAACTTATTTGCATTTTTTTCACATTTTATATTTTGTACCAATCCTAAATCATGGGTGATTATTAATACTGTAATCTCCCCTTAGTTAAAGAGTTCCCAGAAAGCACAAGGGTCAATTTCCATCATACAGAGGGTTCCATAAGGTAGATATGAGAAAATGTATATATTTATAATAAACTGGACCTTTTATAATAATCACCAGTCTTTAAAATTTTGCAGAATCAACAGTTATTTTGGTCATTTATTCAATGTAAGCATTTGTTATTCATTAATTTGACCCAGATACAATCTTTGCTTTGGGAGTTCCACAGTGTTGAATGTTATAGAAGAATTCATAGTGGCTTTTAAGCCAACAGCTATCTTGTATAATAACGTGTGGTTGATTAAACTGAAGTTAGTTATATATTCAATTGCACAAGAATGCACTTCAATGTTTGCTTTTCCTAGCTAGCAAACCAGTGAAGATTTTTTTTTTTAACAAAAGAATGTGAAATTATTCTTATATTATTTAAAAGCACATTTTGTTTTGTGTACATTGGATACCGCAGAGATTGCTCATTTAATGAGGGTTAGCTGCTTTATTGCCGAAGATGCAGCCCAGGAGGTTTGACATTAGCTCATACAGATTGGAGCTCTACTACTATAGACACATTTTGTTAACATGATTGTACATTGGTTGCCAAGTTGTGAAGACAAATATGCTATTATTGGTTACATCTCTCAAATTTGGACTATACAGAAACAACAAACTCTGAAAAGACAAATTCTGTTTTTGATTAGCAGGTGTAGATTGCCAATATATATTATTTATCAACATATGAATAAGGGTTTTGTTTATTTTTTGAATCTTTTTTTTACTTTGTCTTGTACTTTTCCATTATTACCTTTTAACTTTGAAACAATGTTCGATGTTCCTCTATATATACTTTCTTCATTAACTTGATGCATTTTTTTTAAAAAAATAAACAATTCACGAAGTTCAAGCAATGTATTCTATCAAAATAAAATCGAATGCATAACAACCTTAGATCAGTGGTGTGTAGCTCAACTGTAGGATTTGCCTTTATGTTTATTTCCTTTTCTGGGAAAAAAGCAAGTTCTGCTGGATCAACACAGTCAAATTCCCAAATTCACTACCACAAAAACCATGATAGGATTGTTGTAATCTCTCATGGTAATTTTCTGTTTGGCTGTATTCAACTGCATGAACTAACTTGCTTGTTTTTGTCTGTCTGTTTTTACTCTTGTTTACTGAATAAAGGGGAAGGAGGGGGTAGGATCTTTTTGTCTTGTGTCATCCAGTCAAGGTCAGGTCTTGTATTCGAGTCATGGGATTAAAAAAAATACTACTGGTTCTGTGGGTGTGGCTTGGTGGGCGTGGCAGGGGAAGGATACTGTAAAATCTCCATCCCACCCCACTCCAGGGAAAGGTTACAGCAAAATCCCCATTTCCTCCCGATCATTTGGGACTCAGGAGGCAGAGAATAGATGGGGCCACAGCTATTCAGAGGTGGTATTTACTGGTTCTCTGAACTACTCAAAATTTCCACTACTGGTTCTCCAGAACTGGTCAGAACCTGATGAATAACACCTCTGGACAGTAGTGAAAAATCAAGTCATTGATTTTTGATAATCTGTCATTGAATGTTGTAGGTGCTATTCTGTACATTTCCAAGATAGGCATGCAGCCTATTGGTCATGGGTTGGGGAAACTGGAGGCCTTCTCATAACAAAATGGCAGCCTGAATAGACCAATTCTCCAGAGCTGGACAGAACCTGCTGAATACCACCTCTGTTGTAGCCCCATGTCCATAGCAGGGCGGTGAAGTTATGGTGTCAGGTTCTGATAAAAACTTCAGGGTTATTGCTGTTTGTGGGAAGCTTGTGAAATTTGGCCACCCTTGGGATATATCTACTTCATTATTAAAGAACTCCTGACAGCTCAAGAAAGATTTTGGTATCATCTCAGTTGGTATATATGCTTTTTATGCTATGCTTTTCAATTTGTTGGCTTGAATTAATAATAATACTTAAAAATTCTTTATTCAGTGGTGTCCTTATTGTCTCTGGATCCAAATGAAACCTGGGTACCTGATCACTGCCCTGACACTTGACAAAATAGCTCGTCAGGGGGTTGAGTCTACATCTGAGAAGGAAAAAATATACTGGGCTCATGTTTCCTCTTCTTTATTTTCACTGTGCATAACCATTTCAACCCTCTGAGCCAAAGAACTGTATATTTTCAGGTTTTAAAATGAAGTACAAGTTATATTCAACGCTCCAGGGAAAGAACAGCAAATAAATCTAAATACATAAACATTCTCTGATAAACCTTCTGTGTTCTGATATTATTGCTTTTTACATGCCTAGCTTTTTTTTGTTTTTGTTTTTGCAATTGCTTCTGAAATCGTGGCACCTACATTATTTATATCAGATGCTTCATGGCATAAAATAATACTAGTAATTTTCAATTTTTTCCATAATCCTCAGAAGTCTTGCCTCCCTCTCCCCCCACTTAAAAAGGCACAATCCTAGTAATCAATGGAAAATGCATGTAATCCTAATTATCATGCCAAAACTACATTACAGAAACATAATGGAGGAAAATCCACACCAACCAATTCCACCTCTCTGCCTGATGGCACATAACATGAATGTTAAATATAAAACAGACTTTGGATATTGTCAACAGAATTGTTGAACTTTCAGAAAAAGCACAATGCAGTGATCTATTAGTGTTTGTTCAACAATGACCCTTGAAACATTTCAAAGGGTAATTTCTGACATTATCAACTCTGTAAAAAGAGAGAAAAATCATATGACTTCATAATGGATTAATACTAGAACTAAGTAGCACTAGGATCTTGCTGACTTCCCACATATGACAAATGTGTATGTCTATAGAATCTAAATTTCCTGACTACTAAAGTCTTTTTTCTATCATATACTGACAAGCTTTGTTGCCTTCTTCTGATAAAGGGAATGGAATGGAATAGAATAGAATAGAATAGAATAACAGAGTTGGAAGGGACCTTGGAGGTCTTCTAGTCCAACCCCCTGCTTAGGCAGGAATCCCTACACTACTTCAGACAAGTGGTTATAACCATTGCTGATATATCCAACAACTTCTTAAAAACTTCCAGTGTTGGAGCATCCACAACTTCTGGAGGCAAATTGTTCCACTGATTAATTGTTCTAACTATTGGGAAATTTCTCCTTAGTTCTGCTTCTCTCCTTGATTAATTTCCACCCATTGTTTCTTGTTCTACCCTCAGGTGCCTTGGAGAATAGCTTGATTCCCTCTTCTTTGAGGCAGCCCCTGATTTTGCAAAGGAATGACTACAAAGCTCTGGGACTTGTAGTTCTTACAAACAGATCTAAAATGGAGAAATGCAAGACCCAGAATTTCCCAGGTAAATTTTACTGCTGCTTACTATCAATCTTTTTAGATCCTGGGGTGACAGGTTGTCCTTCATCATGCTGCTTGCTTCATTGTTTTAAGGTAGCTTTGACTGGCTGTAAAGTATCTCATAGAAAATCAGGACATACAAATTTTCATATGTGATCTAAGTCTTATAAACGTGATAATTATCAATCACTCAATCAGTCAGGGCAGATAACCTTTTTCACCCAGTACGTCATTCTGACTTTCTGGGAATATGGCATCCAAACAACACATCACATAACTTTTTATATTAAAATTTGTTTAAAGGTCATATGAAAGGGGACTGTTCATTGGTCTGCTACTGTTATTGAGCTACATATTTGTCCCATCATTCCTAGACTTATATAAAACATTCCCCTTTTTCTTTGATCAAGTCATACTGCTGGTGGTTAAAACATAGTGGATGTTTGTATTGTGTGTCTTCTATCCAATTGGCATCAGGGGTGGTTCACTGACAAGAGCCGAGGTGGCGCAGTGGTTAAATGCAGCATTGCAGGCTACTTCAGCTGACTGCAGTTCTGCAGGTTGGCTGTTCAAATCTCACCGGCTCAGGGTTGACTCAGCCTTCCATCCTCCCGAGGTGGGTGAAATGAGGACCCAGACTGTGCGGGCGATTGTTGTTGGGGGCAATATGCTGACTCTGTAAACCGCTTAGAGAGCTGAAAGCCCTATGAAGCGGTATATAAGTCTAACTGCTATTGCTATTGCTAAATGCGCGCATGATAAATGCGCGCTGACAAAACCACGGCGAGAAAACCGCGACATTGAAATTGCGCCCACAACAGCATGCCGACAACAGCGAGCCGACAACAGCGTGCCGACAAAAGTGCGCCATCAGCAAACAACGTGAAAACAACGTAATAACCTAACCTTAAACCTAACCCTAAACCTAACCCTGAACCTAACCCTAACCCTAACCCTAACCCTTACCTTAACCCTAATCATGCTATTGTCGGCGCACTGTTGTCGGTGAGCTGTTGTGGGTGTGATTTTGACATTACGGTTTTTTCGCTGCGGTTTTGTCAGTGTGCATTTGTCGTGCGCGCATTTGTCGGGTCACGATCAAAGTCACAGAAAATGAAACATGGCAGGATTGGATGGTAAACATGAAGATATGCACAATGGTAGAAGCAGAAAGATTGAGCATCTGATATTTTTCAAACATTATTTTTCCCCAATATTAGACCTTGACCAACCTCACCAATAACCTCAAACTACTTAGAATGTTCCAGGAAGGGGAAAAAAACCTAGCAGAATTCCTGAAATCTAAAAGAATCTTACTTCAGTGTCCCTCTCCCATCAAATACAATTGTTAGAAATTCTGCCAGAATCATTTACTGCCTACCAAAAACTCTACTCTCCAATTTTGTTACACAGAAATTGCACCTTTATTAAAAAATAAGTTATTCCCCCAAACACCATCACTCTGCTAAACAAATAATTCCTTCACCACTATCAAACTATTCACTAAGGCTTCATTACTATTACTATTAGACTTCTCATCATTTCTATCACCCATCTCCTCATACTTACGACCACAGGACTGTAACTTTGTTGCTTGTATCCTTTCGATTTATATTGATATTGTTTCCTGATTGCTTATTTGAAGCCTATGACTATCATTAAGTGTTGCACCTTATGCTTCTTGACGGATGTATCTTGTCTTTTTGTGTACATTGAGAGCCTATGCACCAAAGACAAATTTCTTCTGTGTCCAATCACACTTGGCCAATAAAGAATTCTGTTCTGTTCTACTCTATTCTATTATAAATTCAATGCTATGCTATGCTATGTGCAATGTAGCTGAATTTGTTTGTTTGTTTTGTTTGTTTTGTTTGTTTTGTTTGTTTTGTTTGTTTTGTTTGTTTTGTTTGTTTTGTTTGTTTGTTTTGTTTGTTTTGTTTGTTTTGTTTGTTTTGTTTGTTTTGTTTGTTTTGTTTGTTTTGTTTGTTTTGTTTGTTTTGTTTGTTTTGTTTGTTTTGTTTGTTTTGTTTGTTTTGTTTGTTTTGTTTGTTTTGTTTGTTTGTTTATTTGTTTATTTGTTTATTTGTTTTTTGTTTTTTGTCTGTTTGTCTGTTTGTCTGTTTGTCTGTTTGTCTGTTTATCTGTTTATCTGTTTATCTGTTTATCTGTTTATCTGCTTATTTTAAATCATACAAGGGTATACACAAGCTTATAGATATGAAATGTTTAAGCCTCAAGTGTTATAAGCAACTGTCTAAGTGAAGTTAGGGCAGATCATTTTAAGGAGATAATGCATATTTTATATAGTTAAAGGCTAATAAATGTTTCCAACTCTTTGGGCTGTGACAAGTACAGATGGCAAAGGCTGTGCTCATATGGATGGACAACACACTTAGATCTCTGAGATCCTCAATCTACAGCATTATTATTTTAAAGATTTGTATAGCTGCCCATCTTCAAGCATAATTATTGTACATAGCAATAGTATTTAGACTTATATATTGCTTCACAGTGCTTTCCAGCCCTCTCTAAGCGGTTTACAGAGTCAGCCTATTGCCCCTAACAATCTGGGTGCTCATTTTACTAACCTCAGAAGGATGGAAGGCTGAGTCAACCCTGAACCTGGTGAGATTTGAACTGCTAGATTGCAGTCAGCTGGCAGGGAGCAGAAGTAGCCTGCAGTACTGCACTCTAACCACTGCACCACCGCAGCTCTATCTCTTTCAAGAAATTCAACACTAAAATTCAGTGGCGAATTGAATACCACCAGGCATGCCTTAACACAATATGTCAACGCAGCCCAATCTTTCATAACAATAGTTGAGAATTATAGTTCAACGCACAGGGCTGATGGGTGCCAGGTTGGGGAATACTGTTCTACTGTTCTACATAAGCATCCTAGAAAAAAACCAAATTTCAGTGAATGGCCCCAATAGAATACTTGATGTTACATTGTGTATTAACATGAAATGCTGGACTTCCTCAAAATTACTTCCAATATAATAGCTAGCTTAACAGAACACGGATCATTGTAGCTAAATATTCTCTTTCCTAATTAAAACTATTTCTGATTTATCTAAACAGGGCAGAA
Organism: Thamnophis sirtalis; assembly: GCF_051295495.1. Taxonomy (NCBI): domain Eukaryota; kingdom Metazoa; phylum Chordata; class Lepidosauria; order Squamata; family Natricidae; genus Thamnophis; species Thamnophis sirtalis. The sequence continues at coordinate 24,440,959 of NW_028261393.1, read as the reverse complement.
TTTATGCAACACACTTAAGAATTCAATAACAAGGCGATGCCCTGGTGGATCTGACACATCTAGTCCAACATCCTGTTTTCACAATGACCAAAGTATATGATCCCAATCATTTCCACTTCTCAATCTGATTGATGACAAAAGAAAGTGTGTTTCAATAAGACTAGGAACACTGTATTCCCAATCTCGAAATATCTCTCTCCGTGTTGGAGAACCCACGAGACACATTGTAGACATACCATGGGGCCAAGATTGTTACCTCCTAAAAACAGTTTACTACCGTAAAGGGACAGAAAGTTCAAACAAGTTAGCCACATTTCTCCAGTCATCCCCAATGTACAAAGTTATCTCAATTGATGGCATCAAACTCTTCAAGACGTAAAAGAGAATAATACTGGTTTTTTTTATACTAGATTAAAATCTGATTGTCTAAATTATGGTTTAGTGCATATGCAAACCAAAATAGGATAAATTTAGCAAATCTATATAAATAAAAATGTAATGGTTCAAAATTGCTAATCTCTGAAAGTTCTTCACCGATTGCTTTGAAATTTTGACACAACGTTGCATTTGAATATGTAAATGTTTTATATACATATATTACATAGATGTCAGGTTTACATGTATGACAGGTAAAAACATGATTTTTTGTAAAACATGGTTTTTTTGAAAACCAGTGCCATCTGATGGACGTAAAAGCAACACACACTATAGTAAATATTTCATGATTCCATTTCAATGTTTCCGATTGCACTGTTATATTGAATTTTCATAGATTTTGGTTTATTTTCATTTTGATTTAATTATTTCGTGTGACATTGCTTTGGAATTGAGCTGTGTCATTTACCATAGCGTTCATTTAGTGAGTATAGTATAGTATAGTATAGTATAGTATAGTATAGTATAGTATAGTATAGTATAGTATAGTATAGTATAGTATAGTATAGTATAGTATAGTTCGGCCTCTCTCCAGCTTTGTCCCGACGATCCCTTCATATATGTGGCTGGGCTAAGGCCACACCCTTTCCTTTTTCCGCCCCTCCTCTGACGAGCTTCGGCCATTTCCGCCAAGGGGAGCCGAAGCCCTTTGGACTCCCCCTCCCCTTTCTCTCCTCCCACCGGGCCTTTGCTGTCTGCGGCGGGGCGCCACCTGCGCCATCCCTCAGCCGCCTCCCCCACCCTTAAGCTGGCCTACCTCTGGCCAGCCCAGCAGAGCTCCAGAGGAGGCAGAGATGGAGCATCTCCTCAGCCAAGCTGGCTGTGCGCGCCCAGCTATGGCCTCACCAAGGTGGCTCCGACGGGGTGGTGGTGGTGGTGTCAGCCTGAGGTACAGCAGAGCTGGGGCGTCCCCTGGGTGCCCCATGAGGCAGCATACCGAGGACTTCTCCTCCTCCGAGATCCTGGACATCTCACTCTCCCGAGCCACCAACTTGGGGGAGCCCGAGCACAGCTCCTCCAAAGAGATGCTCAACAACTTCCACGAGGCCGACAGCCCTGGCGCCGTCTCCTCCAACCTGCTTCGCCTGGCCCAGCAGCCCTGAGTCCTGACCAAAGGCAGCACCCACATGCCACCCCTCTATGCCCAAACTGGGCCACAGCAATGCGTGGCCGGGTACAGCTAGTCATGGTAATAAATAAACATTAATTGCAGTGTTATACAAAGTTTTCTTCACCTTCTGTAAGCAAGGACATGCTGCTGTTGATGATGACACTGTTGATATCATCATCATCATTATCATCATCATCATCATCCAGACCATATTTATTACAAAACTTGGAAGAGTGAGGCAGATTAATATATTAATTATGTGAACCTAGCTTTTTTTATTAGTTTGTGGTTCAATGCAATGTGCTAACAAGATATATAATAACAGTAATAATAATTTCTATATTGTGCTATATGAAGTATTCCTACCTTCTAGAAATGCTGGAATACCAAAAGTTAGTCATTTCAAGTATATACAACAGAAAATTACATAGATTTCATAAACTTCTCAGCAGTCAAACAAACAGGACATCTGCAGGATGCCCATACTGTATATTTAGCATCATATGATAATACCTACTACATGCAGTGGGAGAGCTAAAGGCATATATATGCTTGCAGTAGATTTTGTATTTCTTCTATGCCACTAAACTAAATTGTACTTCCCTAAAAGTCACATATTTCTCTCCATTAGAAAAAATTAAATTATGTTAACCAAGCCATTAGGATAGAACTAATATTCTGAGCTCATGAACCTTTGTGGCCTTTGTATTCTCCAGAGGAAATTTTATTCCGCTTCTGAGTCTCTAAGGATGTGCTCTGTGTTACATCCTCTTTCCAGGTTGCTAATGATGGAAGATATCTGCCCAGCTAAATTTATTTATTTATTTATTTATTTATTTATTTATTTATTTATTTATTTATTTATTTATTTATTTATTTATGTTTTGGTCTTGTGGGCTCTGTTTTGGGAAGGTACAGAAGGAGTTAAAGGTAAGGATAAAGCATGGAAAATCACTGCCATTCCCACTTTTAAATCACCCCAAACTCTGGAAAAACAGACAAAAGATCTATGGCCAAAGTAATATATAAGAGCCGAGATGGCACAGTGGTTAGGGTGCAGTACTGCAGGCCACTTCAGCTGATTGTTATCTGCAGTTCAGCGGTTCTAATCTCACCGGCTCAAGGTTGACTCAGCCTTCCATCCTTCCGAGGTAGGTGAAATGAGGACCCAGACTGTGGGGGCGATATGCTAACTCTGTAAACCGCTTAGAGAGGGCTGAAAGCCCTATGAAGTGGTATATAAGTCTAACTGCTATTGCTATTGCTAATATACCCTGATTGCTATTTTTTAAACTATTTAATTGTGTGTGTGTGTGTGTGTGTGTGTGCACGCGTATCTGTTCAGGCAACTTATTAAAGGCTAGAATTATTCTCTATAATATTCCACATGCTTGTGAACACTATATGCATGTGTGGGTGAGAGAGAGGTTAGAAATATCATAATATAGCCATACGTGTGCAAGAAAAATGTAAACTTTTAAAAATGCCTTCTTGAACTGGACATCTCCAAATCTGTCCTAAGCAATCAGATTCAGTTGGGAGCTGACATCTTTTCTATTTATTTACCTCAAAAGTAATCAATCACAATTATTGTCCTGTTATTTATTACTGCACTTACACTGACCATTTTCTCTGAACCATTTTGACTCCAATATATTTATGGATGATGATGATAGCTAGCTGGCTACATTGGGAGTGAATGGTTTAAAAAACTTCATCAAGTTACTACCCTGAAAATAGATATGAAATTATGTTGTGGGCTATTTGATAGCAGAGAAAATAGCCTGCGGCTATTAAACACGAGAATTTATTCCCTCCCATTTTAACTTCTCTATTAACTTGTGCAAGTGGAAAATAGTTCTTTCTAGTCCTACTCTAAAAAGTGCCTACTTCTATTCTAGGATATATTTCCCAAAATTCACACATGCAACCAATATTCCTTGTTTACTTTCCCTGGAAGGAATCCCATCTCTCTCTCTCTCTCACACACACACACACAAACACACACACACAAACACGTACACACGTATGTATCTATGTATATTAACAAATCAAAGAAGCTGAAAAAATGTTATTAGCACTCTCTGAAGGGATATTTTCCTGCAAGCACAAAAGAAGAGAATCTGTGCTGTTAATCTAATCACATCTTAATGAACTAAACTCAAAATGAGATTTCTTATTCCCAAGAAAGTAAAACTGCAGAGATTTGATGATTAAAATTAACAGATTAACAGAGTTGAAAGGGACCTTATAGGTCATCTAGTCCAACCTCCTGCTCAACCAGGAGACCCGATACCATTTCTGACAAATGGCAGTCCAATCTCTTCTTGAAAGTCTCAAGTGATGGAGTTCCCATACAAGAACCAGTCTGGTGTAGTACTGGTGTAGATATCAAACTAAAAACAGGGAGACTGTGAGTTCTAGTACAATCTTAGGTTTAAACCAAGTTGGTGACCTTGGTCCAGTCCCCTCTGTCATGCCCTGGGAAGGAGGCAAAGGTAAATGCTTCTCAAATCTTGCCAAGAAAACTGCAACTGTTTAGGCAGTCACCAAGAATGAATGCTTACTTGAAAACAAGAGCTGCCAACTTTAACACAACCTGAAATGTTCTAGATGTGGAATCCCCCCTCCCAAAGCAATGTTTTCTAAGGAGGAGGAAATATGTTGTAGTTGCCTCCAGCCAAGCCAACATCAAGGACTTTGCCTTCTCAACTCTCTTTCAGCCAGGTGAAATGGTGGCTGTTATGGTTCCGAAGACGCCTGTCTGCTATTGTTCAAGCTTGCACAGTTTCTCCTTGAATAGCACAAGAAGAAATGATTCTTCCTATCCAGTCTGCCTTGTGACTATAAGAGCACTCTTTCAAGTAATTCTTCATTGTAAGAAAACCTTATTTGTTCTCCTAATTAAATTTCTTCCCTAGTTTTCCTCCTGATTAATCCATAGACTGATTTTCATCTTTTGTCCTGCTTATGTATAAAATAAACAGCAATGCTTAATAGATATCAACTCATCAGCCTTAGGTGTTGCTCTATTTGCATGTCTAAGAGAAACACTTTATTGCCTGAATTATTGGCAGCAGTTCATGACAGCTATATTTTTACACCATTACGGCTATAACCTTGAAATCTTATCAACAAGAAAAAACGTTCTCAGCTGCTAAGAAATGAAGTTGCCACCCAGCCTCCTTAGTGGTTGGGTGATTCATGTCAGCAGAAAGGCTTCCTCAGTTTATTTGTGTATTTTACCTACTTTCAACTTCAAACAGCCAGGTGAGGAAATGTTAACCAAACATTCCAATTAAAACAGTGGAAACAACATGACAACCGTTATTTGGGAGATTTTCTGTTCTGAAAGACGAGACATAAATGAGATTTATCCAAGGAAAGGAAGCAGGGAGGAGCCCAGTCCTGTCTACCACTCACTGTCAAAGAATATTACAGCTTTAACTTTCTGTTGCATTCATTCCCTTCTCTTTTGACATGTGCAACCCCTCCTGTCTCAATGGGGTTTATCATCCTGATATTCCAAGTCAATACTGCTACTATTTGGGGAATGTTACATGTCTATGCCCTTCACAACAAGGCTTCTTACACATTTATTCCTTAAATCAATGGAACACTGAACATGAAATGGAATACACTTTTAAAAAACAGTGAATTGAATTATATTATCATCATGAGGGCAGGGTCAGTAGTATGTTACAAAGTTGAATGTTAATTTCAACCAACTTCTTGTTTTTTGAACATGTTGGTAGATTTGCATAGGGAATAGAATAGAATAGAATAGAATTCTTTATTGGCCAAGTGTGATTGGACACACAAGGAATTTGTCTTTGGTGCAGATGCTCTCAGTTTACATAAAAAGACAAGATACATTCATCAAGAATCATAAGGCACAACACTTAATGATAGTCATAGGGTATAAGTAAGCAATCAAATCATACTTGGAAACAATCAATATAAATTGTAAAGATGCAAGCAACAAAGTTACAGTCATACAGTCATAAGTGGGACTTATAGGAATGATGAGACAATTAATAGTAAATAGTTTGACATTGTTGAGGGAATTATTTGTTTAGCAGAGTGATGGCATTCAGGAAAAAATACTGTTCTTGTATCTAGTTGTTCTGGTGTGCAGTGCTCTATAGCGCCGTTTGGAGGGTAGGAGTTGAAAGAATTCATGTCCAGGATGTGAGGGGTCTGTAAATATTTTCACGGCCCTCTTTTTTACTCATGCAGTGGACAGGTCCTCAATAGGAGGCATGTCGGTAGTATATTTTTTTCTGAACCATATCCTATAATAAAGGCAGTATTGGCAGGACTATTGTTGGGATTCCTCATTTTAAATAGCCCTGGTGAGTGGCAGCAGCCAACTCCTTTGTGTCAAAGTACATCCATCTGCAGTAGTGGGTGGGTGGGATTTGGCAATAGAGAACTTTCCAAGAGAAATGCCTGAATTAAAAGAATGCACAGTCCCAAGCTGGATGAGGTAGGAGAAGAGGTTCAGGGTATCCTAACTTAGAATCGCTCAGGATACATCTCAAAAAATTAGAAGGTAGTAGCTTTAGTTTGGCAAAAATCTAGGTTAAGACTAAAATAGAATTCACTATGAACCATCTATTTTGCCAGAATAGGGCAAAAATAAGCTAAGATGCTAGACAATATCACTCAGGCTAAAGGTGGAGATATTGGAGGCAAAAGAACAGTTAGAGCTTGTGACCAATGTGCGCATGCGCAGAGCTGCCAGAAGGCAAGAACAGTTAAGACAGTTAAGACAAAAAGGGCGACTCAGGAGTAAGGCTTGTAGATGATTGCCCCCTCCCATAAGACATAAAAGAGGAGCAAACCGACATGAGCCTTTGCAGGAAACAATTAGTTTATCTAGTCGGTTCAAGCTCTGAGAAGTCCTGTTTGACTCTGTGCTCCGTTTGGCCTTGCAAGACTAATTGGCAATTTGGTCTCTGGCAGCGTTTCAAGAGAGTTAAAGGTGGGTGCTGCAGCAACGCAACTCAATCAAGACTCTTTACAGACTGTTGGTGAAACATTATGGGCTATGAATGACCATAATTCACAGCTGTTTAAATAAAAGAGGGTTTTTGGGACTAAGATTGTGATTTATGCTTTCTAAGGACGCCTAGGTCAGATCATGGATTCCTCTGCATGCAAATGCACAAAATATGGAAGCCAAATGTCTTATGAAATTTGTCTGCCTACATTTTCCTCCAGCTTTTGCTCTTTGCAATACATCTCTAGCTAGGCAGCTGGGGCTGGATGTGAAATGTTTCCTGTGCAGTCCATGTATCGTCTCATGAAACTATGGTCTGTCTTCAAAAGCAACTGCTCCCATTTTTTCTCAGTCGATAAATTCTTTGTGCTTTGTCTCTAGTCAGAAGTCTTGCCTAAATAAGGACAATTCTGTTTGGGGGCCTTTTATCTAAGTTTCTGTACTATGTGTTTCAGTTACAAAAGCAAAGTTTTGTAACCTTCAGAATAAGTGCCCAGTGAGCTTTAAAGAAGAGGAAATAACGGCACATTTTTTAAAATTTCATTTTATCCCCTTTTGTATGTCATGATTCATTCCCATTAGGGCCAAGAAAGATAAAGCTAAATGGAAATGTATTTTCTTCTTCTTTTCTGTTTCTTTGTTCCCTAAAAAAAATAGACACAAAGAAACTTCCTGCTCTCTCTCTCTCTCTTTCTTTTTTTTTTCTGGGCAGTAATGAACTTGCAGGTTTCATCATCTGTCTTGAAGATACAGGTATTTGATTCATTTTGCAATATTCAAAAAAAATATCACTTTTTTTCTTGAACTGAGGATCTGACCAGCATGACAGAGGAGACTGAAAGTCCATCTACCTTCTCCTCCTCTACCATAATCCAATTCAGTTCTATGCCTAGGTATTTATTTAAAGTGTAAGAATGAATATGTGATATTATTTCCAATTAAATACTTACTTCTGTAGCTGATAGCATTTTCCTTGATCTGGTACTAGCAGCCTAAAAGCCTCAAATAACTGCCTAACATGTAAAAACAGCCAAGGTTTGAATCCCAGGAAGGATATGGCTAGCTGATGAGAGCTAAATAGCTTGAAATAGATCTATATTAGTCCCCCTTTATTTATTTATCAGCACAAATGCAATACACATTCACTCTCCTGGGCCGACTTGAGGGAGACGGCGCCAGGGCTGTCGAAGTTGTTGAGCATCTCCTTGGAGGAGCTGTGCTTGGGCTTCCCCAAGTTGGTGGCCCAGGAGAGTGAGATGCCCAGGATCTCAGAGGAGGAGAAGTCCTTGGTGTGCCACCTCACGGGGCACCCAGGGGCTGCCCCAGCCCTGCTGCACCTCAGGCTGACACCACCGCCGCCCCCCGTTGGAGCCGCCTTGGCGAGGCCATAGCTGGGCGCGTGTGGCTGGCCAGACTGAGGAGATGCTCTGCCTCTGCTTCCTCTGGAGCTCCGCTGGGCTGGCTGGGGGTAGGTTGGCTTAAGGGCGGGGAAGGCAGCCAATGGATGGTGCAGGTGACGCCCCACTGTAGACAGCAAAGGCCTGGCAGGAGGGGAGGGGAGAGAGGGGAGGGGGAGTCCGAAGGGCTTCGGCTCCCCTTGGCGAAAATGGCCAAAGTTCATCAGAGGAGGGGTGGAAAGAGGAAAGGGTGTGGCCGCAGCTCAGCCATACATATAAAGGGACCGTCGAGATGAAGCTGGAGAGAGGCCGAACTGTTCCGAATATACTATACTCACTAAATGAACACTATGGTAAACGACACAGCTCAATTCCAACGCAATGTCACACGAAATAATTAAATCAAAATGAAAATAAACCAAAATCTATGAAAATTCAATATAACAATGCAATCAGAAATATTGAAATGGAATCATGAAATATTTAGTATAGTGTGTGTTGCTTTTGCGTCCACCATATGGCGCTGGAAAAAGTGAAATGGAATCATGAAATATTTAGTATAGCGTGTGTTGCTTTTACATCCACCAGATGGTGCTGGTTTTCAAAAAAGCATGTTATTACAAAAATCATGTTTTTACCTGTCTCAGGTGTGGCATTTATGTAATATACATACATAAAAACATTTGTGTATTCGAATGCAACGTTGTGTCAAAATTTCAAAGCAATCGGTGAAGCACTTTTGGAGATTAGCGATTTTGAACAAACAACACACATGATACACACATGCATTGATGTATGGACTCACACACATTCTACTTTTATTCCAGGAATTCAAGGCAACATGCAAAGCATTCCCTACTCTAATTATAGGATAGGAAACACTATCTCATTAAACTGGGTGAGACCAGGCTTAATAGCGGCAACTGTGAGAGGGATCTTGGAGTCTTAGTGGACAATCAGATAAATATGAGCCAGTAGTATGCAGCAGCAGCAGCCAAAAAAAGCCAATGTAATCTTAAATTGCATTAATAGAGGGATACTATCAAGATCAAGAGGGATACTAATACCACCCTATAAAGCCCTAATAAGACTGCATCCAGTTTTGCTCACCACACTATAAAAAAGATGTTGAGACTCTAGAAAAAGTACAGAGAAGAGCAACCAGGATGATTAGGGGACTTGAGACTAAAACATATGAAGAACTATGCATGACTACTCTAGAGAAGAGAAGGACCAGGGGAGACATTGTAGCAGTGTTCCAATATTTGAGGGGCTGCCATAGAGAGGAGGGGTCAAGCTATTTTACAAAGCACCTGAAGGCCAGACAAGGAATAATGGATGGAAACTGACCAAGAAGAGATTCAACTTAGAAATAAGGAGGAACTTTCTGACAGTGAGAACAATCAACCCATGGAACAGAAATTGCCTTTGGAAGTTGTGGGAGCTTCATCACTTGAGACTTTCAAGAAGAGATTGGACTGCCATTTGTCAGAAATGGTGTAGGGTCTCCTGCTTGAATGGGGGGTTGGACTAAATGACCTATAAGGTCCCTTCCAACTTTTGTTAATTTGTTAAACATTTTAATTTCAGACAAATGGTTGTGCAATCTCTTTTTTAAAACCTCCAGTGTTGGAGCCCCCATAATGTCTAAAGGCAGATCATTCCACTGATTAATTGTTCTACAAAAAAGCATGAAAATGAACTCAAAGTCAAATCAATGTTTATTCGGTCATAGACCAACAAATAAAATACAAGAGCCACAATTGATTGAGATAAAAGAAAACGTAATTATTCTAAAATACCTAAAAAGGATTAGTGTTAATACTAAGTGTCTTGTGCAGACTACAGAATTGTACTTGGCTGTAGCCAAGAAAATAAAATCCAATTGAATAACAGAAATCCCACAGCTTCTTCCAAAACTGGTCCCATTCATTTGTCATTGTCACTCCAACCACTGCAGCCTTCATATCTACCTTCCACATATGCAACCTCAACTATTAAAAGTGCAGAAGACCATAGAGATGACCCTGGAGAAAGCAGAGAAAAGAAACTATTCATTAGAATATAAGAAGAAAGACAGAGGAATAATCCATTTGGTTTTCAAGGTTCTGTTACTATAGCTTAGATCAGTGTTTCTCATCCTTGGTGGCTTTAAGACTTGTCAACTTCAACTCCCAGAGTTCCCCAGCTAGTGTGCAGGCGGGGGAATTCTTGGAGTTGGATTTCATACTTAAAGCTGCCAAGGTTGAGACACACTAGCCTAGGTCCATAAAGGCAAATTTGGGGAGTCAATTTCCTGAGCTGGAGTACTCAAAGCGTTGACAAAATGATTGAGGGACAGTGCTGCATTCTTGCTCTATTCCTGGCTTTATGCTTCTATGATAGTTGAATCCATTGGGCTACACTCTCAATTAAGAGAGAAAAGAAACCAACCCAAGGCTACACCACTTTTTTTTTTGCTCTAAAGGATTCTCAGGGGTGCAGGGGAAGAAATGTGTGTCTAAGAAATGTAGTGTGGGCATAACTCCTGGCGCCCGGCATCATTGGCTACTGCAGCCTCTGGAAGGAGTTTATGAGGCTGGATGAAATGAACAAAAATCAACTCACAATGTAAACTTCTTAGAGTATACATAATTTTAGTTGAAATATTAGAAAATGTCCTCCAAGCAATATAAACAGTACAGGAAAGCCAACCACTTGCCTTTGCCCTTGGTTCCCTTTACTGATTAATTCATTTATTGATTATTTCACTGTTTCAAAGAACAGGCAGATCTAGCTGTAATTTTATTTCCCACAATTCTTCAAGGCAGCATCATTCTGAAATATTGGGAGGAAGGGCAGCTATCTGGCATCACTCAAATCATTTTGCTCTTCTGTGTAACGTTCTTTTAATCCAGAGGAGGAATGTGCCACAGTGGCATCAGGATCGCAGTACAATAAATATATTGTTTCGAGTGAAGTTTCATTTTACTGCCTAACTTCTTCTTTTAAGTCTTTCATTGTTTCACTATCATGCTGAACATACTCCCAGGTTTCTTACAAATTGTTCCGATTTGTTCTCCCCCCCCCCCAAAAAAATAAACATGTCTCAGAATTCAGCAGTTTAAGAATGTAAATCCATGGAATAAAATCATAGAATCATGGGGCTGGAAGGGACTTTGAAGGTCTTCTAGTCCAACCCCCTGCCCAAGGCAGGAGGCCTTAAACCATCCTGCACAAATGGTTGTCCAATCTTTTCTTGAAAACCTCAGTGATGGAGCACCCACAATTCGAGGAGAAAAACTGTTCCAATGCTCAGTAGTTTTTATGATCAGGAAATTCCTTCTTATTTCCAGGTTCGATTTCCCTGTGATGAGCTTCTACCCATTCCTTCTAGAATTCTAGATTCACACTTTGTATTAAATCATGATTTATTTAGTCCAGGGGTTGGCAATCTGGCTCTGGAGCTGCCTGTGACCCTTTCATCCCTCTGCTGAGGCTCCCTGTCATCAGTTGGCTTCACAATTGAAAGATAGGTAGGACAGGTAGAGGAAAAAGGATACTGCACTAGGAGGATACTGTATGGTGGGGGAACGGGACTTCCGGTCGGCTCCAGAATTGAATGTGGGGCTCGCTGTGAGGACCTTTGAGTATTTAAGGTTGCCGACCCCTGATTTAATCTAGAAGATATTTTTGGCTGGGCTCACACATTATGCTAAGCCATTTGTTCTGATTCACAAGCTACAATTGTCCGGTGTGATATACAAACTGAGTAATTCTCTCTGTGTTTAGTTAACCACATATTAATTGAACTCCATTGATTTTGTCTAAGAAGGAATCGCTACCCTTGCCTTGATACAAGGGTAACCAGATGACAGAGCAGAAAACCAACACATTTTTCCTTCCCATATTTTTCCTATCAAATGACGTACCATGATTTGTCCGTTGGAGGAAGCAAAGGAGAAGTGGGATGGGAAACTAAGGTTCGGGAAATGATTTCATCTAAACACTGGGTGCCAGTGTTGATCTGCATGACAGAACAAGCTGGAGATGATGCCTTTGTCCAAGGAAAGGTTTTGCTGCTGATCCAGAAACTACTCAAAAGCCTCCATATGAGGAAAGTCAGAAAAGTTTCTGTCTTGACCTTCTTGGCTACTGCCTAGCTAGGAAGAACAAAACATCCTGCCAAGATCCTGTTTCAGAACATTCATCAAAGTGAGTGAAAATGCAATTTCCTCTGTGGATTTTTTTCCCTCTCCCCTCCCCACCTCTCTCTCTCTCCCTCTCTCTCAAAAAAGGCAGAGTCCTGTTATGTAAAGAGAGACAGAGAGAGATGGGAAAGATGCATATCAATGGCAAAGCATGTTTTGGAATAAATATCTTGATGCATTTTTTCTTCTAATTAATAATTTTCTCTGATTCAACACACAGAGCAGCCAATGATGCAGAGTAGAGTCTAAGGACCACCCATGAAAAATTATAAAACGGGCAAATAAAAGAGCCCTGACCTAACCTTGGAAATTAAATAATGAGCATTCTTGTTTGGTGGGCCTATTTCTAAGGTAGAGGTCCAGATAATCACAGCCCCACAATGAAGAAGATTTTACTTAATATATTATATCAGACCACATATTAAGTCCTAAAACCTTCTCAGACATTGCTACTACTATACATCTAGTGCATCTCATTCTCTTTGGATCTACAGTATGTTGCGAACTGTAAGAGGTATCTCAAATAGTTTTACACTGTATCATTTCAGAGGTATTACATATTAATCACCAATAAAGGAAAATATTTGTAGCTAAGTATTGAAATGAGGGGTCCTTGGTGCTCTCTGATTTTGACTGCTTTTTTGCAGATGTTTCATTACCCAAAACTAGGAAACACTGATGATGTTACCTAAATTGGATAATGAAATATCTTCTGCAAGAAAACAACCAAACTCAGAGAGCACCAAGGACATATTAATTACCACTGGTTCTCAGACCTTGGCTATAGAATGACTCAAAAGATTTTGGTGATGTTTTCCAGATGCAATAAGAGATAATTCCCCTATGTTTTCTTCCCATACGTTCAAGGGGAAATCTGTGTTCTAATCTGTGAAAATGAAGAGAAATCACCCACTCAAGCAATTTTAAAAAGTCTCAGAGATGATATATTGAACCATTGATGTGTGTGTGTGTGTGTGTGTGTGTGCGCGTGTGTGTGTGTGTTTTGCATGTGTGTATCATTGAGTCATTCTTGGTTCTGGTGTCTGATGGGACTTATTCAGGCAGACAAGTTTTCTTGACAAGATTATGGAAAGTGGTTTGCCATTGTCTCCTGCCTGGGAAGTTAAGAAAGAGAGAGGGACTGGACCAAGGTCACTCAGCTGGCTTGCCTAGAACTCAAAGTTTCCTGACTCTTGGTTCATAGCATACATGAACTAAAATATAATAGACTAGTTTGTGACTCAATTGTGGTACAAACTCAACCATTGGCATCTTGGTAAACCATGCTCCATTTAACAAGAAGCAAGCAAGATGACAAGACACAGTAAAGGAACTCAGTAAAGCTTTCTTAGCAAAAAATTATACTGGCAAATATCCATTTTCAGCATGCTTTCTTTCTGTTTTGTTATTGGTGGGGTTTTTGCTTGGTGTTCTACTAGTTTTAATAGTATACTTCTTAGATTGGCATGAGCTGGAACATCCTTATAAAACAGTAAACACTCAACAGACAGAAACAGCGCTCATTCTAAAGGCATAAGCAAAGATAGTAAAAAGTTGATGGGATTAATATCTGAGTTGTTTGAAACTTTCCAATTGAACCAGGCCTTCTTATAAAAAAGAAAATGTTGAAATTAATATTATTGATATGCATCCTTTTTTGTGTCCTTGGAGAAGAAATGATAATTTCTGCAGATGTATCTGTTTTTCTACTTTAACAGTACAATATAATTTGCAATCTACCCTAGGTTAAGTACAACCTCAGTCAATCCCTGGTTGGATCACTTACAACTTACTGTCCTGACATACTGTAAACTCATGGCCATACTCATATGCAGTATGGTGTCTGAGTTCATCCACAATTGATTGACTAATGGGAACACTCAGTGCATGTAAGACAGGATCTATTAGAACTATCCTAAATCAATGGAAAAAATAATAAGATTGTCTGAATTGTACACCTCTCAGCATTACACCTTGCAAAAAGTTTGCCCTCTGACAGATTAACAGAGTTGGAAGGGACCTTATAGGTCATCTAGTCCAACTCCCTGCTCAAGTAGGAGACCCTACACCATTTCTGACAAATGGCAGTCAGGTCTCTTTTTGAAAGTCTCAAGTGATGAAACTTCCACAACTTCTGAAGGCAACTTCTGTCCATTGGTTCATTGTCCTCACTGTCAGAAAGTTCCTCCTTATTTCCAGGTTGAATGTCTCCTTGGTCAATTTCTATCCATTATTCCTTGTCTGGCATTCAAATGCTTTGGAAAATAGTTTTGACCCTTTCTCTCTGTGGCAAGTTCTTAAATATTGGAAGACTGCTATCATATCTCCCCTGGTCCTTCTCTTCACTAGATTAGCCATGCCCAGTTCCTGTAACTGTCCTTTTAGTCTCCAGTTTTAGTCTCCAGTTCCCTAATCATCCTGGTTGCTCTCCTCTGCACTTTTTCTAGAGTGTCAACATCTGTACAAGGCAGCCTTGTGCACGCCCCACTTATTTCACGGGGTACATGTTGATGGATTCTGAAGAAGCAGGTGATCCCAGTGTTGCAGAAAGCATCATTTCATTTCCTGACATTTGCAGTACATGACGCAAAATCTTCCAACAGGGAGCCTGAATGGGCTTTTCACTCAGCATTGCCAAGACTTGTTAATAAGGCACTTCAGAAATGCTGAGCTCATAGTTCAAGGCAGCTTACGCTACAATGCAAAAGGCCATATAAATTTCCTCTTGATGAGCCGCCAGCTCATTGCACTCTTGTAATTATTATGGTGCATTCTCGCCACCCAGCCTGGGAGATTGATGACATAACCGTGCAGTCATAAATGATCATCAAAGGGGGTGGGAGGGAGCATGAAGTCCAAAGAAGAAATCCTATTATGCTGCATGGCAAACCAAGCTTAAACTGCATAATTATGCCATAAGAACCTGCCCTGGGGCTTGACTTCTCATTTCCAGGATTATTCACAAAAGCTTATGCTACCATATGGTCACAAGATGTAAATGTGGAGTGGAATAAGGGAGAGGGCAGAACTCGGCATCTGCATTGGCAAGGAATTCTGGGAAGGGCAGTTCCAACATATATTGAACATGCCCAGACAGGAGAAAGCTGGGTTAATATTCCCAGGGTTTGAAGTTTGAAACTGTCTCACAGAAATTCATTGTTTGTTATGGTTTCCTATATATGGACTCAGTGGTGAGATTCAAATAATTTAACAACTGGTTCTCTGCCCTAATCACCAGCTGGCCAGGTGGGGCTTGGTGGTCATGTGACCGGGTGGGCGTGACCAACTCAACATCACTCACATCGATGGGCACTTCACCTTAGCTGTTACAATGTAATGAGGGTTAACCAGAGAGACAGTTTCTATAAGCAGAGCATTCAAGATTAGGCTAGAAACGACACCATAATTTTTCCTTCCTGCCTTCCTTACAGGATTAGCCCTGGAAAGTGGGAAAAAACAAAAAGAGATTTCTTCCAACAACCGGTTCTCCGAACTGCTTTGAAAGTTAACAACTAGTTCTCCTGAATAGGTGTGAACTGGCTGAATCCCACCACTGGATGGGATGATGGATGGACAGTTATAATGCTAAATAGTAGATGAGTTTCTGGTATGCAGTTATGCTTGTAAATTCAGTTATTGGAAAAGACATACAAAAATGTTCTTTAAATAAATAAACCTATTTATTCCAGCCCTTATCACCCTTAAATTTAGGAGCTAAGAATGAAAACAAAAATTCCTACATCTGTGCAGATAGCCTTCATATGACAATTGGGACCTAAACTACTGTTGCTAACTAAAGCTGTCATTAAGTGAGTCATCACATGACCCCATCCAATTTTACAACCTTTTTTTCCCCATGTTTGTTAAACGAACCCCATGTTTGTTAAGTAAATCTGGTTTCCCCCATTGACTTTGCTTGTTGGAACCTGCCTGGGAAGGTCACACATGACCATCTCATGACTGTGGGACATCGCAACCATTATCAATGCATGTCGGTTGCCCAGCATCTGAATTGTGACCATGTGAGCACAGGAACATTGTGACTGTCTTAAGTGCAAGGACTTGTCATAAATAACTATTTCTAGCACCGTCATAAGTTCAAAGAGGACCTAAATGAATGGTCATAAGTCAAGTATTATCTGTACCTAGAAGGATCTAATAGGAGAACCCATCAACTTAGAAGGTACCTATTGATAGGCTTCCCTGCCCTTTATGGCTGCAGTTAAACACTTTTGGAAACAATGTGTGTCACAGATTGAACATTTGGTGTGATACAGCATGATAACTGGGCTTCTCAAAAACCTGTATGTTTGTGTGTGTATGTGGGAGGGGGGGGGGTTAAGGAAAAAACAAGAAATTGTCAGAATAATTGGTATTAATCAAAAGGGAGCCAGGAAAACAAGGATTCTGAAAAGAATTCTTCTATTCAAATGAGATAATTTAAAAACAAATAAATAAATGTAGAAAAAATATGTCAAAGTTTGTCAATATTTCTGAGGTCTTACAAAAGGTTGAATCTTATAAAAGTCTGCATTAGTTACTCAGCTATGTGTTTAAACAGTGCCAGCCTTTTCATTGGGTCAGATTAACTTCCTATAATAAAAATATATCCATGCAATCAATCTTTAAGGCTGGTTTTCTATTTGGCCCCTAATTGTACCACCACAATGTGTGTTCTCTGGTTCCCTAGAATAGGGGTCCCCAACCACTGGTTTGTGGACCAAAACCAGTCAGTGGCCTGCCAGAAGCTGGGTCGCAGAAGCAAGCAAAGCCCTACCCAAGATCCAGGCAACATATGAAATCATGCCCCTCTCAGTGTGTGGAAAAATTGTCCTCCATGGAAATGGTCCCTGGAGCCCAAAAGGTTGGGGGGGCTGCTACTAAGGTGACCAGATGTCCCACTTTTGGTGGGACAGTCACAATTTTTAATAGTTTGTCCCGTGTCCCACAGTGTGTTCAAAAAGTCCCGATTTTCCAAAAGAAAGAAAAGATGCCAAATCATCAATTTTAAAAAGGACACCATTAAAAAAAAAGTTTTTTATTTCTCTGAAGTGTCGTTCCCGATGTGGCCTTTAGAGGGCAGTGGTTTCCCTCTCTCTGCTTGGCTCGCTCGCAGCGCCCGATGAGGGGTGAGGCTCCCTCCCCTCCTGCGCATGCACGCGTCGATGTGTGCCATTTTTCTGCAGGGAGAGTGATGGCTTTCCGGCGGCGGCGGCGTGGAGAGGAGGAGGCTCGGTCCCAGGCCAAGTGGCTCAGCCATTGGAAGTTTTTTTTTTGCCTGCTTCTCTCGGGTGCCTCTCTCCCTGCAGCCATGCTGTGCAAGCCGCCGTCAGCAACATGGTCCGGGTGAGCCGAGGGGAGGTAGGCGGGGATCCGGTTGGGAGAGGCTGGCGATGGGGGTGGCTTTTGAAAGGGTTGGGGGGGCATTGGGGGAAGGCAATTGGGGGAAGGCTGCTTTGCAACTGCCAGTGAAGTCCCATCTAAACTTCTTGGTTTGCCCTCCCCGGCCCGGAGCAGACCGTTCTCGGGAAAGCCGGGTTCTTCCTCCCTCCCTCCCTTCTCTTCCCTTCCTCCCTTTCCCCTTCCTCTCTTTCGCTTCCCTCCCCTCTTTCCTTCCCTCCCGTCTTTCCTTCCTTCCTTCCTTCTCCCCCCCTCCCTCCAGCCCAGAGGAGAAGCAGCTGCTTCTGGAACTTCTTGAGGAGTTTCCTTGCCTGCTTTTCTCCTTCTCAAACGCCTTCCAATGACTGGCCAAGCTCTCCTCCCCGGAGTCTTTTTCTTCTGCCTGGGAATGGAATGGGGGGGTGGGTGTTATTGATTAAAACTTTTGTCACCCGGTGCTGCGGCTGAGGTAAAGCCACCAACCCCCGCCCATGGCAGCAGTGCCTCCCCCTCTGCTCGGAGCAGCTGAGCTGGGCACCGCATTACTCCTGCCCCCTCTTCCTCCGCCATGCTTTTGAGGAGCCATGAGGCCACAGGAGCCAGTAGGAAGGTGGCGGAGGGGGCAGGAGCAGGAAACAAAAGGCCCCATGGCTTCTCAAAAGCATGGTGGAGGAGGAGGAGGGGGTAGGAGTAACATGGTGCCCAGCTCAGCTGCTCTGAGCAGAGGGGGAGGCGGCCACGGGTGGGGATGCCAGCGGGAGCTTTGGTGGCTTCACCTCAGCCACAGCGCTGGGCAGCAAAAATTTTAATCAAGAACACACACACACCCATCAATGGTGTCCCGCTTAACCAATTTTAAAATCTGGTCACTTTATGCTACTCTAGAAGATCTGCATGAAGCAATACCAGAAGTAATCACCTGGTGTTCTGACACAGGCTTTCTTAGAAGCAGAGTCTTTGTCCTGGCAAAGCCCCTTTTATTTACATGACTGTGAATTCCTTTCATTCACAGCCAGCAAGTCTTAGCAAACAGTCTTTCAGAGGAATGTTTATCGACATGAATCTTATCTCGTTTGACGAGCTGCCAAATAACCAGTTTCCAAATGCAGGGCAAGGCAAAACTTGGCACAGAGTGTCATATAGTCACAAATAGGACTTTCCACTCCTGAACTGACCAAATGAACAAATTGTTTCCTGCAAAAGCCCACTCCCCTCTTTTGTTTCCTATAGGAGCGGCCAATCACCTCCAAGGTGTGGCTTTACTCCTAAGTTGACCCTGATTTCTTAGTTGCTCTTGTCTTCTGGTAGCTCTGCACATCTGCACACTGGGAACAGGCTCCAGCCTCTCTGCCTCACTGCTGTGTAGCTACCTCTCTGCCTCCGACGCAGAGCCTTTGTCTGAGCTTTCTTCAGCCCCCAGGACTGGCCCATGTTCCTCCCAAACCTCCTGACTCTGCTGCCAGCTCCACTGGCCACCAGCGGAGCACAACACCTGGATAGGCGAATTGGACATCCAGCTATGAAACCATTGCAATACCCCCATAGAGGTTTTACCAATAATTATGTGGACTGTATATCTATGTTTACTTCTCTTTTGTCATGTTATCATCATCATACACTAAATAATAATAATAATAAATAATAACTGTACCAGCAGACAAATAGTGGAAATTATATAATCCCTCCATTCCTTTATTGGCAACTGTTTTTTTTCTTTTTAAAACCCATAAAAGATTTCAAGATCCCTAACTGAATTCATGCAAAAATAATGAAACATTCATTTTAGGAAAGGAGGAAAAAATTACAGAACTGAACTGATTTATACAACAATGAAAGTAAATCAACGTATCTTATTGCATATCAGGGAATGGTGTGCTTGTCTAAAATACACTCTGTCCAAATGACTTTTTCTAAATCACTTTTGAACAATGCCACCAGGAAGCCAAACCTGGCCCTCTTAACTTAAATAGGTAAGGAAGGTTGGACCTAGTAAAAACCTGATCAAGAGAATCCCAGAGTTTTAAGTCTAGGCTGGAAAACCAAAAAGAATAACAGAATATGGAAATGGCAAACCACTTCTATGTTGTTTACAAAACTGGAACAAAAACTCTACATTTAAGTGCTGATAAAATCAATACAGTCAAGCTTGAATCTAAGGATCCTATGATATGTATTCATAGTGATAGTAATAGAGCTCTCACCCTCTGCATTTTCTTTCTGAGGACTGAAGAGTGGTTGCAGAGAGATTCAACAACATCTGGATGTGGTCATAATGCTTTGCTTTTGCTTTTTTGCCAGGATCCTTGAAACTGTCCTTCCAAATTTGGGCTAAATTAGCACATCTCAAATTGCAGGTTGTAGGAGATGACCAGGCTGAGCATGAGAAAGGGCTCAAATGAGTCATAAGCAGTGGTGGGATTCAGCCATTTTGCACCTTTTTGGGAGAACTGATTGTTAAATTTCTAAGCAGTCGGGAGAACCAGTTGTTGGAAGAAATCTCCTTCTGTTTTTTTCCACATTACAGGGCTAACCCTGTAAGGAAGGCAGGAAGGAAACATTCTGGTATTGTTTCTAGCCTAATCTTTATTGCCCTGCTTACAGAAACTGCCTCTCTGGTTAACCTTATTACATTGTAACAGCTAAGGCGAAGTGCCCATCGACGTGAGTGACGTTGAGTTGACCATGCCCATCCAGTCACATGACCACTGAGCCCCGCCTATCCAGCTGGTCATTAGGGCAGAGAACCGGTTGTTAAATTATTTGAATCTCACCATTGGTCATAAGTCACAAGTCCCTTCACACTCACAAGACATCTACCTTGAATTCCTTTCTATTCCTAATTCCTGCACATTTCCCATAATGGTCACCTGGCCATTAAGAGAAATTAAGCTTGCAATAAATATTTATACTCATCTGAACATCCTGGATCTCCTGATTCCCTAGATGCTTAACACAAGCCTTTTTAAAAAAGTGGTGAATGGAAAAATGCAACTCCAAAAAACGAATACTGAAAAAATGTGTTGCTTTGTATAATTTTTTTTAAACGAACAAAAGATGTTCCAAATGGACTTTTTTCAGTTCAACACTCCAAGAAATTAAAGTGTTGAATCAGAAAGATGGATGAGAAATTGGAGATGATGAAGACAGAATAAGGCTATTTTATACAAATATTGCCACTGTAACAAAATAGGTATTACAGGAAGTTCTTTAAAGAAAAAGTTTTACATGAAGAGCTGCAGTTGAGCCTAGAATAGAATGGAGCTGATTAACTCTTTTCCAACCTTTCCACCTTCATTCATCAGCCTTGATTACAATAATGCAAATGCTGGACCTCTTTTGACATCACTTCTTTGGTCCTCTTCTGAAAGCCTATTGTGTTGCACATCAAATGCCAGGGTATGCATAGGACTCACTGAAGTTTCGGAGTCATTTAATGATGCTAAAAAAAGGAACAGCATTACCAAAACGCAGAGGAATGATGCAGGGGTGGGTTCTGTCTGGCTTTACTGCTGGTTCGCTCGTGTGCACACACTGTCTGCGTGCTGCGTGTGCATGCACAGTTCAATTAAAATTATTCTGCGCATGCACAGAACTTAAAAACAAGATGGCAGCAGAAACAGCGGTGACTGGGGAACCGGTTTGGGGGCATGGCAGTCATGGGTCGTTGCTGGTTCCAGCAACCCAGGCAGCCATAACATTACCGGTTCAGCCAACCCGCTCCGAACCAGTAGGAACCCACCTCTGGAACGATGACATTAGTTTACCAAAATATTATTTTCCCTGAAAACCAGTAGTGAGTTACAATTGGTATGCCCCGGTTGGTGCTCCATAGGACCCATGCTCCTTACCAACATTTGAGCTCCTCGGGGCTTATGCGCACAAAGCGTACGGTGCTGTGTGATGCTCTGCTGAGCAGCTGGAGCATCGTGGAGCATCGCAGGCAGTCAGTACACATGTGCATGCTGTGCGCATTCATGTGGTAGACGCCGGGCTCTGTTGCACTGTACCAGTTGCACCGGGATCCGGAACCCACCACCGCTGAAAACTGAAGGGAATCTCTGTGATATACTGTATGTAGCAAGCATAGGAATCAAATCTAATTGCTGGGAACAACCATCATAGTTTTCAGGGCCACTTTACACATTTCCCAAGATAAGGGGAGAAACCTAAGTTCAAGTTACATGAGGTCAGCAGTAACACAAATTTCACTATATCAGTAGAGAGAATATTGTTTAATTCAGAGTACTTCTACATTGCCTCAGTCTGAACCTACCAATCCCTCAAAAAGGTTTGGAGCAAATAATTGTCTTCAAATCTGACAGTATTACAACACTGCAAGGAGAAAAATCTGACACCCTGCCTCCACCCAAAGTTCTTGCAGAAACAAAGGGGAAAAAATCACCTCAAATCCATTCAAGGTGGGCAAGGTCTTAACTGGGGCTTAATTTGGAGGCAGGGCTTGTATTGAGTGCACATGTAAAACCCAAGCTAGGACATATGTCTTTCTCTAGCCTTGTGTCAAAAATAAATAAATAGAACCTCAATTCTACTTAAGAAGGGGAACCAAGAAAGCATCAGCCACTTTTCTGCTTGAAAGGTCTTCAGCCCAGAAGAGAAGACAGGATTCCCTGCAAATACACTAGGAAATGGATACCTACATGCTCCACAAAGCTGCAATGTTCAAAAGAAAATACCAACTTTACTGCACTTTCATCCCACTACATGCACTCAAACTCTTAAAGGATGCTGATGCTGTGGAGGATAGAGATCTGAAAGTACAGCTGTATGAAAAAGTCCTGCACCCTTTCAGTTTTAAGCTGTGTTTACATGTTTAATCAACTTTTCACTCATTGAAACCACCCAAAATTAGTACTTGGATGAAAATTTATGTAGTCGGATTGAGATGCATAATTTTTGTTAATATAACCAAAGTCATTTTAAGGTTTTGAGTGAGTTTATCTACTTAAAAAAACACAATTTGAATTTTCGAGAATGTTAGGATCGAAAGTAGCCAATCAGCAGCGAGCTTTGGCTGACCAATCAAAATGCACAGAGGCTAAATCTATGAGCCAATCACTGTTGTCATATTCTCTGACTATAAATAAGCATGAAAAGCATCGAGAAATAGCCAAGAGAGAGAAATGCCATCGCATCACAGGGAGCAGAGTGGTTGAAAAATACTGAATAACTGGTTCAGTTGATGATAGGCTCTGCTCTGGAAGACCAACAAAGTCAACAAAATGGCAAGATCAGGCTCTGCAATGCATTTTGATGGCTGACAGGAAGCTCATCTCACTTCAAATTACAAAAATTAGGGGTGAAACATGTGATGTAAAAGTATGCACAAGCACAGTGCATTGCAGACTGCTTGCCAGAGTGCTCAAAGGTTGCAAAGCTCGAAGTAAACCTTTGCTCACAGATGCTCACCACTCTTGTCGACATCCGTGGGCCAAGAAGTATGCCAAGTGGACCAATGAATGGTCATCTTCAGTGATGAGAGCAATTTCTACTTGACTGGGAATCAATGCCAATATGTCAGAAGATTTCCAGCTGAAAAAATTAGGCCATACTGCCTGAATCTATCTGTGAAGCATCCATTGCATGTGATCATCTGGAGCTGTATCGCTACTTCTGGTATTGGTCAGATACAAATCGTGCAGGGAATCATGAATTCTAAGCAGTATGTTGAAGTCCTGGAAAAGACTATGCTTCCTTCAACTCAGCAACTTGTAGGGAAGGACTTTTACTTCAAGGATGACAACGCTCCTTGTCATCGAGCCAAGTCCATCCAGCAGTGGATGAAGAAGCATGGTGTTTGACTCCTGGATTGGCCAGCTCAGAGCCTGGATTTGAACCCAATGGAGAACTTGTGGGCCAAGATTGGGCAAGAAGCATTAGAAGACTAAGCAGGAGCTGATTGAATCCATTATTGCAGCCTGGCACCACATTGTCACCAAAGATCATTATACAGTCTATGCCAAAGCGATTCTGCCAGGTGATAAGCAATAAGGTATGGCCAATTTCATATTAGAAACCATGTTTGGTTACCTAAATGGTCCTTTTCAGGCCCACAAACAATAAAAATGTTAACAAAACACTAGTATTGGCCTTAGTAATTGCAACACGTATGCCACTGGGTATGCATCAGTTAATCTGTTTTCATAGTCATTGTAAGCATGTATTGTAAGCATGCAAGAAAATTCACAATCCCCATCCAAACAGCATCAAATTGCAAAAAGCTTATGCTTTTCACTTAAAAACCACCAGTATTTTTTAAAATATAACAATAATTGCATAGCGGTTAGCATAAAATATTATAAAATCAATGGCCTATTCAAAAAATTTCATAAACCGTAAAGCATGCAGGACTATTTAACATAGTTGTAGAGTGGAGTGGAATGGAATGGAGTGGAGTGGAGTGGAAGGGAAGGGAAGAGAATTCTTTATTGGCCAAGTGTGATTGGACACACAAGGAATTTCTCTTTGGTGCATATGCTTTATGCACTCTTTGGTGCATAAAAAGACAAGATACATTTGTCAAGAATCCTAAGGTATTACACTTAATGATAGTCCAGAGGTGGTATTCTGTTGGTTTGCACCGGTTCGACTGAACCAGTAGTGGTGATGGTTCTGATGTCATCACCGGTTCGGTCGAGCCAATAGTGGCGGCCAATAGGATTTCATGTCATGATAGTCATAGGGTACAAATAAGCAATCAGGAAACAATTGATATAAATATAAATCGTAAGGATACAAGAAACAAATTTGCAGTCCTGCATTCATAAATGGGATGAGATGGGTGATAGGAAGTACTTTCAGACTGACACAGGGCAGTTTTGTGAATGTACCTGTCAATAGTGCATCTGTGGGATTTATGACTTATTATTTGAAAAGTTTATTATAATTTATTGTGATCCCAGTTCTTGGAACAAGTAATAAAATTAACTGTTTGTCATTGCACTGATTCTTCTGGCAACAATAATGAACATGTCAAGCCATGGCTATCAAATATCAAAAACAACTGTCAGAGTATCCAATCTTCTTTACATGAATGGTCTGAGAATGAAAAAACACCAATAGAAATAAAATCACCACACAACAGTGTCTGTTGAGCCAAGATATTGCAATGGAGTTTGCACTGGATGAGTGTACCACCCGCAGCATCAAGATGAAAAATAGTGAAAACTAAAAGAATAAATCTGGATGAAGATGATCACTACAAATACCTGGGCATTCTTCAAGCTGACAACATCAAGTACAATGAAGTCAGTGGTGACATTCAATTTTTTTTTTTACTACTGGTTCTGTGGGCATGGCTTAGTGGGTTTGGCAGGGGAAGGATACTGCAAAATCTCCATTCCCACCCCACTCCTGGGGAAAGGCTATTGCAAAATCCCCATTCCCACCCCACTCTGGGGCCAGCCAGAAGTGGTATTTGCCGGTTCTCTGAACTACTCAAAGTTTCCACTACCGGTTCTCCAGAGCCTGTCAGAACCTCCTGAATTTCACCCCTGAATGAAGTCAAGAAGAAAGTTAGAAATAAATACATCGTGTGAGTGTAGAAGATTTTAAAGGAGAAACTCAGTGGAGAAAATACTATAAAGGAAATGAACACATGGGCAGTCCCAGTCATTAGACAGGCAGCTGAAATAGTGGACTGGTTTCAGGCAGAAATAAATGCCATTGATAGGAAAGCCAGGGTAAAAATGACAATGAATCTTGCCTTACTCACATCTCCGCAGCAATTTGATAGGCTCTACTTACCAAGGAAAATAAGTGGACATGGAATGTTGCAAGCACATCAGACAGCTGAAGAAGAAAAAAAGGGCACTGGAAAAATATGTGAATATATTTGATGGTTTACTAGGTACTGGAGAGACCAAACTGGCCTACAAGAAAGACAAATGAAGAATAGAGAAAAATGTGGCAAGGCAAGGGGATATGTGGCCAGTACATTAAAAAAATACCAGGCAAAGCAGATAACAACAAGACCTGGCAATGGGTAAGAGTAGGAAAATTGAAGAAAGAAGGATTAATATTGACTGTAGAAATAGTACTTAGATGTATATACTTCTTCATAGGGCTTTACGGCACCCTCTAAGCAGTTTACAGAGTCAGCATATTGCCCCCAACAATCTGAGTCCCCATTTTATTGACCTCGGAATAATGGATGGATGACTCAACCTTGAGACAATGAGGATCAAACTCCTAGCAGTGAGTTGAATTAGCTTGCAATACTGCATTCTAACCACTGCACCTCCATGGCTCTCTACAAAGCCAATCCTTAAGAACAAATGGATACAAATTCAGAATTGAGAAGACAGAAGTAGAGCGAAAATTCTGCCTGTGCAAAGAAGCTGAAAAAACAGTAAAGCATCTAGTTAGCTGCTCAAAGATGATTCTACAGACTGACTACAAATTATGGTATGACAAAATAGCAACAATGGTGCATTGGAGGATCTGCAAGAAATACTATTTGCATGCAAGCAAGAACTGGTGGAATTGCAAAATAGACAAAGTAATAGAAAATGAAGAAGTTAAAGTGCTCTAGGACTTTAGAATTCAAACAGACAGACACCTGTCACATAACACCCCAGCCTTAACAATTGTTGATAAGACAGACAAAGAAGTCTGATTAGTGGATGTGGAAGTACACCTAGACAGCAGAACAGAGAGGAAAAAGAAGAACTAGAGAAAATCACCAAATACAAAGACCTCCAAACAAAAGTAGATTGACTGTGGCAAAGACAGGGAAAGTAGTACCAATAGTAGTAGCACCTTGGATGCAATCCCAAAACATCTGGAGCGCTGCTTTAACACCATGGACATTTACAAAATCCCCATCAGTCAATTGCAAAAGGCAGCTTTATTTGGACCAGCTTACATCCTGTGATGATACCTTTAATAGCAAGCAACAACATCCTTAGATGGATAAAAATGCCATATCCAGCTAAACAACAGGTTGATTGTATGACCAATCATAATAAACATCTGGCTAACTGCAACCAACCATAATAATAATCATCATCATTTCTGCCCCAAGCCTTCCTGAATATGACTTGTTTCATGAATAAAATTTGGAGACAAACAGTTAGGAGAATATCACGGAAAAAAGAAGCTTCATGCTTCAAAAGCCTAAAGTTTGAGTTTGCATTTTGCTTTCACAGCTGCCAATATCAAATAAAAAAAAGATGATATAAAATAAACCAACCATGAAATGTCATCTTGAAAGGATAGCATCTCATTCAAATCGTCTGCAATCTCCACCATAAGAGGCTGATGTGAACATTCTGGATCTATCAAGAGCTTTACTTTATGTAGCTGAGTCTTGTGTAAAAGTACAGCAAACTGGATTATGTACAGTTTGTACATAAGGGGAAGGGGAAAATCTGTTCCTAATTTAACTTTAATGAGGAGGTGCCACATTTCTCCATCAAACTTTACTTTAGAAACTCTCTGAAGAAGCTGCATTAATGCGACGGGGCATTTTCTGCATATCTCAGAATGGACTGGAGTCACAGATTCCATGGCATGAAATATTTTGCTGCATCACTGACCTGGCATAGTTTCCTCCAGGCTCCTGATTTATTACATCTGCACCACTATCAACAGAAAATCTACTTCTGAAACATTAAAAAAAATGGTATGGAAGCCTAGTGGAAGAAATAGAACAAATATTCAGAATTCAAGCACATGCTTACTAAGAAAATATCTTCTCAACTTTTATGCCCTAGCATAAAATCAAATGCATTTTCCATCTATGGCAGAGTAATTCAAGATTCTTCTAAACTGAGGGGAAAACATAAGAGTAATTTAATAGTAGTCAAATCCAGGCATTTTTTTTTACCCAACTAGTGGTAAAATTTAAAAAAAAACATGAAAGGGGAGGACTGGGTAAGGCAATGCTACAAGCAGCAATGTTATTGTTTAACCATCCAGTCATGTCCAACTCTTGACAAGTGCTCTCCATGCTGCCCTGCCAAACACAGCTCCTTTCAGTTGTTGGATATTCATCTTTGTATCAGATTTGATGTTATCAATCCAGCATGTTCTTTATTTGTCTTTTCCTCCTGTTCCACTAACCATTCCTAGCATCACTGACTTGTCCAATGAATTTCAAGCATGACATGGCCAAAGAAAATCAGACGTACTCTTATACAATACAATACAATAGCAGAGTTGGAAGGGACCTTGGAGGTCTTCTAGTCCAACCCCCTGCTTAGGCAGGAGACTCTATACCATTTCAGACAAATGGCTATCCAACATCTTCTTAAAAGACTTCTAGTGTTGGAGCATTCACAACTTCTGGAGGCAAGTTGTTCCATTGATTAATTGTTCTAACTATCAGGAAATTTCTCCTCAGTTCTAAGTTGCTTCTCTCCTTAATTAATTTCCACTCATTGCTTCTTGTTCTGCCCTCAGGTGCTTTGGAGAATAGTTTGACTCCCTCTTCTTCGTGGCAACCCCTGAGATATTGGAACACTGCTAAGCCTATCTTCTGGAGTGTTGGCTGTTCCTGCCATCTTGGTGTCATCTGAAAATTTGATGAGTTTCCCATTTATCCCCTCATCCAGATCATTGATGAAGATGTTGAAGAGTACTGGGCCTAAAACGGAGCCATGGGGTTCTCCACTGCATAGCTCCCTCCATGTAGATGCAGTTCCATTGAGGACTACATGTTGAGTACAGTTGGTCAGCCAGTTACGAATCCATCTGGTGGTGATGCTGTCTAACCCACATTCTTCTACTTTATCTAGTAGTAGGTTATGGTCTACCTTATCAAATGTCATACTGAAGTCCAAGTAAATTATATCGACGGCATTCCTCTGGTCCACTAATTTTGTCACTTTGTCAAAGAATGCAATAAGATTAGTCTGACATGATCTGTTTTTGGCAAACCCATGTTGGCTTTTGGCTATTATTTTGTTTACTTCTAGGTGTTTGCTAATTCATTGCTTAATTATCTTTTCCAGAAATTTCCCTGGTATTGAGGTCAGGTTGATAGATCCATAGTTTCCTTTTTTGAAAATAGGAACCACATCAGCTCTTTTCCAGTCCTCTGGCAGTCTCCTGGTGCTCCAGGATATCTGAAATATATAGTTCAGTGGTTCTAAGATCTTGTCTGCCAGTTCCTTCAGAACCTTGAGGTGTAATCCATCCAGTCCTGGTGATTTGAACTCATCTAGGGTAGACAGGTGTTCACTTACCATTTTCTTCCCTATTTCAACGTGTGTTCCTAATCTGATTTTTATGGTGCTGTTTTTGGTAGGTTGGACTATTTTTTCCCCTTTGTGTAAAGACAGATGCAAAAAATGAGTCAAATAGTTCTGCTTTCTCCCTGTTGCTTGTCACCTTCTTGATTCTATGATTTTAGCTTCTAATGATGTGTCTGGTTTTATATAATTTAGCACCTCTCTGTTAGTTACTCTGGCTGTCCATGGTAGATGCCCCTCATTTGTTCTTTATGCTATTGAAAGAGCTGCCTGGAATGGAAAATGTAAGTATCAGAGGTGGTATTCAGCAGGTTCTTACTAGTTCTGGAGAACCGGTAGTGCAATTTTTGAGTAGTTCAGAGAACTGGTAAATACCACCTCTGACTGGACCCTTCCACCATCTATTCTCTGCCTCCCGAGTCCCAGCTGATCAGGAGGAAATGGGGATTTTGTAGTAACTTTCCCCTGGAGTGGGAAGGGAATGGAGATTTTACAGTATCTTTCCCCTGGAGTGGAGAGGGAATGGAGATTTTACAATATCCTTCCCCTGCCATGCCCACCAAGCCACACCCACAGAACCAGTAGTAAACATTTTTGAATCCTACCACTGATATGGATGTCACTCACACACACACACACACACTCACACACAGACACACACACACACACACACACCCCTTCACAGTATTGTCTAGTGCACTGTTTCTCAACCGTGGCCACTTTAAGATATTTGGACTTCAGCTTCCAGAATTCCCCAGCCAGCATGGTGGAAGCTGCAATTCTGGTAGTCACATTCTAGTGGATGCCAGGGGAAGAGAACTTGGGATCCCAACCTCAATGTCAGTCTCATTTGATCAGAATGAAGTTTCACTAGGTGTAACATGTTTCTGGCCATAATAGCTTGGCATGACAGAGCTCCAGAGGAGGCAGATATGGATTGCATATCATAGAGAATAGAAGAATGGAAAGAATAGTTGTAGATATCAGTAATGTGGAAAGATGAGTTATTGTCAAAAGCAGAGCAATTCTTCTAGTAGCTTCTATGGTCAACTTAATTCTTAAGAAGGCTGGTAACACCAAATGATCCCTTGATTTTCTCTCTGCTTCCTGGTTTCAGACTTAAACTAAAAATATTCAAATGTCTGTTAATTTATTGATTAATGGCATAAAATGAGTGCTGAATTAGTCTGATCAGGATTCTTCATATCTAAAGCTTCTTCAGGTCCTTCTTGGACTTGTTCCTGTGGGAGATTATAGTGACTCTTGGTACTTGCACACAGGGAGAAGTAACAACTGACATATTCAACTATTGTCATTTGGGGACTTCTAGCCTATTAATGCTGAAGTTCTTTGGGGACTTCTAGCCTATTAATGCTGAAGTTCTATTAAACCAGATATTGCAATGAACCACACAATGACAGAGTTAAGACTTTGGTCACAAAGTTATGCTTTGACAATCATGCTTAGCAGTTTCCTTGAATTTCCCCTTGCCTTGATACGAAATTACTCTAATTGGGTAAAGAACATCCAGCCTCATTCTGCAGGTCTTTTATTAATTCCTAAAGATTTCTCTGTTAACAAGTTGTTTTTATAAGATGGCCAGAAGGAAGTATTATGTGTCTTTCTAGCATTTGCTATTTGTTAGGCGCCTGAAAAAGGATGTTCAGTTGGATGGTTCTCTTTAGTTTCTTTTTTTGAAAAAAAAAAAACACTAACTGAAAATTTAGGAATCCTTAACACTTAAAAGATCCGAACACTTTTTATCCTCTGAATAAAAGCATAGCTCAAGAACTTGCAAATGCTTGAAGGCATGAAGTCTCATGGCTCTGAAGAATATTTGGGAGGTCTTGGAAAGATTATATGATTTCCAAGTATTTTTGTATTTGTTTATTGTTCCCATCACTCCATATCACTTCCATATTAGAAAGAAAAAGAAAATCGTGTGCAAGCCTTTTAGATAGATAATGGTGAAAGAAAGGAAGAAAAATAGAAAGGTAGGTAGGTAGGTAGGTAGGTAGGTAGGTAGGTAGGTAGAGATAGATAGATAGATAGATAGATAGATAGATAGATAGATAGATAGATAGATAGATAGGAGACAGACAGACATAAAAAAGATGTCAAGACTCTAGAAAGGGTGAAGGGAAGAGCAACAAAGATGATTAGGGGACTGGAGGCCAAAACATATGAAGAATGGTTGCAGGAACTGGGTATGTCTATTTTAATGAAAAGAAGCACTAAGGGTGACATGATATCAGTGCTCCAATATCTCAGGGGCTGCCCCAAAGAAGAGGGAGTCAAGCTATTCTCCAAAGTACCTGCGGGTAAAACAAGAAGCAATGGGTGGAAACTAATCAAGGAGAGAAGCAACTTAGAACTGAGGAGAAATTTCCTGACAGTTAGAACAATTAATCCGTGGAACAACTGGCCCCCAGAAGTTGTGAATGCTCCAATATTGGAAGTTTTTAAGAACATGTTGAATAATCATTTGTCTGAAGTGGTGTTGGGTTTCCTGCCTAAGCAGCGGATTGGACTAGAAAACTTCCAAGGTCCCTTTCAACTCTGTTATTCTGCCCTGTCCTGTCCTATTCTATTCTGACTAGTAGGCAGGCAGGCAGGCAGTGTACATACTCTATATATCCCCAAAGAATTCTTGATTTACCTTGCAAAGAATGGCTGAGCATAGTTTTGCACATAATATATTGTTACAGGCATTTATACAATGTGTTGCCAAGCATGATTATCCAGTCTACAACGGGTAGATCAGTTTCAATTTGCTTTTTCCAGGGTGCCCTGCATTGAACTTCCATCAGTGGGATGGTGTTGTCTAAAGTAGTTCATCTGCGTAATGAACTGGAACATTCTGCAAATTTGCCCAAATCATCTGAGTCCCTGAGTTTGGATCTCAACGGTAATGTTGGCTGGTTGTAGAACTGCTAGTAGATGTTATGTGGTCCACTAATATGATGTTAATATTCTATCCCAAATTTTGGATGTTGGCCCTAGGAACCTTTATGATTTGGCCTCCTACAGTAGCACTGGCAATGCTTGAAATGTTTTCATTTTCCTAGATATGTTAATGTTAGGCTTTTGTCATGAGTACCCAATGGGTAAACTTCAAGCTACAATCATGACATCACAGGATGGCATAACCTTCTTTTCCTGTATTATAGATCTGGGGTATTCAAATTCTTGTCTTTGTTATATTTGTATTGAATTAAACTGCATGGTTATTAATGAACCCTCAATGGCCAGTTCTTTCTTCTTTTCCACCTACATAACTTTTATACTTCCTTTACACACAACCACACACCCACTTGTCTCTCTCTCTCTCACACACAAAATGCATACTTAAATGCCTATTTTTATTAGGCTGCAACATTTGAAAAAAAAAAAAGAACTTGGAAAAGTTCCAAGCCCACATAATAGTCCAAGGGATGCAGATAACATTTTTTTAAAAAAAATTGAAATCGTAAATGTTTTGTATTTCTAGTAGTATGTGTGTAAAAATTGATGCTAGTAAGGCAGATACCAGCAGATCCTAATTTAACAAAATGGTCATTATGTAAACACGGCACAACTGTCCAAATTCAAGACTGTCAAAAACAGTATTGGCTGTCCATTAATCCAAAATGAAAAAGATGTTGAGTTTAAACATTTCTAAATATATAAAATGTCAGAGTTTGTTGCATAAATACAAGTCCAGAAAGCACACACAGATAACTGATTCAGCTGGATTCATTGACCTATTTATATACATAAGAATAAATGAATAAATGTACAATACAAACAGGTGGTTCTTCCAAGTAAAAACAAGGCAGGAGATTTACAGGCAAACACAAGCAGCTAGTTTCATTTTAGCACACAACCCCAGACAGACTGCTAGTTACTTCATAGAGCAGCAGACTGCTTAATATAGCTAAGCCACACCAGACTTCTTACTTAAGTTTCTGTTTCAATTCTCTGCACAGATCTGTTTAAGCCAGTGTTTTTCAACCACTGTGCCGTGGCACACTAGTGTGCCATGACATAGTGTAAGGTGTGCCGTGGGAAAATTACTTTATATATAGTCAATATAGGCACAGAGTTAAATTTTTTTAACATTTTCTAATGGTGGTGTGCCTCGTGATTTTTTTCATGAAAAAAGTGTGCCTTTGCACAAAAAAGGTTGAAAAACACTGGTTTAAGCTCCCATTGGCTGACTTAGTTGCTATGCCTATTCATGGCTGACATTGTTCCCATGCCTCTCCCAGTCATGAATATTCACATAAAACTCCATGGCAACTTTATATCACAGTGGGTAATCAGCTGTTGTATGAGTGATTTCACACTTCCTCTGCAATAAAGATTCTAATCTGGCCAAGCCATGCATGTGAAGTTTCTGCCAAGTGAAGGTAAGAACTTGAATTAAGGATGGAATGCTATAGAAATCAGTGATAAGTTGCAGCAAGAAATAATAATAATAATAATAATAATAATAATAATAATAATAATAATAAATAAGTAATAATAAATAATAATAATAATAAGATAAACTTGGTTATGGTTAAAAACAGGTACATTAAAGAAAGAAACAGAGTCACTAATCCTGGCTGCGCAAGAACAAGCTATCAGCACAAATGCCATTAAGGCCAAAATCGAAAAATCCTCTGATGATGCCAAATGCAGACTTTGCAAAGAAACTGATGAAACTGTTGATCACATACTCAGCTGCTGTACAAAAATCACGCAGACTGATTATAAATTGCGGCACAATTCAGTAGCACAAATGATCCATTGGAATTTGGGCAAAAATTATAATATTAAAACAGCAACAAACTGGTGGGAACATCAGCCTGAAAAAGTCACCGAAAATCAGATGGTCAAGATCTTGTGGGATTTCCGTATACAAATGGACAAAATACTGGCACATAATACACCAGACATCACACTGGTTGAGAAAAATAAGGTCACAAACATAGACATCGCAATACCAGGTGATAGCAGGGTCGCCGAGAAGGAACATGAAAAAAATCGCAAAATACCAGGACTTAAAAATCGAAATTCAACGACTATGGCACAAACCAGCAGTGGTAATTCCAGTGGTAATTGGCACACTGGGTGCTATTCCAAAAGCACTGGAATTACATTTAAAACAGTTAAAAATTGACAAAATCACCATCAGTCAAATGCAAAAAACCACACTGCTTGGATCTGCATGCATATTACGAAAATATGTTATGACGTCCTAGGCCCCTTGGTGGGGCCCGACTAGTAACCAATGCCAAATCCGGCAAAACAACTGGCTGCTGTGATACAATTGTATAATAATAATTGTTGTTGTTGTTGCGAATAATAATAATAAAAGGAACAAATCTAAAATATATCTCACATTTCTACAGAAAACTCTCCAGGATTCTCACTAAGAAAATAAAAACCATCTTGCAGATTTCTTTTTTTCACATATAACCTATTGTCAGCAAGTTGATGTAAAACTATCTGGGCCATATCAGACCCCAAAGTATACTTTATGTTTGCTATGCTCTCCTGCTCTATCTGTCTTTCTTCTTTTCAATGTTGATAGACGCTCCTCTTGGGTAGGATCTATAGTCCAAGGCCACTTTCTGTTGCCATTGCCACTATATATCTTCTGCAGTGTTTTCAGAGACTTCATCCATTTCAGTTCCTCTGATGCCCTTTCAGTCCAAGGTATCACAACTGGGATATATTGTCATAGACTGCTTTATGAGTAAGTTAGAAAAAGTCTGAATTAATAAGAAGATATGAAATTCCAGTTCAGCCACTGAACTTTGATTTGGATCTTACCAGGCCTCAGAATGACACTTATTTATAGAAGAAATAAATCCTTTCAATTCTGTAGACCATTTCAACCATCTTATGGTAAGATTTTTTTTTAATCTTTGTCTTCTCTTTCTTTGCCCTGAATATTGTAGAGCACCATAAGCAATGACAGGGTGAAACAAACCTTAATGAAATATGATTCACAATGCTACAAACAAAAAGCACATCTACAGTAAACAGAATATACTAACTTCCAAACTGACTCCAGATTCAGAGAATTTATACCTGTCTTGTTATATAAGATATATGTCCAGTAATATGGCATATACACATTGGAAGAGAAGGAGGAAGAAGAGTGCATTACCTATAATTTGCAAAAGTTAAGCAAAGAGCCAAATTTAGAGAAAATCTATTCTACTATAGCAGGATCTCAATCCATTTATCTTGACACTGGTGAAACACAGCATTTTCTTTCCTTCTTTATTTCCTTCCTTCCTTCTTTCTTTCTTTCTTTTTTCTTTCTTTCTTTCTTTTGACCTTTGGTGCCTTCAAGTGCATTTTTGACTCCTGATGACCACCTGGAGAAGTCCCTTTCTTGGCAAGATTTTTGAGAAGTCAGTTGACATTGCCTCTTTCCTAGAGCTGAGAGAGAGTCTCATTGATCCAAGGTCACCTAGCTGGCTCCATGCCTAAGGGAGGGACGAGAAGTCACAGCTTCGCAATTTCTCCCTAGTCCCTTAACCACTACACCAAATAGGTTCATCACATCAAACTCATGATACCAGACCATACCACCCACTACCAGACCATATATATTTTGAACTTAGTCAAACACAAACATATATAGTATACTATCTGCAATTATTATAATGTTACATGATGATTGAATGGAGTTGGTGATATTTGTTAAAGCTACCAATTTTGAGTGTTATTGGCTCTGTTTGCATGATATATTTTTCTGGGTATTTTGTGAGAAGAGATTATTATATTGTGCACAATTATTTAACCATCAGCCCAAATCAGCCCCAGGTCTTTCAAGGGTCCAAACTAAGCCTGCCCAGTTACTTCCGTCATGCAAAAATCCTTGAAAAAAGGGGTTAACTGGTCCTTCCAGGTACTGAGATCAGTTTTGAAAAGGTCTTGAAAAAAATTATTTGCCTAGGTTTTTTTTTTTTTACAACCAGCCACCAATTAGCAAATTTGATTTTCCAAAAGAAAGCACCAGCCGGTTCTGTCCTTACAGCTACAAAATGTAATCATGCCATTGTTGATTCTTTTTTCATAATTAAAGAAACTAAAAGGGCCTTTTAGCTACCCAGCAGAGCTACCCAGCAGAGGTGGTATTCAGCCAGTTCTGACCAGTTCTGGGGCTAGTAGGGGGAATTTTGAGTAGTTCAGAGAACTAGCAAATACCACCTCTGGCTGGCTCCACCCACATCTATTCACTGCCTCCTGACTCCCAGCTGATTGGCTGGGTCTTCTTTTGTTGCCCTGCACAGGAGAACAGAGCTGGAAAGCAGGTTAGTAGGGTGGGAGGGAATGGGGATTTTATAGTATCCTTCCCCTGGAGTCAGGTGGAAATGGGGATTTTGCAGTATATTTCTCCTGCCATGCCCACCAAGCCATGGCATAGCATGCCATGTCCACAGAACTGGTAGTAAAAATGTTTGTATCCCACCATTGCTACCCAGTCTTTTTTCAATCTTTGGAAGACCAAAGGAAGAGTTGATGCACTCTGACCTACTCATCCATATCAGGTGCTGTCAGCACAGAGAGAAAAATATTCGTTAGTTGAACAGGAAGAAAGATGACTAGGTCGGCCACTCTTATAAACAAAGACATTTGGTAATCCAGAGTCATGCATCTACTTCTTAGCTTATTCTATCACATTATATCATTTTTCAAGAATAAATAAGGGAGCTTTGCAAAAAACTGGAAAAATGAAACAATACCAAAAGAGGAAGAAATCATTCGAAAAATAATGGACTGTGCCGAAATGAGTAAATTGACATTTGAAATTAGAGAGCAAGAGGATGAACAATTTTATAAGATATGGGACTTGTTTTATCAATGGCTAAGGGAAAAAAAACAAAATTCTGGAAATGAAAAATGATACACTTATGCCCTAATTGGAAAAAGTAAATGATGATATAATTATGCTGTGAAATAATTCAACAATGATATAAGGAAGTACTAATATAAGGTCTGGTGATATAATGTATAAGGTTAAGAATTTATTATAATGATATTTCGCTGATGATAAGGTAATTCTAATAGGGGAACAAACGAAAACTGGTATATATAGGCAGCGATGCCTTGTTGAACAATGAAGGAATAAGATCTCTGTTTGAAGGTATGAAATGCAAGATTAACAATGAATAGAAGTATATTCTCTGGGGGAAAACAATGCTAATGTTAACTGAATATATATGGTAGAAGGAAAATGAGACCTTTAGTTACATTAGAGGAAATATCTGAGATGGTAAACATTATTTGAAGATGTAGATGTTAAAACAACCGTAATCAAACGACATGCTGCATGTGATGATGGTTTTTTTTTCTTTTTCTTTTTGGTTTTTGTTTTTGTTTTGTTTTGTTTCCCTTTCCCTCTTGGACCTTTTTTTGTCCTTTTTGGCCTCCCCCCTCCCCCCACCCTTTTTTTTTCTTTCCCCTTTCCTTCTCGAACCTTTTTTTTGTCCTTTTTGGCCTCCCCCCCCTTCCCCCACCCTTTTTTTTTTCTCTTCCTCTCTCCCTTGTTTTATTTTCTTGTTTTTTGTTTTTTAAACCCTAGCTTATTGTGGTGCTTATTAAATATACAATAGAGAGATACGGGATGTATAAACTTAGTAGGGATGCACCTGTGATTAAACGACATATTGTATGTGAAGATGGGTTTTCCCTCCCCCCCTTTTTTTTCTCTCCATCCTCTCCCTTTCCCATTGGTGTCCATGTAACAAAAAATAAAAATAATTTATTTAAAAAAAAAAAGAATAAATAAGGGAGGGAACCAAGACCTCTTCCTTAATCTAGATCAGTATTTCTCAACCTCAACAAGATATGTGGGCTTCAGCTTCCAGAATGCCTCAGTCATGTAGCTGACAGTCTGCTACCAGCAGAATTTTGGGAGTTGAAGTCCATACATCTTACAATTGGTGAAAACACTGATCTAAAGAGAAGACAGAATATAAATGGCATAAGTAAATGTAAAGCCTGTTGAATCATGGGTGGGTGATAAATCAAGCTAAAGTCCAAAACTAATGGCAATTCTACAGCTTGAGAAAATGTGCATGGACAAAGACCAGTGGCAGGCCTGAAAACCCAAAGGTAAAAGGTGGAAACTTTCAGATTTGGGTTAATGTCAGGGCTCCAAGTAACACCCGCAATGAAAGAAGACTCCGAGGCTTGAGTTTCTTCAAAGTTCCACTTTATAAGAGATGTCATATTGGCACATCTGGGAAAACCCGAATCTGAAAGCTTCCAGGTTTTCCTCACCCAAAACAATGTCCAAGCCCCTGCCCAGCACTCACATGTCCATCATATGGCCCAATTAGGAGATGCCTCCTGGCTGTCCCAACTGGAGATGCCTCCCAGTCACCTGATTGCAGTTGCAGGACCAGATGGCCTTGACTTTCTGAGAAGGAATGGTATTATGGCTATATATCACCCAATCTATGTATAATTCCCCCCTTCCATTTTCCCACAGTAGAAAATGTGGCAGGCCTGAAGTCCCAAAGGTAAAGATGGCTTCCAGTTCTGACAACCAGCCTGTAGTGTAATGAAAAGGTAATCTTGATGAAGGAATGCAGCAGCCAATAAGGGAGGAGAAATAACAACTTAGTCCTAAAAAAGAGGAAAGTGTGAGATATATTTGAGAAAAATACCCAAGAAATACCATTTTTATAGCTTGTGTTTGAAATGCCTGTGGAAATATGTTTAAAACATATGTTTTTTTTCCTATTTCTGCATGAGACTGAAAAAAGAAGCCACTACTTTGGCAAGCTGCATTGAAATGCTATGGTTTTAATAAGTTCTTTTTTATTTAGGCACTTGTATCATTTTCAGGATTCCTTTGTAGTCTGAAAAATGTCGGTTTCTTTAAAGAGATGCTATTCTTGGATTCCCATGTCTTCTGAAATACCTGCTCCAGATAATTTTATTTCATATAATGACTTGTATCTTGCTCTCTCTCTGTGACAGATGAACAGATCAATTCCTAAGTATACAACTTGTGTTCCTGAAGGGTTATATAATCTCTCCCATCTAAATAACTTAAGCCAGGAGTTTTTCAGATTTTGATTATACCCCAAGTGTTACCAAGGAACTTCAGTCATTTCTAGTTTTTTCTATTAGAAAGAGAAATAGAAGCTATATCACTAGGGAATGAACAACTGCATCTTCTGTTGCACTATTTAATCTCCCCTACTCCAATTGATTTGTTCCAGTTTCACTGATATTAGATTGTTGACCTATATGTCTCTCGCAAAGCAAATAAAATAACATCTCATACAGTTTTCACCTGGCCCTGCATTTTAATTGTTTTCTTAACTATAACTGATGTATGTTTGTAAACAGTGGTGGGATTCAAAATCTTTTCCTACTGGTTTTATGAGAGCATGCTTCTCCATCACACACACGCAGCACTCAAAGATCACCCTTGGTGTCAGCGCTGGTGAGCTGAGCTGTGTTTTAGTTCAGCTGAGGCACAGCAATCTGCTTTTCCATGCAAATCAGCTGAGCTAAAAAACAAGGGAATATAAAATAAGGAAGGACAGTGGCAGGAGGGCAGGGCCAACCAGAGGTGGTATTTATTGGTTCTTCAAACTACTCAAAATTTCCGCTACCTATTTGCCCGAACCGGTCCAAATCAGCTGAATACCACCTCTGTTTTATAAAAGTATAAAAGAATACTTTATAAAGTATTCTCCCTGTTGGGAACTCTGGAGATCAGTTTTCCCCTGCCCTTCTTGTTAAGGTGGAAGTGAAAGGGCTATAATGCTAAAAGAATGCTTTGTAGAAGAAGATAGGGCACAAAACAAACAAACAAACAAATAAATAGTGGAGCCCATTTTCCAGAATGTTTTTGGCAAGAATATTGGTCCCCTCCCCCTTTGGAAGAAAGATGTTGAAAACAAATTCCTAACCAGACCTCTGAAAAGAAGGACTAACATTTTTTGT
Organism: Thamnophis sirtalis; assembly: GCF_051295495.1. Lineage (NCBI taxonomy): Eukaryota > Metazoa > Chordata > Lepidosauria > Squamata > Natricidae > Thamnophis > Thamnophis sirtalis. The sequence goes on along the minus strand of NW_028261393.1, from coordinate 24,401,276 downwards.
ATCCCTGAAAATAAGACAGGGTCTTATTTTCTTTTGACTCCCCAAATAAATGCTTGGCCTTATTTTCAGGGAGGTTTTATTATTTTTGAGGCACAGGAGGCAGCAAGCGTGGTCACCTCATGGCTGCTGCTCTGTTGCAATATTTTCAGAGAAGGCTTATTTTCAGGGGAAGGCTTATTTTAGCACATGCGCTCAAAAGCTCAATTGGCCTTATTATCTGGGGATGTCTTATTTTCAGGAAAACAGGGTAGTTAGACCATGTATAATTGACAGACTGGATTTTATTATAGATTTTAGTTGTTATTCATTATTTTATACTAGAATTTACTATTCTTTACTATTTACTGAGCATTTTTATTTTTTCTGGCCTCTGGTCTAAGACTAATAAACTGATTGATAGGAGAGGGTAACAGGAAGACTACTTACTAGAAATGGCGCTAAGCTCATCGAAGCCATATCTACCAAAAAAATAACAAAAGAAAATGTTCACATAGAAAAGTAAAAAAAAAAGTTGAGGGGCTTTCAAGTGAAATAACCACAGGATTCAGACAACTTTAACAAAAGGGAAGGTAAAATCGCTTAGCTCCCTAATACAGGAAACATTGGAAGGATGTTTCTCAAGCAGCTTTCCTAAACTAAAGCCTATAAGGCAATTACAGGAACAGCAGAAAGTGACTAGATGCTTTTCCCTAAACATTTTAACCTGTGGGCTCAGTGGTGGGATTCAAATAATTTAACAACCGTTCTCTGCCCTAATGACCATCTGGGTAGGCGTGGCTTGGTGGTTACATGACTGGGTAGGTGTGGCCAACTCAATGTCACTCACATCGATGGGTGCTTTACCTTAGCTGTTACAATGTAATAAGGGTTAACTGGAGAGGCAGTTTCTGTAAGCAGGGCAATGAAGATTAGGCTAGAAACAACACTCCTTCTTGCCTTCCTTACAGGATTAGCCCTGTAAAATGGGAAAGAAACCAAAAGGAAATTTCTTCCAACAACCACTTCTCCAAACTGCTTGTGTGGGTTCTATGGATAATAAGCATAGTCCAAATTCCATTTTGCTTAGAAATACATGTAGCTAATTAACATGGTTTGCTTGATTATTGTTTCCTAGATAAACAATAATTTGCAGCAATCACACAACAGTAATCCCATTGTTTATAAACCAGGATACCATAAATTGCAAATAAATCACAATTTGGCTTAATCTGATGCACACGTTCTGCCAATAATTTAAACCCTTAGAAACAAATGGTAAAGAAACCAAGCAAGATTATGTTTTTTTCCATTCCATAACTACAAGAATAAGTGATAAGGCAGTATATGCCTGTCATACTTGCTGAAAAATTGAGCATAGGAATAAAACAGCATTGCAGACAAAAAACCTTTCCTAGGAAATATCAGGAATACAGCTTTGCTCTAAGTGATAGAGCATCTTATCAAAAGCATCTTCACTTCTTATATCAACAAAGAATATTTTCCCTTAAACACTGAAGCACTAAATCAACATAGGACCAAAGAACTATTAAGAAAAACACTCAATTTAATTAGCATCTCTTAGTCTGAAAATAAATAAGACAAAACCTGCATATACAGAACACAGAAAGAAAAATATTTTGTTTCCTAAAAAGGATTTTGTCATCCTTTAAATAAAAATAATATTTATGGCCAATCTTTATGTAGACACTACCACTCCATCCACCCAATTATCAAAATCAAACAACAGGCTTTGTTTCATAGCCAGCCTACCAACACAATCTTAGCAAAAGCATAAATATGTCCTGAATCACTGAAAACATCCATTTTGGTGTTTTTGCTTTTTGATTGAAGCATATTATAGAAGCATGTCTTTATATATAAACCATGTCTTTAGAAGGCCAGATCCTGAAGATGAAACTCAAATACTTTGGCCACCTAATGAGAAGGAAGGACTCACTGGAGAAGAGCCTCATGCTGGGAAAGATTGAGGGCAAAAGAAGAAGGAGACGGCAGAGAATGAGGAGGCTGGATGGAGTCACTGAAGCAGTAGGCATGAGCTTCAATGGACTCTGGGGGATACATGACTTTGCAACTAACAGCAACATGTTATGGATTTTTACTTCTGATGAAAACAATCTTTGTTACTCATAAGTCTTGCAATTGGTCCTTGTTATATCAAGAGTACTGATTTATTGCTGCTTGAACTATGAACTTCAAGCTTTCATCTTCTGGATGTTTCATCTGGAACATCACCTTGGACTTAAATTAATTTGGCTTTTAACTTCTGGGCCAACTTATTGATTACTCATTTAGGTGCCCCTTTAGCTACGATGAACTCATTCTGAAATTAAATTTAAATCTATGCAACTGCAATGCCCTTTCTCAACCTCTAACTTTGACTTTGGACCAGCTATAATGCTAGCATCAATACTAATGACCTACAATGCTTTGCTCTTTAGGGGACTATTTACAAGGAATCAAACAAAAAAACTAGTGGAAAGAGCATATTCAGCTTATGCTGCAGAGAGCCACAGTGCAATATAACTTAGGCAAAAAAGCAAAAGCATAAAGGATTATTATCTGCCCCTGGCTAAATCTGGGTGGCTAAAATTTTTCATATAACAAACAAGTTTGCTTGCATAAAGCCTCAGCTTAGTGACATCCTTTACATATAAAAATATTTGTTATGTGTGCCAGCCAGACTCACATCTGTGAGATGGATAGCTATATAAATTGCTTTGTAAGATTATTATCAGCAGCAATAGAGAATATGAAGTTCAAAAATGCACGTGCCCACAAAAATGGCACCAACTAAGAGGGCAAATTAGCAGTTTAAATTCATTGACTCACCAAATTATTCTTAAGTTTTATGCCTATGCAAGACAATTTTATTATATAGGTAAAGGTAAAGGTTCCCCTCACACATATGTGCTAGTCATTCCCGACTCTAGGGGGCAGTGTTCATCTCTGTCTCCGTGGTCATGTGGCCGGCATGACTAAACGCTGAAGGCGCACGGAACACTGCTACCTTCCCACCAAAGGTGGTGCCTATTTTTCTACTTGCATTTTTACATGATTTTGAACTGCTAGGTTAGCAAAAGCTGGGACAAGTAATGGGAGCTCACTCTGTTATATGCAAGACAATTTTACTATATAGGTTAGTTCATTTAATGAACAGCTCTTGAGCCGAAGTGACTGAAAAATCTGTGTAACGTTCATAAAAATCTGACTGCTGCTTTGTTTGCTTTCCAATGAGATTACTTCTTGCTATGTTTTCAAGACTGAAAGCGGCTTCTGCAGCTTTATTATATAGGTTTTCTCCTCTAATTTTCATGCAAATGAGAGGGAGCGACTAGTTCTATTCCCAAATAAGTGAAACTTAATTAGACCCCAGAAATGACCTTACAAAACTTCTGTTTATGTTTTCTCTTCTTCCTGCAACATCATCTCTGCACATATTCTATTAACTGTAGTGTGGAAACATTTGCTAAATGCAACAGCAGCTGCCTGCTGAATGAGGGAATTCATGACAAACTGCAAGTTTATATATTTGAAGCTTGCAAATATCTACATCTGTGCATCTGCGAGAAGATGTGCATGCTTCCATTTTTGTCCAATTAATCTCTGTCAACATTAAAATACTAGCAAAATGCATTTGCCATACCCCACGGCAAAGCAAATAAAACAAAAAGAATACAATCTTTGCGTTAAGGAAAGGCCAGGGTTGTTAAACCAACAAAGGCAGGAAAATGAAATTGTTATCAAAATCACTCCCGTTCACCTCTTTTTAATAAAGATTTTCCTTATCTTCCCTGATACCTCAGGACATTATTCTCAGCAGAGGGTTTGGGTTTTGTAAAAAAAAAATATTTTCCCCGTCTTTTTAAAATTTATGTTGGCAATGAAACAAAACAAAGCCAAACCTGGGATATGTATCAAGCATTTTTCCACTGTAGCTTAGAATGTATAGACTTGAATAAAATAGAATGGAATGGAATAGAATTCTTTATTGGCCAAGTGTGATTGGACACACAAGGAATTTGTCTTTGATGCATATGCTCTCAGTGTACATAAAAAGACAAGATACATTCATCAAGAATCATAAGGTACAACACTTACTGATAGTCATAGGGTACAAATAAGCAATCAGGAAAAACATCGATATAAATCACAAGGATACAAGCAACAAAGCTACAGTCCTGCAGTCATAAGTGGGAGGAGATGGCACCAAGCCTTTAAAATATTGTTTAGTAAATAAACATGCAGGCATGTACAGTTCCATGCTTTGATTGGCAAAGCACCACTTCTATAAAAGAGAAAGGTAAACCTGGGCTGCCAAACATTTTGGAGACTTTGGAAGAGAGATGTGAGTGGCCAGTTTGTCCTCGGGTCACTAGGTGTTTGTTCTGACCCAGGCTTCCTTCAGAAGCAAGAAGCGGAATCTTAATCTTAATCTGATAGGAATGATGAGAGGACTAATAGTAATAGTAATGCAGCCTTTGTGAATTGACAGTGTTGAGGGAATTATTTTTTTAGCCGAATGATGGCATTTGGGGGAAAAAACACTCTTCTTGTGTCTAGCTGTCTTGGTGTGTAATGTTCTATAGCATTGTTTTGAGGGTAGGAGTTGAAACAATTTATATCCCAGATGTGAGGGTCTATAAATGTTCTCACAGCCCACTTTTTGACTTGACATGTCCTCAATGGAAGGCATGTTGGTAGCAATTGTTTTTTCTGCAGTTCTAATTATCCGTTGAAGTCTGTGTCTGTCTTGTTGGGTTGCAGAACCAAACCAGACAGTTAGGGTGGTGCAGATGACAGACTCAATGATTCCTCTGTAGAACTGAATCACCAGCTCCTTGGGCAGTTTGAGTTTCCTGAGTTGGCACAGAAAGAACAAAAAAAAAATTGGGAGAATTTCTAACCTTTGTAACTACAAAGACATGTTTGAACATAGGTGGGTCATCTGATACTTCTCAGGTTCATGATGCCCACAACACTTTCACTAGCATCTAATGGATTTTATTTATAATGTGTCTTCTCTTTTTAACTGACAAGCAAAGTACCAACCCCCAGGACTGGCACCAAGCCTTTAAAATATTGTTTAGTAAATAAATATGCAGGCATGTACAGTTCCATGCTTTGATTGGCAAAGCACCACTTCTATAAAAGAGAAAGGTAAACCTGGGCCGCCAAACATTTTGGAGACTTTGGAAGAGAGATGTGAGTGGCCAGTTTGTCCTCGGGTCACTAGGTGTTTGTTCTGACCCAGGCTTCCTTCAGAAGCAAGAAGCAGAGTCTTGATCCCGCCAACACCATTTTTATTTACATGGCTGTGAATTCTTTTCATTCACAGTCTACAAGGCTTAGCAAACAGTCTTTCAGAGGGTTGTTTATCAAATACGAACTTTTTCTCATTTGGCAAGTTGCCAAATAACTAGTTCCAAATGCAGGGCAAGGCAAAACCTGGCACAGAATCTCTTATAGTCAGCAAAGATAACTTTTCTCTTTGTGACTATAAATCACAAAGAATGTCACAATGAATGAATTGTTTCCTGCAAAAGCCCACTCCCTGTTCGCTCCTCTTTTGTTTCCTATGGGAGGGGCCAATCAACTCCAAGGTGTGGCTTTACTCTTAAGTCGGCCCTGCTTTCTTAATTGTTCCTGTCTTCTGGCAGCTCTGTGCATGCGCACACTGGGAACAAGCACCAACTGTTCTTCTGCCTTACTGCTGTCTAGCTCCCTCTCTGCCTCAGATGCAAAGCCCTCGGCTGAGCTTTCCTCAGCCCTGAAAACTGCCCCCTGTTCCTCCCAAACTTCCTCACTGTCCGACTTTGCTGCCAGCTCTGCAAGCCACTGGTAGACCACAACAGGTGTTCATTTGCTCCTTTGGCAGTCTTTTTGTGACTGATTCTACAAAATAGTCTCTTAATCTGAAATGTATCCAGTGCTCCAAAAAATAGGAATAATTTTGCTCTCTTCAAAAAACCAGATCTTCATCAACACCTACTGGAGAAAAACTTCCCTATCACTGACATGTTTGACCAATTTAGTGAAGGACTCAGCATGTTGGATGACATATGCAGGCACATTTTTTTTACTGTTAGGGATGGAGAGACTGAGTGCCAGAATGTGAGGGTAACTCTGAAGACAGATTATGCTGCTGTCAGCAAGAATTGTGCTGTGGAAATCAATACCCTCCCTAAAACGCCACAAAAAAACATGATGGCTACACAAAACAGACAAAATGCTCCTCTATTGCTTGTAGATTACTTTGCAGGAGGGCTGAAGTGGGGGATGGATTACTGAAATAAGCAATGTGACCATTTTAATCATCTCCAAATTTAATTCAACAAGCAACTATTATAACAAATCTAAGTGGGAATATCCAAGGACAATCTTTGCATGTTTCTAGGTACACAAATATGCATGTATCTGGATGTCAGTGTGCATTCTTTAATATTCCTAATGTTTTCTATTGCCAGGTCCAAGAAACCATCATTACAAAAAAAAAAATGGTATACCAGAGGCAGCTTCCATTCAAAGATCTCAAGGTCAAAGCTTTCTTGGGGATAAGCAGCTAATTGCACATCTGGTTGAATCATAGTTTGCCCATCTACACATCCGTAGCATGCTGTCCTTCAATACAACAAGCCCTGCAAAGGACATCATTTTTAGTTCAGCATTTTAACAATGGCCACAAAGATGCATCTGCAAATATCATATTTTTCTCTCTCCAGAACAAGACCTCACAAAAAATCAAACCGTGCAAGACACTGTCAAATCCATACTGTGTTTTCTGAAAAGATCTAGGAGCAAAGGAAGAATTGAAGTTTGAAAATTAAAAGAAGAATTAAGGCTTGTGACTTGTAAACAGCCAAAGATAAATTTCTCAGTATTGCATACTGTAACCATGATGAATTCAAAAGTTAGCCTGAACTTCCAACTCCAGTCTTTTTTTTTTTGTAAGTAGGCTGAACAAAAAAGGAAAGATGGTGGCCATAACTACATGGTTGAAGCCCTGCACCTTTTTATATGTGTTACATATGTAAAGGTAAAGATTCCCCTCGCACATAAGTGCTAATTGTTCCCCACTCTAGTGGGAGGTGCTCATCTCTGTTTCAAAGCCGAAGAGCCAGCACTGTCAGAAGATGACTCCGTGGTCATGTGGCCAGCATGACTCAACACTGAAGGCACACAGAGCACTGTTCCCTTCCCACCAAAGGTGGTTCCTGTTTATATTTTTACATGCTTTTGAACTTCTAGGTTGGCAGAAGCTGGGTCAAGTAACAGGATCTCACTCCGTTACATGGCGTTAGGGATTTGAACTGCTGAACTGCCGACCTTATAATCGACAAGCTCAGTGCCTTAGCCACTGAGCCACCACGTCCCTATATGTTACATATGTGATGCACATTAAAAATGTTTAGAGCTTCAATCACAACCTGAGAGTTGTAGCTGACTGGACTTTTCTGAACCACTTGCCCTCCTCTATGGACCTCCTGAGTACAAGATCTTCTTTTCATAATAGTCATCTAGTTTATTGTTAGTTCAGGATGGGTAACATAGCAATAGCAATAGCACTTAAGACTTATATATCGATTCACAATGCTGCACAGCCCTCTCTAGGTGATTTACAGAATCAGCATATTGCCCCCCCCCCCAAGCAACCTGGGCCCTCATTTTACCAACCTCAGAAGGAGAAAGGTTGAGCCAGTGAGACTCAAACCTTGAGCCAGTGAGATTCAAACTGCTAACTGCTGGCAGTTTGCAGTCAGCAGAATTAATGTGCAATATTGCAATTGTTGTTGTTAGTTGTAAAGTTGTGTCCAACCTGTCGCGACCCCATGGACAATGTTCCTCCAGGTTTTCCTGTCCTCTACCATTCTCTGGAGTTCATTTAAGCTCACACTGACTGCTTTGGTGACTCCATCCATTCATCTCATTCTGTCGTCCCTTTCTTCTTTTGGCCTCAGTCTTTCCCAGCATGAGGCTCTTCTCCAGTGAGTCCTTCCTTCTCATTAGGTGGCCAAATTATTTGAGTTTCCTCTTCAGGATCTGGCCTTCTAAAGAGCAGTCAAGGTTGTTCTCCTCTAGGACTGACTGGTTTGATCACCTTGCAGTCCAAGGGACTCGCAGGAGTCTTCTCCAGCACCATAGTTCAAAGGCCTCCATTCTTCGGTGCTCAGCCTTTCTTATGGTCCAACCTTCACAGCCATAATTTGCAACTGGGAAAACCATAGCCTTGACTATTCACACTTTTGTTGGCAGGGTGATGTCTCTGCTTTTTCGCATGCTGTCTAGATTTGCCATAGCTTTTCTCCCCAGGAGCAAGCGTCTTTTAATTTCTTGGCTGCAGTCCCCATCTGCGGTGATCTTGGAGCCCAGGAAAATAAAATTTTTCACTACCTCCATTTACTGCAATACTGCGTTCTAGCCACTGTGTCACCACAGTGTTCTTCTACACCCCTTGACTGACCTATTTTTGAGGTACAAGAAGAATCCCCCCAAGCAGCATCACCAAAATTCTACATGAAACAACAGAATAATAATGTCCCCATTTGGGGCTGATGTTTGTAAAATATGCTTTTTAAATTTCCACCATAGGCCCATAATCTATTAAATTAAAACAAGAATAGCAAAAACTGAAGGAAAATTTAAAATACTGAGCCTTTTCCTAATGATGATGTCACTTTCTTGTTCTCCATTATCCATAGCTGGCAAATGTTCCAGCAGCTGCAATTTTGCAAACATGGCTTCTGAAAGTTGTTCCAGACCCTTTACTAGTAATGGGCGTAAAATATATATTTTGTATTTTTTGTTTGTAATATGTGTCTGAATTGTATACATACTAGCTGGATATCCCTGTTTCACTACGAAACTATGTGATCGGGTTTGATAAATTGACACTTAAAGCTTGAAAATTATTAATTTTTAATTATGTACATTTATAAGCAACCTTGAAACAGAATAGATAAACCTCCAAGTGACCTCAATAACTCTCAGAAGGATGCAAATGACCAGATGATTGCAAGGGATATAAATCCTTCCATTCTCCACCATTCAGTCAGAAAAGAAGCTTCTTGGATGAGAAGCAAAATGTCTTCAAAGAAAAACAAAGAGTCCAGTTGCCTTTTGAAAAAGCACTTTTGGGACAACCTTGACCTGGGTGATGGAGATTCTCCATACACACTTGAAACAGGACCATTCCAACTTGCTGTTTAACTTCTTTTCCCAAAAAGGTGCACTTAGAGATTCTTTTCTAAAATGTTTTTCTCTTCAGATTACTGTTGGATCTACCCCATTTCTGATCTTTAGCTTTCTTTTGCCAGCTTTTCCTGTCACACCCAAGTTGATCCCATTCTGCTCTATTTTTGGAAAGCTCTCCTGCTGATGAACAGTGGGAGTCTGGCCTTCTTACCATGATTTCTTTCCAGCCTTCCATTTGATAGGAAAGGGAAAAAAAGTGTTTAAAAAAAAGAAATCCACAGAGTGAATGTGAGTGAAGAATAGAGAGAGGGCCCAAGAGATTTTAGGGGCAAGTGATAATTGGGATTAGATTAGACATATGAACTATGATAACTGGGACAACTGTGCATACAGCTATTTAAAACAACCTCTCGAAACTCTGCATTACTTCCATTTAGAATCATACTTCATTTAAGGAAATCTAAGTGTCTTACAAGTGAGTACATTGATTAACATTAATGCTCTAACCTCTAAATGAAAAAAAAATCATAATTTGCCAAGGGAAAAGAAAAAATGATGGTGCCAGAATGATACTAGTTAAGAAAGCATTATACAGTTGAGTAGATCCGGGTGCAAAGCTCTATTCAATTGTAAAAATGAATGATGCCTAGCTCATCACTAACTTGTCAGCCAGACTATCATTTCATATGATTGTTGAGTAACAATACATTAAATCCAATCATTTAATTTTAGTCAATGATTAAATCGTGCATTTACACAAATGAGATAATGTAAATTAGCATAAAATAATCTCTAAGAATCAAAGAACAAATTTATCCCAGACAAACAAATTAAATGGGAGATCAAGAGACAGCATATTTCACTTCCTATACTACCATCTCCCCCATTCCCATCTTTTCTCTGGGTCTGGATTAACAAGCAGAAATGATACACCAGATTTACTGGATCCAACCTTCTGTATCTGCTCCCAAGCCAGGTTCCTGGATCTTCAGTCACTCTGGCTCTGGATGCTACGTTTGAACAGCAGGCCAATATGTAATAAATCTACTCTCAAACATGATTAAATTATAGATAAAGCAAGCAATATAATATGTTTAGTTGAAACCTGGATGGGGATTCCATCTTACACATGTGACCATCAGAGTGTCATGTTTGGCACTGACTTGAAAGCACAAGTCAGAAAGGTGAAGTGAGGTGGGGTGGCATTTGTCATCTGGGAGGCCTTAATGCACATCAAGAAAAAGGAAAACCAAGACAGGAAAGGGGGGAAGAGAAAAGTTGAATTGAGATGATCCTAACTGTGCAGATAGTCTGCAAGAGTCAGCTCTACTTTATGCTGAAACTGGGAAACAAAACTATAGTTACCAAAATATTACATAAGACACTGTGTAGTCTCCCAATGAAGGATGAAGATAGCCAGTTCAGAATGTGTTGTGGGAAATATCATGGTTACCCTGGAAGGACAGTAGAATTTGGGCATTGAGGGAGTGCCAAAAGTCTTCATTGAATGCACAGTTTAGGAAACCATGTTCTGCTGATTCAGCCTCTCCAGAGCCATAATAGAAAACACTCCTACAGACAATATTGCCACAAGAAAGGCAGCATGGTATAGCTAACTATTATGAAGGCTCTTCTATAATTGGGATTGTTATATTGAAAATATAACAATCTGACTTTAGGGAACAGTTACTTTATCCAGCTTAAAATCAGTTGGGACGAGTGACAAATCCAAAGGCTGTTTCACATTTTTTGTTCTCTGTTTAATAACGGCTTTGATAGTTTCAAACCTTAATACCTTAGAGAAAAGCCATCCAATGGAAGCTTAGCCTGGAGAAGATAATTCTTAAAAGACTAATAACAATAAATAAGTAGCAGCAAAACCATAACCTCTTAAACAGGATGGAAATGACTCCGCTTGCGGGGAAACGTCACTTGTGTGTGCTCAACGGGGCTGTGCTCTGGAAAAGCCAAACTTCTGGGTTCTAGCGCACATGCAAGCCCAACGATCAGCCGGCCGGCACGCATGCGCAGGCTGGTTTTCAGCACTGCCACACACAAAGGGATTGCACTCTGGAAAAGCCAAACTTCTGGGTTCTGGTGTGCATGCACACCTGACAATCAGTGGGCCAGTGCGCATGTGCACACTGGTTTTCAGCACTGCCATGTGCATGGACAGCTGATTGTTGTGTGCGCATGCACACCAGAAACCTGGAAGACAAACAGGCAAGGCCATGCATGCCGGCTAACATGGCTTCATGTGCCACTTTGGGCATGCATGCCATAAGTTCACCATCATGGGGATAACGGAAGCATCTTAAATAATGTTGAGAATACTTTGCTGCTGCAAGTGGACTTTGACTAAAAAAGAAAGCTCAAAAATTATTTTTGCACAAGAAATTACATTTGAAAACATGTTCAAACTCCTTCAATTTCATCTTCAAGTCTTAAAAGGGAAAAGTAAAGGCAAGGATCTTCATCCTGGCATCAAAAAACACAACCAGTTATTAGCAATGTAAGCAATGTCAAAGATAGTGAACATGAGCAAAGGTAATTAACAGAACACAAAGTGCAAGTAAATTCAAAATGAGTATACCGTACAATCAGACACACATACAAAAATTCACTTCTGGAAATGTAGGTTACATTAATCAAAATAATTTAATCTGAATTAAGATGGTGTTGCTCTGCAGTTTTTTTCCTGCAGTCATATTGTCATTTTTCAATTTTATTCAAATATGCACCAAAGACAAATTCCTTTTGTGTCCAATCACACTTGGCCAATAAAGAATTATAATTCTAAGAGCAAAAGACATTCTTGGTAGCTTCTCAGCCCCAAACATCATACTAATGTCTTTGTCCATGAACCACTAAGATTGGCTCTCACCTATAGCTGTTCAGACAAAAGAAAATTTAGTCACAATGTTGATAATATCATATATTAAAACATTCTAATTCTTTGGCTAGGAAAAGCAAATTTTAAGGGAGGGTGGAAGTCTATGTTTCCATGTTTACAGTGTATTTCTGGGGAGCATTGACATTTTAATTAAGAGAAAAAAGGACAGAAATTCCATGGCACAAAGAGAACAGTATTAGCTGTGAGCTGTGCCGATAAAGGCAAATTGAGATGCTTTATAAGAACCTAGATCCCAATCAGTTCATTGCAATGGATTTTCTAATAATGTTACCGTAGTTCTCTTTGGATCACCACAAGTAGGAGCATGGAAGAATAGCCTCAAACAACATTTGCTTCTTGTAGTTACTGTATTGTCTCAGTCTACTCCTCCCCCAAGAAATCAGAGGAAACATTCAATAGCTTCCAAACCATCAGCCTTAAGCATTGAGTCTTTAAGTAAATTCCTTAGGCTGATTTCAGTAAACAACTAAAATTACTACTACTAATAATTATAATTTGTTATTGTAAACATTTCAATACAGAGTGCAGGGCAAAGGTCAAGGGAGGATAAGATTAAGCATAATTAAAAAAAAAGATTTTTAATGGAGATACATAGTTATAATTAGGGGAAATATCCCTTGACATATCAAAACAGGTAATAATAATATGCTAGAAAAGATCTTTAAAAAAAAAAAGCAAATCATCTCTTCCCATACTAACACACTCCTACTCAATTTTTGGAATGTGGGAAATTGAACTAGATAGTTAAACAGACAGGCAGACAGATTTCTGCCAGTAGATAGTTTGATGTAATCTTGGGCATTAAGCCAGATTGTGGAATAAATCCATGAAGGGTGTAAGACCTCTGAATGCCATATGTATCCATTCACCCTGGTTGCTTCTCTTATTCTATTCTATTCTCTATTCTAATTCTACTCTACTCTATTCTACCCACCTCTACCCTACCCTACCCTATTTCTTATTCTATTCTATTCGTTGTGTTTCTAGGTGCCTTAGAGTCACTTTGGCCAACTAAGCTAAGGTGACCAGATGACCCGATTTCAGCGTGACAATCACGCTTTATAACAATTTTTCCCGTGTCCCTCTGCGTTTTAAAAAAGTACCGATTTTTTTCTGGCAAGCCCAGTGGATTTGCTTAAGAAATCCTAACCAGGGCAAGAAATCCTAACTGGGGCAAGACAAAAGATACCCTGTCTAACTAACCTCTCTCTCTGTCTCAGTACTTTCATTGAAGATATTAAAACTTTAAAGCAAGAAAACGGACCCCCCCCCGCCCTTACTCACTTTTATAAGAAAAAATGAACCATTACCATAGAGCTGCAGGAAACATCCGGCTAGAGAGGGAAGCAACTGTTACTTCCTGGATTTTGCGGAGGGGAGGGGCATGGAGTTTGGAGGTCTGCTTGTGTGGGAAAAATGGGCTCTTCTTTTTTCTTTGAAAACTATTTCCCTGGGACTATTTAACCATTTTAATTTGCTCAGTTCTGTGTATTAACATCTACATCATTCTGGATTGACTTGGAGTGTCTGCCTACTGGTAAGTGGGTTTTTTTCTTTTATTTTTTAATGTATTTTAAAATAATATTTTATTTATTGTGCATAGGATTTATTAAAATAGTTTTATTCTGTGTGGATTTAAGTTAAGAACTCCCTGTTATTAAGCTTTCCTCAATTAATCTCTGAGTAGATTCCCACCAACTTCAAGATCCCAAGGGCACATCTTGGAAGCTACACCTTTGCTTAGTTTATAGATGATGCCTTTCCTTAAATATGAAAATAAATACATTTATTGTTCAAATGTGTACATCTCAATAGAAATGACTCTCAGGGGTGACAACAATCCACTAAAATAATAATATAAAACAGTAATTACAAAAACAGGAGGAACTGTTATGAAAATTATTATTAAAAAATAAAGAATAAAAATGGAGTTATTAAGTGTATTAATTGCAGCAACAACAATACAATACCTCGGTCCTTCTTTTCATTAAACTAGACATACCCAATTCCAAGGAATTAAAAGACGCTTGCTCCTGGGGAGGAAAGCTATGGCAAATCTAGACAGCATCCTAAAAAGCAAGGTGACCAGATTTTCAGTAAAGAGGGACACCTTTGACTGGGGGTGTGGGCTTGATTAAAATTTTTATACGGAGCAACAAAAATTTTCATACAACGCAAAAATAGTATTGTAATATTTTTTTTTATTTCAACATAACTACAATTTACAAATATAAATTGTAACTATTGCCAAACATCAAAATTTTGATCGTGTGACCATGAGGATGCTGCAATGGTCGCTAAGTGTGAAAATGGTCGCTAAGTGTGAAAAATGGTCATCAGTTACTTTTTTCAATGTCATTGTAACTTTGGTCACTAAGCCCATTATATCACCTTTCTTGCCATAGTTCTTAAGTGAATAACTGCAGCTGGTATTATGTATTTTGGATAGAATCTTTTTTAAAATTTGTCTAAGAAATTTTTAATTTTAACCATTTTTAAAAATTCTATGCACAATACTTTGAAATATATTGTGCATAGAATTTTTAAAAATAGTTTTACTTCAATTTATTCTGTGTGGAATAGTTTGAAATGTTTTACTTCAATTTATTCTGTGTGGATTCTTTTTTTAAATTGTCTTAAGACTATTTTAAAAAAGATTCTATCCAAAATAGAAAATACCAGCTGCAGTTATTCACTTAAGAACTGTGGCAAGAAAGGTGGTATAGTGACCAAAGTTACAATGGCATTGAAAAAAGTGACTGATGACCATTTTTCACACTTAGTGACCATTTTCACACTTAGCGACCGTTGCAGCATCCTCATGGTCACGTGATCAAAATTTTGATGTTTGGCAACAGTTACAATTTATATTTGTAAATTGTAGTTATGCTGAAATAAAAAAAACATTACAATACTATTTTTGCGTTGTATGAAAATTTTTGTTGCTCGGTATAAAAATTTTAATCAAGCCCCTCCCCCCCGGTCAAAGGTGTCCCTCTTTACCAATCTGAAAATCTGGTCACCTTAAACTAAGCAGTTATATCAATCTAAATTATAAGAATAATGCTGCCAAAAAACTAACCAAACCATCCATGAGAATTGGCTACCCAGCCTTTTTTAAAAACGATAAGACATAAAGGGGGAAGCTAGACCCAGTTCACCATATGAATAAAATTCCAAGAGCTGTGAGAATATATTTTCTTCTTTTGATGGCTCAGCTCCACTGATGAAATATAATCAGCTAAGCAACACATGGAGGATAAAAATAAAACCTACAACCTAATAAACATTGATGAAAGGAGAGAAGCTGTACAGCATCAAATGGAAAGGTAAGGTCTTTTTTTTTTTTTTTTTAGGACTTCCAAGTGTCCTTGTAAAATATTTCCTTCCCTTTCTATGGCTTTCTAATTTACACCTATTTATTCATCCTAAAAAGCATGGGGAAGGATCCAATCTTATCCAAGGAGGAGGGAACCTTTTAATCAAATTAGTTTGGCACCAAAATTACAATTTTCTCACAGATCATTAATGGCCAATATTTGGGTGGGAAGCGTGGTGTATTCTACCAAAACCAAACAGATTTAATGACTGTGTGATCTGCAAATAGATTCATGTGGGCAGAACTGTGCAAAAGATGAGGGAAAGATTAACTAAGTAAAACCTAGCATTTTGTTCTCCAATTAGCATTAGTCAATTAAAGTTCAGCCAACCCACACTTTAAGATGGATTATCCCAACAGTCACCATGAATTCTTAAGAACTAGCCCAAGGACCATTATTTGTTGTTCGTATGCTGAAAGCCAGGATGAAAAATGCTGCAGATTGACAGTGCTCAGATTTTAGTAGGGCCTCTTGAAGAGTTTACTCTTTTTTTGGGGGGGGGGGGTGTCCTTCTAAAAAAATACTTAACCTCTTTTTCCAAGTATGAATTTGTATTGGAAATATAAAATTACTGTTATGCCTTCAGAAATCCAGAAATGCTGCAGAAACTTTCCTGAAGCTGATTATTGTTATTATTTATTATTTATTAGTTTTGTATGCCGCCCACTCTCGGAAGACTCAGGGCGGTTTACAATAAAAAGGGAGGGGGAATATAAAAAATAATACAACAATTAAAAATTACAGCAACATTCATAACTTAAAGTGGGGCTGGATAATTCAACAGCCCCAGGCCTGCCGGAACAGCCAGGTCTTAGTTGCTTTACAGAAGGCCGGAAGGGTAGTAAGAGTCCAGATCTCAATGGGGAGATCGTTCCAGAGGGCCGGAGCTGCAACAGAGAAGGCCCTCCCCCGGGGAGTCGCCAGCCGATATTGGCCAGCAGATGGAATCCGGAGGAGGCCTAGTCTGTGCGATCTAATCGGTCTTTGGGAGGTAATTGGCAGGAGGCGGTCTCTCGGGTAGACAGGTCCGATGCCATGTAGGGCTTTAAAAGTAACGACTAGCACCTTGAAGCGTGTCCGGAGACCAATGGGAAGCCAGTGCAGCTCGCGGAGGATAGGTGTAACGTGGGTGTACCTAGGTGCACCCACAATCGCTTGCATGGCTGCATTCTGGACTAACTGGAGTCTTCGAACACTCTTCAAGGGCAGCCCCATGTAGAGCACGTTACAGTAATCCAGTCTTGAGGTGACGAGGGTGTGAGTAACTATCCGAAGGGCCTCCCGGTCCAGGTAGGGTCGCAATTGGTGCACCAGGCGAACCTGGGCAAAGGCCCCCCTGGTCACAGCTGACAAGTGATGTTTTAACATCAGCTGTGGATCCAGGAGGACTCCCAAATTACGAACCCTCTCTGAGGGGCGTATAATTTCACCCACAGGCTAAGAGATGGAATAGCTGGACCATCTTTGGGAGGGAGCATCAATAGCCACTCAGTCTTGTCGGGATTGAGTGCAAGCTTGTTCATTCCCATCCAGACCCTAACAGCCTCCAAGCACTGGCACATCACGTCTACCGCTTCACTGAGTTGGCACAGGGCGGACAGATATAGTTGCATGTCGTCCACATATTGGTGGTATTTAATCCCGTGCTGTCGTATGATCTCACCCAGCGGCTTCATGTAGATGTTAAATAGGAGGGGGGACAGGACCGAACCCTGCAGCACCCCATAATTGAGGGGCCTAGGGGTCGACCTCTGCCCTCCGACCAACACCGACTACGACCTGTCCGAGAGATAGGAGGAGAACCACCGAAGAACGATGCCTCCCACTCCCACCTCCTGCAACCGTCACAGAAGGATACCATGGTCGACGGTATTGAAGGCCGCTGAGAGGTCAAGGAGCACTAGGATAGAGGAGTGACCCCTATCCCTGGCTCGCCAGAGGTCATCAATCAGCGTGACCAAAGCAGTTTCCATGCTGTAACCAGGCCTGAAACCAGACTGAAAGGAATCCAGATAATTGGTTTCATCCAAGGACCACCGAAGTTGAAAGGCCACCACTTTCTCAACAACCTTCCCTACAAAGGGGAGGTTGGAGACTGGATGATAGTTACTTAAAATGGCTGGATCCAGAGAAGGCTTCTTCAGGAGGGGTCTCACCACCGCATCCTTTAGGAGGAGCGGGAAGGATCCCTCCCGGAGAGAGGTGTTAACTATCCTCTGGATCCAGTCATGTGTCATCTCCCTGCTGGTCAAGACCAGCCAGGAGGGGCACGGGTCCAGTACACAGGTGGAGGCACTCACTGCTCCCATGGCCTTGTCCACTTCCTCAGGAGCGACAAGTTGAAACTTGCTCCATAAAATCCGCTCAAGACCTTCCCCCGGTACCTCGGCTGGTACTGTGCAATTAGAGTCCAGATCTGTCCAAATCCAAGCGACTTTATCCGTTAGAAACTGAACAAATTCCTCAGCTCTACCCTGTAAAGGGTTGTCCGCATCCCTCCCTTTCAAGAGGGAGCGGGTTATTCTAAACAAGGCGGCTGGGCGCGATTCAGCGGATGCAATAAGAGCAGCAAAATGCGCACATTGCCACGAGATAGGTCCTGATATGTGCTTGGTCTGATTCAGAGTAACTGGCCCTCCAGCGGTGCTCTAGGCATCTCTTTTGGCACTTCATCTTCCGGAGTTCCTCGGTGAACCAAGGAGCCCTCCTGGATCTGCTACCTCGGAGAGGCCGCAAAGGCACAATCTGGTTTAGAACCCCCGCCGCCACTGTATTCCAAGCAGCGACTAAGGACTCCACCGAATTGTGGACGATAGTGTCAGGTTTTTTTAGAGTTTTAGAGTTTTATTAGTATTTGTAGGCCGCCCTTTTCCCTGAGGGGACTCAGGGCGGCTCACACAAAACCGGGAAGGGGGAATACAGACATTAAGATAGAAACATATAATAAAATAGTAAGCAACATACATTCATCATTCGGGAGGGGTAACTATCCTTATCCCCAGGCCTGACGGGCGAGCCAGTTCTTCAAGGCTATGCGGAAGGCTTGGACGGTGGAGAGGGTACGAATCTCCACGGGGAGCTCGTTCCAAAGGGTCGGGGCTACTGCTGAGAAGGCATTTCTCCAAGCGCCGTCTGAAACCCCATTGGGTCCATCAGGCGCCTGGGGTGGAACCACCTAATCGGTTCCTCCTCCCTACAGTGGGGGATTGGTTTCCGAAAGTCAAGCCTCAGTAGGAAGTGATCAGACCAAGACAAGGGCAAGATCTTAATGCCCCTCAAATCTAGATCACGTCTCCACTGCTCCAAGAGGAATACGAGGTCAAGTGTGTGACCCGCTGAGTGAGTCAGACCCTGGATTACTTGGGTCAAGTCCATGGCTGTCATGGAAGCCATGAACTCCTGCGCCCCATCAGAGTGTTCACCGAGCGAAGGCAGATTGAAATCCCCCGCACCATAAGCCTGGGGAACTCCATCGCCAGCTCGGCTACTGACTCGAGGAGCGAGGGGAGGGCTGTTGCAACGCTGTTGGGAGGAAGGTACGTTAACAACAAGCCCACTTGACCCTCAAGGTCCAACTTCACCAACAAGGACTCACACCCGACAAGCTCTGGAGCAGGGATCCTACAAGGAACTAATGACCCTCGGATGATGACAGCCACTCCCCACCCCTTCCCTGGGGTCATGGCTGATGGAGCACCTGAAATCATTCTGGGCACATTTCAGTGAGGGGGACTCCTCCCTCCGGACCCAGCCAGGTTTCAGTAATACATGCCAGGTCTGCCCTCTCATCTAATATTAGGTCCTGGATGAGGGGAGCCTTGGGAAACACAGACCTGGCATTTAGCAACAACAGCCTGAGACCAGGGCCCTGACCACTCTTGCCATCTGGTCCCGAAGTGGAACTAACAGGGCTTGAAGGAGGGATCGCTGTGACGTAGCGGACCCTCCTTCCCCGATAATGACTAGCCCTGAAGTTCCCGTCATACCTGCCCCTCCCCATCATGAATGTAATATTCCGGCCCACTCCCACACCTGTGGACCCCATTCCTCCCCCCCCGTAGCCTCTGCTCTCACTGGCAGGCCATTTATCATAATCATTCTTGGACGGGAGGTAGGCCTGGGCCCCCTACCATTTCTGCAATAGCACTCAGTGGAGGAGGCCCCCGGCTGTACTCCGGGCTGTACTGATCATAGAGTGCATTCTTTTACTCTAAGAGTAAAATAGGTTTTGCAAAACTACCAACTATGGAGCATCCAGAAACTAACAGGCCTGATTCACATCTCATATTCAGCCATTATGTGATTTTGTTTGATCAGTGTGTTGTACTTTATAAGCCATAATTCAGGCATAGGACATGTATATATTCAGTCAATTGGGACTACTGATCACTATCTTTAGTTTTATTCTTCCAAGCCATTTAATAACATGTCAGTGTTTCTGTGATGTGATTTAATGATTTATTTTGCTTTTGGTGGACTATTTAAATGTATATTTTATCCATTGTCTTAACTTGCTGTTTTAACTATTTCAATTTTATTCAGTTGTCAAGATTTTTTTAGATGGGAAAAAATATTCAAATTGTGTGCATGAGTGAGAGAGGGAGGGAGGGAGGGAGGGAGAGAGAGGGAGAGGGAGGGAGGGAGGGAGAGAGGGAGGGAGGGAGGGAGGGAGGGAGGGAGGGAGGGGGAGAGAGAGAGAGAGAGAGAGAGAGAGAGAGAGAGAGAGAGAGAGAGAGAACTTGATTCCCAACTTTTAACGCACTGTAGATGGATTAGTACAAAACAGAACTGTTGAGGTAGATAAAGGTGTTCTTTTTTGTTGTTGTTGCAGGTGCTGCTACCACTGTGGTTTCTACTCTCCCCAAATAAAAGGAAGAAGGAGGCTGTGGTCCTTATCTTGGTTCAATCTTGCCAAGACGAACAACTGGTGGCCAATCACCAAAAAGAGCATCCAACTTTATCACAATAAACACTGGAGCATGGATAACAGCAATTAGCTACTGGCACAAACTTCATTGGATTCCAGCTGGGCTATCCCACCTGATCTTCAATGACTGCTTCCAAAGGAACAGTATAAAGGATCTTATCAATAAGAATGTAACTTATGCCCTAAAGGTAAAGGTTCCCCTTGCATATATGTGCTAGTTGTTCCTGACTCTAGGGGGTGGTGCTCCTCTGTTTCAAAGCCGAAGAGCCAGTGCTGTCCAAAGACGTCTCTGTGGTCATGTGGCCAACATGACTAAATGCCGAAGGTGCACAGAACACTGTTTCCTTCTCTCCTAAGATAGTTTCTGTTTTTCTACTTGCATTTTTACGTGCTTTCAAACTGCTAGGTTAGCAGAAGCTGGGACAAGTAATGGGAACTCATTCCGTTACACATCACTAGAGATTTGAACCGCCAAACTACAGACTTTTCTGATCAAAAGGCTTAGGATCTTAGCCACTGAGCCACCACATCCCTATCTTATACTCTAGTCCTACTTAATCAAGGAGACCAACCCTAATGATTGAGTATGAAATTTTAGACTTCCTAATTTCAATCCAGATTACCTATCCACTTTCTATAAGACCCCAAACACATTTATGTGATAAAGATGGTGCCTTATTTTCACATGCTGGTGTTTCCTAAACAAGATGGGTCTTCCAAGAAGCATGCGGTATTGTCTTTAGAACTGCAATGCAGGACTGATGCTACAAAGCTCCCATAATGGTTGCTTGTACTTTTGTGGTTAAAAAATCAAAACCACTGCACATGTGTGTTGACAATTTTGTACAGCAAAGCATTCTGGTTGTATAAATGATAGAAATTTGTGTTACGAACAAAGTGGCTGCTGTTTAATTCTTTCTGGCCAACAAAAGGAACAGAACTCTCTGCTATACTACTGGAATCACATTTGCAAGAGTTGTTGTTGGCAAAGATTTGGTTGTGTGATGGCCTCCAAGTCCTAGAGTTGTCTCCATAGCTAAAACACTAATATTGTTCATCAGGAGGGTTTGAGATGACACAGGTTTGGGAGTCTGTACCTGAACAGCAAATACAAATTATTCTGTTAGCACCAAAATAGAACACCTTTCACTCTCCAAAATTATACAGTTCAGTTCTTAGTGCAGAGAATGATGCAATGCTAGTGTCTTGTCTAGGACTTGGCACTCTGAAGTGTTCTAAAAATCTCTCAACAGGTCAGCTTCAATGTTGAGTGGAAAATGCTATAAATTCCATATGGACACAACTCTTTAATACTAGTGAACATATTCCAAGCAATGAAACTTTCCTTAAGCATTTAGCAATAGAGGGCCTGTAAACTTCTCTTCATGGTATCATCTACTCTTGGTTGTCTTGCAATCTATTCATGTTTCTGTCTCCATTGAAATGCTGCCCAGAGCTTTCCCAGAGTACTGAGAAGAACCTGGGATTCCTTCACCTACATAGGAGGACAACTCATGACACCTTCCGAGCTTCCAGCAACCCAGAAGGCCGACAATTTTATACCAACATTTAATCTCTCAATAATAATAATAATAATAATAATAATAATAACAACAACAACAACAACAACAACAACAACAACAACTCCGCCATTGCCGGTCCCAAGCCCGGATGAGAAAGGAGGAAGGTTGGGATCAGGTTGGCATCTGGTCCCGTAAAAAAACCCCCGCCAACCCATACAATATGGTGAAAAAAACAAATAAGAATTCCATACCGCATCGGTCGTCGCGCGGGTTAACAAGGGCCGCGGCGGATGTTGGGGTCCCTGGACATCCGTCGACAAGTGGGCTACAAGTGGACCAGCCAACAAAACGACAAAAATATAGTGCAGATGAAAACCGTGCCATAATGGCCTGTTACTACAACTCAGAGCCACAAAAAAGAGGCTATTTAAAGCGAATGTATGAATTATGGAAACAACAATATCCAGATTCAAATGTTAGTGAACAACGACTAGCAGATCAAAGGCGATTTATTATACGGAATAAAGTGTTTAGTGAAGTTGAACATGAGGAAATTCAGGCAAATTGCAAAACCCAAAAAACAATATCACAAGCGGAAATAACTGATATTCAAGACACAACTAAAGACATTATAGTAGAACTCCCAGAAGAAGCTCTTGGGGAGGAAATAACATCACCACCACTAGAACCAGTTATCACTGAACCAACTGATGAACTAACTCAAAAACAAAAAGAATTGAAGGATAAGATCATGGAGCATTTTCTGCTTAATGAAGAAAGGCAACGTTTACCATCACTAAAAACTGTGCCGAAGAAAATTTTGGCCCCTATCATGAAAATGGTTAATGCAGTGTTTTCAACAATTGAACCAGGATCCATCTTGGAAACAAACCAGTTAATGTACAGCGCATCTGTAATAGTCACTAATGAACTAGGCATTAAAATTAAAGTACCTAGTCATACAACAGAAAAAGCATCAAAGCCAAAGTGGAAAATCCGTTTAGAACAAAAAATCAAAAAATTAAGGGCAGATGCTAGTAACTTAAAGAACATGCATGAGCAACGGCTTAAAAACAACAAAATCATAGATCGGCTAATCAGGAGATATAGATTGGATACAAGAAACATCAATGAAGCTGTAGAGATTGTAAAACAGCAGATAACAGCAACAGCTAGAAAAATTGAAAGATATGAGGCACGAATCATCCAATATAAACAAAATCAGCAATTTCGATCAGACCAACGGCGTTTTTATCAAAGTCTTAATGTAAATGGTGACACCAAAAGTGAAAAACCAGAAAAACAGGCCACAGTTGAATTCTGGAAAGAATTGTGGGAAAATGCAAAGGACTACAACAAGGAAGCAAAGTGGATACATGACTTTGAGAAAAGCATTGGCAACAAACAAATGCAAGTATTAGAAATAACAACTGAGATGGTCAAAAATCGAGTTAAAAAGGTAAAGAATTGGACATCACCTGGAAAGGACCAATTACATGGTTTCTGGCTCAAATATCTGACCAGTTTACATGCAATATTGGCCAGGCAACTGAATGAAATTTTACAAAAGGGCCAAATTGATGAATGGTTGACAACTGGAAAAACATACTTGATTCAGAAAGATCCAACTAAAGGAACAACACCTGAAAACTACAGACCAATAACATGCTTGCCAACAACCTTCAAATTACTCACAGGCATTATTGCAGATAACATGATGGATTATTTGGAAACAAACAACATCTTGCCAGTAGAGCAAAAAGGCAACAAAAGAAGGAGCAGGGGCACAAAAGATCAGCTCCTAATTGATAAAATGATATTAGAAAATTGTAAGAACAGAAAAACGAACTTGAATATGGCCTGGATTGATTACAAAAAGGCATTTGACTCACTGCCACATAGTTGGATCATAAAATGCTTAGAAACAACTGGCATTAGCAAAAATATTACATCCTTTACTGAAAAGGCGATGAAACAATGGAGAACTGAGTTGGCAGTAGGGAATGAGATCTACGGAATGGTTAATATCAAGTGAGGAATTTTCCAGGGTGATTCACTTTCACCTCTTCTCTTCATCATCGCAATGATCCCACTATCAGTAATCTTTTAAAAAATGAAATTAGGCTACCAAACAGCCAAAGAAGCTGAAAAAATTTCGCATTTACTATATATGGATGATTTGAAACTCTATGGAAAGTCAGAAATAGAAATCAAATCATTGACAAACACAGTCCGAGTATTCAGCACCGATATTTCAATGCAGTTTGGCATGGAAAAATGTGCCACTGTATCCATAAAAAGGGGCAAAATCACTGCATGTGAGGGAATTGAAATGCCCAATGGCCAATTAATTAAATGCAAAGAAAATGAAGCCTACAAATACTTAGGCATTCTGCAGTTGGATAACATCAAACATGGAGAAGTAAAAACTATTGTCAGGCGAGAGTACACCAACAGAGTTAGGAAAATTTTGAAATCTAAATTGAATGGTGGAAATACAATCAAGGCCATAAATACCTGGGCAATACCAGTTATAAGATATACAGCTGGTATAGTTAACTGGACACAAGCTGATTTGGACCTTTTGGACCGAAAAACCAGGAAACTAATGACAATGCACTACAGTTTACATCCACGTGGTGATACTGATAGACTGTACCTGCCCCGAAAATCAGGTGGCAGAGGATTATTACAAGTAAAGCAAACAGTTGAAGAAGAAAAACATGCACTGGCTGATTATTTAAAAGAAAGTCAAGAACATCTATTAATCGAAGTAAAGAACAAAAATCTACTGAAGGCCCAACAGACGAAACAAGAATACAGAAAAGATGTGATGAAATCAAGAATGGAGAGTTGGCAGAACAAAGCACTGCATGGCCAATTTCTGGAAAAAATAAAAGATAAAGTGGACAGTGAACAAACTTGGTTATGGTTAACAACAGGTACATTAAAGAAAGAAACAGAGTCACTAATCCTGGCTGCGCAAGAACAAGCTATCCGCACAAATGCCATTAAGGCCAAAATCGAAAAATCCTCTGATGATGCCAAATGCAGACTTTGCAAAGAAGCTGATGAAACTGTTGATCACATACTCAGCTGCTGTAAAAAAATCGCCCAGACTGATTATAAATTGTGGCACAATTCAGTAGCACAAATGATCCATTGGAATTTGTGCAAAAATTATAATATTAAAACAGCAACAAACTGGTGGGAACATCAGCCTGAAAAAGTCACCGAAAATCAGATGGTCAAGATCTTGTGGGATTTCCGTATACAAACCGACAAAATACTGGCGCATAATACACCAGACATCACACTGGTTGAGAAAAATAAGGTCACAATCATAGACATCGCAATACCAGGTGATAGCAGGGTCGCCGAGAAGGAACATGAAAAAATCGCAAGATACCAGGACTTAAAAATCAAAATTCAACGACTATGGCACAAACCAGCAGTGATAATTCCAGTGGTAATTGGCACACTGGGTGCTATTCCAAAAGCACTGGAATTACATTTAAAACAGTTAAAAATTGACAAAATCACCATCAGTCAAATGCAAAAAGCCGCACTGCTTGGATCTGCACGCATATTACGAAAATACGTTACAACGTCCTAGGCCCCTGGGTGGGGCCCGACTAGTAACCAATGCCAAATCCGGTGAAACAACTGGCCGCAATGATATAATTGTATAATAATAATATCAGACTTGAACATTCTGATTCTATAAAAAAATGACCCTACTTGGGACAGCTTATATCCTCCGACGTTACCTTAACAGTTCCTAGGTCCTTGGTTAGGGCTTGAGCTGTTGAGCTAACAACCAGCCCCAAAGGCTGTTAATCTCAACAAAGATTAACCACATAATAATAAGGCAATTACCATATAGCTGTCAGGGTGAAATATCAGGATCACATATAAATTCCAGTTCAGAAGATTTGCTACTGAAGCCTATAGATAAGAATTTAATCACCTAACATACAATACTCAATTGGTGCCAGATAAGGATCAATGGGATTCAAGAGGGGTTGGACTTAGACCATTTGTGGGTACATATCTCTAGGCTGATGACTCACTTAACTCTGCCTCCCCCAGCTCTGCCTGCTCTTCTGCAGTAGCCTTCTATTACCCAACATGAATTTACAATGTTGCCAAGTTCTGAATGTGGCAGATGATGCATCCTGAAAACTAAATTCCTCTTATATTAATATTGTCTGTCCTTTCATATTTGTTTCTGTGTTGTTTACGTTTACTGGTCTGTGATGCCTGAGGTTACAATTAAGGATTAAAAGAAATCCCAAGCATGATTCTTCATCTCCGAAGAGACATGTTTTAGATGGGGTGATTGTATGTCAGAAAGAGGTCATTCCACAGGAATAAGATCAGCTTCCAGGCCCTACCTCCCGTTAACCTGTTGCAATTTTAAGTGCTACGTAAATACAAACACTGAATAAAAGTATATCTGGCTATTTAGTCAGATTCCTGCTACCTCATCACTACCCAATAGTTCCTTTGGAGCTATAAAGTGGGAAGATGCAAACATTTCAAATACAATATACAATGGAGCCCTCAATTTGACACTACTTGAAAATCACATCATCACCCAGATGGATAACTATCCCACTTCAAATTTCAACTATCTCACCTCTTACTTCAGAAGGCATAAATCCAAACCACTAAGTAAGAAAGAAAGAATGGTAATCAAATGCTACACTTACAACAAGCAAGCAATAACAGGAAAACTGTCTCTACTGTATATAATTCTGAATGGCTGAAAATGTCAAAATCTTTCACTTCTGTCCTGTTTCTACTTTTGATGATCTTCATGCCCATTTCTCAGAACAAAGGTTAGCCATAGTAAAGCTTCTTTACTCTCTACTGTCTTTAATGATGAGTAAGGCAATAGTTATGTTACCGCTGCCAAGTGTGCAGGCCATCTTCCAATGGCTTTAGTGTTATAAGTCACATCAAGATTATGAAAGAAACTGGGTATGAATATCTTAAATAAAAGAAGAAAATTAGTCCAGTGTCTGGAGCCTACATCTGCACTTGAAGCAAACGATTCTCTTTCATCCATGTCTGCAAGCAACTCTCCCTCTATTTTCTAGCTGAATTGGCAAATGCTATTAAACTTCACTGCTTTTCCAGCCTTAAAAATCAATTAGTTAGTATATTAAGCCACACTAGCTGGGAGCTCATTTAAGCAATAAAAATCTTTTTTGTGTGTGTAGCTTAACAAAGTAGTAGCAGTACTTGAAGAAGTACATGTGGCGGGGGCTAGATTCCCAGGGTCTCCTGGGAGTCGTTTCAATCTGAAATTGTAATGAAAAGGGGGAAACGGGAGGGGAAGGGGGCAATTAGGCTATCTGCTTCAATGTTTATTAAAGTTAGATGCTACACTGACAATAGCTAAGTGAAGTACAAGGGCCCACATTCTCAGCCAACACATCTTCGTTTCCAAGAAAGAAACCCTGAAGGGCTATTTGTCCTTTAGTTTAGTCACTCAAAAGACCCTGTCATATTTTCAGAAACTGCAGGAAGGGTAATGAATGAGCAAGACCAGCTCACCCAAGCAACTACAAGCAGCAGCTTTAATTAATAAAAGGATTAATGACCAGAAAACAAAGTTGACTTGCCAACCAATTTCAGGAAATGTAGAAGAACAGCAATGATGTCTTCCCCTATTTCTCACCAAGTATGCTGTTGTTCTTTGCACATCAGCCAGGGACAATGTGTGATGATACAGAAAACTCTACATTCTGGTTGTGGTGATGAATTCCAGACTGGAGTGTTCCCAGACTGCATCCAATTTCAGCTGGAATTGTCCTCGTTGATCCAAACTGGATGGGCATCAACTTTAGTCCTTACTGTAAAGGACTAAAAGGACAAATTGAACATAATCACACAAACAGATTCACATGCAGAGAGGTAGCATTCCACAGATAAGCCATCTCTATCTTTGTATGGTCAAATCTCTCTCTCGTTGCTCTTGAGGCAACTGATGCCACTGTCTTTTACCAGGAGGAGGACTATGTTTGATAAGTCTATCTCCTGTAACTAATAGAACCATGCCTTTTTTTAGAGGACACCCAGAAAACTTTCCAATGTTCTGGGGAACAGATCTTTCAAGGCTTCAGTTGTCTCCTAGCTGTGACTTTGGACAAAATTATTCCAAAATGGCTTTTCCCTGTTTGCCAATCAAAAGGACTTCCTTGGTTTATTGAAAAAAAATCCAGGAAAAAAGAGGCAAAATAGGTGCCACAAAGTAGAGCATTGTTGGCACAATATGAGGTAGAATATAATGTCTGAACCTGGGTTAGAGCACATGTTTGAACTTATACTATGGTGAAAAGAGTCGTGAAATGTCAACATTTTTCCACTAGTATTGCATCTATAGATTACTGGTGAATGAACATGTTTCAAGAGTCCTGAACCACTGTTAGGAACTGCCTTGGTTGGTACTAGGAGGATAAAGATGCTTGGATCCACTTTTTTATTTTATTTATTTATTTTTGTAGGAAAGGGGTGAGGTCCATGCTAGACAGTTTAAGGGTAAAGTTATGGGGGTTTGGGAATGTAACAACAGAGTCAAGTAGAGCATTCCAGGCATTGACCACTCTGTTACTGAAGTCATATTTTCTGCAATCGAGTTTGGAGCTGTTTACCTTTAGGTTGCATCAACTGTTTGTCCATGTATTATTGCGGTTGAAGTTGAAGTAGTCATTGACAGGTAGAATGTTGCAGCAGACAATTTTGTGTATTAAGCTTAGGTCAGACCTCTAGCCGACATAGTTCTAGGTTGTCCAAGCCTAAAATTTCAATCCTGCTGGCATAAGGTATTCTACTGTGAGCAGAGGAGTAGAGTACTACTCTCGTGAAATACCTCTGCACTCTCTCAATCATATTAATATCTGATATGCAGCGTGGATTCCAGGCAGACAAGCTATATTCGAGGATTGGTCTGACAAAGGTTTTGTATACCCTAGTTTGGAGTACAATGTTACTGGAGAAGAAGCTTCACAAGATTAGATTAACAACTCTTAATGCCTTTTTTGCAATGCTGTTACAGTGAGCTCTGGGCCTTAGATCATTTGAGATGAGTACTCTTAGGTCTTTGACTGAGTGAGGGTTGTCTACGAGGTCATATCCACCCAGCTTGTATTTGGTGTTCTGATTTTTATTGCCAAGACAGAGCTGTTTGTTGGTTGAGATTTGGAGTTGCCACAAGAAAATAGGACCCCTCAAACTACCCTCCTCACAAACAAGTCCCTGAAGGAGCTTGGGGGGAGGGGGGACACAAGGATCCATAGATAGTAACAGCATTTGTTGCTTGAGATTTGGAGTTGCCAATTCTGACATATAGTCAAGGTCTATATATATCATTTGCATATTAACTGGGCAACTTGTAGAGATGACGGAGTCATCAGCTTGTAATTAAACCTAAATCAAATGAGTCAAAGCTGGTTACTCCTGAGGAAACTAGATTGAATTTTCTGTGATATCTATTCAGCCACTGTCAGTCTTTCAGGATTTACCAGATTAAGAAATAGATTCAACAAAAAGGTGAAAACCCTACTTTATTGAGATTGGCTACAATAACTGAAGTTTTGCAAGCCTAATGGGCATATTTCCCTCAGGGCCATCTCACTGATTCTCTACAGCCTTGTGCAATCTAGGTCCCAGTTCTTACAGATTGGTGAAAGCCTCCAGAGCAGTGACAATAAATTGAATACATTCTGGCTGAGAGAATAGTGCCATCTGTCTTGGAGGAAGAATAATGTACCTTCTCTTCAATAAACCATTGCTCAACCCAGCAATACTGGATAATGATCAACCAAAGTCTCATTTTGGGAAAGAATTTTACAGAAGGTACTGTAATGGACTACGGTAACCTGGCAGTTTTTCAGGAAGCAAGGCAAGAGGCAACACAGCCTAGGTCTTGGATGTGAATTATATATACTCTTGTAATTGTTATTTATGTAGCTATAACTTTATTTATGTAAATAAGATGCTTAAACCAATCAAAGCCAGTATTAATTCAAGCGCAGTATAACTCAACAAAGTACACCAACATTTCATTAGAATTTGGCATTCTAACAATATTGCTGTGATTTCTGTACTAAAATGTTAATGAAAATTCAGCTTGCTGTTTGATATTCCAATAAAAGAACTGGAGTCCCTGGACACCATATTGATGACTCCTGCCCTACTGAATTGTTTACATGTTCAAATCAATATCCAGCCATTCTCAGTGCATCTTTAAAAAAAAGCATAAGGAAATAATCCATAAAAGAGGACCACAGTTAAGAGATGCCACAGATGAAAACAATAGGGCAGCAAGAATATAGTAAATAGTTTCATACCCGTGGTGAAATTCAAAAAAATTCCCTACTGGTTCTGTGGACATGGCTTGGTGGGCATGGTTTGGTCATGTGACTGGGTGGGTGTGGATTGGGGGTCATGTAACCGGGCGGGCAACAAGCAGAAACCTCACAGAGTCACAGAGAGCTCAACACACTTTACACAAAATAACAGACTAACACACTTTACACAAAATAACACAAAAGCTACACAACTGACTCACACACAATGCAAAAGCAGCTGCACCACACACACAAAAAGGTTCCGATGATCACTCTGTACAGCTGATGGTCACAGTTGATGTTGAAACCTTTTTTTAAACTTTTTTTTAGCATTTTGCCCGAACCGGTAGTAAAAAAATGCTAAAAAAAAGTTCAGACAATCAGCTGTGCAACAATCAGCTGTGCCGTGCCATTGTCGGAATTTTTTTTTTTTAACTTTTTAAAGCATTTTTTAAACTACAAGTTTGGTGAAACAGTAGCAATTTTACTACCAGCTCGGGCGAACCACCCCGAACCAGTAGCATTTCACCCCTGTTTCATACTTGAATGAGATCACTGGAGTCAAAGGCTCCATGGTACCTATACCAAGAGAGACAACATTTCCAGCAACCCTTGCCATCATTCTACAATGGTAGGTAGGAATGACCTTGGGAAACAGGAGGAAGAATGCACAGCATAGACAATGGATTCAGAAAAACTGAGTCCAAAGGAGGGATGGAGGTAGAGAAAATGTCTGAGAAGGGATCTTCCTTAGTTTTTGGGAGATTAAAAGTAAGGGAGGCTAGAGGTACATTCAGATTTGCAAGATTCTGCTACTAATAAAGGTAGCATTACTTCTCGTAGTTGGTACTTTTTGTCAGGACTACCTCAAAGAGTTGGCATGTTCCGACTGTCTACTGCTACTACTACTTAGAAAGAACAAAGGTAGGCAGCATAGACTCTTGTAATGCTTAAAATTTATCATAAGATAATGTTGACCATGGATAAAAAGGTAAATGTTTCCCTCGCACATATGTGCTAGTCATTCCCAACTCTAGGCGGTGGTGCTCATCCCCAATTCAAAGCTGTCCGATGACATCTCCGTGGTCATGTGGCTGGCATGATGCAACACCAAACACTGTTACCTTCCCACCAAGGTGGTCCCTATTTTTCTACTTGCATTCTTACGGAAGCTCACTCTGTTAGACAGTGCTAGGGATTCAAATTGTTGAACTGCCAACCTTTCTGATTGACAAGCTCAGCGACTAAGACACTGAGCCACCGCGTCCAATGTTTGACCATGGATAGGAAAATGTATACATGAACCACTGCTGGACTGAAGGAGGCTTCAGTGAAAAGTCCCATCCTTTTCCATTTGATTTTTAACAAGAACTAAAATCAATGTGTTCGAGTTTGTCACATACAGGCTATCACATCTAGACAAGAGTTTAACTTTTGCATTTGCATTCTTTCAAAATCCCAAGCAATAGCGGTGTGATTGGTAGCAATAGCCAGCAGCCAATTCAATCTAAGGAAAGGATGACTGGAAGGGAGAAAGCTTCATCATGCTAACGTAAATAGCTGTAGCTTGTCTTCTGACTTTATATAGTTAAGCTAAAAAGCAAATGTAAAATCTCTGCAAAAGCCATAAAAACAACATCAATATCTGCTATCCAAATTCAGTAGCAATGGAATTTACATGTTAAAATGCTGTTTCCTCTAATCTCCTAAATAGTATTTTTCAGTCCTGAGATTGCTACAAAAAATATAATCTTGAGTTTTCTCCCTTGCTGATCATATTAATAATGTGCATACGTTATTTCTGTGACTGATTTATACACTGCCTGCAACTAACAAATGACACTTAATCTGATATAGTCACACTGTGTTTTTTCCCTGCCCTACCTCCACTTCTCTATTACAGTGTCTTACAGAGGTTCAAATATGCTGATATTGTCAACAGCTATGTGCTGAAGGTAATTTGTCATTCTGTTCCTCCTTTCAAACCAGAGAACCAAAGATACAACCCCTCTGAGTGAAGAGAGAAAAGGGCTTTGAAGAGAGCACTGCTCCAAGATTTTGCATCTATGAGTCATCACAGCCAAGATGCAGCCCAGTCTTAAAGTGAACACCACCACACTGAAGAGTGAACATTCCAGTAGCATCTCATTAGCCCCAGCATGATGATGTTCCATTCAGTCGTAAAGATGATTAAACGCTATAGGGATTTCATCCATCCCAGGGCTGTCTAGGAGACACAATCTCAATATAGGATACACAACTGACTATGCCAAAAGGGGTGAGCTGAGCCCTATTAGCCATGAATAACAATCAAATGGGGAGAAAAGGGAGTTTGGCTGGGAAAAGCATTTGATGAGCCATCGGGCCAAGGTAACTCTCAGATTAACAGAGTTGGAAGGGTCATCTAGTCCAACCCCCCACTCAAGCAGGAGACCCTACACTATTTCTGACAAATGGCAGTCCAATCTCCTCTTGAAAGTCTCAAGTGATGAAGCTCCCACAACTTCCGAAAGCAACTTCTCTTCCATGGGTTGATTGTTCTCACTGTCAGAAAGTTCCTCCTTGTTTCTAGATTGAATCTCTCCTAGGTCAGTTTCCATCTGTTATTCCTTGTGTGGCCTTCAGGTACTTTGAAAAATAGCATGACCCCCTCCCCTCTGTGGCAGCCCCTCAAATATTGGAACACTTCTGTCATGTCTCCCCTGGTCCTTCAGTACATTAACCATGCCCAGTTCCTGTAACCATTGATTGTATGTTTTAGTCTCCGGTCCCCTAATCATCCTGGTTGCTCTTCTCTGTACCCTTTCTAGAGTCTCAACATCTTTTTTATAGTGTGTGACCAAAACTGGATGCAGTATTCTAGGTGTGGTTTTACTAGGGCTTTATAGAGTAGTATTAGTACCTCACTTGATCTTGATTGTATCCCTCTGTTATTGCAACTTAGAATTGCATTAGCTTTTTTGGCTGCTGCTGCTGGCTCATATTTAGCTGGTTGTCCACTAAGACTGCACAATATTTCTGCAGCAGGGCAGTTTGTCTGCCTGTCTGTTTGTCTATTTAGTAACCTACTGTTTCAATCAAAACCTGATTCTCAGAGCCATATGCATTTATGCCCGTGAAATAGATCTGACCAAGTTCAGCCAAACCCTCACAATCTTCTAGAACTATGTCCAAAATTCAGAAGCAATTAACTGTTTTTCCCCTTTGAGCAATAAAACACTAAGATTCTGAAAGATCCAGCACAGATATTTAGTGTTTTAAAATTTCAAAAGCTAAAAATGAAGAATTTTTAGAATTCCTTCAGTGACATCACTGTTGACAATTTTGCCTCCAATGATCTTAGAGGATAAAGATAAGAAAGGGTCAAATATTGGTTTCCAGACCAAAGGGGGAAAATGATATCTAATGCTCAATAAGATAATTGTTCTTTCTTATGGAAGAAAAAAAAAGATAAGCAATTACCTGAGTCCATCTTGTTGATGGCTTGATTTATTTTGGGATTTTATGTCCTGTCTTTCCACTACTCAGAGCAGCTAACAATATAATGAAAACATGATTAAAGATATAATTAAGGGACTTTAAAAAAGACTTTGGAAACCAACCCAAAGAAACAGTGTTACTTCACACATTGCCATGAGTGGCTTTCATTAGGTAAATCCCCATTTTTTTCAAGCTGAGCAGGACTTATGGAGACATATGTAGGCACATAAGTAGTCCTCCACCTATAACCACACCTGGGGCCAGAATTTCCATGATTAAGTAAAGACATTGTTAAGTGAGTTGCTCCCAATTTCACATTTTTTTTTGTCACTGATGTTAGACAAATCACAGTCATTAAGCAAATCTAGCTTCTCACACTGACTTTGTTTGTTGAAAGCCAGCTGGGGAAGTCACAAATGATGATCACCTGAATCCAGATGCTGCAATTGTTATAAATACATGCCAGTTTCCAAATGTTGACTACACAACCAGGGGATGCTGCAACAGTTGTTAAGTGGGAAAACCAGTTATAAGTCGCTTTTTCAGTGGTGTTGTAACTTTGAACAGTTACTAAGTGAATGGTTTTAAGTTGATGACTACCTACATCAGGTTGTCCAAACTTGGGAACTTTAAGACTTGTGGACTTTAACCCCAAGCTGGCTGGGGAATTCTGGGAGTTGAAGTCCACAAGTCTTAAAGTTCCCAAGTTTGGACACCCCTGCCCTATATTCATACAAGTATGAGGGAGGGAGGGGGAGAGGGAGGAAGGGAGAAAGAGGGAGAGGGAGAGGGAGAAAGATTGATTGATTGATTTCTGATCTGCAGCCCTCAACTTCCCAGGGTCTTATTCAAGTACTAATTGGGACACATCTTAAGCAGCCATCTAGAATATCTTTTTTCACATTCTCACCAGACCTATCACTAAGGATAATGAAAGAAAGTCTTTCTTAAATATCTCTTAATCTGGGCACAGTGCAGAGCACATGGAACCAAGCATCTAGCAGTGTTAAGTTATAATTCTTACCCCCAGCCTTTAGTTAACTATTGCACAGTAATTTCTCTACAATTATCATCAACAACAGCAACAACCATTATAATGGCAACACCAATTTCTGTGCTGGGGAATGTCTTTTATATTTATTTATGTTTTTTATAATGTTATTTTATATTTTATATTTACAGGGATTTGGGGAAATCAATCACTCTCATGTTATGTGCCAATTGAAAAATTGGCATCAGGGAATTTGCAACGTATAGAGCAATTGCTCTTTTATTATTTAGGTCAGTACTGAATAGTTTCTTTGCTTAATATACACCAAACAATACGCACATTTGTTAAAACAATGTTGAACCTCAATGCTTATAAAATAATATGAGAGAGGAAATCCTTCAGTATAATAGAACTATTTAAAATAAAAAAGTCTGATGGTAATGGAATATAGATAGTCTTTGATTTATTACCACAATTGAGACTGGAATTTCCATTGTAAGTCATTGCAGTTGTAAATCAATCAGAATGATTTTACAACAATTTTTTATGTCAGTTGTTAAGTGCATTATGTTGTCATTAAGCAAATCATGTGGTTGTAAAAGTACCCAGCTTCCTCAATGGACTTTTTTTTTACTTTCTCCCCCAGAAATCAGCAAAGAAAACTTATAAATCATAGTTATGTAACCACAGGATACCGCAAATAGTCATAATGTGAGCTGACTGCCAAGCACCCAAATTGCAATCACATGACCAACAGGGGTGATACAGGAGTCCTAAGTATGACTAATTTTGAATTGGCACTAAATGAGTGGTCTTAAGTTGAGGACTGCTTCTAATAGTAATTTAATAGAACACACCTGCTTACTTGTCACCACAGAAAACAGATCATCAACAAATATGACTCCCTTGATTTCAGTCCACCAATGAAGATGGAAAAATACTAGTTTGTATCATTCACTTCTATTTTAGGATTCTCCCTAAGTTCCCCCTGCCCTTAAAACAAAACCTGCCAACCTTCAATGTGCTGTAAGCAGGTTTATAGTAACAACTTCAATTTTATCATTCATGGAAACCTTTTACAACAACCATCCATGACCTGCAGCCCTCCAAATGCCCTGAACCAATTTCCTGACTTGTAAAATTGTGCTAACTATGGATTCTGGAAATTGAAATTTAAAACACCTGCAGGGCACCAAGCCAGGAAAGGGTACTTTGAGCGATGGGTTGGATGCACATTCTAATACTGGAATCCATCCACAATGAATTGCAAAAGTCCTCGCAATGGCAGGAGATGTGCTACAACCTTTTTCAATGTAAAGTTACCTTTTCTTAATTTTTCACCTTGTCAGGCATTTTTTATTGGGGGGAGTGGAAGGGAATCTCTCTATATTTATCTCAGCATCAAGACTCTTTTCAAGGCTGTGCTTTGCTGATATGCACAGGTGCCTCTGCCTATTGCTAGAACGGCATACAATATTGATACATAGCAGTTGCCAGTAACTTGCCAATATCACTTTGGAAACATTATTGGAGAGGTTGGAATCCTACACTTCAAATCAAAAGAACCTTTGGGGCATTTCTGCATTGTATTCACTTGGTTTAGACATACCATACTATATATGCTCTCTGTGCAGCCCACACATTGTTCTTTCTATGCTTTTCCTGGCAGGAATCCAATGTTTGTTTTAAATATTATTTTGTGCTATTTGGTGCTGGCAAATCTCTCTTCTTCTCAATTGAACTTACTTTAGAAAAGGTGTGTAATAAAAGTTTGCAGCCAGTCTGGAGCGAGTGGGCACATTTAGAAACTTTATGGAATCTCCTGGGCACAAAAACAGTTTACTCATTGACAAAATAGTTACGAAGTGTTATAAATCATAAAAGTTACTTACCAAAAAGCTACATAACAAGGTCTATTCTTTTCATCCTTTCTTTACCCCTTCATCAGCCAACACATCATTTCCCATGCTCCCCAGAGTGAGCAGACACACTTCCAAGCAAAGCATTTGCTATATTCAGCCACTGTGTTTATTTTCTAAGAATACTTAGGGGGCTTTTTTGCAGTCTAGAAGCATTTATTTTGCAGCATGACCATATCCAGCTTGTTTTAATCAAGACAATCAAAGTCGTGTAAGGAAGAAAGCCTAGGAAACAGCAAAGGGAAATGTGGATCCATTTCTGCCTTCACCACATTCCCTACTAATCATGATGCTACATCAATTAAGTTGGAATGAAATAAGAATTCTTCCTGTTCTTCATTGGATAGAGTGGACTGAAATCATTTAGGCAAGTTCCCAAAAATCTAAGTATTCTTGATCATTATTTTGTGAACCTTTTTCTCTTAGATAGAAATAAAAATAGGAATAGGAATAGAATAGAATTCTTTGATGCATATACTCACAGTGTACATAAAGGAAATAAAATAGAATACATCCATCAAGAATCATAAGATACAACACTTAGTGATAGTCATAGGTAAGCGAATTATAAGCAAATTATACTAGGAAACAAATGAAACAATATAAATTTTAAAGATATAAGCAACATGGTTATAATCATAAGTGGAAAGAGATAGGCACTAGGAAAGAGATAGGTACTAGGAAGGAAGAGAAGAATAATAGTAATACAGCCTTAGTAGATTAGTTGTTTAGCAGAGTGATGGCATTCGGGGAAAAACTGTCCTTGTGTCTAGTTGTTCTGGTAGTGATATGAAATTATCACCACACAATAATTACCACATAATAATAATACCATGCAAGTGATATGAAATTATCACTTGCGTGGAAGATGAATCCTTTCTTTCCACATGGTAAATCAGTTCTATGCTCTTACCAAGAAAACAACATAGAAAGAAAAAAAAAGACTGATTATATAGTGCTGAATGATAGTCCCTTGCATCATGTAATGTCATGGTATGAGGGAATAACCCTGAGGAACTGTGTCAAACAATTTTACCTAGGGAATGGTCAGATAGGAGACAGAATAGTTTGTACCTGTATAGTGGGCAGGGCAAGAAACTCAGAAGAATTCCTCTATAATTTGGAGGGTTTAAGGAGATGGAGAAAAATCGAAGTTTTAGACTTGCAAGATTCTGTTAATGCGGTCTTACAATAAAGTAGATTTTGGCCATCTGGTCACGTGTTCTGTCTGGTCTATCAGGGAATGAAGACAATCAGTGCTCAACATGCTACTTAGGAAGAGCTGAAGATCTTTCAGAATACCAGTGGTATTTATGACATGGCTAAATCAATTTTTTTTTGGAAAACCTAGTTGCTAATGTTGCCATACAGGAAAAGAAAACCTGAAGCTTCAAAGATAGAATTAAGAGTGGGAATAAAAATATGGGAAAGATAAAATGAAACAGCTACCAATTGACATCTTAGGCATCAGTGAATTGAGATGTGCCTCAATTGCATATTGTTTATTACTTAAGATCTGAAAAGCAAAGAAAATGGAGCATTGCTTCTATAGTTAGGAAGAGTGTAAAAAGAACTGTACCTGGCTACAATGCATAATTTTTCAATATGATGATCATCCAAATGTATGCTCCAACTACTGATAAAAACAATCTCAGAAAGGAACTTAACAAAGAGTTTCACTGTGTGGTTGCAAGAAACAAGAAGTAATATTAAAACATACCTAAAGACACTTAAGATGAAAACAGACATGGAAAAACAAGGAAAAACTTCATATACAACCTTTTAAAGCCGAAATATTTCAGTATAACCAGAGGTAACTACCATAACTATTTTAAAGAGTTTTTTTACAAATTGTCAGAGGGCAATTGTGAGATTACATACTTCCTCCCCAGAATTTCACAACTTCGGACCATTTACTAGAGCTGTGTTTCAGGCTGTATTCTATGGGACCTGCAAACGCTATTCCACATTTTTAAGCAGAAAAGTGTGATCTTTCAAAAGGAAAAGTAAAGAAAGAAGGCTTGATAAAAATGACCCTATGTATCTCCTGTAATAGATTCTTGGCAGGAGATCTGGTTTCGTTCCAAGCTCTACACACTGTATAACATCTAATAGCATTTTAACTAACATCTTGCTGTAAATTTTGAAAAATCCTATGAATGAATTATTCCAGAGCCGTTAACTTCATTGTCAATAATCTGATGCCCCCATAAAAATAACAGTGTCATAAAAATACATTTCTCAAATGCTGCATTTTTCTAGGTGTTTACTGTAATGCAATGTCATAATTGTTCTTCTGAATCTCATCCTACTCTGTAGATGGAAAGGCTGAAATTTCACTTTATTTAAATGAGTTCAGAAGAAGGATTAAATTGAAATACTTTATGAGTTTATTGATGAGTTTTATATCAGAAGAAATATTAAACTGAAGAATGTATAGATTTGTTGCTCAATTTCTTCAACATTGTTTTATGAATCTCTTGAGATTTTTGAACAGCAATTCCTTTACCACAGGTCAGTGGTAGGAGTTTATGGGAATAACATTACAATAGAGTTGAAAAGTGTCCAACTACTTTCTCAAATCACTTCTAAGAAAGGTACTGACTAACCTCCATGTCAGCTGAGATAACCCTCTAGGATGCGTGTTAATAATCTGCTGCAAGAAAATTTCTCAAAATATAAAAATGACAGATTGACAAGAGATGTTAAAAATGAGAAGCAGGATGCTGGGATAGTTAAAAGCACCAGTCTTGGTAGGAGTAGGGAGGGCTGGGATGTTGTTGTCCTCTCTTAGACATGGAAATCAGCAAGGTGACTGTGCATGAATTGTTCTCTCTCAGCCCCTTGAAATAAAGACATCTTAAAAGAAATCAGTGGTAAACCATTTCTGAAATATTGCCAAGGAAACTCCATGAAGTCTTCAGAAGTCAAGATTGATTTAAGGCCATCATAATACTACTCTATAAAGCCATACCTAGAGTATTGCATTCATTTTTGGTCACCACACTATAAAAAAATGTTGAGACTCTAGAAAAAGTAGAGGAGAGCAACCAGGATGATTAGGTGACTGGAGACTAAAACATACAATGAACAGGTGCAGGAACTGGGCATGGCTAGTCTAATGAAGAGAAGGACCAGGGGAGACATGATAGCAGTGTTCCAATATTTGAGGGGCTGCCACAGAGAGGAGGGGGGTCAAGCTATTTTCCAAAGCACCTGAAGGCCAGACTAATGAATAATGAATGGAAACTGACCAAGGAGAGATTCAACCTAGAAATAAGGAGGAACTTTCTACAGTGAGAACAATCAACCAATGGAACAGCTTGCCTTTTGAAGTTGTGGAAGCTTTATCACTGAAAGGTTTCAAGAGGAGATTGGACTGCCATTTGTCAGAAATGGTGTAGGGTGTCCTGCTTGAGCAGGGGTTGGACTAGATGACCTATAAGGTCCCTTCCAACTCTGTTAATCTGTTATATTCATACTTACCTATCTGCATTCATTCACACACACAGTAGACCAGTAAGAAGAGTGGATAGCGCCCTTGATTCAGTTATCATAAAAATATCTTGTGATCAAGAATGTAAACCTAAGCTCAGGGAGAATGAAGAAAATATTCTTTAAACCTTAAAAGTCTCAAGTCATTAAAAGACAAGTCATATTTTTTTCCAATGTGCTCTTTAGAGGTTGAATAATTTAAGGCATTAAAAGGGTTGCAGCTGGTTGCAGCTCATTTGTTGTTTACACATTTAAAAACATTAAGCAGATTCTTGACAATCTGAGGCTTAATGCTTCTTTCTTCAGCTAATCTATCAGCAGTCCAAGTGGTCTTTTAATGGTGGGGGGACATCAGTCCAGCAGTGGCTGAGAATCTGTCTTTAGCTAGCCTGTGGAGAGATTTCTTCTAACAGTTCTAGAAAAAGTAGGCAAACATCAGGCTACAGGACTCACTTTGATATGTATTTGATGTATGTATGTATGTATGTATGTATGTATGTATGTATGTATGTATGTATGTACCTGTGTGTGTGTGTGTGTGTGTGTGTGCGTGCATGTATGGCTACCCATCTCAACAAATAGGTGGTGAAAAATATTAGAAATAAAACAATTACAAAAATTAAAACACATAGCCCCTGAGAGAAATAAACAATCATTAATCATCAATATACCCAGGAGCTAAGACCCTATGGTGCTGGAGAAGACTCCTGTGAGTCCCTTGGACTGCAAGGTGATCAAACTGGTCAGTCCTAGAGGAGATCAACCCTGACTGCTCTTTGGAATGCCAGATCCTGAAGGGGAAACTCAAATACTTTGGCCACCTAATGAGAAGGATCGACTCACTGTAGAAGAGCCTGATGCTGGGAAAGATTGAGGGCAATGGAAGAAGGGGATGACAGAGAATGAGGTGGCTGGATGGAGTCACCTAAGCAGCAGGCATGTTTAAATGGACTCCAGAGGATGGTAGAGGATAGGAAGGCCTGGAGGAATGTTGTCCATGTGACTGTGATGGATCAGATACAACTTCACAACTAACAACAAAGACCCTTCACATACTTGAGACCCCAGGTTCAGATCCAGGCTTTATTCCATGTGAAAGGCCAGCAGGATTTTTGCTAAAAGACATACAAATCTGCCAACTGGAATCAATTTCAAAATGCTACTTCAGGAGTCAAAACCATCTTTTCTACCTTGAAATCCTAAACTGAGATGAACTGTAGAAATAAGAAAACTAAGATATCATGGGTCAGTGGTTGCAATGCAAATTTTTAT
Organism: Thamnophis sirtalis; assembly: GCF_051295495.1. Lineage (NCBI taxonomy): Eukaryota > Metazoa > Chordata > Lepidosauria > Squamata > Natricidae > Thamnophis > Thamnophis sirtalis. The sequence continues at coordinate 24,359,826 of NW_028261393.1, read as the reverse complement.
AGTAGATGATACCTATTAAATTGCACCACCACCAAAAAAGGGGGGGGGAATTATCAACACATACATGTCAGAGTATATTCCTGAACTGGAATCGGACATGGGAACAGTGTCGGCCAATGTGGACTGTTTGGAAACTGAAACAGTATTTGCTGGAGGGAGCTGAGAGCCTGGGCGTGGCTTAGTTCTGTACTGTAGCTCTGAGTCTGTGCAAAAGCTGAAAACTAGTTTGCTCTCTGAAACTGAAACTGGAAACTGTTCTCTCTTCTGCCTGTGTTTGCTTGTACTCTCCACCACATTAGAAGAACCACTTTTGCTTTTGTATATATGTCTCATGTGTTATATTATGTATATAAAGAGAAGTTAATGACTCCTGCTGAGTCAGTTACTTGTGTGTGCTTTCTGGATTTGATTGCTGCAACAAACTCTGACAATACACATATATTGACATGTTACAGTGCAGAAAGGTAAGCTATATAGAAGGTGCTTGAAAAATATTTTCCATGGTCAGAAAAACCAGAACTAAAAATAATTGAAGGTACCCTTTAAATATAAAGAACAGTCTATTTATTGAGGTAGCAATTCTGAATTTCTAGAGGTTTCCTCTGAGTACTTCTCATGAATGGTTTAAATGACTATCCAGCATACTATCTTCAACCAGATAATCCCTGATGTTTTATAATTCCATAATTCAAGGGGCTTGATCAAAGACAGTGGTTTAGTGCTCACTTTTTACAGATGCAACACACCAGTAAGAAGGGGTTTTTGTGTGTGTTTAAAAAAATAATGTTACTGCTTAAAGATAAGGCTTCCCCAGTTGGCATCCTTCATTCATGTGTGTTGAAATTCCCAGTCTCATAATTACTAGCTGCAGTGAATGCACTTTTACCAGGAGTAATTGAGGTAGATGTTTCAGATGTCACTGTTTTAATGTAGTTCCATAATTCTTTCTCAACTATCTTTGAGTTTATGTAAACACTGGCTGGTGTTAAATCTGTCTGAATTCCAGCGCAACACAGCATGTGAATGATGCAGAAGTTCTTCCAAGCTGATCATGATCAAAATTGGCCTTCTGTACATAATACTGCAGTAGATCTCTTCAATGACATTTCTAGGTTAACAGCCCCTCTAAGCCCTGTAGTTTGCTTCCAAAATGAGCAATTCAGAGGGGATGGCAGTCTGTTTGTTGTGCTTTGCCTCATATTTATTTTTGTTTTTAAAATTCAAGCCTTTTCCTCCTGTTTATGAATAAATTCAGCTCTCATCAAACAATGATCCTAATGAAAATCTCCAGTATCACTGCTCATGAGATTCAATGAAGTTCACAAAACTGATCCAAACCAAAACAATTCTCCAGACTAATTCTGGAGAACTGGCAGCAAAAACTTTGAGTAGTTCGGAGAACTGGTAAATACCACCTCTGACTGGTCCCACCCCCATCTATTCTCTGATCCCAGCTGATCAGGAGGAAATTGGGATTTTTCACTATCGTTTCCCTGGAGTGGGGAGGAAATGGAGATTTTATAGTATTCTTCCCCTGTCATGTCCACCAAGGCACACTCAGCAAGCCATGCCATGCACACCAAATCACGTCCACAGAACCGATAGTAACAGTTTTTGAATCCCACCACTGGTGCAAACATATCTTTACTGCAGTCTTTTCACAATATCTGATACTTAAAAGCATAATGTTACTGACTTTGGAAGTCCCATGTACTGATGTGTGTGTGTGAGAGAGAGAGGGGGGGGAGAGGGAGAGGGAGAGATTGATTGATTGATTCCGGGTTTTCTCTCTCTCTCCCTCTCTCTCTCTCTCTCTCTCTCTCTCTCTCTCTCTCTCTCTCTCTCTCTCTCTCTCTGTGTGTGTGTGTGTGTGTGTGTGTGTGTGTGTGTGTGTGTGTTTTTAATGTAGAGGGAAGCCCCTCTACAAATGCAATGACAAACTTTGATTTCTTGTTTAGAAGAAATAAACCATAGACTCAGTTGGAAAGCACTATTTGTTCTAGATTCCTGTAAATTCATCCCACTCTTTAACTTATACTCTCTGGATAGTGTCAGATCTGGTAGACCAAACCAGAAATCAACTCTGCAGGAAGGCTATAGCTACCATTTGTCTAACAACAAAATTTTGCACATCTCAATGTACTGTATCTTTCCCCAATACTTATATCTGAGTAAACCAGAAGGCATCTGCCTGAGCTGCTTCCAAATATTATCTTGTTTCCCTGGGCATAAAAAAAATGTTTGCCTAAGTTAAGGTGACCAGACGTCCCGATTTTGGCGGGACAGTCACGATTTATAACAATTTGTCCCGTGTCCCGGGGCGTTTTAAAAAAGTCCAGATTTTCTGGCTTCATGTTGAAAGCCCAGTGGATTTGCTTAAGAAATCCTAACCAGGGCAAGACAAAAGACACCCTGTCTAATCCCTCTCTCTGTCTCAGTACTTTCATTGAAGATATTAAAACATTAAAGCAAAAAAACGGACCCCCCGTGCCCGTTTTACCTCATTTTATAAGAAAAAATGACCAAGTACCATAGAGCTCCAGGAAATACTTGGCTAGAGAAGTGGCGAGTGTTCCTTCCTGGATTTTCCAGAGGGGAGGGGCACAGAGGTTGGAGGTCAGCTCGTGTGGGAAAAATGGTGGCAAAGTTTCTTCGAAAAATATTTCCCTGACTAATTTCACCATTTTAATTTGCTCAGTTCTTTGTATTAACATCTACATCATTCTGGATTGACTTGGAGTGCTCACTTGTGCCTGCTGGTAAGTGAGCTGGGTTTTTTTCTTTTATTTTTTTTTAATGTATTTTAAAATAATATTTTATTTATTGTGCATAGGATTTTTTAAAATAGTTTATTCTGTGTGGATTCTTTTTTTAAATTGTCTTAGACTATTTAAAAAAAGATTCTATCCAAAATAAATTGAAGTGAAACCATTTTTTAAAAATTCTATGCACAATACTTTGAAATATATTGTGCATAGAAAGAATAGTTTGAAATGTTTTACTTCAATTTATTCTGTGTGGATTCTTTTTTTAAATTTTCTTAGACTATTTAAAAAAAAGATTCTATCCAAAATACAAAATACCAGCTGCAGTTATTCACTTAAGAACTGTGGCAAGAAAGGTGGTATAATGGGCTTAGTGACCAAAGTTACAATGGCATTGAAAAAAGTAACTGATTACCATTTTTCACACTTAGCGACCATTTTCACACTTAGCGACCATTGCAGCATCCTCATGGTCACACGATCAAAATTTTGATGTTTGGCAACAGATTCGTATTTATGATGGTTTCAGTGTCCTTGGGTCATATAAACACCTTTTGACAAAATCAAATGGGGAAACCAGATTCACTTATGCTGCTAATTTATCAGCTGCAGTTATTCACTTAAGAATTGTGGCCAAGAAAGGTGGCATAGTGACCAAAGTTACAATGGCATTGAAAAAAGTGACTGATGACCATTTTTCACACTTAGCAACCATTTTCACACTTAGCGACCGTTGTAGCATCCTCATGGTCACGTGATCAAAATTTTGATGTTTGGCAATAGTTACAATTTATATTTGTAAATTGTAGTTATGTTGAAATATTACAATACTATTTTTGCGTTGTATGAAAATTTTTGTTGCTCCGTATAACATTTTTAATCAAGCCCCCCCTCCCCCCCCCCGGGTCAAAGTTGTCCCTCTTTATCAATCTGAAAATCTGGTCACCTTAGCCTAAGTCCTTAATGGAAATATTTCCATCTAGTTTATCCTCCTTGCTCTCTAAGATGAATTACAATTTCCATGTTTTCCAGGAACTATGACCAACACTGCTTACATTTTGAAAAACCCTAAATTTAGGGAGGGTGGGTGGGAGGTGTTTCACCAGTTCTAAAACAGGGCAATTTGCAATCCTGCATAGATATTGGAATATATTTTGATATTTGTGGTGTTTCCTTCTCCTTGACAGAATTTCTCACTATTGATTTATTATTTGTTTTAATGTTTTGAGAGGTCCCTCATCTCCTGGAATAGCTCAAAAATTGGACAAAGACATAAACAGATTTTTTTTTTAAATGTTAGAATTAGGCCAACTGAAAGGAGCTGGATTGGTAAAGGTTGATAGACCCAGATGCTTGTGAGAGGAGATTGCAATGTACTTTATTTTCAATAAGTCTCCCTTCCAGAAATTGAATTACTCTTGTATGCAGACATTGTCACTTGAACCTACTGGTAATTAGCTTCATTCTATATTTGAACATTATAAGAAACTAGGCGATAATCTGGCATTTCCCAGGTATTTATTTATAGGAGGAAAATGTCTGGACCAAACGTAATTTGTAATGTTGGATTTTCCCCCTTATCAGAGGGAGCCGCCTTGTGGAGTACAATGAAGTTGTTACCATGGCAACTCCACTGCACTGCACAGTAGAAGCCATTTCATGGCAATACAGTAGAAGCCATTTTAAGGCACAACAGGCTGTATCTTAACAGAATACACACCCTGAGGGGTTTTAGGGGTGTCTTACCCCCACAGTATTTGTTTGCAGAGAGTAAGTCATCTGTGTACCAAGTTTGATTGAAATTGCTTGAGGCATTTCAGAGTTATGCTGGAACATAATACACACAGAGCCATTTTTATATAGAGAGATTAATTAATTAATAGTACCTGCCTAAGCTATCTTAAAAAATTATAATCAAAAGGCACTTTTGGAAACAGATGGGAATCCTGCCAATTCTTCTTGGTCAAGGCAGAAAATTTTGGATTTATTTTGGAAATGGGGCCATTTTAATTAGCTATAGCAGCAGTTTTCCTAAAACAAGTGAGCAAAAATGCAAACATTCACAATCACTGTTTTGTTACTTTTAAAAAGGAAAAAAAGTAGGTGTTTTAATTGATGAGGAAACATTGCTATTTACTCAAAGACTGTTTCTCAGTATATTTAAATGCCTCTAATTTCTTAAAATAAGCAGTGTGCTTCAAGACATAATTGTTGCTTTTCACACAGGCTGTTGGTTTTCACGGCTATCAAATTTGTCACAGCTGGAATCACAACAGAACACTGTAGAAAATGAATCTTCAAATGGAATGCTTCAAGTGTCAAATGAAACACTTCAATAGATCAGAAAAGCCGACTATCACATTTGCAGCATTGGGAAGGGTCCTGTCTATCTCTTCACATGCTCATCACCATCCACCCAAGAATTTATATTTAACTAGGCATGGGCGAGAAATCGGTTTAGTTTGCATTTTAATGTCACTTAACCTAATTTGCACCTCTCAGGGTAACATGTAAACCTGGAAACAAATTTCCTTCAGATTTTGCACATCAGTATTTCCATTCATTTCTACAATGCAGAATTCTGCATTCTGATCGTCAGTTATTAAACATGCAGGCATATTTCAACATGGATTTTTCTCTCCAAAATATTTCTGAACTAAAAAAAGTCAGGCACAATGGATTCATGCTTCAAAATATCCAAAGGTTGCAAGAAACTAAACAAACAAAAAACCTTATTTGATCTTAACTGAGATCAAACTGGGCCACTGCAAATGAACACAAAAAGTTTGTAGAAAATGCTTTACAAGCATTTTACTGTGTTTGATTAACGCAGGGAATAGCTTGGCAAAAGATAGAAGGTATTCTGTAAATCTGAAATAGGGGCCACTTCCCTGTTTAGCTTGGTGAGTACTTGCAATTTTTCCTCCAAAACTGCTTTCACCTAGTTTTAACAAAACAATGTTATAGAATTTAAAGGATTTAAAAGACAAAACAATTACAAAGTGATCTACATCAGGTGTCAGCATCTGGCTATCTTTGACTGATTTTGTGAGAACTTAAAGAAATCACTGACAAATTCTAGGGTTGTAGGTGTAATACATTAATATATTTAAATGCAACTTAATATGTTTAAATTTATTTCTGAAAAAAAAACCACTTCAATGTAGCAAACAACTATTATTGGCACACATCCAGAGAATTGGTTTAACTTCAGTCCTTCCAGTCTATAAGACAGCATAACAATACACTAACAAAATTTTCTCTGTTGATCTCTATTCTGCTTCAGCCAAGAAGTGGCAAGTTGGGTAAGTTAAGGACAACTAGATAAATGAAAAAGAATTCAGAAATCTTAAAAGGAAGATGTTAATGAAGAGAAAATGTTTACTTTTAAAGGATGTTGTTGTTGTTAGTTGCGAAGTTGTGTCTAACCCATCACGATCCCGTGGATGTTCCTCCAGGCCTTCCTGTCTTCTATCATCCTCTGGAATCCATTGAAGCTCATGCCTATGGCTTTAGTGACTTCATCCAGCCACCTCCTTCTCCGTCCCCTTCTTCTTTTGCCCTCAATCTCTCCCAGCATGAGCTCTTCTCCAATGAGTCCTTCCTTCTCATTAGGTGGCCAAAGTATTTGAGTTTCCTCTTCAGGATCTGGCCTTCTAAAGAGCAGCCAGGGTTGATCTCCAGGACTGACTAAGGATGATTTTTATGCAAATGATATATACACACATAGACTTAAATACAACAAAAACATATAGCTTAGAAGTCATATGAACGATGAGAGGGGGATACAACTTATCACCATACAACAGTTGTTTTCAGAATGTACAAACAATTGTTCCCAAAATCAGATTAACTAGGCTATTTTACCGGGGGGGGGGGGGGAGATAAGTTATATATTTATTTTGAAGATACTGCAAAGATTTGAGAAATCAGTAGGCTTTTTTTTTTTTTTGGCTGCCCTCAGCTCATCATGAGAAACAGTTTCTGCACCAGGGCATAAGAACTGAGGCTGGCAAGATGGTTTTCAGGCTAGAGATATCCATTATGAAAATGATTCAGCAGCGATCTCCAGAGCCTTGGAGTGATTAGCTGAGTATCAGTTAATTCCGTAGGGCAAGAGGATGAAGTTCATGGTTTAAACTATGGAGAAAAGATGTACACCTTAAGGTCTGTGACTTTCTTGCACTGCAATGTTCAATCAAATGTTGTGTTGAAGGATTTATTCTTGTCTGCAGTGAAGATTCTAATCAGCAACTTGAAGGATTCTTTACTTGTTCCTATTGACCCCAACTTCATCCTATTTCAGTACCATGTAGAAATATATCTTGTGGTATACTTCAACTAGAAGTCACCATATTCTAGCCCACTTTGACAGTTTTGCTGGTGTTTATTAAAACTCAGTCAAATCAAAAAATGAGTTTGCTATGATGGGTTTGCTTCTCATTTTTAGGGAAATTCCCTCTCTAAAGAACAATAGAAACAAAAGAAAGAAAAAAAGCTAAATCTAGTAGTCTCAGCCTAAAAACAAAGAATTTCCTAAGTATCTATATGGAGAACTTGCATTTTATTTTTTTTAATGAATGTTAGTGATGGCTTACTGTACTTTGACCCAGTTGCAAGGACCCAGAGCCATTAAAGTGGGCAGCAAATAAATTTTCTAAATAAATAAATAACATATGCAAGCCCTAGATAACAACATGCAACTCAATTATGTCCTCTCACCTTTCCTGGTAGCAAGCATATTAACATTTAAATTGAGAATCCCCAGGAAGTGCCGCAGACCAGATAGGATAGCAAAATATACTCCCTGCACATTAACACAGGATTAAACAAAGGAAACCTGATACTATCTGTATGCCCTTTAAGACTTTACAAATTCCTAAATACAGTGTAAAAGGGACGCAATGGCTCAATGGCTAAGATGCTGAGCTTGTTGATCAGAAAGGTTGGCAGTCCAGCGATTTGAATCCCTAGTGCTGCATAACGGAGTGAGCTTCCATTACTTATTTCAGCTTCTGCCAACCTAGCAGCTCGAAAGCATGTAAAAATGCAAGTAGAAAAATAGGAACCACCTTTGGTGGGAAGGTAACAACGTTCCGTGCACCTTTGGCATTTAGTCATGCCGGACACATGATCACGGAGATGTATTTGGACAGCACTGGCTCTTTGGCTTTGAAACGGAGATGAGCACTGCCCCCTAGAGTTGGGAACGACTAGCACATATGTGCAAGGGGAACCTTTACCTTTAAATACAGTGTAGGCATTGTTGGTTTAAATAGTGAAAACTAGAATTGTCAAATGTGTTCAGCTATGCTTACAATAATCAAGTTTCCAACAGCTACAATTGAACTACATTAATTTCACAGATCACAGAGAGCTGGATAACCAGCAGGGTTATAAAATGCAGTTGAATGAATTGTTTTTCTGAATTCGTTAGAGAGTATAGTTTTCTTTCTTAGTGCTTTAAAGCAGCACTTTCCTGCAAAAGTTTCAACATGGTTGGTTTAAGGGCCTCACTTGGTTCACACAAGTTTAATATGTACAATTGTACAACTACTTAGCTTCTGTGATTGTCCCAGAGAATGTTAGCCAATCATGCAAAATACTTTGTGGTGACCTTTTAGGCAGACACATGAAGTCTCTCAGAAGTCATGGCTGCTTCAATGCTAGCACATTTTCTGAAAGCTTTCTACATCCCTAATAATTAGTTGAGACTAGTTCAAAGGATCTTGGGGCAACATTAATTAACACCATTTGTAATCACCAGGATGCCATATTTTTCTGAATGAAGACTTAGTGACTCATCTATTCAACAGGATATATAGGGCTGTGCTGATCCATCTCTATCTTGTAGCTAATTATTCTATCTATTACTCTATGCTACTATCTGGAGTGCTGATTTATTTTTTGCATTTCTATCCTTCCTGCATTGTTTATTCTGGGGCAATTTGCAGCTATCTTTGTGGAATGGTTTTGTCCACTTTTGAATGCAGATTTTATTAATAGAAACAACCTCTAGTAGATCCTTTTGTTTTGTTTAAAAAAAAAAAACTGAAAAAAAAAAACTGTCTCTAATACATAGTATAAAACTATAAAGGTTCCCCTCGCACATGTGTGCTAGTCATTCCTGACTCTAGGGGGCGGTGCACATCTCTGTTTCAAAGCCAAAGAGCCAGCACTGTCTGAAGATATCTCCATGATCATATGGCTGGCATGACTAAATGCCAAAGGCACACAGCACGCTGTTCCCTTCCCACCAAAGGTCATCCCTATTTTTCTACTTGCATTTTTACATGCTTTCAAACTGCTAGGTTGGCAGAAGCTGGGACAAGTAACGGGAGTTCACCCCATTACTCAGTGCTAGGGATTCAAACTGCCAAACTGCCGACCTTTCTGATCAACAAGGTCAGCATCTTCGCCACTATTTTCCTCCAATTTTGTATACAGGTAGTCTTCAACTTACAACCATTCACTTAGTGATCATTGGAAGTTACAACAGCACTGAAAAATGTGACTTACAATTGGTCCTCATACTTAAAACCATTGGAGCATCCTCATAGTTACATGATCAAAGTTTGGGCATTTGGCAATAGGCCTGTATTTAGAAATGATTGCAACGAGAGTTATGTGAATGTCATATGCAGCAGAGATGGGTTGCTGCCGGTTCGGTCCAGTTCTGCCGAACCAGTAGTGGAATTCAGGCCTGGGTCACAGAACTGGCAGTAACCCAGGCCTGCCATGCCCCCCAAACAATTCCCTCGCTGCCGCTTGGTCACCACCATTTTGGATTTTAGTGACTGTGCATGCGCAGTTCACTGTAAATTGTTTTGCACATGCACGAAGAACAATTTACAGTGAACAGTGGATGCGCACACAGCGCACATTTGGCATGTGTTGCTGCAGGTTGTGAACCGGCAGTAATGCCAGCAGCAACCCACCTGATTTGCATCCTTCTCAGGTAGCTTCCGACAAGCAAAGTCAATGGTGGGGATGCTGGATTCACTTAACTGCAGTGGTTCATTTAACAACTGTAGGGGAAATGGTCATAAAATTGGGCATACCTCACTTAGCAACTACTTGCTTAGCAAAGGAAATTTGGATCCAATTGTGGTTGTAAAACTGGTTAACTCTTTGAAGATCCCAATATAACCTTCTGGGACATTTTTACATTTAGAAAGCATCTTTTACATTAAAACATCTATGAGAACTATTTTACAACTCAGATATTTTAGAGCTTCTCTGGGATCCACTACAAGAAATAGCAATACTCAGTTAATAAGTAAATAGTTCTTCATTAAGTCCAGATATTTAAAATAGGCTACTGTACAAGCTATTGCCTATATCAGTACTAAAGAGCATAAAAACAGTAGATTATTCACTATAAATACTGAGAGAAGTGGAGTGCTAGTTTCACCAGTGATTCATTTATACCCTAACCACCAATGCACAGAATTACAGGTTGTATAAGGAAGCTCGTAATAGGAATTCATTGGGGTAGCTTGCAAATTTTATAATAAATCTCTATGAACTGTGCAGTCTAATAAACCATGACTTCCACAGTTGCTGCAGGTTTTCAGGAAAAGATATATTTCAGTTAAACTACCACTGATCAAGTAGAGCAGGTGTATTCCTCATACAGGATTCTGGTAAATCTGCCTTCTGAAAGAGCAGGTGGGAGGAGGTTAAACTGAGCCTGAGAAAAAGCTGTGTAATGGCTAGGCAGTCCCGAAGTGGCTGCAGACTCAATTTCACATTTTGAGGGCTCCAGAGCCCAACCCCGTTAGCAACTAATCTCAGCTCACTTTGTCATTCCCCTTCCAGGACTGGTTGTTCAAGAAGCACTCTGGCTTGATCATAAGCCAAAGACAGCAAAAACTCTGATTGTTTATGCAAGACAATGGCTTCCAGCCTGAAATGGATTTGCTGACAATTATGGAAGGAGCCAGGCCTACAGACAAAAGCTTTGACCAAAGATGGAAACTTCTCCTGCCAAGCACAGGTTTTTAGCCAGAAGACTGCATTCAGCAAACATTTACAGACTTGATGCTCTGTCCTCAGAAATTTGGTCTGGATGATTTCTAAGGGTTGATCATTGGAATATTGATTGGGTTTAATCAAAGAGTTGAGCTGGTGAAAGAAGCTAGTTCAAAATTCTTCCCTTTTGCACAAAACAATCAAGACACTTGCAGTGCTTCTTTATAGTGCCTGCCTTATAATTTCAGCTTGGGTCCTCCACTTGCCTTAGGAACAGAATACTACCAAGAGATATTTAAAATGTTTAGTCTGGAGTGTCCAACCTTGGCAACTTTAAGACTTGTGGACTTCAACTCCCAAAATTCTCCAACTAGCATGCTTAGGATGAGGAATTCGGGAAGTTGAAGTCCACAAGTCTTACAGTTGCTGAGATTGGACAGCCCTAACTTAGTTATTCAGTGATGTTTCTCTGGATGTTCTAATTGTTGTTCTTCTTGAGTCAGAAGATGATTGTTAATGCAAAGTCAGTGAGGCTCTGCAATGCTCTCCTACTCCAGTGGTATTTATGACAGGATCAAAGTTGCATCGAGCAGTGTTGGTAAACTTTTAGAAGCTAGCTCAGAGTATGAGATTTTATATCTTGTTGGAATCCGACTATTGAGTGAACGTAGAAGTTTGGGAATTCAGATGCTAATAACAGCCTTGCTTCTGAGTTGCAATTCAATTTGTAAGATATCCCAAAGAGTTTTGTTTTAATCATAGACTTGTACTGATATATCATTGGTGAATAAGTAGGAGCAAGCATTTTCTGTGGTGAAAGCCTTACTCATATCTTACAGTTGATCTCCAGAGACGGAATCAAAGGCGCAGCTCAAATCAACAAATGCACCATTAACATTGCTTTGGGTTTGCTAGAATATTTTATCATTCTGTGCTGTAAAACCAACAGTTGAACATTCTGTTCTAAAGCCTGCTTTTTTCCCTTTCTGCCAGAGTGCTCAAAATGACACTGTAGAGCACATCACAACAACTAGACACAAGGACAGTTTTTCCCCAAATGCCATCACTCTGCTAAACAACTAATTTCCATAAAACTGTCCAATTACTTACTAAGACTGTATTACTATTATTCTTCTCATCCTTCCTAGTAATCAGTTGTGGGATTCAAATAATTTAACAACCGCTTCTCTGCCCTAATGATTTTTTCCAGCAACCAGTTCACCAAACTGCTCAGAAAGTTAACAACTGGTTCTCCTGAAGTGGTGCGATCTGGCTGGATCCCACCTCTGCTAGTACCTCTCTCTTCCCACTTAGGACTATAACCATGTTGCTTGTATCTTTACAATTTATATTGTTTTATTTGTTTCCTAGTATGATTTGATTGCTTATTAGTAACATATGACTATCACTAAGTGTTACATCTTATGATTCTTGATGCATGTATTCTATTTTATTTTTCTTTATGTACATAGAGAGCATCTGCACCAAAGACAAATTCCTTGTGTGTCCAATCACACTTGCCCAATAAAGAATTCTGTGCTATTCTATTCTATTCCAGCCCACTCCAGCCAAATCTCCAGTTTCCAACAAAGGTTCCTAGCATATAGTTTGCTTATGTTGAGGAGGTTTGTGGTCTTCATTAGCAGAACGAATCCCACTCACTCCTTTAAAAATATATATAAAGATAGCTACTACAGATTCCCAGTAGCTGGGAATGCGGGCTGATTCATTGACCTAGATGAAAAATGAAACCAAGATTGGCATTATTATTCAATACTTGCCTTAGTAAACATAGCTGGTATGTGGGCACTTCCAGAGCTTTGACCATTTTCAACCAAAGTATCAAATATCTGATCTCAGCAACTAAAACAGCCAGCCACTCAAATAAATTGATGGATATGGTGGACCCAGGATGTTATAAAGTGAATGTATACAGAATCTCTATCTTGTGATAAAGGTCTAGGAATAATGCCAAAATAGATCCCAGTCCTTAGTTCCAGCTAATAATATTAATTTTTGCCAGCTAGCCATTTGTGCATCTCTTTTTTTTTTGCTTCAAAAGATATACTTTAAGAGATAGTCTCTCTTCATTTTAGCGGGTTTTTTATGGGGAGAAGACTTTGACAAGGAATTGACCCTGATGGATGTAGCAAATGGTTTTTAGCTGCCACATAGTCCTGGTCAAACCGTTTGTAAGGAGACATATGACTATACTTTTTGTTGCCCTTAATTAGGCATACCTCTCTCCTCTGGATAATTTCACTGAGTTCTAACTTGGTTTGGAGTAATAATTCATAAGCTCACAAAAGTTCAGTCATGCTGAGCAAGTCACTGACAACTTTGCATGCCAGCTCATTCCATTTAATCCATGAAGCTTCTAGATAGATAGATAGATAGATAGATAGATAGATAGATAGATAGATAGATAGATAGATAGATAGATAGATAGATATAGATATAGATGATATAGATATAGATATAGATATAGATATAGATATAGATATAGATATAGATATAGATATAGATATAGATATAGATATAGATATAGATATAGATATAGATATAGATATAGATATAGATATAGATATAGATATAGATATAGATATATAGATGTAGATAGATATATAGATTCCTAGTGATTGTTCACTAGGTACGATTTGTTCTATACCTGTGCACTTTTCCTTGTCTAAGTGTAAGACCTAACTTTTCATACAACTGAACTGAATTTTGTTGGGTAGGGCCCAGTGTTAAAAAGGAAGGAAACAACAATGGAAATAATACTGACTAATGAATTAAACCAGGGGGAAAATATATTAAGTGAGCTGGAAGATGTGTTTGAAAGGGAGACTGGGGTTTGTGTAGAGAACCTAGGAACTGGGCAATGGAAGAGGGTAGAGGTGGGAGAAGTATTTAAATTGAACAGTCAAGAACCAGATGAAGTTAGAGACAAAGATTTAGGAGAGGAATGGGGGAGGCAGGTCAATAGAAAAAGCATAGCAGTTAAAGTATTAAAGCGGGCAAGGGATGATACTTCACACATATGTGCTTGTCGTTCTTGACTCTAGGGGTTGGTGTTCATCTCCATTTCAAAGCCGAAGAGCCAATGATGTCTGACGACATCTCCATGGTCATGTGGCTGGCATGACTAAATGCCAAAGGTGCATGGAACGCTACTACCTTCCCACTAAAGGTGGTTCTTATTTTTCTACTTGCATTTTTACATGCTTTCAACTACTAGGTTGTCAGAATCTGGGACAAGTAACGCGAACTCACTCCGTTACGCAGCACTAGGGATTCGAACTGCTGAACTGCTGACCTTTCTGATCAACATTCTCAGTGTCTTAGCCACTAAGCCACCTTGTCCCTTCTATCTATTAAATAAATTAGCACAAATGTGAAGAAAAAAACTATTTCAGAAATCAGCAGCATACTTGTATTGTACAAGATGAAAGCCTTATTTGAGAAAATCATTTCTTTCTGAGCGAGACTGAGAAGAGGATGAGGACTCTTTAATATTGGTACGGAATATCTTGTCATTTTTTTTAATTAGCACTCATGTAAAATGATATACAGGTACATTTTTCTTTGGTTATATGTGTTATAAAAATATTCTGCCTGTATAATTAGAATACCTATTAAGCATTTTAATAGGAAAAAAATCTATTAATCTACCCAATTAAATTGATTAAATGTCATAGTTATCATAAATATTCCCAAGTGCAGTTTGAGAAACCAGTATTAAACTGAAAGTAAGTTACAAGTGTTTGAACAAGTGATTTTTAAAAAAGTGAACATCCAGTCAGAAGAAATGACAACTAGGAAAGAAAGACTGAATTTTGAATGCGTATCAGACTGACAAATAATATAGCCTTGTGCAGGCATTCAAGTTAAAATTCAAAATGGAAAGAAAAGCTTAGGCAGAAATGTAAACCATATTTTGACTACAATTGCCTTGTAAAAATCCCATATGTTGAGTATAAATAGCTGCATGCTTCTAAGCATTTACATCAGATCCGTATATTAGAATGTCTTTGGTATTATGAGGGAAAGACATGAAGATGATTTTAAGTATTATTTTTATTTTTATTTTATTTAGTTTGTCAAGCGTGTAAAAGATAACAGGTATAAGTATAATCATAAATATGAACACAGTAAATGGGTACGAATAAATGAATATAGTAGGACAGGGACAGTAGGCATGCTGGTGCGCTTATGCACGTCTCTTACAGACCTCTTAGGAATGGGGTGAGGTCAACAGTAGACATAATGAACCACAAGTTACACCAAATCTCAACATTCCTGATTTTATTATCTGAACCGGAGGATATAGCTTTTCCCCCTTCTGAAGAGATTTCTTGCTTGGTTTTATATTTCTCAACCAAACAGGGATCTGATAATTTAGAATAGATAAAGAGAACTTCATTAAATCTAAAGTCAGTAGCAAGCAGGGGTGAAGGTTGGGAGCAGAGATCCTGTCACCCTGGAACATCAGCTGTCTCTTGTGAATACTTAACCTAGTCTGCTTTTTCCTGTAATATTTATTATTATTTATTTATTAAATATATTTATATGCCGCCCAATCCCGAAGGACTCTGGGCGGCTTACAAAAAATATAAGAAAGAAACACATAACGATAAAAGAAAACAATTTAAAAACAACAAACACCCTCATACATTCATTCTAGTCAGGGCTGGACCTCAACAGTGAGGTCAACAGCCCCAGGCCTGCTGGAACAGCCAAGTTTTTACAACTTTCCTGAAGGCCATGAGAATGGGTATGGTCCGGATCTCTGGGGGGAGCTGGTTCCAAAAAATCAGAGCAGCCACAGAGAAGGCTCTCCTCCGAGGGCCTACCAGCTGACACTGTTTGGCTGACGGCATCTGAAGGAGGCCCAATCTGTGGGATCTTACTGGCCACTGGGAGGTATGTGGTAGCAGGTGGTCTCGAAGGTATCCTGGCCCTAAGCCATGTAGGGCTTTAAAGGTAATAACTAACACCTTGAATTGAGTCCGGAGACCAATTGGTAGCCAGTGCAGCTCACAGAGGACAGGTGTAATGTGGGTGTACATCGGCACACCCAATATCGCTCGCGTGGCCACATTCTGAACTAAATGCCGTCTGCCAACGCTTTTCAAGGGTAGCCCCATGTAGAGCGCATTGCAATAATCCAGCCTCGAGGTAACAAGGGCATGGGTGACCGTTAGAAGTGCCTCCTGGTCCAAATAGGGCCACAATTGGTGCACCAGACGAACTTGGCCAAAGGCCCCCCTGGTCACAGCCGACAGATGATGTTCCAGTTTCAGCTGCGAATCCAGGAGGACTTCCAAATTGCAAGCCCTCTCTGAGGGGCGTAAATTTTCACCCCCCAGGGTTAAGGATGGACTATCCAAGCAGTCATTCGGGGACAATATCCAAAGCCACTCAGTCTTATCAGGATTGAGCACAAGTTTGTTCGCCCCCATCCAGATCCTAACAGCCTCCAGGCATCGGCACATCACGTCCACCACTACACTGAGCTGGCATGGGGCAGAAAGATACAATTGAGTATCATCGGCATATTGATGGTACTTTACCCCATGCTGTTGCATGATCTCACCCAGCGGCTTCATGTAGATGTTAAATAGGAGGGGGGACAAGACCGAACCGTGAGGCACACCACATTCGAGGGGCCTAGGGGTCGACCTTTGCCCCCTGACCAACACTGACTGCGACCTGTCAGAGAGTAAGAGGAGAACCACCGTAAAACGGTGCCTCTCACTCCCACCTCCCCTAGGCGTCGCAGAAGGATACCATGGTCGATGGTAACAAAAGCTGCTGAGAGGTCAAGAAGCACCAGGATAGAGGAATATCCTCTATCTCTGGCCTGCCAGAGATCATCGGTCAGGGTGACCAAAGCAGTTTCCGTGCTGTACCCAGGCCTGAAACCAGACTGAAAGGAGTCTAGATAATCCGTTTCATTCAAGGTCCATCAGAGTTGAAGCGCCACCACCTTCTCAACAACCTTCCCTAAAAAAGGAAGGTTGGAGACGGGACGATAGTTTTTCAAAATAGCTGGGTCCAGGGAAGGCTTCTTGAGGAGGGGTCTTACCACTGCTTCCTTTAATGGTTGCAGGAAAAACCCCTCCTGCAAAGATGCGTTGGTAATCGTCTGGAGCCATCCTTGTGTCACCTCTCTGCTGGTTGAAACCAGCCAGGAGGGGCACGGGTCCAGTAAACAGGTGGAGGCACTCATCACTCCCATGGCCTTGTCCACTTCCTCAGGGGTGACAAATTCCAACTCATCCCCAAAAATCTGATTAAGACTAGCCCTCGGTATCTCGGCTGGTACTGCCCAAGCGGAGTCCAAGTCTGTCGAAATCTGAGTGATTTTATCTGACAGAAACTGAATGAACTCCTCAGCTCTTCCCTGCAAGAGTTCCCCCGCCTCCTCACCTTTCAGGAGGGAGCAGGTCACCCTAAACAGGGCGGCTGGGCGAGATTCCGCGGACGCAATAAGAGCAGAAAAATATGTACATTTTGCCACCCGTATCGCCACTAGATAATATGCTTTATGATCCTGTTAGCATCCAGACCATTTCTATACTTCAGTAGTTTTTGCTAACACTCAGCTTGGTTGATATTCCATTTAGTAACTTCCTTTGCATTTTTCTCATTCCATTTAATTTTTACCTGGGTATTTTGGCTCTCTAACCTGGGTAGGTCACAGGGGTGAGTTTCAGCCGGTATGTACGGGTACACACATACCCCTTTGTGAAATTTAGTGTGCCTTTCCGTACCTGAGGTTCTGGAGGCCCTGCACTAGAACGCTCCCTCCCATGGCCTGCCCCCCGCTCACTCCCCCGTCCGCCCTGACACCGCTCGCTCACCCCGCCTGTCAGCACCAGGCTTGCCCCGCCTGTCAGCACCAGGCTTGCTCCGCCCACGCACTTCCTTTGACAGAGTGGAGGATTGGGAGAAGCCCACATGGCACGTGCTCCCTTCTCTTTGACAGCCGCCTGGTTTCCAATGGGGGTGGGGAAGAAATCCATGTGTTTTTCCTCCCTCTGTATAGATTCCCCCCCCCCCCAGTTTGGAAACCAGGCGGCTGTCAAAGAGAAGGGAGCACATGCCACGTGGTCTTCTTCCAACAGCTGAAGAAAGAACAGGAGGCAAGGATTCAGCTGTTGTGAGAAGGCCACGTGGCCTTGGAGTGATTGTGGTTGTATTTAAAAGCCTGACAGCCCAAGGATAGAAACTCTATTTAAACCTCTTTGTTTGGCTGGGTATACTTTGATGTCTTCTGCCCGATGGTAGAAGTGCAAAGAGACACTGACCAGGGTGTGAATCATCTCTGAGTATCTTTCTTACTCTGCTAAAGCAGCGAGATCTGGTGATGTCATCCAGTGGTGTCAGAGGGCAACCAATAGTTTCTTGTGCCGAATTGATCACTCTCTGTAGGGCCTTCCTGTCCGTAGCAGTTAAACCAGAATACCATACTGTAATGCAATATGTGAGGACACTTTCTATGGTGGACCAATAGAAAGAGGTCATCAGCCATTGTTCCACCTGATTTTTTTTGCAGGTCTCTAAGGAAATGAAGTCTTTGTTGGGCCTTTCCAATCACCAGAGACCTGTTGTTTTTCCAGGTGAGATCTTGACTAATAAGCACTCCCAAGAATTTAAAAGAGGAAACCCTCTCTACACAGCCCCCCTCGAGATACAATGGGGCAGGCTCCTCTCTGTGCTTCCGGAAATCTAGCACCATCTCCTTTGTCTTACTAGTATTTAGTTGTAAGTTGTTTCTTGAGCACCATGCGGATCCCTTCTGGACTTCTTCCCTGTATGCCGATTCGTCCCCTCCAGTTATGAGACGTAGCACCATTGTGTTGTCTGCAAACTTTATTATGATATTGGATGGATCAAAGGATATGCAGTCATATGTATACAGCGAGTACAGATAGGGGCTGAGCACACAGCCCTGAGGGGAATCTGTGCTGAGCTTCAGCATGGAAGATGTAAAGGACCTAGCCCTTACTGTTTGTGGATGATCCGTCAGGAAGTCTTTGATCCATTCACAAGTGAGGGGAGAGAAATTCAGGTCAGTCAACTTTTCAATGAGAATGCCTGGTAAGATGGTGTTAAAGGCCGAGCTATAGTCTATAAAAAGCATTCCGACATAATTCCCAGATTTCTCAAGGTGGCTCAATGCAATATGTAGAGCAGTGGAGATGGTGTCCCGTTGACCTGTTGCTTCTATAAGCAAACTGGTGTTGATCAAAATTTGGTGGAAGACAGGACCTGAGGTGTTGTAGGACCAGTCTCTCAAATCACTTCATCACTATAGACGTCAGTGCAATGGGTGCTTTCAAGCATGTTAGGACTCTAGCCTGTTGCAGGGAGATGTTAAAAATCCTTGTCAGGACCCCTGTTAATTGGTTAGCACAGGTTTTTTAACCACTTTCCCCAACACCCTGTCTGGACCTGCAGCTTTGATGATAGCAGATGGAAAGTAGCAAACTGACTACTAACAGTTGGAAACATGCCTGCAAGAGGATGAACAATGTCCTCCACTTGACCAACACCATAAGGACAGAGACATTGCAGCAGGAAGCCACAAAACAAAAGCAGCCATATATTGAAGTTGGAGCATGCTTCTACTCACTGAGTTTTAAAAGGAAGCAGCCATACTGGTTGCTCATATCAGTGCAAAGAAATAGCAATTATTTTGATAGGGATTTACAGTATGATTGTCATGCTAGATTTATGGCAGCTTGTACTTAAACATAAGTCCAGTATTGCAGAGGTAATTGGGGAAACCACTCAGGCACAGAAACCAAACAGGATACTAATGGTAGATAGGTGGAAATCTCAACCTCTTAGCATTGATGCTGGGTTTATTTTAAGGGTCAATAAAAGATTCCTCTTGATCAAGCATCAAGGGATCCTTGAGAAAATAGCCGTAAAGCCACCCGTGAAAAATACTCCAGGATCTCATCTGTCTTACCTGCAAATAACTTCAACATCTGAGAGCTTTTGAAGGACACTGGTTTCTCATTCTAATGAGGTTCTACAAAATGCTAACAGTTTATTTGTCAGTGAGAGGGATGGATAGAGTAATGAGGAGCATCAGAAGGTGCAGCATGTTTCTTAATTTCTTAATCTGCCAGCAATGGACCATTTTCCTATGAACAGCTTTCATAGGTCCAGATGCCAGAACAACAAAAATAGACAGCTATCCTTGCCTCTAAGTGGTTTGGAACACTGAACCAGAAATGAGGAGGCAGAACTCCGGAACATCATTAAAGTTTTATTAAACCCAGTTTGTTGTTTTATGGATCTGTTCTTTCTTTATTTGCCTTATGACAAAAGAGCAAACCTTCCCAGTATTATGTTAAACTTCCTCTGGTTTCTTTTTCATTCTAAGCACAAGACAGCCAAGAGGCAGCAAATTATAAATTATAATGCAATTCTGTCATGCAGACAATATTAATATCTTCTTTTAAAAAAAACAAAAAAAACAAGGCCTCCTCTTCATGATGAACTGTTGTTGGTATTAACCAGAACCGTGGTATGGAATTCACACTGATTTTCCCACTCACTACAAAATACTCTCTCAATTTATTTTAAATGTCACTTTACTATATTTTCATCAGGTTTGCCATCCTGGTGATTGTAATTAATTTTACATTGTACTTATGCAACTAGCATATGTAAAGTTCATGTAAAGATGGTATCCATGAATAGTTTAGAACTTTACTATGAGCTGAGGCATTATGAACCCCAAAAGGTTTGAAAACCTACAAGGACATCTGTCTATCCAATACCCTCATACAGTGTTAGAGAAGATTCAAATGTGTTTTGTCAATTTCTCTATTTTCAGAAAACTATGGTGCTCTATGTAGATGGCAAAAATCCAAACAAACAATAGGTGGCAACAAAGGATACAATACGTTGGGCTTGGAAGTCATCTTTGTATAGGACAGTGAAGACGAACCTTTTTCTTACGGCGTGCCAAAATTGCGCACCCATGTGCCCCCTCAATCCTCCCCCCACCTGCACATGCATGTGTGACCCCCCTCCCATGCATGGGACCCTGTGCACATGCGTGCACAACCCCTCCCCAGGCTCTGGAGGCTTTCCTAAAGCCTGGGGAGGGCAAAAACAGCCTCCTCTGGATCTCCAGAGGCCCCCCCCCCTGGAAACTGCAAATGGATCATTTCCGAACTTCCGGTTGGCCCATTGGGGCCAGTTTTCACCCTCCCCCGCCTCCAGAGGCTTTCCTGAAGCCTGGGGGGAGGGCAAAAACAGCCTCCCTTGGCCCTCCGGAAGGGGCAAAAAAGGGCATTGGTACTTACCTCATATGCCACTTCTCATAGTGGGGGGAGGAGTATCCAGACTAGGTTGACCTTGTCCTCTCATTGATTGGATTGAGTCAGATAAGCTCTTTGGGACATGCCCCTGGCCACCAGGTACTCCCCAGTTATTGGCGAAGAACTCTATCCGACTCACTGCACCATTCACTCCAGACTATTATTCCAGTTATTAGCTTTTATTGGTTTAAACATCAATATATATATTTATTTATTTATATTTATTTAAACAATGAACATAAGGCTTAGTCACAAAACACTGTCAGGGAGGGGCTGGATATTCCTCCCCGCACTATGAGAAGAGGCGTATCAGGTAAGTACCAGTGCCCTTTCTCCATAGTGAGGGGGGAGGAGTATCCAGACTGGGACATACCAAAGCCTACACATCCCTAGGGAGGGAGACCCTTGAGCAACATGCCCCCAACTCATGCCTGGTGAGGCATGGCCCCTGCCCTGTGAACCGCCTGTAACACCCTGCGGCTGAACGAGGCTTCTGCCAAGGCAAAAGAGCCCAATTTATAGTTCCTAACAAAGGGTGAGGGGGAAGCCCACGTGGCTGCCCTGCATATTTTGGCCAAGGATGCCTGCGTGGCCCAGGCCATGGAGGTGGCTGCGCTACGTGTGGAATGAGCTGTGATATGACTTGGTGTCGGCAGACCCTGTGATTGGTAAGCAGTGGCAATGCAGGTTCGCAACCACCTGCCTATGGTGGTGGAAGTTACCTTGATTCCTGGAGACCCTGGTTGGAAGGAGACAAACAGGGCTTTGGATTTCCTGGTTGGCCTGGTTCTCCTGAGGTAGATCCTCAGAGCCCTCTAACAGGTGAGAAGGATCTGGACAGAAGTTGGGCAAGATCAGTTCCTGTGCTCGATGGAAACAGGAGCACACCTTGGGGATGAAAGACAGATCCAACCGTAACAGCACTCTGTCTTGGTGGAACATGCAGAGATCCTCCCTGGTGGACAGCGCTTGCAGCTTGGATATCTGCCTGGCGGAGGTGATGGCCACCAGGAAAGCCACCTTAACAGTCAGGAACTTAAGAGAAATCGTTCATAAAGGCTCAAACAGAGCGCCTGTTAGAGCGTCCAATACCCTGTGTAAGTCCCAGGAAGGGTACCTATGTACCATGGGTGGTTTGAGATTGAAAGCCCCCTTGAGGGATTGCCTGACCATGGGGTGGTGAGTCCAACTCTGGTTCCTGCCACACAGGAGAACTGATGAGATGGCGGAAACCTGTCTTCTAATTGTGTTGGGAGCTAACCCTATGTCCAGGCCCGCCTGGAGGAAGTCCAGAACTTGTGGCACTGTGGCCTGGAGTGGATCGCGCCTCCGGGAGTCACACCCTGTGGAAAAGGCCCTCCATGTAGAGCCGTAAATGCGCTCCGTGGAGGGTCTGTGAACAGCCTGGATAGCCTGTATCACCTTGGCGGAGAAGAGGTCTTTTTTCAGGATGCTCTGCTCAAGCACCAAGCGGTCAACTGGAGCCATTGAGGGTCTGGGTGCTCCTGCGACCCTTGGCTGAGGGATATCCTCTCCTGGGGATTCTCCAGGGCCTCTACACTGAAAGCGACTGGAGGTCTGCAAACCATGCCTCCGGGGCCAGTGAGGGGCCAACAGAACCACTTCTACCCCCTCCCGAAGGATTTTCCATATGACCCTGGGAATCAGGGGTAAGGGCGGAAAGGCATACAGAAGACCCCTGGGTCAGGGGCTTCACAGAGCATCCGCCCCTTCTGCCCCCCCCGTGTCTGGTACCTGGAGAAGAACCTCGGGAGCTAAGCGTTGGGGGGGAGTGGTGAATAAGTCCACCTCCGGGCATCCAAAGCACTCTGCCAGCTCCTTGAAAATTGCTGGCTTCAGCTTCTGCTCCAAATTGTCCACCTCGGTCCAGCTGAGCCAGTTGGCTCTGATGTTCTCCACCCCTGCTATATGTTCTGCCCTCAGTGAATGCTGTCTAAGATCAGGCTATCTGAGGTGCTTCGGCAATTTCTCATAGTCAGACATCCCATTCTGAGTTTGTGGTGGGTTCTGGCAAGGGGACTGGCCTATCTGACCCTTTTTCCCTGGCTAGAAGGGTGCTATGATTCTATGACTAGGATTAGCTCAGAAATTTTCTTGAATGTAGACGCAGACGCAGTTCACTGGTCAGCCACTAGAGTGCATGCAAAGATGAAGTGAAGGAAGCTAAGGCTCACAATGAAGAAAGGCTTGCCACAAAGATAAAAAAAAATAACAAAAAAGGCATCTTCCAACATGTTAAAAACAAGAAAAAAGTTAAGGAAACAATTGGTCCATTGTTGGGAGAAAGTGGCCAGAAGGTGACAAGCAGCAGGGGGAAAGCAGAACTATTTAACTCCTGTTTGGATCTGTCTTTACACAAAGGGATAAAACAGTCCAACCTGTCAAACGCAGCACCACAAAAATCAGATTAGGAACACAAGTTGAAATAGGGAAGAAAATGGTAAGTGAGCACTTGTCTACCCTAGACAAATTCCAATCACCAGGACCAGATGGATTACCCCCCAGGGTTCTGAAGGAACTGGCAGATGAGATCTCCGAACAACTGAACTATATCTTTCAGAGATCCTGGAGCACCGGGGAACTACCAGAGGATTGCTGATGTGGTTCCCATCTTCAGAAAAGGGAGAAAAACAGATCAAAAGCCAAAAGCCAACATGGGTTTGTCAAAAACAGATCATGCCAGACTAATTTTATTCCATTCTTTGATAAAGTGACAAAACTAGTGGACCAGAGGAATGCCATCGATATAGTTTACTTGGACTTCAGTAAATCCTTTGATAAGGTAGACCCTAACCTACTACTAGATAAAGTAGAAGAATGTGGGTTAGACAGCATCACACCAGATGGATTTGTAACTGGTTGACCAACCGCACTCAACGTATAGTCCTCAATGGAACTGCCTCCTCATGGCGGGACGTATGTAGTGGAGTACCCCAAGGCTCTGTTTTGGGCCCAGTACTCTTCAACATCTTCATCAATGATTTGGATGAGGGTGTTAGGTATGTAAGCTAACAGTTGGGTTAGCAATATATAAGCCATGATAGTAGTACTGTTTCTTTAAGTACTGCTGCAAATGTGATTGGATGCTGTTACCTCAAGCAGCCATAAGATGGAGCCAGAATGACTGTTAGCTCTCTGTTTGTTAAATGCTGATCGGTGGGGGAACTCATCAAATTTGCAGATGACCCCAAGCTGGCAGGAATAGCCAACACTTCAGTAGACAGGCTAAAGATACAGAAGGATCTTGACACACTTGAACATTGGGCACTATTTAATAAAATGAAATTCAATGGAGTAAGGTTCTACATTTAGGCAACAAAAACAAAATGCACAGGTACAGTATACCTTGTTCAACAGTACTAACTGTGAAAAGGATCTTGGAGTCCCAATGGACAACCATTTAAATATGAGCCAGCAGTGTGCAGCAGCTGCCAAAAAGGCCAACACCGTTCTAGGCTGCATAAACAGAGGGATAGAATCAAGATCATGTAAAGTGTTAATACCACTTTATAAGGCCTTGGTAAGGCCACACTTGAAATACTGCATTCAGTTTTGGTCACCATGATATAGAAAGGATGTGGAGACTCTAGAAAGAGTGCAGAGAAGAGCAACAAAGATGATTAGGGGACTGGAGGCTAAAATATATGAAGAACGGTTGCAGGAACTGGCTATGTCTAGTTTGATGAAAAGAAGGACTAGGGGAGACATGATAGCAGTGTTCCAATATCTCCGGGGTTGCCACAAAGAAGAGGGAATCAAACTATTCTGCAAGGTACCTGAGTGTAGAACAAGAAGCAATGGGTGGAACTAATCAAGGAGAGAAGCAACTTAGAACTGAGGAGAAATTTCCTGACAGTTAGAACAATTAATCAGTGGAGCAGCTTCCCTCCAGAAGTTGTGAATGCCCAACACTGGAAATCTTTAAGAAGATGTTGGATAGCCATTTGTTTGAAATGGTATAGGGTTTCCTGCCTAGGCAGGGGTTTGGACTACAAGACCTCCAAGGCCCCTTCCAATTATACTATTGTATTGTATAGTATTGTATTGCCTTGTATTTTACTCTTTGCCTAGTCACTCCCACCCTTGGATGGGCCTTTAGGTGTAATCTCTAACCTGATTGGAGGCTCTTCTGTCCCTCCAGTGGGGCTGCCCGCTTTAGAAACGGGGACTTGATTCCTGCCTGTGTCCTCCCAGCTGCAGGGGGCCTCCATCTTGGGCGACATGGGGCCTTTCCTCCCCCTTCTTTCCAAATGGCTCTGTGGGGCAAGTACAACAGCCCTGCCCTCAGGACTTTGAAGAAACAGCTTGTGCTACTAAGAGCTGCCGCTCTCCCCTGTGGCCTCCTGCTGTTAACAGCAGGTTGCTGAGAGCCTTCTCACTCCCCCTTCTTTCTCTTTCTTAAATGGGAAGGTTTTCCTTAAAGGGAAGACCTGCTTTAAAGGGGAAGCCTCAGAAAATATCTGAGCCTAGTTGCCCTGTCTGGGCTTCTCCGGCTAGTCAGGCACTCAGAAAAGGATTGAATAGGGCTTGCATAAATCGTGTTAGCAAGGTTGCCAGAACACAGGATGACAAAGCCAAAGGGAACCCTCCCCTGGTGGGAGAGGTCCCCTTCTGCAACCCTGCCAGCTGAAGAGAAACCTGGTAATCTTTTCTCAAGTTCAGGCTGGGGGGGGGGAGTTCTTCGTGCTGCTGGTCTTATGGCAGATGCCTCTGCCTTTCATACTTGGAGGTAGGCTTGGAGGGGGGGATTGAGCCACAGCCTGCTTCTTTAGCCCCCTTGATGGAGATATGCTTCATTTTGGCCTTTGCTTGCCTCCCCCGCCCTTGGCTAATGACTCTGCGATGGTCTCTAACCTTTTTAAGGGCTTCTCAGAGCCTCCAGTGGTTGTTGCTGCAGGGCTGAGAGCTCGGCTCCTGCCAGCCTCCTCTGAGCTGCTGGGGGCCGCCATCTTGGACCATGTGGTTTCAAAATGGCCCCTGGCTCCAAATTCAAAAAGCTCCTCTTTGCTGGAGCAGATGGAAATGGCTTGTGCCTTTGTAGGCTGCCACTCAACTTCCGCTGCCACTGGAGGCTCTCTGTCTCGCCTCCCTCTGCCTCCCGCAGCTCTTTCTGAATCTCTCCGGCTCTCACCTTGTTCTCTGGTGATCGCTGCCAGCGCAAGTCCTCCGGGGTGTTTTAACCCCTGAGGGGAGTGGGGGGAGCGCTCCTATGCCTGTAGAGCCTCTGCGGCAGAGCTTGCCTCCAGGAAGCTTGTGCCCTCTCCTCCTGCTTGCCCAGCAAAGGTCCTCACTGAGTGACTCCGGTCTCACTCAGTGGCCAGGGCAGCGTGCCGCCCCAGGGGGCTTGTGGCAGTCCAGTCCTTGCAGGAAGGGGCTGTGCGTGGTACAGGGAGGCAAAATTTGTCGGGTCCAAATATTTTTTCCTTTTAATTCTTTGCTATTTGCTGGAGATCCAGAATGGTGAACCATCCAGTGAGTGGATTGATAACTGGGGAGTACCTGGTGGCCAGGGGCGTGTCCCAGAGAGCTTATCTGACTCAATCCAATCAATGAGAGGACAAGGTCAACCCAGTCTGGATACTCCTCCCCGCTCACTATGGAGAAATCAGCGTGCCATAGTTTCACCATCACGGGTATAGGGCCTCAAGCCTGCCACATATATAAACATATTCTACTGTAGGAAGGGAGGGTTGTATGGCGTATGGGAGAGATGTAGACATAACAACATTCCTTCTCAGAAAGTCAAGGTCAATTTGTCCCTGCACCTGGATGGATGTAGATGGGAGGAATCTTCCTTCGTGGCAATGACTGATTGGACCATGTGATGGACTTGTGGGTGTTAGGGTAGGGTCTTTTCGTTGGGGTTGTTAGTTGGATCCCTGACACCCTATTTATTAAGTATTTTTTATTATTATTTTTCTTATGTCTACACAAAAGAGAATAGAAATTCCAGGAAACAAAAGTATAAAAATCCTAATAAAGCTAGCAATCTAATTTGAATATAAATAGAGGAAAGAAAAGTAGCACTACAGTAATAAGCAGTACAGTAATATAGATACCATGATAGCACTTTTATCATCATCATTATAACAATTTACAACAAAGGTTCATATTTTTAGGCTTTCCTTTTTTTCAGTAAAGAAACAACTCAAAGGCTAGTTTAGTTGAGCTAACTATTAACTAGCATGAAACTATCTTTCAGGAACACACAATAGTTGCCCCTAAGCACTTAAAAACAGACAGATTCCAGATTTTTTTTTAAAAAAACCAATTCAACAGTATATTAATGCTTTTAATATCTAATTACAAAACTGTAACTTGTTGCTGTCCTTTAGTAATTACCAGTATATATGGTAGAAAATTCAGCTTCACCAGGTACAAAATTTGGATGACAGCAGTTCTCCATGCTTATGCTTAGCTACTGCAAAATCTATTTGTGTTTGTCTAACAAATGAAGGCACTACAACAAATCTGAATTTGTCCATTACACTGACCAATTTAGGCTATATTTTGATTTATTATTACTAATGAGGAAACAATTTGTATCTAGCATTTGGAGTAACCATGAAGACAGATGTTCAGGGAATGGATGTACCTGATTAATGTATATAATGAACAAGTCTTTACAGAAGGCAGCAGAGGAAGCAAATTCCTGGAGGAACTAAGGCTAAGCATGACTTTTCTGAAATAATTTGGAGTTGGGACTAACATTAATCTCAGAACCTCAGTGCATATTGATTCTAAGGAGAGAATCAAAATGGTTAAGTATAGTAACTATGAAGAGAAGAGAAAGATGCAAAGGAATGCATGTTTAATAAATAAAATCAGACAGAAGACACAGACAGCAATCTAGGTTACAAAGATAGACTTGCAAATTTTGACACTGATAGAATCGTGATGGTGAACCTATGGCACACATGCCACAGGTGGCACCCGGAGCCATATCTGAGGGAACATAAGGCATTGTCCTATGCCAGCTGATTTTCAGTCTTCCGGAGAATGGGGGAGGCCATTTTTCCCCTCTCTAGGCTTCAGGAAAGCCTCTGGAGCCTGTGGATGGTGAAAAACAGCCCAATGGGCCTACTGGAAGTATGGAGGCTTCAGTGAGGACTGTGTGCATGCGTGGCGGGAGGAGTGCATGGGGTTGTGTGTGTATGCTTAGGGGGAGGGCATTGCATTATGGGTGTGGGCACATAGACATGTGCTATTGTGCACCCGTGCACCCATTTGGCACCCGAGCAGAAAACATTCACCATCATTGTGATAGAATATGGAAGACAGAACACACTAGAAATCTGTACAACTCTTCCATCTTCTAAAAGCAAAGTCTGGATGAGTCACATAGTGGAATGAATTATTTTGTTACATCTTTAGTCCACAGGTTTCACCAGTTATCCAAACTTGGCATTTCACAATGAATTGGACCTGCAGTGTCTAAAATGCCCAGCCAACATGACTTCTGTAGTCTGAGAAATGCAGCTGCAACACAGCAGAAGACTACTTGATTGGACAAAGCCATTATACATAATATAGTTAAGGTAGGCTGTAATTTCCTTCTCACTACCACCTCAAGGTAGAAACTAAATAGGAGGGAGTCTCATAGCTCCTAAAAATGTTTAAGTCAGGTTATTATTCTATGCAGATTATGGGTTCATGATGCACAGCTCCTGAAACCTTCTCCTAAATTGCTTCTGAATTATCAGTAGCATCACCGCCCTTTGTCCTTCTCGCCTTCAATTATGCAATTTTAGATGCAGGACTTTTCAAACTGAATTCCACAGAACCTAGGGTTAGGGTTTCATGAGAGGGGGAAATAGTCTCTTGAAAGCAGCCTACAACTTTAGTTCTTGACCAGAGCTTCAAGAATTATTATTTTTTTAAACTAACAGATTGCACAGCCAAAAGGTTTTGAAAACTTGTGCTAGAACACCAGAACAATTGACCCATATTTACAGTGAAGTCACTAACTAGACTTGCCAAATTGCTTGCTTTTATTCCTATTCCACTGAAATAAGTCTATGTCTCCAGATTTATTTTTCATTGCTGGAAAATTGGAAAAATCAGGTTGCTTTCACTTCTGCCTTTGTACTGAAAATGAAATAATTGGGGTGAACAAAATAAGTAAGCTCCCCTTTCTATAATAAAGTTGTTAGAATCTTTTCTTCTATTAAGCAATCTGATCAGTACTAGAACTATTAAATCATCAGCGGTCACAATGAATGTTGATTGTAGGAGCCCTGAGCAAAATTCCTCAGTCATTTCATTTTCTTCCTTTTTCTCTCTCTCTGCATTGCTTTGCTCTTTCTATCCTACTACGTAGCAGAGAGTGACATCTTTTTCATTTTTCATTTAGATTTTGGGTGTGTTGCAGGTGGAAGGCTGATGATTCTATATTTGGAAAACTGGAAATTATCTGAATACCAAATATAACAATGCAAACAAAATCTCGGATTTTCAGTTAGGAGGACAAGTGGAGGAATGGTCTATATTCAGGTTTAAGAAAAATTACATTGCTTAACAAAAACTTTTAATTATAAAGGAAACAGTTTAATTCTTTATAGGTTCTGTCTTCACTACAATTCTCTTTATGGCTGGATTGGTACTGGTAACAATGTACAAGTATTAAGCAAAGTAAAACAATAGAAGATAAGCATTTAGAAACCCAGGTGCAAACCCATGCTTTGAGAATTGATACAAAAATGATAAATATTTTGTGACTTAAAAAATTAAGAACATGCAATTCTTAAAGTAAAAGAACAAAAGCTAGGAATTCACAAGTATCAGTTATTGTTTTATCTTTGAGGGCAGGTACAAGGGCAATTTTTAATCTTAATTTTAAAATTTAAAGAAATAATACAATAGTTACAAATTCATACATTGCATTCTTTAAACATAATTATTGCACTGTTCTTATAACTGCAATTTTTCAATAAATCTAGATTTTCTCCCACATATTTATGCATCCTCTATCATTCCCTTTCAGTTTGTGCACCGCAGCAGTGTGTGTGTGTGTGTGTGTGTGTGTGTGTGTGTGTGTGCGTGCGCGCATACATACCATTTCCCCCCCAAAATAAGACAGGGTCTTATTTTCTTTTGTCCCTCAAAATAAGCGCTTGGTCTTATTTTCAGGGAGGGCTTATTATTTTTGAGGTGCAGGAGGCGGCAAGTGTGGTCACCTCATGGCTGCTGCTGTGTTGCAATATTTTCAGGGAGGGCTTATTTTAGTGCATACTCTCAAAAGCCCAATTGGGCTTATTATCCGGGAGGGGGGTATTTTCAGGGAAACTGTTTTTTTGTCTGTGTGTGTGTGTAAAGTATATATATATATATATATATATATATATATATATATATATATATATATAAAATAAATAAATATATAAATATAAATATGTGTTATGTCAAAGCACCTGGTATGCCCAAATATGGGAGGGAGCATACTGCTTCCCTTTTGCTTTTCAGCTCCACCCTTTTTGTGGAAACCATTTTTGTGTTGCATTTGTGCTGATAAATAAATAAAGGGAGGAAAGCTTCCGGAACCTGGAGAGTGCAAAAATGCCCCCCCCCGCCATGGTGCAGGAGGCCAACTAGTCCATGCCCTTCATGGCTATGCCCACCCAGGAACCGGGTAGAGAACCCCTTGATAAAAAAATTTGAAGCCCACCCCTGGGTGGTTCTTTTGCTTACTTAAAATAGAAACAATTATACGAGCAATAAAAATTAAAACACAATAAAATCCAATTGTATACCCAAGAGTTGTAGTATTGCAACAGAAGGAGCCCAGTCTTTTCCAGTTACTACTCATCCACAGCACACCAAACTCATCAATATATGAGGAGAGGGCATTTTGGTATTCTGGCTCCAAACCAAAGAGTAAGCATAGTTTAACTCAGTAATGTTCCCTGTACAAGATACAAGTTTAAAATCCCTTGATTTCAGACCTTAATTTCAAACATGTTGCAAAAAGTTGCTAACTCGACACTTATAAAATGCAGAGTTATTTTAAAAGATCATTGTCCTAATATGCATGATCTGTTCTACAGCATGAACATTCTTTGGAAACCACAATTGGCTGATCCTCTAAGCCAGGATTCTCCAAACTTGGTAACTTTAAGACTTGTGGACTTCAACTCCCAGAATTCCAGAGCCAAAATTGCCAAGGGAGATCCCTGTTCTAAGCTAAGCAGGGTCAGGCCTAATCAATATTACATGAAAAACTATAAGAATTTCCCAGGCTGGAACAAAATTCCCAGAAGAAAAGGAATGTAAAATTATTTCCTGAATGCTGCCAAGAAAACTATACTGTTGTATCCATGAAATCACCAAGTTCAACTCTATTTGGAAGAGATTTTACTGCTACTTGACCAGAAAATTCCCTTTATAGAAGCCCAGCATATGGATGTCAAAAGTTCACCGAACGCAAACCCACCTTCATAGGTTGCCTGAAATCCTTGAGCACTGACAGCATAGTCGCTTACAAGCAACAAGGACAGCACCACTCCAGTACTCACAATGGGAGGAGGCAGCTGGAAACCTGTAAGCCTGGAAGAAATCAAAGGAGAATGTCACAACAGGAGTTTCCTAATGAAACACAATTCAGAGTATCACTTTCCTGTTCATCCATACAATAGCATCAGCTACAGAAAAACCTAACCTCATTCAATTCAAGCATTAATCTACAAGGGGTCCTCCGTGCTCTCTGAGCTTGCTTGTTTTCTTGCAGATGTTTCATTACCCTAACTAGATAATATCATCAGCGCTAGTGATTAAGCTATAAGGATGTAGCCTCAGTGGCCCTGTGGTTAGAGTGCAGTACTGCAGACTACCTCTGCTGCCTGCTGGCTGCCTGCAATTTGGCAGATCGAATCTCACCAGGCTCAAAGTTCCATCCATCAACCTTCCATCCTTCTGAGGTGGGTAAAATGAGGACCCAGATTGTTGGGGGCAATAGGCTGGCTCTGTAAACCAGTTAGAGAGGGATGTAAAGCACTATGAAGAGGTATATAATTCTAAGTGCTATTGCTATGTGATGTCTGGTGCCCACAGAGGGGGAGCTGGTGGGAAGGACTAGATTGAAGTGGCAATTTCCCAGGAAGGAGGAAAACATTCCAAGGAGTCAACAAGGTAAGAGGCAGCACAGTCCAGTGCTGGACAGGAGACAGAGGAAGGGAATCATATTAACAGGAACAGAGTTAGAAGGGACCTTGGAGGTCATCTAGTCCAACCCCCTTGCTCACACAGGAGACCTGTACTAGGGATTCGAACCACCAAACTTCCGACCTTTCTGATTGACAAGCTCAGTGTCTTAGCCAATAGTCAGGGTTAGAATCAGGATAGCCACAATCCATTACAGTGAGAGTAACATTGGTTTTAGTCTGGCAAGATTCTGTAGTTTTGGTGAGAGCAATAAAGAACTGAACTGAATGTTCTATTACATTCTTGAGCTGGACTGGGCTGGACTTGACTAAGGCGCTTTGTAGGTTCATGCTTAACTTTAGTGTGGCAGGCATCATGTGTAAATCTAGCTACCACAATTACTTAAGAAAACTTGCTTGTGAATTTAGCTTGTATAAAAAATAACTGCATTAAGAAACCTACTGGAAAACAATACAAGTAAGATGGGCTTATGGCAACAAGACCAATCAGTGCATTGACTTTTGAGTTTTGCACCACCTGCATTTTCAAAGGGATCTTCAAAGGCCACTCCACTGATTGTAGAGTCATGATAGACAAATTCCACCCCAATTAAACATACTGGGTTTCGGTTCTTCTGGGGAGTGGTTAAAAATTACATTTGATGATACTGATTGCGCTTATTGGTTTTGCAAAATTTAACATACAGTTTATCATGAATGTTTTATTTTTTTATTGCAGTTGTTAGATGTTATTTTTATTGTGGAAAAATGCTGTGAGGTATGTGAGAGATTCCATGGCATATGTAACTAATAAATGAATGTTATGTCATATCATAAAAACAAAGCTTATAAAATAGCTTCAAATAAGTCTTCCCTTCTAACCAACCTGATGGGGGGGGGGGTCTTCTGGAACTAGCTAAATACCCTGAGCTCATAGGAAAAATGCTAACATACTTTCCTCTGTCCTCCCTCCCCCACAAAAAAAAACCTTTATAAGAAGAAATACAGTGACACAGTCTTAGCAAAAGATCATTGCTGAAAACAACCAGAGGAAAGAATGAAATGCCTACAGAACTGGGGGACAGAGTTTCAAATCTGAAATTCTGCTAGAGTTATGTCTGAGCATCAGGGTTCGAAAACACAGCCATTCATACATAATTAATTAATTCTTTGTTTAGAACTACAAATATTCCAGCCCAAAGGAAAATAGTATGATTTTATGTGCCTTAGAATGCAACGTATCTGAGAAATAGTTCACACCACAAAGAGCTTGTGGAAGAGCAAGTCAGTATCTGTTCAGAGATGCTGTAAACAATCATGAGCTTCTTTTACTATAATTGCTCCATATTTTATTCTACCCCAAACCATCATCATTACTGTCAACATATACTCCATTACCCAATGGGTAATAAGAACTGGCTGCCTTCTAATGATTTGCTACAGCTTGTCAAAAGTGCTACAGCTTCAGCTCAACACTGTGTGCAGTGTAAAATATCTGCACAAGGACAGAGAAGGATACATGCTCAGACATGCATTGGGGAGATACATCTTACCCAAAACAACATTTCTTATTCTTTGGAACAGACAGTCACTCATGCCTCAGATTGATTTCATATTGATCTTTCAGGAAGGGAGGGAGGGAGGAAGGTAGAGGGGAGGAAGGAAGATAGAGGGAGGAAAGAAGGAAGGAAGGAAGATAGAGGAAAGAAAATGGAAGGAAGGAAGGAGATAAGTGGAAGAAAGGAGAGGAAGGAAGATAAGTAGGAGGGAGGGAAGTGGAGGGAGGGAGGAGAATGAAGGAAGGAAAGTTCTAACTCTACAATGGAATGGAGAGGGGAGAGAAATAAAAAGAGGGAAGGTGGTCCTATTCATTTGTGCCTTTGGTTATTTCAACTGAAGGAAGATTTATTCTCTCAAAAATACATTTCTAAATGCTGGGTAACTTTTTATAGCTATTTGTTAGTAGACTGGAACTGCAAATCAAGCCTGCTCCTGTTGGGATTCACAAAAGACACTTTCCTCAAGCAGCTCTATGTGGTAGCTGGCTCCTTGAGCAACTCCCCAAGGGCTTTAACTGCAATTCTTAAGATTGCAAACCACACTGAGATAAATGGGGAAAAAACAGTTTGAAGACAGAAGAAAAAGAGACATGAATTATATCTTATTCGCCAGCACAGCAAATTATACAGTTTGCTTAACGAAGACCAATGTGGTATGTGAATTAAAGATAACATCAACATTTTGTAGCCCTCCCAGGTTCTTTCCATAAATGAATTTTATTCTGCAGCTAGATGTTAATTTTATTAATACAGATTGGTTCAGCAATAATTCCTGAACCAGCATTATGACATCCTAGGTATTAATTCCCAGCTGTTCTATTGACATAGCTGGGAAATGGCTAATATACATTTCTGATTAACAATTACAGTTTTATCTACTAATCTTACAACCTCCCACTTAGCAAAGGCAATTTATAAAATAGGCTTAAAGGAAGGCTTTATTTTAAAAGCAAAAAAAAAAAGCTTTCTTTTCTCTCTGCTACCATCAGCTTAAGAGGTAAAATTCTACCGTATAAAAATACCAAGGACAGCTGATAACTCTGTGGCATTCCATCAAGGAAAAATATTTTTTTTAAAGTTTTCTGACTCCTAGAAGCAAGGTTATATCTCACTTTTCAAAAGCGTTGACAAGAGGAATCTTGGGAGTTGACCCCAACAAACCTGGAAGTCATCAAGTTAGGAAAGACAGTTGTCTGTCATCTTCTACTTTTATTCAAGATCATCCAGATGGATTTTGAATTTGTACTGATAGAAGGTACATTTCCAAGAACCATGCACATGATCCTCCTTGTGAAAAAAATATTTTTTTTAAAAAAAAAGAGAGAGAGAAAGTAATAATAGTACCAGAAATCTGCCCTACCCAACCCTGGTTGCTAATTATTTGTCATCCTCAATTCCAAACCCTCAGAATTTTACTGGATGGCAACCAGTAGATTTTGGAAAGGCATAGAGAAAAAGGAGACCTGTCATCATTTTTATTTACTAAGGTGCTGTGCTTTGTACCTGACAACCAATCTAAAACTTGATGCCCTTCAGGTGTGCTGAATTTCAACTCTCAGAAGAACGTCAGCAGGAATTTTAATATACTTGAAGGGCATCATCAGGCTAAAGATGTAGGATTGAACGTCACATCAACTAAATTTTCACATATACATTTTGGTGTTGTACAAGAGATTGTATTGCAAAACAATAAAAGCAATTATTTAATAGTAGGCCAAAGGTATGATTAGCACTAACAATAGCACTTCACACTTTACAGCCCTCTCTAAGCAGTTTACAGAGTCAGCACAAAGGAAATGGAGCCAAATTTTGTTTACCCCAACAGTATTTAATATAGATTTCCAAATCTTTCATCCTTTCAGATAATATTTTCTTCCGCTACATGCAATTCACACAAAGTGCAAGGGGAAGAAATTAAAACAGACTTGAAATGTTGGGCTTAGACAACTTAGAACTATGCCGCCTTCGGTCTGACCTAAGCATAATACATAAAATTATCTGCTACAATTTCCTACCATCAATGAATACTTCAGCTTCAACCACAACAATACACGAGCACACAATAGATGCAAACTTAAGATAAATCACTGCAAACTCAATTGCAGAAAATACGACCAGCAACAGAGTGGTCAATGCCTGGAATGTGCTACCTAATTCTGTGGTTTCTTTCCCAAATCCCCACAACTTTAACTTTAGACCATCTACTGTCGACCTCACCCCATTCCTAAGAGATGTGTAAGGGGTGTGCATAAGCGCACCAGCATGCCTACCATGCTGTCTTAATGTTCCTTTATTTGTATCCATTTCATGTATTCATAATCATGTTTATACTTATATCTGTTGTCTAATACATGCTTGATAAAATAAATAAAATAAATTAAATAAGAAGATCTAATCTAAGTTCCATTATAAGGCTAAAAAGAATCAGACCAGTATCATTTAAGAATCCTCAAAAGAATTCAAATTCATTTCAATATTGGTTCAGCTTAGAATTTTGACAAAAATATATTTTTAGAAAATTCAGAATGACCACTGAATAGAGTGGGAAGCGACCTGGATGATCTCACTAGTTGTAAAATGTATTTTAACCTATTTCACCATTCAGGATCAAATGAGCTGTATATTTAAGAAGATGAAGACAACTAACTATGGGAAATTGAATGGTTCAAAGGTTATTAAATACAGGCAAGATCCCACCAATTTACAATAACTCCAGGGAATCTGCTTGTTATTTTTGCCCTTGAAAAAATAAATTAAAATTTAACAATTAAGTAATATACACCTTTGAGATCCAATTGGAAATGTGTAAATAATGTGCCAATGGAATCCTGCCTAAACAAAGAGATCAGATGTTCCATGCCTCAGTGGCTTTAAGAAGAAACCTTGGGAGTTATTATCAAACAAACGTTATTTTTACACTGTCTATAAGCAGCAATTTAGATTGCATTACCGTATTTACTTTTCTTTCTGCCAAGAATCCTACTCTACCAGTACCAGCAGGAGGGCTAAGACCAAATTATCCATTTCACAATGCCCAATTGCCGTATGTAGACTTGAAGAAACTACTTGTGATATAAAGCATGAGAAAAAAAATAAGCCTCAAAATTGTGACTGTTTTTTAAAAAATTATTTATTTTCTTTCTAGGATCCAAGATATAGGCCTTCAGAATGGCTCACATATATGATGCATGTTAAATGTCCTAAACTCTAGAGCAGGGTTGTGAAACTCAAGGCCCAAAGGCCAGATGCGGCATGCGAGGTGCTTAGATCTGGCTTGCGGGGCCCAAGAAACAGCAAAGGACCAACCCATGGTACCTCTACCAGCGAAAATGGAGCTCAGCATCAGCCACACACAGCCTTCCCAAGCTCTGTTTATGGTTGCAATGGCCTCCTGCAGCCCTCTTTCAGTGAAAATGGAGCTTGGAAGAGTCACATGCGGCCTTCCTGAACTCCATTTTCGCTGGCAGAGGGCTGTTGAGCTGGCTATGCCTACTTTGGCCATGCCCACCCCAGTCACGCCCACATCCACATGCCCCCTCCCCTGAAGTCCAACACAACCCTGATGCAGCCCTTAATGAAATCGAGTTTGACACCCCTTGTCAGATCCCTATCATGATACTGCCATTGAAGTGGGGAGGGAACTCCTGATTCTTTTACTCATTAATTGCTCTCAACTTGCTTTCCTGTGTCTCCAGTAATTCCCCAGTTTATAACTTTTACCCGGTCATCTATTCTGCCTGTGCTTTGATTTACCTTGGGGGATGTACAAGGGGGGGAGGGCCATCTGTTTCCTCTCAGTTTGGAAGCCTCACAGAAGACATGCATGGGAACGATTCCTTATCCTCATCTTTGCACCTCTGGATTGGCTCATTCAACATCAAACTAAGAGGAGGAGCTTCTAACCATTTTATCCTAATGGAATTTCCTGGTGGGAACTCAGACCCTGCTTTGCATCGCCTTGCATTCACTTCCTTTCAATAAAAGTTTCCTTTTGAAATGCTCAAGCATCCATGCTTTCTTAAACAGGAGGTCCAAGATTTGCAGGGGTGGATTAGGGCCCTTAATATTGGGAGGTTTTGTAAATCACCATTATCATTATTCCTGATATTTCAATATTGGTAGTTTCAATGTTGTATTCTTGGGTACAATTAATAATCTTGAATTCTTTGATGTCAAAACGGAGATACATTATGCAGCCATGAACATTAGGTGTTATTTTAGCCACAATTGTTTACCCTAGGATCTTCCCCTCAGCTTTAATCTGTTCCTCATCAACCAAATTAATCCCTTGTAGTGTAGTAACATCTATCTACTAGCTATGGCCAGTCTGCTTAGGAACGCACATTTATTTCTACTTAAGCCCTCTATGTTTAGTTTAAAAATATAGATCTGGGGTCCAATATCTTTTGTCAATGAGTTGTTAAAAGAAGTGTTGTAGTCTAATTGCTGCCTCTGTAGTTTTTTATTGTGATAGATGCAATATCCAGTTTGGTCACTGTGTGTGTAAACTTTTAGCTGCTCTGCTAATACAGAACATTGCCCCGGGGTGTACCATTGTAAAGATAATCCACACAGTGATCTAGCAAGCTACTCCCTTATAACTTTGCTCAGCATTTGCTATAAACCTCTGGAAGGATTAATTTAAAACAGGATATCCCAACATGTTGATAGGGTCTTTTCTCCAGACTAGATTTCACACTGAGAAGCTGCTACTGCAAGCAAATTCTGGCCCTTACTTAATTTATCAAAGCCAGTTTCCAAAAAGGACTAAAAACTTCTGTAGCTTTTATTGATTTGACTGAAACTTATGGTGTGACTTGATGGTTTTGACCCTCAAGCTGAAGAAAATGATTATTCTGTGTCTTAAAGAAACAAACCTTTTGGAGAACATGTTTTTTAAAAGCCCTGATACTTCAAGGTCACTTTAGGAGGCACCACTAATAAATCATTTTCCATTGAGAATGGCTTCCCACTCCGGGAAACATCCCAACACATAAAATAGTAGACCCTCTACCTCTCACCAAGCTTAAGGCTAGGAAACCAATTTGGGATTACATACCACAGTCTTAAGATTTAGATGAAGAATGGTGATTAAGATGGGTGACTTGTAATAACCACAATCCGAGGATGCAGAGCCAACAAATCAATTTTCAGAAATGCAATTGCCCTCCAAAATATGGAGCCATTTAAACAGAATCAGGACAGGCCATCCCAGAACTAAGTGGGGAATAGCCAAAAGCCCGCAATGTGACTATGGTGCTCCAGAACAAACTATTACACATCTAGTTCAAGAATGTGTAAAGACCTAGGAGTACTCATTTTGAAATCCCTAAGCCCTAGAGCTCAATGTAACAACACTGCCAAAAAAGGCATTCAGAGTTATTTTATGTAATAAAAATGGCTCTGTGCATGCGCAGAAGAAAAAAGATGGTGGTGCCTATGGTGCCACTTGGAGAACCGGTTCAGGGGTGTGGCAGGCCTGGGTTGTTGCTAGTTCCAGTGACCTAGGCTGCCAAACCATTACTGGTATCCTTCCCCTGGAGTGTGGTGGGAATGGAGATTTTACAGTATCCTTCCCCTGCCATGCCCACCAAGCCACACCAGGCCCACCAAGCCATATCCACAGAATTGGTAGCAAAAAAAAAAAAAAAAATGAATCCCATCACTGCACCCTGTCAATGAGTCAGGGTAGCATGTCTGTCTAGAGCCAATGCAGGAGGTCACTAGGTTCAGCAGTGTTTGAAGAGCAGCTTCCCTTTGTTAAATTATGGTGGTCCTGCAATACAGGTGTGACAGGAATTGCTTTCCTTTATCAGGCCTGGAAGCTTTTGCATTGGCATTATCCTGCCAATTCTAAAGGAAGCCTAATTTGCATTGATTTTCCATCTCCTTTCTAAATTGCCAAGGCATTCTGATTTATTTTATTTTCATTACTTGTTGAACAATGTGGTGTCTTTAAGTATTGTGAAAAGTTGTTATACCATATGTAAATGCCACTTTCTCTAATTGCTAATAGTTATGTTTTACTACAATGTGTTTTTTTTCTTCTGATCTCTGACTGTAATACAGGTAAGCCCTCAATTTACAGCATTTCATTTAGTGATCCTTCAAAGTTACTATGGCACTGAAAAAAGTGATATATGGCAATATTTCACACTTACGACTGTTGCAACATCCTCATGGTCACATGACCAAAATTCAGATGCTTGGCAACTGAATCATATTTATGACTGTTGCAGTGTCCTGGAGTCATGTGATCATCTTTTGCAACCTTCTGACAAACAAAGTCAATGGGGAAGCCTGATTCATTTTACGACCTTGTTATTAACTTAACAACATAACAAACTGTGGCAAGAAAAGTTGCAAAATGGGGTAAAATTCACAACAAATATTTAACTTAGCAATGGAAGTTTTGGCTCAATTGTAGTCATAGGTACAGAGAACTATCTGTACATCTATCCATCACCAAGCTGATCCTTAAGTAAAACATCACCTAAACCAGATTATCTCCTGATTACTTTTCAACATCCAGATCTTAAAAGCAACAAAACATCATACAAATTCATACAACCAGACTTGTAGTGCTTGAAGATACACAGAACTTCCAGACTGCCCAAGGAAAAAGAAAGACAGCATACTGATCACAATTAATTTCAGGCCCATCCATAAACCTTCTCAGTAGTTTAATATGGAAATTCAACAATATAGAAAAAATAATATGCATTTTAATAGAAAAACTCCCAGAAAGCTAAATGGAAGTCTCCTAAAGTTTTCTTCTAGAAGTAGCTAGAGATATGGCAGTGAAACCATCTCAGCGTCTCCAATTTTAAATACTTTCACAAACACCCAAAAAGTCAGCCGTTACAATAAAGACATATTTACTATTAAGCCTCCCATGCTTCACTATAACACTATTGGATTCACCACTTATATACATAGACAACTTAAATAAATGAATGCAAACATGAAGCACCAGAACAATAAGACACCAGTACACCAGTAATTCAAGTAGTCTGTCCTTTGAAGTATGATAGCTCAGAAAACTGACTTCATCAATTTAACTGGAAGTATATTTTATTGATATTGGTCACTGTTTCTCAACCTTGACCTCCTTTAGCTGTCTGGACCAACTCCTAGAATTCCTCAGTCAGCATGGGGATTATGGGAATTGAATTCCAGACATCTTAAAGTCACCAAGGTTGAGAAACACTGATGTATACTATAATAGAAGTATATTGGAAGCTTAAATATACCCAAATGAATTAGGATGGACTATGGTGAATTTCTTTCTCATGCTTTCTTTGTTTCTTGGGCTTAAAGCATTTTTTTAAAAAAAAAATCTTTTGCCATATATTCTCCAAGGTCATGTTTGAGATTCTCTGCACCAGTCAACACACTTACATCATGCCCTGACAGACCCATAGGTAGTTGGGGCTACACTGCAGCAGTCCTCTTAGATGCCTCAAAGGAGGATCAGAGGTGTTATTTTCTACCTTACTTCCTTCATCTTTTTTTCCAAGCCAGAAAAATTAAGAGAGAAAAAAATGGTGATATTTTACAGCCTCACATTAGGAGCAATAGCAATAGCAGTTAGA
Source organism: Thamnophis sirtalis (assembly GCF_051295495.1). Lineage (NCBI taxonomy): Eukaryota > Metazoa > Chordata > Lepidosauria > Squamata > Natricidae > Thamnophis > Thamnophis sirtalis. The sequence goes on along the minus strand of NW_028261393.1, from coordinate 24,318,428 downwards.
CTTATATACCTCTTCATAGGGCTTTCAGCCCTCTCTAAGCGGTTTACAGAGTCAGCATATCGGCCCCACAGTCTGGGTCCTCATTTCACCCACCTCGGAAGGATGGAAGGCTGAGTCAACCTTGAGCCGGTGAGATTAGAACCGCCAAACTGCAGATAACAGTCAGCTGAAGTGGCCTGCAGTACTGCACCCTAACCACTGCGCCACCTCGGCTCTTTCTCAGTCTTAGAAGGTGTAGGGATTACTTAACATTCCCAGTCAACAAGTCTCTCAATAGAGGACTGGTTGCAATTAGTTTAATCTTGTACAAGAATGGATCTTTTGAGGGTTAAATCAAATCTAGTGACAGTTAGTTGATTAGGTGAATAAACTATTTTTTGGTGTTCCTAGGCCATGTTCTCCCTCCTGCTAACCCACTTAAGCATGTGATAAGATCAAGGTCACAGTGTCATTCCTCTTTCTTCTTGTGGCAGATTAATGAAACAGAGAGCTTCTGGCTGGCTTTCATTTCCTGAGAAAGCAGACCCCATGGGGAGCCCAAGGAACAGATAGTAAAGCAAAAACCAGAAAGTCAAGCAGACTCCAACTTGTGATCCAGATTCTAGAGAACAAATGCTTAGTATTTTCAGTTTCAAAGGTACAATTTAGGTTTCTGGTACCTTTTCGCAGCTTAATATATTTTCCATCTAAGCCCCATCTCCAAATAATACTAATAAAGCAGAAGACATTTCACTGCCATGGACAGGTCACTGAGTTTGATTGCCTTATTCTTGAGCAGAGGTGGGAAACTATGGCCCTTTATGACTTGTGGACTTCAACATCCTCCATCATGGGTGGCTCAGGAATTCTGGGATTTGAAGCCCATAAGTCATAAAAGGGCCATAGTTCCTGATCCCTGTTCTAGGGCTGTCACAGTGGAAAAGGAGTGCAAAAGTTATTTCTCAAGATCACTGGTATGAAGGCCTTAAAAATGTATCATGCATTAACCCTAAAGCAAGGATTCATTCATACCTTCTCCTATTACTGGTGTTCTAACAGCAAAGATAAATAGGAATATGTAGTGTTAGGACCCTAAGGGGGGAAGAAGAAAAATATTTTAAGGTAGCTTTCCATATAGTCTTTAACATAAACTCATCATCTTACACATAGAACAGATCTTTGGAGGCTAGTGTTCAATATTTGAGTGGTGGAATGGTAGGGCTATGAAAAAAAATTAGTGGGTGAGAATGTGGGTAATCATAAACATTAATGTGCGAGGATGACTAATTATCTTCTTTATCATCAAAATGAATATATGAAATGAATGAATGAAATTGTATTATTTGAGAATGTATTTTCAGTGATGGATCTAGGGAAGAGATTGAGTAGATAAATGTGTGCATAAAAGAATAACCTGAATGAAATTGTCACCCTTTCATCAATTTTTAATAATGAGCAAAGCAAAAGCTGATTACCAAAAGTGACCTTCAACGTAGGTTCATGTAGCTGGTGACTGCAATAGTTGAAAGAGTGGAAGCAGAAGGTAAAGCAGGATTAACTAGTTGATGTATGAGTATTTCTGGCTGAATTACTTCAAAATAAGTACATGATTTCCCCCCGTTTAAATTAAACAGCTGAAATGAAGAAAGTTTGGGATACCCAGAACTTGGCCTTTATTTAAAAGGAATATGAATTTATCTCAGTATTACATGCATGCTAGAGTGAGAGTAATGCTAGTGTGAGTGTTCAAGGGAACTTTATCTGTATGAGATGGTTGCAATCAATGGTCTTTGCAGCATCTCTTTCCCTTAACTTAAGTTTCTGTTTCCAAATAAGCCTCATTGGTTGATCTGTTACCATGCCTATTCATTGGTTGACCTTGTTACTCTGTCCTATTCCAGTTCATGAATATTCTGACACACTGGGCCACAGAAATAGAGCTAGGCTGATTTAAAAAAAGGAGTGGATGTCCTGCCCCATATGGTGAAATCTGCAAATGTGTCTTCTACAGGAAGAGTCATAATTGTTCTATTTCCCACAATTCAGCCTCATTAAATTACTTTCCATGATTTGAAAGCTATACTTTTACTGATGAGCCTAAAGTTGTATTCACATTTTTTTAATGGTTACATCACATTGCTGAGTCGTACCATTTTATTTTCTAGGTGAGGAAATGTGCATCTTTTTCCATTTAATTGTGTTACTTTCCTTTTCTTGTGCAACGTGTGTCATCCAGACAACCCTTCCGTACATTTACTAAGGGACTCATATCAAGTAGGAGATCATTTTAATTTTTTCACTGAAAAACAATGAAAGACTCAGGATAATCTCTTCCAGAGGGGGCATTCAGCCAGTTCGGACCAGTTCGCCTGAACCAGTAGTGGAAATCACGGATGGGCACGTTTTTAGGCACGTCTTTAAGGCCAGGTACATGCATGGAAGGCGCATGCACGAGCAAAGCGTATGCTTCAAAGGCCAAGTGTATGTGCGGAAGAGGCGCATGCACATTGAACCAGTGGTAACAAAATATGAAACCCACTGCTTATTTCTTCCAATGGAAATCTTAAATTCATATGCTCTCCCAGCTTAAGTGTCTGATTCAGAAGCATTGAAATGCATATCCCTTAACTTCTGAATTAGATAACATAACATACTAGTAGCACTAATCATTACTACCACCAAGAGAGTTTTCTAGTCACTTAGCAAAAATCCTCAGAAAAAGTTTCCATATTATCCATTTTCCCCAACAATTTTTTGCCTCACTTGTTACTTTAAAATTAAAATTGTTAATGTTACAAGCCAATATAATGAGATTTTTAGAGTCACATTATTTTATATTGGTACAATAATTGAGATCTCCAAGTGCCTAATTAATCAGCAAAGAAAATTAGTTTTGTGCAGAAACCTAAGGTAGCTCAAGACAAACAGCCACAATTAGAAATATTTAAAGGGAAAGTTTGTCTGCCAAGCTGTGGTTAGCCATTTTGTTGAAGATACTACTTTAAATCTGGGCTGTCACAAAGCAAAGAGAATGCTTTGGGCTACTCAAAGCTCAGCTGAGTTAGAATCATGCTAGTATGATACACCAGAGTTTCAAAGGCAAAATTCTGGTGTAATTTTAGAGTTCAATTGTCCTTGCTAAATGGTATTCATTCTATGTCATTATCATTAGACTAATTCTTCCAGTTATTTGCACCACAAAATTTTAAATAAAGGAAATACTACACTGGAACAACAGTGATGTCTTTTTTATATAAGGAGCATATTTGGGGGGAAAAAACAAATTAGATTTGCTGAAAGACTAGATATTCTGAAATGATGGATTACACAACTCTTGCATAAACTAAGCCTAAAAGGTAAAGGTTCCCCTCGCATATATGTGCTAATTGCTCCCGACCCTAGGGGGCAGTGCTCATCTCTGTTTAAAAGCCAAAGAGCCAGCACTGTTCGAAGATGTCTCCATGGGCATGTGGCCGGTATGACTAAACGCCGAAGGCACACAGAATGCTATTACCTTCTCACCAAAGATGGCCCCTGTTTTTCTATTTGTATGTTTACATGCTTTCAAATTGTTAAGTTGGCAAAAGCTGGGGCAAGTAATGAGAGCTCATTCCGTCATGCGGCGCTAGGGATTTGAACCCCAGAACTGCTGACGTTTCTAATTGACAAGCTCAGCGTCTTAGCCATTGAGCCACCACATCCCCTAAAACTAGTCTAGGGCCATGCTCTTAAAGCAAAGGACAGGACCAATATTTTTATACACCTCTGTTAAAAAATCAGTCAGTGAGTTTTGGCTAGTGGGAATTAGAAGTACAGCCTTTTCTGTTGTGGTCCCTGCTCTTTGGAACATCTTGCTGCTTGGGATGAGATTCGCCCTTCACTCTTTTAGCCTTCCAGAAGGATGATAAAACTTTGCTCTTCCAATGAGTTTGAGGTCCTGGTAGAGTCAGGGTGTCAAACTCACATTGTTGTCATGTGATGTATCACGACTTTTTCCCCCTTCACTAAAATGGGGTATGGAATGGCCAGCACGTGTCACATCCAGCCCATGGGCCATGAATTTGACACCCTGTGATAAAGGCACTCTTTGCTAGAGGTGGCAGGTGGACTAATTAAGAAGGTGCCACCACTGTATCATGCTTTCTTTTGGTTTTTAATTTTACATCTACTTTTAATATTTATGATGTTTTTATTGTAAGCTGCCTAAAGTTGCTTTGGAGAGTGAGATGGATGGCATACAAATTTAATAAATAAATGAATAAGGAGTAATAAATGTGCCATAAAACTGAGATAGTTCTATGTATGCTTCTTCATTCAATGCAATTTAATCAACTCAGCATATTTACCGTATTTTTCGGAGCATAAGATGTACTTTTTTCCCCCAAAAAAGAGGGTGAAAATCTGGGTGCATCTTATACACTGAATTTTTGGCCTCCTGAAACCCCACATCCGCACATCCCATTTTTCACAAAAATGGACAAGCATAGGTTTTGGGAGGCCTGCAAAGGGCTCCTAGGGGCTGGGGACGGGAAATTGCGCAAAAAACAGACATTTTTTGCTAATTTTTGAGGGCCCCAGCCCCCAGGAGCACTCTATGACCAGACGTCCCGCTTTTGGCGGGACACACCCGCCTTCCAACGCATTTTCCCGCGTCCCGCCCGCCTTTTTAAAAAGCACGCTTTTTTTGGCGCTCGCAGCTCCCGCCCATCAGCTGCTAGCTTGCTGGGCTGGCTCATCGTTCTGTTCTCTATCCTACCTCCTACCTACAAATTTAAGCCAGCCCAGCCTGCCGCTCACAGATTGGATTGGCTTGGACTCCAGCCAATCAGTGAGCTGGCTGGGATGGAAAACGCGGCATGCTTAAAGTTTTCCATCCCAGCCAGCTCACTGATTGGCTGGAGTCCGCTTAGCATGCCGCATGAGTCCCCCGCCCATCCGTTGCCGCTCGCATGGGCGGGGTAGCGTAGCGAGTGAGCGGGGAGCGAGCTCGCCTTTCCAGCTCCACTTCCGGACAAGCTGTGGAAAAACCTCTGCGAAAAGTGCCACCTGGGGCCGCCGCTTCTTCTCCGAACTCAGAGTAAGTGACGGGCGGGGCGAGTGAGGGGGGGGTGGCGGGATCGCCACCCGCTGCACTGCAGTTGACTCACCCCGGGCCGGGCGGGCTGGGAGGCTCTGGGCGTCCGGGCGGGAAGAGCACAGAGAAAGGCAGAGCGGCGCTCGACGCGACTCTGCTATTTCTGCTGGAGGAGTCCCTAGATAGGGAAGGCGGGTGGCGAGGCAGAGCAAGGGAGCGCAAATGGCGGATCCCGGGCTCATATGCAGAGGGAGCTCTCCAGGCACAGGAGCGCTGGAAAAGTGCTCCGCTCATGCACCCACCGGGACGGAGCATGCTCGCTCCAGCCCTGCCTGCCGGCAGGACTTTGAAGTGTTGGCTTGCCGCTTGCCTTCCACTTCGGCCCGCGCGGAAGGCAATCCAGCCCTTTCAAAGTCATGCCGACAGTTTAGAACTCGCCCGCCATTCAGCGAAAGATGTTGCGCTGAATGGCGGCCGAGGGGCACGCTAAAGTGCCAGCATGAGTTTGAAGGGCTGGCTTGCCGCTTGCCTTCCACTTCGGCCCGCGCGGAAGGCAATCCTGCCCTTTCAAAGTCATGCCGGCAGTTTAGAACTCGCCCGCCATTCAGCGAAAGATGTTGCGCTGAATGGCGGCCGAGGGGCACGCTAAAGTGCCAGCATGAGTTTGAAGGGCTGGCTTGCCGCTTGCCTTCCACTTCGGCCAGCGCGGAAGGCAATCCAGCCCTTTCAAAGTCATGCCGGCAGTTTAGAACTCGCCCGCCATTCAGCGAAAGATGTTGCGCTGAATGGCGGCCGAGGGGCACGCTAAAGTGCCAGCATGAGTTTGAAGGGCTGGCTTGCCGCTTGCCTTCCACTTCGGCCCACGCGGAAGGCAATCCAGCCCTTTCAAAGTCATGCCGGCAGTTTAGAACTCGCCCGCCATTCAGCGAAACATCTTTCGCTGAATGGCAGCCGAGGGGCACACTAAAGTGCCAGCATGAGTTTGAAGGGCTGGCTTGCCTTCCATGTCGGCCCGCGTGGAAGGAAAGCCGCACTTCAAAGTCATGCCGGCAGTGGGAAGCCTTTGCTGGCCCGATACCAGCTCTGAAGTTGCTTTCCTTTCTACTAAAGCCCCTGCTCAGCAAAGCAAGTCCGGGGAAGTCCTTTGAGCCGGCTAGAAAAGGTCTGCCGCGAACTGGGAAGCTGACGCACCCCCCTCCTCTCTGCCCCCCCTCTGCAACCCCGGATACCCTCTGCCGCCGTGCCTGAAGCATGGGAGCGCTCACCAGCCGGCAGAACGCCGGAGTGGAAGAGGTGGATGTCCCGTCCAATTCCCTCTACAGATATCCCCCAAAATCTGGTAAGACGGAGCAAGCGGGGGGGGGGGATATGCGAGAGGTTTGCAGGGAGTCCCGCATGGCAGGGTTTTGCGCGCGCTCCGTACTCTGAGTTGAGGGAATGGGAGCAGCGGCTGCAACCCCAGAGTTCGGCTAGGCGAGAACTTTAAGGCGAGCGGTGGGACGGACCCTTGCTGTCAATCTCCCCCCCCCTTGTGCCTTTTCGCAGCCGTCCCATCGTTCTCCCACCAGTGGGGCTGCTCCTGTGATATGGTCCCCCCCCCCCCGTGGCTGCGAAGGAGTTTCCCGAGAGTTTTAGAGGGTCAGGAGTACGACCCTCATTGCAACGTCGCCATTTGCAAGCTCTGGCTGCTTGGGAGGATGGTTATTTATTTATTTATTTCTTCTTGCTTCCGCTTTCTTGCCGGCTTGCAAGGATTGTGGTGGCGGCTTGGATGGAAATAGTGACATTCGTGGCATCGCGCTTGGGGTTAAAAACTGCTTTTCGTTCGCGGCAGCAACTGCTCTTTGAGAATTCTTGCTTGAAAAAACAGGACTCCCTCACGCGGTCCTGAATTGAGGTCCATCTCCCTCCACCCCTAATTAAAAAGCCCCTGGTAAATTCTTGCCTGTCCTGTGCCACTTGGCATGCCTGCCTGTTTAGTTGTTACTGCGCTGATTGAATTCTAAAATACCCCATCAATCTTCCGATGTAACATTTAACCATCCCCGCTGCTAATGAGAGTTCGCCCCTTCGCCCGCTGAGTTGGAGTCGGCGATGGGACGCGCGGGGTCGGTCGGTGGCTCTCTCGCTCGCTCCTCCCGCCGCGGCGCCAGCAGCAATGGGATATGCTTGGGGAAGGGACAGCCAGAACCACCTGCCCGGATTTGTGCTCCAGTCGACGCCACCGCTTCTGCTGCTGGTGAGCACGCGAAAGGAGAAAAAAGGAAAGGGCGACGGCTCCAGGACACAGCGACCCGTGGGAGCGCCGGAGGAACCGGGGGATGTTATAGCTGCTTTTCGCTTCTCCGCCTTTTCCTGGGGACCGTGGAGGAATCTTGGTCTGGCATCATTGAGGAGAACTTGCCGCGCGCCTGTTTCGAGGCTCATCACTAGCAAATACCCACCGCTAGAAGATGGGGAGGGTAACCTGGGTCTTCTCGGGCCAGGATCGGACCTTCCTGGCTGCCTTTGCCACTGCTGCCGCCGCCACTGCTTGGCAGATTCTCCTCAATGATGCCAGACCAAGATTCCTCCACCATCCCCAGGAAGAGGTGGAGAAGCAGGGCGGAGAGAGGAAAGGAAGCTGCAGCCGAAGGGCGAGACGTTCGCCCCCGTGTTCAGCAAAGCAAGCCCGCTAGCGGCGCCTGTGCTGTGGTGGGAATTGACTCCAGTGAGGCCCGGTAGCCGCCGGTTGGGGTGGCTGTCAAGGCGCTGAAAGGAAGGAGCTGCAGCCGAAGGGAGAGACGCTCGCCCCCGTGTTCAGCAAAGCAAGCCCGCTGGCGGCGCTGTGCTGTGGTGGGAAGCGAACTGCGGGTCCCCCCCTGCCACCGCCACCTTCTTTACCTCTGCCTCTTCCAGAGCCCGGGGTGGCTGTCAGGGCGCTGACGGTGGAGCGGACGCGGCCAGTTTGTTACTGCTTCCAGGATCGAGACGGACAAGGGAAGCGGCGGTGGCTGGCCCCAACAACAACACGGTGCGGTGGGAAGCGAGTCTGCAAGGCTTGGTTGCTTCCCATCCAGAGGTGGCGGCAAGAGCAGCGCGTTGTTGTTGTTGGGGCTAGCTACCTTCTCGTCCATGGCTGGACCTTCCGTTCTTCCTCCGCACCTCGTTACAGTCGCTGCTGACGTCCGCCGCCACCGCTTCCCTCGTCCATCTCGATTGCTGGAAGCAGTAACAAACGGCGCGTCTGCTCCGCTGTCAGCGCCCTGACAGCCACCCCGGGCTCTGGAAGAGGCAGAGGTAAAGAAGGCGGCGGCGGCAGGGGGGGACCCGCAGTTCGCTTCCCACCACAGCACAGGCGCCGCCAGCGGGCTTGCTTTGCTGAACACGCGGGGGAGCGTCTCTCCCTTCGGCTGCAGCTCCTTCCTTTCAGCGCCTTGACAGCCACCCCAACCGGCGGCTACCGGGCCTCACTGGAGTCAATTGCAAAACCGCGTTCAGCGCTTTGAGGACCTGAGGCATCTTGGGAAATGCAGTTCCCTATCGGAAAGAATGGAGTAGCTGCGAATTTGTAACAACAGAAGATAATAACTTGGTGCTTCGCAGGTTACGAAATTTGCACACTGTTTTTTAAAAGTTAGATAAAGAAATTATGCTGTGAAAGCGACTAGAAAGCCTCCCCTTCCCTTCCTGTGTGCGAGAAAGGGAAGGAGAGGAAGGAAGGAGGGAGGGGGGAAGGAAAAAAGAAGAAGGGAGGGGGGAGAAGATGGAAGGAGAAAAGATGGATGGAAGGAGAAAGAATGGGAGGAGAAGGAGGAAGATGGAAGAAAAAAAGAAGAAAAAGAAGAAGGGAGGGAGAAAAGAGGAAAGGAGGTAGGAAGAAAAGGGGAAGAGAGGGAAAGAGCAGAAAGACAAAGAGGATGAAGTTGATAGGCAAGAGGAAAGAGGAAGGAAGGAAAAAAGAAAAAGGGAGTGAGAGAGGAAAGAAGAAAAGATGGAACTAGAAAGGAAAGAAGGGAGGAAGGAAAGGGGAAGACAGGGAAAGAGCAGAAAGACAGAGAAGGTGAAGGTAGATAGGCAGAAGGAAGGAAGAAGGAAGAAATAGGAAAGGAGGGAAGGAGGAAGAAACAGAAGCGAAGAGGAAGAGAGAAATGGAAAGAGCAGAAAGACAGAGAAGGTAGATAGGCAAAAGAAATGAAGCTGAAAGAATGGAAGGAGGAAGGAAGAGAAAAGGAGGAAGGGAGTGAGTGAGGAAAGAAGAGAGGATGGAAGGAGAAAGGAAGGAAGAGAGGGAAAGAGCAGAAGACGGATAAGGTGAAGGTAGATAAGCAAGAGGAATGAAGGAAGAAGTGAGGAGTCTCAAGGAGGGGGAAAACATTTAGTGACCAAAGTTACAATGGCATTGAAAAAAGTGACTGATGACCATTTTTCACACTTAGCGACCGTTGCGACCATTTTTCACACTTAGCGACCGTGGTCACGTGATCCTCATGGTCACGTGATCAAAATTTTGTTTGGCAACAGATTCGTATTTATGCTGGTTTCAGTGTCCTGGGGTGACCTTTTGACAAAAAAAATTTTTTTTAATCAAGCCCCCCCCCCCCCCCGGTCAAAGGCGTCCCTCTTTTCCAATCTGAAAATCTGGTCACCTTACTCTACAAGCCTCCCAAAGCCTATGCATGACCTGTTTTTTGCCCCCCCCCTGCCCCAGGAGCACTTTGTGGACCTCTCTTACTCATGATACAAACACACAAAATGTCAAGGCTTGAAGTTCATCTTTTAACATTCTCATTCTCATTCTCTCTCTCTCTCTCTCTCTCTCTCTCTCTCTCTCTCTCTCTCTCTCTCTCTCTCTCTCTGAAGAAATTTTTAACAAAGTGAAAAACCATAAAAGAAAAAAAAACAGTGAAAAAGGAAAATACAGAAAAGAAACAGAAAAGGAAAATAAAGATTATAAAGAAGAGGTTTCTGATCTTCGTGACAGCAGTTATAAATCCATTCCTATTTTACCACCAGCCCCAAAGTTACATTATAGTTTAGTTTAGTTTACTTTATTATCATTGCACATGGTACAACGAAATTAAATGCCATCTTCAGTGTACATTAAACTATAAAAATAAAAACACCAACAAACATCCTTTAGTTTCTATATAATTGAAATTGAAAACCTGATATTGCACTATACCACAGAATTCAATATGGTTACTGCCCTGGGATAGAAGCTGTTTTTCAGCCTATTTGTCTTTATTTTTATTATCCTGTACCGTCTGCTAAATGGTAATAGTTAAAAAAAAGGTGCCCAGGATGAGATGGATCTTGAAGAATGTTTTGAACTTTCCCTTTTCCTATAAGTTACCCTTTCTAATCTTGAAATTTATAAATCACAAGTTTGTTTTTCTTTACTTTCAGCAGTCTATAAGGGGTTCCCAGTTACTGATGAATGGATTTATTGATCTCTAATCAAAGAGATTATTTTTGCCATCTCTGCAGGTTCTACCGTCTTCACATCTACTCCTCAGTTGTGGATATCTCAGAGAATTTCCTTTTTTGTGCATATAATAGTCCTGTAGCAGTCCTGATTATCTTCCATAACTCTTTTCTAATTAACTGTCCATTAATCCCAGCAAGAAAATGTTTGCTTTCAAATGAATATTAATCTTTCTATTCTTTGTATTATTATGTATACTGTATGACTTTAGAAATTTCTGGATTTTTTTTACAAGTCTACAACCCTTTGCACTCTCCACATTTCCAACATGAATCTGAAATACCTTTATACAAATTGTACACCTTTATACAATTTTTCAGGATATATACAGTATACCAATAGTACATTATTTCATTAAAACAAATCATTTAACCACATTATTACCCACTCTTCCATCATTATATTGTATTCAAAGTTCTTAGCCAAATTTATCATAGTCTTTCACTTGCTCTTCTTCTGTTAGAAATTTTAATAAAAGTTTATACATTTTAACAATTATAAGTTTATCACTTTTACATAGTTCAACTTCTGTCTTCTACTGCTCAATTCCAATGCTCCTATTATCTACCTTAAATTGTTCTCTTTCATCTTGTATACTCTATGTTCCTGTTCCAGCAACTCTCAATAAGTTATTTTTCTATACCTACTGTTTCTTTTGTGTAAAATTCTTCTTGTGCTGAGTCCCACAATGACATTTATGAGCACAATCTGGGATTATAACTCAATATGGCACTTCTAATGTAACAAATCTATATTAATCTTAACTTTACCATAGAAAAATATGCATCTGAACCACCCTCCTAAAATCCTCTTATTTCTCAGAAAAGGCCATCTTTTTTATTGATTCTATCCTCACTTACTTGAAGGCAACTTTCTCTAAAGGAAATTACCTGAAGAAAACCACAAATTTCCACTGTTTTCTATAGAACCACAAAATTGATATAAATTACCCAAATATAAAGAAACTTACATATATAAGAAGAAGATAACCAGGAACTGTATGTCAGAACTGTTTCTGAACTTAGACTTAGAATAACTTTATTGCCACTTTGAATGTACACTAATTGGCATACATTAAAACGAAATCTCATTGCATGCAGCTCTCAAAGGGTCTCCACCGCTAATATACACTATATAAACATGACAAAATAAATAAATATAAAAATATGCATATACTATGCATATGCATATATGTATATTCTATGCATATACATATATTATATGACATGGAGAAACAACAGTCTAGTTCGGATGTATACATGTACATGGAGAGAAAAACCAATCTTGCAAATTTGGCATAGGGAAAAAAGCTGTTACAGAATCTGGTAGTCCTGCTAGAAATACTTTAAAACCTCCTCCCAAGTGATTGGACTCATTTAACTAATGATAGAATACTGAATATCGAGGGACATGATCTGGTATATGGTTGGCATGCTTATCTGTTATTCAACAAAAAACTGGATAAGAAATTTAAAAGTCATATTTTAAGAAGAAAAAAAGAGACTGAATGTCAATACTAGAAATTGAATAATGAATGAATGAATACTGCAAACACCTCTAATCTTCTCTTCCTTGATTTTCCATGCAAGAAAAGCAATCCATCAGGTCCAAACTGCCCTCTTTCTTAACTATTTGACTGCTAAAAATGTTATTAATCAAATAATCTTGGAAAACTCATACATTCAACAGTTTAATTATAGCTAGGTAAAATCCTGTTTATATGATGTAAAATGTATCAATAAAAATATTAAGCATGGACAGATAACTTTCCAGTATCTCTGAACTGATAAATCATGTTTTCGAAAAAAATATTTTGTGTAACAAAATATAAAAGGAATCCAGAATATTTGTGCATTTCTGGGTATTTCTGGAAAACTTCCTATTCTTGTTTTGAGTGAATGTTATTCATTCCATTTCCTGAGGTTTACCCAGGTAATAGGAAGAGATGTCCGAAGCTCAGGGAAATAAAACATTGGCAAGTTATGCAGAAGTGTGGATTTCTTCTTTCAGGTTGACATTTAGAAAGAGAGAGCAACCTCCATTTTGTCTTTGTCTTTAAGATTTGTGTTTTCTGCCAGGTAACAGCAAAGCCCCCAGCCACATGGAATAGGGCAGGTCCTGGTGCATTTGGACAGCAGACTCGGATCAATAAAGTCAGTTGTCTTATTGATGGGCTGAGATCTGTGATATGTAACACAGATGGACGGAGCCCATTAAATGGCTGGCATGAATGTGGGGTGGGGTTATTATTTTATTATTTTCATCTTTTATTATTATTTTTCTCTTTTATGTTGTATTTGTATGTCCTGTAAGCCACCTTGAGTCATCATGTGCAAATAGGTGGCAATTTAAATTTTCTAAATCTATATATATAAAAGCGAAATACCACTCATGCATCATCAGGAAATCTTCAGAATTGTAAAGCCTACAAATTTGAAATTCAGTACAAATGTTCCTCTTGGTTTCTAGGAGCTCGCTAACAAAGGATTTTTCAAAATAACCATCAGATCATCAGTATTCCTTATACAGTATTATATTAACACACACAGATGCTAAAGAGTTAGACATTCTACTCCCCCTCCCCACCTGAAAGGAACTCTGTTTCAACTGCCAGCTGCCTTATATGGGCATGGCCAACACGTGACTCATCTGGCCTGCGGGCTGGCTGGATCACATGGTTTCGTAGCGAAGCATGGGTATCCAGCTAGTAAATAAATAAATGTATATGTGTCAGTTGTCAGAGTTAAACCAAATGTAGAAACCAAAGAGAAGCAAACTAATACCACTTTTATTCTAAGGTTATGGTTACAGAATATTGCAAGTCTGAATGTGCTTCTCCTCTCCCTCCTTCCTTCATGTGAAATAGGAAGTCAGGTTTGAGACCACTTTCTCAAATTATGTTTCCACCCTGGACTCAGACTCCCATTATCTGTCTGTTGTCTCGGTTGAGGCTCTTCCTCCTGTCACTCGAGGTTATTTCTTCTGCCTATTACAATATATGTGAATATTTCTGGGACTGGGGGTGCTCCTGGCTGGTGGAAACAATCTTATGAGTTTCATGAGAACATAGTAGGATTGTGGAAGTAGTGTTAGGAGATCTCTCACAGGAAACAGCTGTGTGGAAACTATCACATGCACATTATTATACCAATATTAAAAAGGCATTCAAGGTTTTTAAATAAAACTGCCATAGGGAAACATTTCCTTTAATTTTCTTACAGTAAAGATATGATTCAGATGAAGTCTTATCTTCTAGTCTGATTCCAGCAGCTTCACATTGGCATTTCTGTACCTTATATATAACTGCAAAATCCAATAAAATGTCCAGAATCAAGCTTGTTTTGCTCCTGCCCATCATGCCATGATTGTAATTATGATTGTAACAGATGTGTTATTATAGTTCTAGGACAGGGGTGATAAACTCATGGCCCACAGGCCGGATGTGCCATGTGCTGGCCACACCCTCACCCGATTTAGCAAAGGGGAAAAAAGTCCTGATATGTCACGTGATAATGAGGTGAGTCTGACAACCCTGTTCTAGGAGAAGGAAAATCAGATGAGAAGGAAAATTGTCCATCCTGGGGGATTGAGGACACAATGCTACCTCAGCACTGAATTTCAACCAAACAGCTTTTAAGGTAATATTGCTTCCCTAGTGTTTTTTGGCTTAACTATAGACATTTCTTCTTTCAAGGGCATCTGGTAGGATGCCAGCTGGACACGGTGTCTCCAACTCTGTTGCTCAATACAAATTTTGGATTCTCTGCAATATTTGCTCCTTGTGAAGACCCTAGTGTAGGCCAGTCAAACTGGTGGCCTGTGGGGCAGATACCTCACATGCAGGCCACGCCCACCCCAGCTCCACAAAGCCAAAAAATATTGTGATATGTCATGATCCAGCCCATGATGTGATCGAGTTTGACACCCATGTCCTAGTGGGTATGGAACACGAGCACATTTCATGCCAAGAAACCATATTTCTTGAAAATGAATTCAAAGATGAGTGTTCAGCCCCTCACAGTTTTATCAGAGGAATAAATGGAAAGTAAGAATTTCAAAGTAAGAAGGCTTTCAAAATATTAAGGCTTAGTCCATATGTCCAAGCATCTGGAATATCAAATATCATAGGATAAGTAAATATATCAATAAATAATCCTAATTTGCACGTTGTAAGAACAACTTCAAATTACATTCAAATACTTCCCTTCTTAAATAAATCCAAGCCATGTGTTGTAACTTAGAAAAGAGAGAAATTGACTAATAAAATTACATGGAGAGGAAAGCTCTCCCCAACATGGTACACTACTATGTATATTGAAAATACACCTCCCATTTCCCCAACCTCCATGCCCAACAGCTAGGAATTAAAGAGGCAGCTGTTCCAACTCATCTGCAAGGCATACAGATTAGGACAAGCTAAACTGCCATTTTAGTTGTAAGTGATAAGTGGCACTGAATGACATTTTCAACCAATTTGCCTAAGGATTTATCTCAGAAGCACCCTACACTAGAAGCCACTGTCCTGCCTATGTCAATCAGTTCTGTTAAATTGATTTTAAAATGGAGCCTGTTAAATAATTATTCTTCTGATGGGCTGTCTTCAGAGCACTGCTCTACAAATGTGCTTGCAGAATCACTATACATGTGGTCTTCCTTTTTATTTGCCCTGTAATGCACATACCTGTTTCTGTTTTGCTTCTTTCTCCTAAGCAACCAAAGCATCAATTTGAGAGAATGTTGACAAGCCGATCCTTCTAGTGAGCCTGACAGAATGGTTAATTATATTTCTAGCCAGAAGAATATGCAGTAGACAATCAGTAATGTCAAAATAGAGCATTACTGCCTGCAGGTCATTGCAACAAAATGCTTCACTTCCTCCCAATCTCACTCAACAGCTTATTTTAATGAATCAGATCCATTTATGTTTGGATTTCTTGTTTTCTCTCTCACTTCGTGTATGCATTTTAGGTTGAATCATTGCAAGCAACAATGTGAAAGAATCTGGAATGAATGATAGCCCATTAAATTTGCTTTCTCCCCCCCCCCCTCAAACATTTTAAGATTCTTTGAAGAAGATGGTTCGCTGGTACATTCTCCTTTTTAATAGCATTCTAATGGCTTCATTTAGAATTACTTTTACGTCTCAAAAGGACTTCTTTGTCCAGATTTCTAGTGTTTTAATATTGGAAAAAAGGCTGTAAAAAAAGTTTAAAAAGTTGTATATATGTATATATGGGGTGTGTATGTGGAGGAAAGGGCCTGTCTGTATCATCTTGAATTCCTGAATAAAAATCAGTATACAAATCTAAAAAACAGCTGATTTGAGATCCAAGTAATCTGATTAATGATGCCCTGTGTTTACCTGGATAATCAGGTCAAGACTGTGTGTCAACTATCAGTGACAGTTTCTTACCATCAGATCATTCTGACTACTATAGAAGTGACAGGTATCATTCACCTCCAAATCTAAATCTGGACTATTTGATCAATTTGTCTCAGACACTCGAAGAACCTTCTTGGATTACAAAGGCTGTTAGGGAATTTTCTTAGGCTACGATGACCAGTCCCACCAATGTTTTAGTTGCATTCTAGAATATGAATAGGAGGCAGAGGACGTATTCAGCATGTTCTGGACCAGTTCTGGAGAACCAGTAGCGGAAATTTTGAGTAGTTTGGAGAACCCGTAAATACCACCTCTGACTGGCCCCACCCCCATCTATTCTTCGCCTCCCGAGTCCCAGCTGAACAAGAGGAAATGGGGATTTTTCAGTAACCTTCCTCTGGAGTGGGAAGGGAATGGAGATTTTACAGTATCCTTCCCCTGCCACATCCACCAAGCCATGCCCACCAAGCCACACCCACAAAACCAGTAGTAAAAAAAACTGAATCCCACCACTGATAAGGGGCCTTGGATAAGATTGTTTCTCTTCCTATTCACTGAAAGAATCTCCCTGGTTCCTTAAAGAGCTGCAGGAGAAAAACATTGGAGGAAACATCTGAAATGCTGTTAGCAAAAGGCAGGGAATTAATATAACCAAATGGAGTAAGAGCTCAGGTCGGATCTTACACCATTGCAGTAAGAGTGGTGAAACAGTATTACGCTGCTTTCACTGCATACTCAAAATCCCACCCAGAAATCCTGTTTTAAGAGATATGGATTCTTTGGGAGAAGTGTGATTTGGAAAAGCATCTTTTGGACTGCTGTGAAGAATTTGCGGGACAATTGAAGGCTAAAAAATAACCTCAGATTTGTTCCGAATTGGACACTAGTCAATCAGGTCTTAGAGAGATGACAGATGTCACATTTTGAAAGATTGCTTAGGTGGGAAAGAAAGAGAGAGAGTGGGGAGGGGGGAGGGAGGGAGAGAAAGAAAGAAAGAAAGAAAGAAAGAGAAAGAAAGAAAGAAAGAAAGAAAGAGAAAGAAAGAAAGAAAGAAAGAAAGAAAGAAAGAAAGAAAGAAAGAAAGAAAGAAAGAAAGAAAGAAAGAAAGAAAGAAAGGGTGAGACTATAGAGGCAGTGCTGTTTTAGTTATAGCCTTTTATCTTTTGTGGTATATATTACCATCTCACATGATATTCTAAGAGAGGAATTACATGAAGTTTGAACAAAAAATCATATATACAAGCCCAGATCCTTAAAATCTACAGGTAATCCTCAACTTACAACAGCTCATTTAGTGACCCTAACTTATGACTATTGTTCACACTTACAACCATTGACACATCTCCATGGTCACATGATCAAAATTCAGCCGCTTGGCAACTGACTCATATTTATGACAGTTGCAATGTCCCAAGGGTCATGTGATCCCCTTTTGTGACCTTCTGACAAGCGAAGTCATTGGATAAGTCAAATTCACTTAACAATGGCATTACTAACTTAGCAACTGCAGTGATTCTCTTAACAACTGTTGCAAGAAAGGTAATAAAATGAAGCAAATTCACTTAATATCTGTCTCTCTTAGCAACATAAATTTTGGGGTCAATTGTGGTCATAAGGCAAGGACTACCTGCATCTTCCTGTTCCTCTACACTATAATCAGATAAGTAAGACTTACCAAATGTTGTGTGCTAACCTGCTATGTCTTACTCATTCTACTCAAGGAGACTTGGGACTTCTGGAATGCTGAAGACAACTTTGGATTGTATTCCCCCTGCCACAGAACTTAATTTCACTTTGGAATTCATTGATCTTTTGGTGGTTTCCTCTGAATAATAGTATGAGGACTTTCCAAATCCTCCAGGAGCTCACCATGGGAAGGTTTTATTTTTTCAGAGGTCAAGGCCAAATCTCTATTTAGAAATTTACTATTTCTGCTGAAGTGCTCATTATTTTCCCTACAGTACATTTTTTAATGATGTTGCTCTGGGTTCAGATCAATTTATGAGTTGCAGGAGGTTTAGTTAATGCGCAAGAAAGCCCATCCGGATTTTTGAAAGCATGTTATGGCCTTCTCACAAAATGACTGATAGAAATGCTCCATTTCCCACAAGAAAACCCATGAATTTGCTTTTCACAAGGCCCTATGGCTTGTTCTCCCCCCCCACACACACAAAGTAGATACATTTCTGTTGTAGCCCAGCAGGATCTGGTGGAGCTGCTGATGGACTTGGATAGTGAGAGCCATATGAGTCTGCCATGGAAGATCTGGAGGATCCTATGCAGGGTTCAGACTCAGAGCAGGGACCAGAGAGGCTGGTTGGCCACCAGAAGGTGCCTGAGGCATGGAGCAGTGGGAAAGATCAAAGGCAGCTTGTCCCTGATGCTAGATTGAGAAGGGCTGAGAAATGGAAGCAGCAACTCCGTAGGCAGTCTCACAGAAGATGATTAAGCCCAGGTGGTTGTTGATTGGCCCCTCCCAAGAGAGATTATAGGTGAGGCGTTGGGAGGGGACGTTTTGCAGGAAACAACTGTTTGAATTAGTAGTGAATAAAATCTATCCGTGTATTCTAGCCGTGTCTGTTCGTTTGGACTCTCTGGGTTGCTTTGTTTGGATTATCTGGGTTGCAGCAGAACTACTGTATTGAACATGAGTTGCCTGGGCCCTCAGCCAAAGGATTCGTTATCTCAGTAATTGAGTAGTGGCAAACAGCCAAGCCTGTGTTCTAGTGTATTCACAGGCCGGGGAGTCAGAACACATTTCTGTAAGTATAAGTATAATCTTTATTGTCATTGTACTTAAATACAACGAAATTGGTTAAAATTGGAGTGGGAGGCACTGTCTTGCAGTGGTTCTCCTCCTACCTCTCGGACAGGTCGCAGTCGGTGTTGGTGGGGGGGCAGAGATCGTCCCCGAGGCCCCTAACTTATGGGGTGCCGCAGGGCTCGGTCTTATCCCCCCTACTATTCAACATATACATGAAACCGCTGGGTGAGATCATTCGGAGGCATGGGATAAAATACCATCAATACGCGGACGATACACAGTTGTATCTGTCCGCCCCGTGCCAACTCAATGAAGCGGTGGACGTGATGAACCGGGGTCTTGAGGCCGTTAAGGACTGGGTGAGAGCTAACAAACTGGTACTCAACCCGGACAAGACCGGGTGGCTGTTGTGCTTCCCTCCCAACAATTTGGCCAACGTTCCATCACTCAGGCTGGGGGGTCAAAATTTATACCCCTCAGACAGGGTCCGCAACTTGGGAGTCCTCCTGGACCCACAGCTGACTTTTGACCATCATTTGTCAGCTGTGACCAGGGGGGCATTTGCCCAGGTTCGCCTGGTACGCCAGTTGCGGCCCTACCTGAATCGGGAGGCACTCACAACAGTCACTCGAGCCCTTGTGATCTCTAGGCTGGAATACTGCAATGTGCTCTACATGGGGCTGCCCTTGAAGAGCATCCGGTGACTTCAGCTAGTCCAGAATGCGGCCGCGCGAGTGATCGTGGGTGCACCACGGTTCGCCCACATAACACCGATCCTCCGTGAGCTGCGCTGGCTACCTGTTGATCTCCGGGTGCGCTTCAAGGTGCTACTCACCATTCATAAAGCTCTCCATGGTAGTGGATCTGACTATTTGAGAGACCGCCTTCTGCCAATTACCTCCCTTCGTCCCATCAGATCGCATAGAGTAGGCCTCCTCCGAATTCCATCCGCCAGCCAGTGCCGACTGGCGACTACGCGGAGGAGAGCCTTCTCGGTTGCAGCTCCGATGCTTTGGAACGATCTCCCCGTGGAGATTCGTACCCTCACCACCGTCCAGGCCTTCCGCACAGCCCTCAAGATCTGGCTATCCCGTCAGGCCTGGGGATAAGACTTGTACTTTGCCCCACCCGAATGCTGAATGAATGTTGTGTTTTATTGGTTTATTTTTTTATTATTCACATTTTTTTTCCTTCTTGTGTTTTGTCCTACACTCCCTTCCCATTAATTGTAAGCCGCCCTGAGCCCCCTCAGGGAAAAGGGCGGCCTATAAATTTAAATAAAATAAATAAATAAATAAATAAATAAAATACATAAAATACATTAAAATAAAATAAAATAATTGGTTCTAAATACAACACTGGTTTCTTCCAAAAGCCTGAAGGAAACTACTCCTATAACACAAGTCTTTCTGATGTGGACACAGTATCCTGAGGCCTAAACTAACTAACCTAAACTCTGGAGAACTGGTAGCAGAAATTTTGAGTAGTTCAGAAAACCAGTAAATACAACCTCTGATTGGCCCTGCCCCCATCTATTCTCTGCCGCGCAAGTCCCAGCTGATCAGGAGAGAATGGGGATTTTACAGTATCCTTCCCCTGGAGTGGCGAAGGAATGGAGATTTTACAGTATCCTTCCCCTGCCACACCACCAAGCCACACCCACCAAGCCACGGCCACAGTACCTGTAGAAATTTTTTTTTGAATCCCACCACTGGCTGGAAGGTAAAATTTCCAGTTCTAAAAATGTTATCAGAAAGACTTACTGTGCCAGATGCCTTTCGTATTTGTTGGCACTGCAAGTCTCAGAGATAGCACCTCATCATCTCTTGAAAGCACCAGGCTAGGGAAGATCACATCAAGCAATTTCTTCATTCCTCTAAAAGCAAAAACAGGACTGGTGTTTCCTTCCTTAAGCATTCTATTCCAACTGTACAACAGCATTTCTCAGCAGTTTTGTTCTTTTTTTCCTCCTGGTGCCAAGAGGACCAGCATGAGCAATGATTTAAATTCAATAGGGGCAGAAGTTTTGTCAATTTTCTATTTGATATCTCTAGCAAAAGCACTCCACAATTTTATTGTATCTTCAATGATCTACTAAAATTGTATTGCCTCTCACAGACAGTCATTAATTTTGATAAAAGTGAAGTATAGCAGCTAAAGAGATTTCTTGCTTAGGAATCTTTCAAGGTCAAACCTATAAGATGCATAAACAGCCACACATGAAACCTCTCCCTTCGTATAGTTTTATAATTAGATTTTGTAATTTGTTAAACCTATGAAGGGACATAATAATAATAATAATAATAATAATAATAATAATAATAATAACAACAACAACAACAACAACAACAACAACTCCGCCGTTGCCGGTCCCAAGCCCGGATGAGAAAGGAGGAAGGTTGGGGTCAGGTTGGCATCTGGTCCCGTAAAAAAAACCCGCCAACCCATACAATATGGTGAAAAAAACAAATAAGAATTCCATACCGCATCGGTCGTCGCGCGGGTTAACAAGGGCCACGGCGGATGTTGGGGTCCCTGGACATCCATCGACAAGTGGGCTACAAGTGGACCAGCCAACAAAACGACAAAAATATAGTGCAGATGAAAACCGTGCCATAATGGCCTGTTACTACAACTCAGAGCCACAAAAAAGAGGCTATTTAAAGCGAATGTATGAATTATGGAAACAACAATATCCAGATTCAAATGTTAGTGAACAACGACTAGCAGATCAAAGGCGATTTATTATACGGAATAAAGTGTTTAGTGAAGTTGAACATGAGGAAATTCAGGCAAATTGCAAAACCCAAAAAACAATATCACAAGCGGAAATAACTGATATTCAAGACACAACTAAAGACATTATAGTAGAACTCCCAGAAGAAGCTCTCGGGGAGGAAATAACATCACCACCACTAGAACCAGTTATCACTGAACAAACTGATGAACTAACTCAAAAACAAAAAGAATTGAAGGATAAGATCATGGAGCATTTTCTGCTTAATGAGGAAAGGCAACGTTTACCATCACTAAAAACTGTGCCTAAGAAAATTTTGGCCCCTATCATGAAAATGGTTAATGCAGTGTTTTCAACAATTGAACCGGAATCCATCTTGGAAACAAACCAGTTAATGTACAGCGCAGCTGTAATAGTCACTAATGAACTAGGCATTAAAATTAAAGTACCTAGTCACACAACAGAAAAAGCATCAAAGCCAAAGTGGAAAATCCGTTTAGAACAAAAAATCAAAAAATTAAGAGCAGATGCTAGTAACTTAAAGAACATGCATGAGCAACGGCTTAAAAACAACAAAATCATAGATCGGCTAATCAGCAGATATAGATTGGATACAAGAAACATCAATGAAGCTGTAGAGATTGTAAAACAGCAGATAACAGCAACAGCTAGAAAAATTGAAAGATATGAGGCACGAATCATCCAATATAAACAAAATCAGCAATTTCGATCAGACCAACGGCGTTTTTATCAAAGTCTTAATGTGAATGGTGACACCAAAAGTGAAAAACCAGAAAAACAGGCCACAGTTGAATTCTGGAAAGAATTGTGGGAAAATGCAAAGGACTACAACAAGGAAGCAAAGTGGATACATGACTTTGAGAAAAGCATTGGCAACAAACAAATGCAAGTATTAGAAATAACAACTGAGATGGTCAAAAATCGAGTTAAAAAGGTAAAGAATTGGACATCACCTGGAAAGGACCAATTACATGGTTTCTGGCTCAAATATCTGACCAGTTTACATGCAATATTGGCCAGGCAACTAAATGAAATTTTACAAAAGGGCCAAATTGATGAATGGTTGACAACTGGAAAAACATACTTGATTCAGAAAGATGCAACTAAAGGAACAACACCTGAAAACTACAGACCAATAACATGCTTGCCAACAACCTTCAAATTACTCACAGGCATTATTGCAGATAACATGATGGATTATTTGGAAACAAACAACATCTTGCCAGTAGAGGAAAAAGGCAACAAAAGAAGGAGCAGGGGCACAAAAGATCAGCTTCTAATTGATAAAATGATATTAGAAAATTGTAAGAACAGAAAAACGAACTTGAATATGGTCTGGATTGATTACAAAAAGGCATTTGACTCACTGCCACATAGTTGGATCATAAAATGCTTAGAAACAACTGGCATTAGCAAAAATATTACATCCTTTACTGAAAAGGCGATGAAACAATGGAGAACTAAGTTGGCGGTAGGGAATGAGATCTACGGAATGGTTAATATCAAGCGAGGAATTTTCCAGGGTGATTCACTTTCACCTCTTCTCTTCATCATCGCAATGATCCCACTATCAGTAATCTTAAAAAAAATGAAATTAGGCTACCAAACAGCCAAAGAAGCTGAAAAAATTTCGCATTTACTATATATGGATGATTTGAAACTCTATGGAAAGTCAGAAATAGAAATCCAATCATTGACAAACACAGTCCGAGTATTCAGCACCGATATTTCAATGCAGTTTGGCATGGAAAAATGCGCCACTGTATCCATAAAAAGGGGCAAAATCACTGCATGTGAGGGAATTGAAATGCCCAATGGCCAATTAATTAAATGCAAAGAAAATGAAGCCTACAAATACTTAGGCATTCTGCAGTTGGATAACATCAAGCATGGAGAAGTAAAAACTATTGTCAGGCGAGAGTACACCAACAGAGTTAGGAAAATTCTGAAATCTAAATTGAATGGTGGAAATACAATCAAGGCCATAAATACCTGGGCAATACCAGTTATAAGATACACAGCTGGTATAGTTAACTGGACACAAGCTGATTTGGACCTTTTGGACCGAAAAACCAGGAAACTAATGACAATGCACTACAGTTTACATCCACGTGGTGATACTGATAGACTGTATCTGCCCCGAAAATCAGGTGGCAGAGGATTATTACAAGTGAAGCAAACAGTTGAAGAAGAAAAACATGCACTGGCTGATTATTTAAAAGACACTCAAGAACATCTATTAATCGAAGTAAAGAACAAAAATCTACTGAAGGCCCAACAGACGAAACAAGAATACAGAAAACATGCGATAAAATCAAGAATGGAGAGTTGGCAGAACAAAGCACTGCATGGCCAATTTCTGGAAAAAATAAAAGATAAAGTGGACAGTGAACAAACTTGGTTATGGTTAACAACAGGTACATTAAAGAAAGAAACAGAGTCACTAATCCTGGCTGCGCAAGAACAAGCTATCCGCACAAATGCCATTAAGGCCAAAATCGAAAAATCCTCTGATGATGCCAAATGCAGACTTTGCAAAGAAGCTGATGAAACTGTTGATCACATACTCAGCTGCTGTAAAAAAATTGCGCAGACTGATTATAAATTGCGGCACAATTCAGTAGCACAAATGATCCATTGGAATTTGTGCAAAAATTATAATATTAAAACAGCAACAAACTGGTGGGAACATCAGCCTGAAAAAGTCACCGAAAATCAGATGGTCAAGATCTTGTGGGATTTCCGTATACAAACCGACAAAATACTGGCGCATAATACACCAGACATCACACTGGTTAAGAAAAATAAGGTCACAATCATAGACATCGCAATACCAGGTGATAGCAGGGTCGCCGAGAAGGAACTTGAAATAAACGCAAGATACCAGGACTTAAAAATCGAAATTCAACGACTATGGCACAAACCAGCAGTGGTAATTCCAGTGGTAATTGGCACACTGGGTGCTATTCCAAAAGCACTGGAATTACATTTAAAACAGTTAAAAATTGACAAAATCACCATCAGTCAAATGCAAAAAGCCGCACTGCTTGGATCTGCACGCATATTACGAAAATACGTTACGACGTCCTAGGCCCCTGGGTGGGGCCCGACTAGTAACCAATGCCAAATCCGGCGAAACAACTGGCCGCTGTGATACAATTGTATAATAATAATAATAATAATAATAATAATAATAATAATAATAATAATAATAATAATAGAATAAGTATTCTAGAAGTATTCTAGAATATTCTATTCTAATAAGTATCGACCTCGTATTCCTCTCGGAGCAGTGGATTTGTGATCTTGGTCTGAGGGGTAACGACATCATACCCCTGTCGTGGTCAGACCACTGCCTACTGAGGCTCGACTTCCGGAGACCAAACCCCCACTGTAGGGAGGAGGAACCGACCAGGTGGTTCCGCCCCAGGCGACTTATGGAACCGTTAAGGTTCCAGACGGAACTTGGGGTCATTCCTGATACTTTCGCCCACAGTCCGGTAGAGACTCTGGTTGCTGCTTGGCACTCGGCAGCATCGGAGGCCCTCGACCGGATTGCGCCACTACGGCCCCTCTGAGGCGGCGGATCCCGGAGACCTCCTTGGTTCACCGAGGAACTCCGGGAGATGAAGCGCCGGAGGGCACCGATGGAGGTCCGATAAGTCCGAATCGAACCGAGCAATGGTAACCACCTGCACCAAGGAATACACCAGGGCACTTAGGGCAGCGAAAAGATCTCACATAGCCACCTTGGTTGCGTCCGCTGAGTCCCGCCCAGCCGCCCTGTTTAAGATAACCCGCTCCCTATTGAATAAAAGGGAAGCGGGGGAACCCTTGCAGGGCAGAGCTGAGGACTATGCCCAATTCTTAGCGGACAAAATTGCTTGGTTTCGGTCGGACTTGGACTCCATCCCCGCAGTTCCAGCCGAGGCACAGGAGGATCAAGTAGAACATCTCTGGGTTGAGTTTCAGGATGTTACCCCCGGGGATGTGGACAAGGCCATGAGGGCTGTAAGTGCCTCCACCTGCATACTGGACCCGTGTCCCTCATGGCTGGTTACTAACAGCAGTGAGGTGACACGAGGCTGGATCCAGGCGGTTGTTACCGCCTCTCTTCGGGAGGGGAACTTCCCCGCCGCACTGAAAGCGGCGGTGGTGAGACCCCTCCTAAAGAAGCCATCTCTGGATCCAGCTGTTCTTAATAACTATCGCCCAGTCTCCAACCTTCCCTTCCTTGGGAAGGTTGTTGAGAAGGTGGTGGCCTTCCAGCTCCAACGGTCCTTGGAGGAAGCAAACTATCTCGACCCCTTCCAGTCAGGCTTCAGACCCGGTTACAGCACAGAAACCGCTTTGGTCGCATTGACTGATGATCTCTGGAGAGCCAGAGATGGAGGACATTCCTCCATCCTGGTCCTCCTTGACCTCTCAGCGGCTTTCGATACCATCGACCATGGTATCCTTCTGCGACGACTGCGGGAGGTGGGAGTGGGAGGCACCGTGTTGCGGTGGTTCTCCTCCTACCTCTCGGACAGGTCGCAGTCGGTGTTAGTGGGGGGGCAGAGATCGTCCCCTAGGCCCCTAACATATGGGGTGCCTCAGGGCTCGGTCTTATCCCCCCTACTATTCAACATCTACATGAAACTGCTGGGAGAGATCATCCGCAGGCACGGGATCAGATACCATCAATATGCGGACGATACCCAGTTGTATCTGTCCGCCCCGTGCCAACTCAATGAAGCGGCAGACGTGATGAACCGAGGCCTTGAGGCCGTTATGGACTGGATGAGGGTAAACAAGCTTGTGCTCAACCCAGAAAAGACCGAGTGGCTGTTGTGCTTCCCTCCCAAAGATTCGATCAATATTCCATCACTCAGGCTGGGGGGTCAAATTCTATACCCCTCAGAGAGGGTTCGCAACTTGGGAGTCCTCCTGGATTCACAGCTATCGTTTGACCACCATCTGACGGCTGTGACCAGGGGGGCATTCGCCCAGGTTCGCCTGGTGCGCCAGTTGCGACCCTACCTGAATCGGGAGGCTCTCACAACAGTCACTCGGGCCCTTGTGACCTCTAGGCTGGAATACTGCAATGTGCTCTACATGGGGCTGCCCTTGAAGAGCATCCGGCGACTTCAGCTAGTACAGAACGCGGCCGCGCGAGCGATTGTGGGTGCACCTCGGTTCACCCACATAACACCTATCCTCCGCGAGCTGCGCTGGCTACCTGTCGATCTCCGGATGCGCTTCAAGGTGCTATTAGTCACCCATAAAGCCCTGCATGGTAGTGGATCTGGGTACTTGAGAGACCGCCTTCTGCCAATTACCTCCCTGCGACCAATTCGATCTCATAGATTGGGCCTCCTCCGTATTCCATCGCAGCCCCAGACGGAGGAGCGGAGCCCGAGCTTTCATGGCCGTCCCCGCCAGTCGCAGCGGGGAAGCCGGCATCGAGTTTTTGGTGACTCCGAGGTTCGCTAACTGAAATGCGGTCTTCCTTAAGTCTCTGCTTGGAGCCTCTGGGATGATCGTTGGTGGGTGGAGGAAGCGAGGGCGCAGCTGAGCCGGGGAGGCAGAGATGAGAAATGAGGGCTAAATGCAAAGCGCGCCTAAGAGAGCAAGCGAAGCATCCCCAAAGCGAAGGACGGGCAGGAACCGCTTGGCCAGTATGTGAGAAGGCAGGCTGGAAGTGGCTGCGGAAGGGAAAAGAGGCTGCCACAGGTATCAGTTCTCCTTGCGGTAGATAAGAGAGGTTTGTAGCAAGGGTCCGCCAGCAGGTAGGCAGGGAGGAAACAGAGATGGCTGAGCCCGGGGAAAGCACCGGGAAAAGAAGAGATCCCGTCCAGGGTAGGCTCTCCGCTTTTCCCTCTTTTTACCCTGGACGGGATCTCTTCCTTCCCCCCCCCCCCGGTCTCCCGTCTGTCTGCTGGGTTCCTCTGTGCCCTGCGATGCCTGGTGCCTCGTGAACATGGGTGGTGGCGATGTGACGCCTTTGCAGGTGCCTCAGTTGCCCCTGATCGTGGGTGGATCTCAATTGACGAGGAACTCAATAATCCTGGCACATAAAGCTTTTTTCCCCCCTTGGAAACTGAAGCTCGTTTAAAGAAAAAGGGAAGGGCGGGCAGCTTCACGTGAGTGAGTAACTCCGGCGGTGGGAATCGGGAGGCTTTGGGTGGGCGGCGGTGCTTCCCTTGCAAACAAGGATCAGCGCACTTGCTGCCTCCCCCTCCCCTGGGAGGAGCTCTTCAGTGGGACAGACGAATGGAGGGGGAGATCGCCCCTTCCTCCTCCGAGCCGCCAAACCCCGTCTTCCCTGGCCTGCACCCCTGTGCCCAGGCTCCTTTGGGTTTGGGGGTAATCCGAATGGGTGGAGTAGGGGATCCCCGGGGCGGAGGCCTCCCGGTGCAACGGTCTTCCGCAGTTCGCCTTCCCTGCCCAGGATTGTAAGGCTGGAGGCCTCAGCAGCATCCACCCCCCCCCAGCCGGCCAACCCTCGCCCGTACCATGAGTTTACCAGCCAGGTATCCATTGAGCTGGAGGGCAGGCACCGTGGCTTCCTCGCGGCTAGTCTCGCTGCTTTCCCTGGGCTCGGCTCCGTTTCCTCCCCGCCCATTCTCGCTCCCCCGACCTGAGGCCTTCGCCCCTCCCAAGCCTACCTGCCGGCGGACCCTTGCTACGAACCTCCCTTATCTACTGCAAGGAGAACCGATACACGTGGCTGCCTCTTTTCCCTTCCGCAGCCACTTCCAGCCTGGCTTCTCACATGCTGGTCAAGCGCTTCCTGCCCGTCCTTCGCTTTGGGGATGCTTCGCTTGCTTCCAAAATCCAGGGAGTTGCGGGGAGGGACGATCTTCTTCCCCTCTCTCAGGTTGCCCGGTTCCCCCCCCCAGTTCCTCTCATGAGTAGCTCGCAAGGGAAGGCCTTCCCTTCCCTTGCTAAAGGCCGCCACCGCCCACCCGAAGCGGCGAAGCCTCCCGATTCCCACCGGCACCGGAGTTACTCACCAGGGCAGTGCAGCAAAAACAAACGGCGAAGGCGAAATGAAATGGAGACTCGTGAGAGTCATGACTCGTGCGGCGTGCTTAAGCGGACTCCAGCCAATCAGTGAGCTGGCTGGGATGGAAAATTTTAAGCACGCCTCGCGCGGTGTGCTTAAGCGGACTCCAGCCAATCAGTGAGCAGCAGGCTGGGCTGGCTTAGATTTTTAGTGTAGATAGAATGGATTGGGGAATGGAACGAGCGAGCTAGCGGCAGCTGATGATGGGCGGGGGAGCCAGCGAGCGCCAAAATAAAGCGGGGTTTTTTGAGAAGCGGGCGGGACGCGGGAAAAATGATGAAAAATCGTGCGTGTCCTGCCAGATGCGGGACGTCTGGTCACCCTATGCATGCACAGTTCACTGTAAACTCTTTTGTCCATGCACGAAGAACAATTTACACTGAACAGCACACACACACTCAGCCCGCAGCTTGTGCGCAGGCGGGTTGCAAACCGGTAGTAAGACTGACAGAAATCCACCCCTTATTTGCTTCTACCAGTGATCTAACTTCTGTTATATTGGTTTTTTGTATAACTCCGTGCCCGATGCATATCTCAAGAAGTAGGGTATGTCATGGCTTGGCAGGGTTACATTGGGCAAATTCCTGTGTTGCTAAGCACTCAGTCCTCCCTGTTCCTTGATGCACAGCCAATCCAGGGCTATAAGAAAGGCATCCTATCCATTCAAATGCAATCTACCCAGTCTACACTTCTGAGGCATGTTCTATAAAATATGCTGTAAAACTAAAGGAGCAACTTTCCTTCCTGATGTCTATCCTTCTGGTTCCCTAATGTAAAGATGACCCCTCCTTTTAACATTCAGGAAGGAAAGGGGAGGGGAAAACTCCTCTTTCCTCAGAATTAGGGATTCTGGCACGATGTATTACTGGCTGAGTTAATCTATCATTTATTTTTTAGTGGTTTTGAGCTTTTATGGTTGTTTCAGCCCAGGCAAATTGCCCAGAATGTTATGACTGGAGTGGCATACAAATCATGTAAAATAAATAAATAGACAAATCAATAGATTTATCTACTGTATTCACCATTCCCTAGTACTCCTCAAGAACATTAGAGGTTGCTAACAAAACAAAACAAAAATCAGTATTTCAGCCTTTCCCAACCAAGTGCTTTTTTAATTTTGTTGGGACTGCAAACCATCCAGAACTTCTAGAAAATTCCTGGAAATTTTCAGGCCAGTATATTAAGAGGGCAACACTAGCAGAATTTCAGAAAGGAATTTTTTCTTGCTTCCTAGTAACCTAGAACTAAGGAGAAATTTCCTGACAGTTAGAATAATTAATCAGTGGAACAACTTGCCTCCAGGAGTTGTAAATGTTCCAACCCTGGAAGTTTTTAAGAAGAGATTGGATAGCCATTTGTCTGAAATGGTATATAGTTTCCTGCCTAAACAGGGGGTTGGACTAGAAGACCTCCAAGATCCCTTCCGTTATTCTATTCCTATCAAAAGATAATTCAGACTGAACTGTCATCACAGGGGGGGGGGGACCTCAAGACTGAACTACATACTTGGAAGAAGTCAGGATGGCTTGTTACCTCTCTGCTCCCCAGCCCCAAACAATATTTTAAAGGATTATTAGATGCCACTCAGTACAAATTGGATTGTATTTCATGGAGTATCATCTGTTAGGCCTCTCATGGGAACATGGATAATTTCCCCCAGCCTCACCATTTGGCCATTTCTGCAAGAAGGATTCATTACTGATCATTTACACAAAAAACCTAAGCATCCTGAGGATTCAACTGAAAGTGCATCTGTTTTTATATACTATTCAACTTGGAAGATCCAGCTTCCAGACAGAAAGAGCTATGTGTTATGTCAGTGATGGCTGCACAGAAACATTGCATGTGCGTGCTCATCAGGGCCACACTCTGGAAAAGCAAGACTTCTGGATTCAAGCCCGTATGCGCACTCAACGATTAGCTGGCCGGTATGCATGCACAGACTGGTGTTTGCCACTGCCACGCATGTAAAGGGATCGTGCTCTGGAAAAGCCGAACCTCTGGGTTCTGGTGCCCATGCACACCCAACAATCAGCTGGCTGGTACACATGGTTTTCAGCATTGCCGTATGTGCAAAGAACAGCTAATCATCACGCATACATGCTCGCCAGAAACCCAGAAGACAAACAGGCAAGACTGTGCATGCTGGGTGATATGGCTTTGCGTGCCACTTTGGGTACACGTGCCATAGGTTTGCCATCACGGTGTTATATGTATAGTATAGTTCAAATATTAGTAACTCAACAGTACCACTGAACCAATCGACTGGAAAGCATAGATCCTAGTTGACCTGCTCATAGGTTTGCAGAGAATACAACTGTTCTAAAAAATAGTGTCCAAAAGAAGGAAAGGAATCAGCTGAAGCTTGGTTAGGCATTTAGCTGAGAACATTATTCTTGACTTTTATCTAATCAATGATTTTTTTTTAAAAGAAATCCATGTGTATCAATGAGAAGATAGTATTCAGACTATTGAGAGAAAGATTTTGCCAAACAAACCATAAGCAATTGAAGTAAAAGGGATTCATGATCCTTTCAACATTATTGTTTATAATTGCAGGCTTGTACAACTGTTAAATCTTTAGCCATACTGCCATATTTGACTGTGTCCATTAATTTTTAACAACTAATCGTAAAAGTCCTGTGGAAAATCTACCACAGCCTAACACATCACTGATCAACAGGTTGGCTTTAGAGAATTCTGTGGACAGTTTTCTTCAAATACCATATTTTTGGAGTATAAGATGCACCAAGATTTTGAAGAGGTAATTTTTTAAAAAAAAGAGTTTGCACTCTGAAGACTTCCCAAACCCTCTGCACATCTCATTTTTTGTGAAAAACAGGGCATGCAGAAAGTTTGAGAGGCCTGCAAGGTGCTCCTGAGGGCTGGGGGGGGGGCAAAAACAAGCAGGCCTGTTTTTTGCAAAAATGAGCCCATTTTTGCCAAAAAAGGGCAGGCATAGCCTTCAGGAGGCTTATAGAGAGCTCCTGGGGGCTGGGGGGGGGGGGAAATGAGCAAAAAGTGACCTATTTTCATGAAAATGGGACCATTTTTTGCCCCCAAGAAGGGCATGCATAGCCATTAGGAGGCTTGTAGAGTGCTCCTGGGGTCTGGAGGGGGGCAAAAACTAGCAAAAAATGACCCATTTTTTGCTCATTTTTGGCTTCTCCAGCCTCAGGAGCACTTTGTAGGCCTCCCAAACCCTTGGCACGTCCATTTTTGTGAAGGGGGTGGGGTTTCTGGAGGCTACAAATGCTGTATTCAGTGTATAAGATGCACCCAGATTTCCACCCTCGTTTTGGGAAAAAGGTGTCTCATTATACTCTGAAAAATATGATAGTCCTCCTGAGGCTGTGATGGTGAACCTATGGCACATGTGCCAGAGGTGGAATGCAGAGCCTTCTCTGTGGGCACATGCACCACTGCCATCAGCTCTTCTGGTTTCTGGATGCCCGTGTGCACAAGCCAGCTGGTCTTCATGGGCGCCAGAAAACGTCTGGAAAACAGCCTGAAAACAGCCTGAAAAATGGCCAAAAAAAGACATGTGTCTGATGGCCAGCTGGTCTTCGGGTTTCTGGTGCTCCAGCATGTGCACATGCATGCACATGTTCCGATTTGGGCACTCAATGCCAAAAAGGTTTGCCACCACTGTCCTAAGGGCTTAAGACAGATGAAAATAGCAATACAGGAGAATATTTATAGTGTAGGGTTGAACTGTGGCGTCTTTGGTGCTCTCTTAATTTGGTTGTTTTCTTGCAGACATTTCATTACCAAGATAGGTAGCATCATCACTGAACTGGACCCTACAAAGAGCCCAGAAATATAGCACTATTAAAAAAAAAACCTTTTCATTCCAAATGTCTATAAACTCAAGTTAGCTCTAAACCAACATTGATTTTGTGCAAGAATTTTAAGCTGCATCTGTTAAGGCTCATGAAATCCATGGAAACATATCAGGATATATTACAATTCTCTTTTCTTGTTACTCTTGAAAATACATATAATTTTGCAGTAATTTTGCATTTCAACAGTAATTTTTTATCCGTCAGTTTCTGCTCATTCTCTCTGCTCATTAGTCATGCTAATGGAAGGTTAAAGTGATCATCAAATCTCTATCTCTCTCTTTCTGTATCTCTCTGCGTTTCATTTTTTTTTTTGGCCAGTAAAGAGATGTTTAAAAATTGGCCTGAATCCTGCTCATATAATCTTCATATCATTTCTGCAAAATATGGAAGCAACCATTTGTAAAACTAGCTAGCTCCAAGTATTTGGGGTCAATGATAAGATGATCCTTTTTAAAAGAACAAAAAATGATGAAGCTAAACATATCTTTTACTCGTTTGACTCCATTTCTCAATATATTTTTACAGACCTCTGGGCAATTTATGAGAGTTCAGAATGAGAGGTTGTTGCCATTGACTGATTAAGAAAATTGGCATGTGGGAGACAAAATTATTGAGACAGGAAACAGAAACAGATGAAGACAAACTGTATTTCATAATGGGTGGGGACTGAGAGAAGAGATTGTATCTCATACAAATTATAGCAGTCATTAAGACTGCCAGTTGACAACCAGCAGGGTATATTTATTCAGGTCCACAAAATTAGGATACAGAAGACTGACTGAATGGAAACATTCTACTTAATGGTTGTTTTTGTTAGTTGTGAAGTTGTGTCCGACCCATTGTGACTCCATGGACAACCTTCCTCCAGGCCTTTCTGTCCTCTACCATCCTCTGGAGTCCATTTAAGCTCATGCTGACTGCTTCAGTGACTCCATCCAGTCACCTCATTCTCTGTCATCCCCTTCTTCTTTTACCCTCAATCGTTCCCAGCATGAGGCTCTTCTCCAGGGACTCCTTCTTTCTCATTATGTGGCCAAAATATTTGAGTGTCATCTTCAGGATCTGGCCTTCTAAAGAGCAGTCAGGGTTGATCTCCCCTAGGACTGACCAGTTTGATTGCCTTGTAGTCCAAGGGATTCACAGGAATCTTGTCCAAGACCACAGTCAAAAACCTCCATTCTTTGGCGCTCAGCCTTTCTTATGGTCCATCCTTCACAGCCATACATTGCAACTGGAAAAAAACCTAGCCTTGACTATAATCACTTTTTTGGCAGGGTGTCCTTCCATAATGACCTCTTCCTTACTTATAAAAAGTCCCAACTCAGTCCTTCAGTTGTCCATCTCCCTCTCCCCCTCCCTCCAAATGGTCATTAAATGAATGGTTTTATGTCAAGGACTATTTAACAACTCCTAGTGACTATCAGCATAGAACAAGTAGTACAATGCAACATGAGATAGTTGCCCCACTGCAAAGGGGACTCCATACTCAAATGGAATATTCCAGTATTTCCTCTCAGTAACAGCTGTTGGGAAATGGTTCATTGGAAGAGAAAAACCACTCTGGATTTGGGGACTATTATCTAGGTAAAGGACCTAGCAAGTTGGAAATGAGCAGAGTGGTTCCAAAATACCTTTCTGGGGTCTGTTTCTATCTCCAAGTCAATAACATGTAGCTTAAGATTGGCTAATGTGCATTCATAGCCCATCTGGATGATAATGTAGTTGGCATATCTAAGGAAAAGTGAGAATTACCATGGGGATGAGGGGAGAAGATGCTGCTTAGAAAACAATCAGACATGTCATGGTAAATTCCTCTTTAGAAAAAGGAGTCCACAATTGCTTAACTGTCAGTGAAACA
The DNA here is from genome assembly GCF_051295495.1 of Thamnophis sirtalis. NCBI lineage: Eukaryota > Metazoa > Chordata > Lepidosauria > Squamata > Natricidae > Thamnophis > Thamnophis sirtalis. Next base: position 24,284,249 of record NW_028261393.1, on the reverse strand, counting down.
AATATAAGAAGGAAATGCCTTCATTGATTGGATGAGTAAAAATGGAAATCTGTATCTTCAGACCTACAAGATCTTTTAATGCAGCCTTATCATAAAGTAGAATTAGCTCTGATAATCATATTTCCTGTCTGGTTTACCTGGGAGGATGACAGCATGGGATTTTACTAAGGACATGGAAAACACTGACTAAATACTTGAATACCTTAACTTACTGTTATTAGGTGCTTGTTTAACTGCCATACATATAACTTAGGACAATTAGCAAGCACCATAATCTTGGTTTTGGAGGAGGATTTTTTTCACCCTGCCAACAAAAGTCAAGGCTATGGTTTTCCCAGTTGCAATGTATGGCTGTGCAAGTTGGACCATATGAAAGGCTGAGCGCCAAAGAATTGAGGAGTTTGATCTGTGGTGCTGGAGAAGACTCCTGTGAGTCCCTTGGACTGCAAGGCAATCAAACTGGTCAGTCCTAGAGGAGATCAACTCTGACTGCTCTTTAGAAGGCCAGATCCTGAAGAGGAAACTCAAATATTTTGGCCATCTAATAATAAGGATAGACTCCCTGGAGAAGAGCCTAATGGTGAGAAACATTGAGGGCAAAAGAAGAAGGGGATTACAGAGAATGAGGTGGCTGAATGGAGTCACCAAAGCAGTAGACGTGAGCTTAAATGGCCTCTAGAGGATGGTAGAGGACAGGAAGGTCTGGAGGAACGTTGTCCAGGGGGTCTTGATGGGTTGGACATGACTTCACAACTAACAACAACAACAACAACAACAACAACAACAACAACAACAACAACAACAACAACATAATCTTGGTTTTGGAGGATGGCTTTTTTTCCCCAAAAATCTTTCCATTGTGAGCTCTCTTTTTTTTAGAACTCAGTAAGCTTAGGAAGCAGATCAATCCTTGTGAAAACAGTATAGCATTATCAGGATGAAGGAGATTAGAGATGATTTCCCAATTTTGGATTATTCCATTTGGCAACAAAAAGATTGATAAGCAACCTAAAAGGAAGGGTGGGAATACACCCTTGTCACACATCTGTTTCAAATGGAATTCTTGTAGAGTAATGCCCATGCACATTACAGGCATCTTCATTTAAGAATTCCCATGGAGTTTATGCATGAGTGTAAATACGTATAAGTATTCTTCGATTTCTCCCATAATTTGAGCACAGAGACAAGATTTATGGCTCACCTAAGGCAATAAAATATAAAATACTAAGCGGGGTTTGGTAGAATATTTTTCAACTGAAAGTTGAAAAATTAAAACATAATCAAAAAGAGAGGCATCTTACCTGAAATTGGTCTGCTTATGTTCTCAGTTGAAATCCAGTCCAAAAACTTGTTGTACCAATATATAGTTTAGAGGTTGCTGACTACACTAAAACTAATTTGGTGGTGGTCTCTACTCCTTTTTTATGAATTGAGATTGTCTCATTACAGTAGACTTGGAATTGAATCCAAACCAATCATTTTATTCAGTCAAAAATACAATGTTCTCAAATCAAGATACCCACATAGATACAGTCATGCAAAATTTTTGGTATCATAGAAATAGTTCACTATCCTTCTGGAATGGGTGGATAGTTGGATGGATGGAGAGACAATTAATATACCCTAAAAGAAATTCAGAGTTAAACCTAGAATTTCCCTATGGCAAATGTGACTGAATTACATTTGAACCATTTAGAGATTTCTGAAGAAAACTATATATTAAGCCAAACTCCAGGATTGTTTCCCCCAACTTTTCAGCCTGCATTAAATCTTGATTCACTAATTCAAGTCAAATTTTTGCTCATGAGCTCAGACAATGTCAGTCAGGGGTTGCCACCTGCTCAGAACTTCCTTTGTTCTTCTTTATTTGAAGTGATATAAAATAAAGGAAGCAATGGAAGAAAATGTGACATTTTAAAAAATGTATTTAAAAGCATCTGACTTAAAAAAAAAACATAATGAACTTTTAAGTTTATGGCCCCTAACTGGAAATTATTGTCAACCAAGTTCTCTATCATTAATAGAAGGATTAATCGGTACAGGAACTATGTAATTTAGGAGATAATCTTTCAGTTAATTAACCACACAACTGTTCAATAAAAAAAAAACCTCTTACAATAATAAAATGTCTGTCATCAGCTAAAATATCCTCCAAGGAGACCCAATTTCACCATGGCAGTAGTGCATAAGGTGCTGATTCTCCTAATTCCATCAGCATTCGTTCACAGATTTGAGAAGGATATATATTAACAAAGTATGTGTGTTTCTGGCACGGTCTCAATTCTGCCATCAAATTGCAGCAATTGCCACTGCCAATAGACCACCCCTGAATAATGCATAAGAGATGCTACTTCACTCCTAATCTTACTGTAAAAATGCTAGTGAATATCTTCTCTGTGATGTTAGTGGTGTTAATCTGAACAGGAACCACAAGAGCAAATAAATAAGAGAGGTTTTTGTTCCCATCTTGGAGCAAACATGCATCACTCCTTCTGATATAGAATGCAGGGCCTGCATGCCATCAGATAGTAAGTAAAAAAGGAGATCACAGAGAAAGAGCCGGGGGGCTGTCGAAGTATCCAGCCCCATGGTAACTATAAATGTTGTGTATTTTAAATTGTTGTTTTGTCTATTTACCCCCTTCCCCTGTTTATTGTTTGCCGCCCGGAGTCCTTCAGGAGTGGGCAGCATATAAGACCAATAAACTAAACTAAACTAAACTAAACATATAACTGACAAGGCAGAGGTCATGCCAAAATTTACAGACTCCAGCTCATATCCATTAGACGAGTATCACGCTTTAACTATTGATCTTTACAATAATATAAAGGTAAAAGTTCCCCTTGCACATATGTGCTAGCCGTTCCTGATTCTAGGGGGCAGTGTTCATCTCCATTTTAAAGCCAAAGAGCTTTCCCAGACTTTTCCATGGACATGTGGCCAGCATGACTAAATGCCGAAGGTGCACAGAATGCTGTTACCTTCCAACCAAAACTTGCATTTTTTTTACATGCAACTGCTGGCAGACGCCTAGTGGCAGAAGCTGGGACAAGTAACAGGAACTCACTATGGCACTAGGGATTCGAACCGCCGAACTGCCGACCTTTCCGATCGACAAGCTCAGCATCTTAGCCACTGTGTCCTCTTACAATAATATAGAGATAGGGAAAGCAAGGCTGATGATGAAAGCTTTTATGCAGCATAAACACATAAAGCTATATACAGTAATTCAACCTGCAGTATGAAACAATAAAAGCCAATATATATTTACAGCAGACTATTCCTTGCACTACAACGAAGTTCCAAATAATTTAAGCAAGCCAGCATTATCATGAGAGTGAAAAACAAAGAAACAGCCAAACCCTGGGCGGGGTGGAGTGTATATCTATTCCTTATTGTAATTCAGAATCATTATGGATTCACCATGTTATTTGGAAATAAATAAGATAAAGACGACAGAGTATTTTTCCTCCCCACTTCTCTTCCTCTCTCTCTTCCCTGTACAGATCCAAGTACCAGTATATGCGCATCTCTGATCATCATAGGTGTAAGCAGAGAGAAAAACAGTTTGGTACAGTGATCTTTTTTTAAATAAGAAAAATCTTTTTATTTTAAAAACGTTTATAATCATCTGTTTTGTGTTTAATTGCTTTGAAATCAATTAACACTGACTCAAAGGCAGCTCTCTCCAAAAACAATTCCTCTTGGAGCAAGAAGAAAAATGAGTGGGGGGCACTCACTTCCCGGCAACGCAAAAATATTTTTTGTATATGTTGAATGAAATCTGACTCACCGAGAGTTGTTATTACAGATTCCAGAAATAGGATTTATTTAAGACTTAATAGAAAGAATATTCAATCACTCACACACTATTTCTTCTTAATATATTAGAAATGGTTGTCCAAAAGGTGCTTTTTTCAAGAGGCAACTGGACTTTCTTGTTTTTCTTTGAAGGTGTTTCGGTTCTCATCCAAGAAGCTTCTTCAGCTCTGTCTTTTGTCAGAGCTGAAGAAGCTTCTTGGATGTGAAGCGAAATGTCTTCAAAGAAAAAACAGAAAGTCCAGTTGCCTCTTGAACAAGCACCTTTGGGACCACCATGACCTGGATAACTGAGAATCTTCATAGACCAGGAGTCCTCAAACTTTTTAAACAGGGGGCCAATTCACAGTCCCTCAGACTGTTGGGGGGCTGGACCAGCTGGGTGGGTGTGGCTAGATGGTCATGTGACTGGGTGGGCATGCCTATCATGTGACTAGGTGGGTGTGGCCAATTTAATAATTCATTAAACAATGCACACAAATTAAACTTTAATTTGTTTGGCTCCTGAGGGTGTTTTATTTGCTTTTGTTGCATGTTGCTCTTTTGGTTGACTTTTCTTTTTCCTAGATTGCTTTTTTAGTTGTTTAGGAATCTAGTGGTCCACTTCAGGAAACTCAGTTTTGCAGCAATTCTTCTCAGCCCCAAGGAGCTTCCAATCAACAAGCATCTATCTATCTATCTATCTATCTATCTATCTATCTATCTATCTATCTATCTATCTATCTATCTATCATCTATCTATCATCTATCTATCATCTAATGGAGTGGGGGAGGTGAAAAATGAGCCATTTTTTGCCTCCTGGCACATCTGTACACCACATTCTTCACCTCCCCCACCTCCAGAAGCATTCTGCAGGCAAAAATGGGAGAAAATGACCTGGGTTTTGGCCAAAAACAAGCCATTTTCACCTGTTTTTGACCTCTTGGGGCCGAAGGATGGCTGTGGCAATGTGGGCAGGGCAGCCTTGTGGTCCTGTGTGGGCCTTATTAATGGCTTTGGTGGGCCGCATGTGGCCCCCAGGCTGTAGTTTGAGGACCCATGTCATAGACAATCAGAAATAGTAAACACATTGTATGGCATTGTATCAATGGATTAATTCTACTGTATTGAATGTAAAGTATTGGCTCATTTGATTATTCCAATTTAGTGCCATGCAGAAAAATCACTTTGTATTTTTTTCTATTAGTTCTCATTCAATGTGATGAAAAAGAATCTTTCATTATGCCTTCCAAGGGAGAAATGGAGGACATATTCTCATGTATGATGGTGATATTCTTACATTCATTTAATTATGAGGTACTCAAGATGTGAGTATAAATAAATGTTTTTTTTTAAAATCCAGTCTTTTCCTGCCTTGTTGGCTCCCTGTGGTTCAGTAACAGCAGTGTGCAAAATGTTCTGAAGCCAAGATGGTTTATTAAAAAGATAGCTATACTGAGTGTAAAACAATCATTTCGGATCCAATACCATCCACTTCAATTATTTCAGTTCGTTTGGAGCGTAAAGCACTTCAAAATAACCAAAATAATCTATTTCAAATGCAAAACAGCTGTTTTCTCTTGGAAAAAAACTACTTTAAGCTTGAAATGATATATTTTGCATTTAGGATGGTTCAGATTTGAATTACTTTGCACACTCTTATTCAAGAGGATCTTGAGGGAGTTTCTTCAAAGGGGCAATAGATTAGGAAGAGAGGACAATCAACAAGGTTGGGGGGTGAGGAACAAATATATTGGAGCAAGTCAAGACATCATTGGTAATTCTACCACTTTTAATGTTAAAGCAACCTCAAAGACAGTGCCAGGATAAACTTGAAATCAAATTTACAACTTTCTGGGGTGGCGGGGAACAGATGGGGCTGACTCTTCCAGTTTAGTAAATGGCAGATTTTGGTTCAGTATTTTTCCAAATACTGAATTTCCTAATTGTTTTTGGCCAAAAATAACTGTTCATAGATTGTTGTTGAAATGGTATTACTCCTACAAGTCTTTGACTGTTTTATGTATGGCCCTACTGTACCATTTTTTCCTTCCAAAAACATTCTCCTACGATTCTTTCTCTCCCCACTTTTGGCCAATAACTGGTATAAATTTTGATAAATGGTATACAGTTATCCATCTCCAGGCTGGGAGTTTGATGATGAATTGAATGCATTTCAAAAGCAGAGAAAAGAGGAGTACCACAAAATATATTTATATAATTGATGACCTAGAAAAGAAATATCCTACTTTACTTTCAATTGCTTTAGAAAAAATAACAATAAGGGGAAGGCAGTGGAAAAATTGTTACTAGAAACAAGGCAGAGGATAAAAAAATATTTAAAAAAACACAAGGAGGATATTATGCTTTCCAAACTATTTTTCTTACACGGTTAAGCTTCTTATATCTCCAAACATATTTGGGATACAGAACAACATTGTAATATTTATGTTTCAGGCATACAACAACAATTAAAACCCAAACATTCTCTTGAGATGACAATGTTCTCTAGCAAATTTTTGAATCTGCTCTATTTTTAAGTCAAGTCATTGAATGTTCATTATGTTGACTTTCAAGAAATGTGATATGAATGAAGGAAGATGTTAGCATGGAATTTCTGAAATCAGCCTTTGATATCAGCCCAGAGTCACTTTGGATAGTGAGATGGATGGCATATAAATTTTAACAAAAAATTATATATAAATCAATCTTCCTTACTGCACCACACACCACATCACACCACACTATAAAAAAAGATGTTGAGACTCTAGAAAAATGCAGAGAAGACCAACCAGGATGATTAGGGGACTGGAGATGAAAACATATGAAGAACAGTTATGGGAACCAGGCATGGCTAGTCTAGTGAAGAAAGGGACCAGGAGAGACATGATAGCAATCTTCCAATACTTGAGAGGCTGCCACAGAAAGGAGGGGGTCAAGCTATTTTCCAAAGCATCCGAAGGCCAGAGAAGAAATAATGGTTGGAAAATGACCAAGGAAAGATTCAACCTAGAAATAAGGAGGAACTTTCTAACAGTGAGAACAATCAAGCAATGGAACAGTTGCCTTTGGAAGTTGTGGGAGCTTCATCATTGGAAGCTTACAAGAGGAGATAGGACTGCCATTTGTCAGAAATGGTGTAGGGTCTCCTGCTTGAGTGGGGGGGGGTGGACTAGATGAGCTATAAGGGCCTTCCAACTTTGTTAATGTGTTCATCAACAAACTTTCTATCAACCATTAAAATTGGACTTTCTCAGCAAAACTGACCTTTAGGCTTCTTATCTGCTGGAGACTTAAGGGGACTCAGAGCAGAACAACTCCAGGAAACAAACTGCTCCCATGCCCTATTTGAAATTTCATGCCATCAAAATCAAATCATGTTGCTCTCCAATTTCAGGTCCACAATTTTGTGATCCTGAAAAAATGGGTAGACTTGTTCCAAACATATGTGAATCTTTTGATGTTTTCTAATAAACCTGTCATGTTTTCCCCCAAATGAGACAGGATCTTATTTTCTTTTGACTCCCAAAATAAGCACATGGCCTTATTTTCAGGGAGGTCTTATTATTTTTGAGGTACTGGAGGCAGCAACCATGGTCACCTAATGGCTGCTGTTGTCTTGCAATATTTTCAGGGAGGGCTTATTTTCAGGGGAGGGCTTATTTTAATCCATGTGCTCAAAAGCCTGATTGGGCTTATTATCCAGGGATGTCTTATTTTCAGGGAAACAGGGTATGTTACATGGATGAGCAATTTGTTTGGGATAAGAGTCATGTACTGAATTTAAATGGAGCTGAAAAAGTAAATGGGATTAAGCTGTACATTTCATTTTATTTAAGTTTAAATAATGTTTATTAATATTACTTTCCATGCATTTCAAAATCCGTATCATAGAAGAAAGTATATAAATTTACTGGAATTTTTGAAGATGTTCCATCTGTCTGTTCATTGATGATGTGTAAAGGACTGATTGTTCAATTTTATGGTTGCTTGCTAGATGTAATCTTGGATATATGTAAGAATGTCCAAAATGTTTTTTTTCCTGAACAACTATTTCTATTTTACTCCCTACTTATTCTTTTTTCTGTTAAAAAAAACTTGTAGTGATATTTTTCAGGATAATTAAAGTTGAAATTTTTGATTAAGAAGAAACAAGCAGTATAGGGAAAGGCTCCTTGTTACTCTGATAAAATCTTAATAATTATCCATTTATATTCATGAAATGGGAGCTAATACCCACAAATTCTGTATACACCTTGTCCCTCCATTTGAAACTCAATATCCTTCACTTAATAGGAAGACAAACTGTTTTGGTTATAGTTTGCATTTTAAAACACATGTACAGTAGAAATCTTCCAAACCAACGGTGGATCTTGGGCTCCATTTTCCCTAGAAATGCAGGGCTGTTCCTTTAATAGTCTGTTTTCTTACTGAAGGAATGGATCAAAAAAACCACAATAAAATTTATTATAAAACCAATATGTTCAAGGCACAATTTATTTTACAGGTTGTCATGCAAAACCTAGCCATATTCAGAGAATAAAACACCATGTTGGTCAGACAACAAGAAAATAGAATGAATCTACATGGCCTGAGAATCTGACAAATTAGGGAGTTATTAATTGTAACTGGGCATCTTTATCCTTACAATAAAGGCAATATAATAAAACATGGCTTAATTTTCAGTAACTCCTTCACCACAGAACCAATTCTGTTTGAATAGAATTTCCCCCAAAGAAAACTGTTGGAAAGGCAACAACCTTGACAAAGAGTTCTTCTGAATTTGGAAGGCATTCTTTTTTTTTTAGGTTAAATATCTTGCTAGCTTGAAGAAATGGAACCAACTGTCCAGGAACACCTTTTTACTTATGGCAGGCAGAACCAACTAGTTTTCCACATCCATCCAGTTTTGGAATTCTTACTTAACCCAGCTCAATTGTTGTGATATACTGAAATACACTTCTCCAGAAAACTGCTAATATTATTGTTCCTAGCTTCTCAACACTTGGGAAATCTGTGTTTAAAATGTTTGCCTCCTTTGAAGAACAGAAATTAATAGCATCATTTTGAATGTGTTTTTACTTTAAGTTAAGCTAAAATATTGTTCTGCTTCCCTAAATCACTGGAGATTGCTTCAATTTGGGCCACACACCACAACAAATTGCCTAGATTTTATTTGTCACTTTTTATTGAGGAAAGGAAGAATGAAGGAAGGAAAGAAGGAAGGACAAAGGAATGAAGGAAGGAACGAAGGAAGGAAGCCCTTAGCTGTTAGAAACAGTAGACATGGGTGTTTTTTATTATCAGAATTCTATTCCTCTCTCTCACCAATGGAGCTGCTTTTCACAATCATTTCTACTTCTTTAACCCAGATTCTTCCAGCTGAGCTCACTGAGGCACTAAGTCGCCATGGGATTTGTTTGGAAGTTACACCAAGGAGCAAATGGCTTTTTGGATAATGTAACACTTGAGAAATATTCCTTGTACTTCAAAGTCAGAAGAGACCAATACAAGTTGTCAACATCTGACTTCGTGTACAAAACAGAATCACACAGAAATTCAGCCAGTTGTCTCTTGCCTCAAGCAGTGATGGGAGAATATCTCCATTCTTACAGAATTTGCTTGATTCTGAAACTGCAACAAGCCTTTAATATCTCTACACAGAGAATCATGAGGTGGGTGTTGACTTTTATTCTCTCCTTATTTATTTAAACTGCATGTTGCAAATATATTGAGGAAAACAGGATTAAAAGGAGATGAGTATGTTTCTAAAACTGGAAGAAGAAATATCAATAATTTCTGCAATGCTGATAATATAGCTCTCATTAACTAAAATGCAAATAATCTAAAAACATTAATAATAAAAGTAAAGGTTTATACTGGGGGAGGAGAAGCTAGATTAAATATAAAGAAGACCAAACAATAAGTACAACAATCATTCCTAGTATTGACCATGCAACCTTTAACTAATAGATAGTTTCTGCCTTTTAGGATTGAATATTAATTGTAAAGGAGCTAGCAGACAAAAAATAAGCAGCAGATTAGCACTTAATAGGATAGCAGGGAAAACATTTGAAAAGATAATCAGATACTGTGACATTTCTGTACTAAGATCAACCCTGTACTAGCATGGTTTTCTCTGTAATTCTCTATGGATATAAAAGTTGGTCTGTAAAGAAACATGATAGAAAGACTACTGACACTTTTAACTTTGGTGTTAGAAAAAACTCATGAAAATAGCATAGATTACCAGGGAGAGAAAAAAACAGCTCTTTAAAAAGATCAATCTTGAGTTCTCACATGAGATATAAACAACCGGGCTCAAACCATTATATTGTAGACACATGACGCAAACTTCCCTTGAGAAATCCATAATGTTGAGAAAAGTGGAAGGAGGGAATACAAGAAGAACCAGCAGCAAGATAGATGGGTTTGATTACAAGAGCAATGAGTGCTCCGTTGATAGACCGAAAAGGTTAGTTTGAAAATAGATCATCCTTGAAAAGTTTATTCATGTGATTTCTAAAGAGTCCACACCAATTTGGCAGGACTTAATCACTTTAAAGGCATGCTGAAAGGTTGAAATATTTCTTCCTCTTTCAAAGGTACTAATGCAAAGTTTCCAAAAATGAGGAATAAGGTTAGGGGATTCAACTGGCTTTCTAAGAATAGGTTGTCATCACCCTATTAATTTCATTAAAAGTCTCAAGCAGTGTAGTAACTGTACTGATCACACCATAGCACTGAAATTAGTAGTATTTTGTTTAGCCCTTATCAAGTGTGTAGAATCCAGACAATTTAGATAACTTCATAAAAGACAAATGAAACCCCATTTTATAAGAGCCTCCATCTATGTGTTTTAATCCAGGCAACAGACATCTTGTATGTGAACATTTTCCTGCTGCAGTTGATAGAGATTTTTTCCCCTTCCATACCTTGTTCTTAGACTTCCTTGTTGGGGCAACCCATCATAAACAGACAAGACATCAAAATCTTCCTCTAGCGCAAAGGACTGGAAAACAAGTTGTATTCTGTTCTGCTCTTTGGCGGTGATTGTCCAGGTACAGTTTGCATAATTTGGATAGCCGTACGGGAATCCCGGACTTTGTATTGTCCCGTTTGGACCTTGTAAAATGTAACTGCAGTTCTGGGCTGGGAGAGAAGAAGAAATACAAAGCATATTTAAAATGGCATCATTTTTCTAGCATTTCATATAGGCAACTCAAGAACTATTGGAGAATGATAGCAATAGCAATAGCAATAGCAGTAGACTTATATACCGCTTCATAGGCCTTTCAGGCCTCTCTAAGCGGTTTACAGAGAGTCAGCATATTGCCCCCAACAATCTGGGTCCTCATTTTACCCACCTCGGAAGGATGGAAGGCTGAGTCAACCCTGAGCCGGTGAGATTTGAACCGCTGACCTGCTGATCTAGCAGTAGCCTGCAGTGCTGCTTTTAACCACTGCGCCACCTTGGCTCTATCATGATAGATATCATGATATCAAGGATATAGTGACTAGTCCCTGGTACAGTTGTAAAAAGGTAAAGGTAAGCCTCATACATATGTGCTAGTTGTTCCTGACTCGGGGAGGGGGGCAGTATTCATCTCCATTTCAAAGCCGGAGAGCCAGAGCTGTCTGAAGACATCTCTGTGGTCATGTGGCTGGCATGACTAAATGCCAAAAGCTCACGGAACAGTTACCTTCCCACCAAAGTGGTCCCTACTTTTCTACATACACTTTTATGTGCTTTCAAACTACTAGGTTGATATAGAAGACCCTTAAATTCAGTTATTTAAAACTAATGTGTACATAGCAATAGTACTTCGACTTATATACTGCTTCATAATGCTTTACAGTCCTCTCTAAGTGGTTTATAGAGTCAGTATATTTTCCCCCACAATCTGGGTCCTCATTTTACCCACCTCAGAAGGATGGAAGCTGAGTCAACCTTGAGCCTGGTGGGATTTGGACTGCCAAATTGCAGGCAGCCAGCAGTCAGCAGAAGTAGCCTGTAGTACTGCACTCTAACCACTGCGCCACCAAGGCTCATGTTTAATTTCTTGACTTATTGCTATTACTTATTTTGGCTATTGTGAAATTCTACAAAAGTGTTATTTGTCAAAAGAGAAGAGCCAATATGGGATTTAAAAGAACAGGACAGAGTTTTCTCATGGGAGCTAAACCAGTGTTCTTAACCTTAACATCTGAAGGAAGGAAACATATCTGTGGAAACATATCTTCTATCTGTCAATGATTCTGATTATATATAGTGATACAAGTACAAGTGATATTTTTATACGGCACGCCACATTTAATCAATGTAATAATAATAATAATAATAATAATAATAATAATAATAAGAAGAAGAAGAAGAAGAAGAAGAAGAAGAAGAAGAAGAAGAAGAAGAAGAAGAAGAACATCATCAACAACAACAACAACAACAACAACAACAACAACAACAACAACAACAACAAAGCACTGCATGGCCAATTTCTGGAAAAAATAAAAGATAAAGTGGACAGTGAACAAACTTGGTTATGGTTAACAACAGGTACATTAAAGAAAGAAACAGAGTCACTAATCCTGGCTGCGCAAGAACAAGCTATCCGCACAAATGCCATTAAGGCCAAAATCGAAAAATCCTCTGATGATGCCAAATGCAGACTTTGCAAAGAAGCTGATGAAACTGTTGATCACATACTCAGCTGCTGTAAAAAAATTGCGCAGACTGATTATAAATTGTGGCACAATTCAGTAGCACAAATGATCCATTGGAATTTGTGCAAAAATTATAATATTAAAATAGCAACAAACTGGTGGGAACATCAGCCTGAAAAAGTCACCGAAAATCAGATGGTCAAGATCTTGTGGGATTTCCGTATACAAACCGACAAAATACTGGCGCATAGTACACCAGACATCACACTGGTTGAGAAAAATAAGGTCACAATCATAGACATCGCAATACCGGGTGATAGCAGGGTCGCCGAGAAGGAACATGAAAAAATCGCAAGATACCAGGACTTAAAAATCGAAATTCAATGACTATGGCACAAACCAGCAGTGATAATTCCAGTGGTAATTGGCACACTGGGTGCTATTCCAAAAGCACTGGAATTACATTTAAAACAGTTAAAAATTGACAAAATCACCATCAGTCAAATGCAAAATGCCGCACTGCTTGGACCTGCACGCATATTACGAAAATACATTACGACGTCCTAGGCCCCTGGGTGGGGCCCGACTAGTAACCAATGCCAAATCCGGCGAAACAGCTGGCCGCTGTGATACAATTGTATAATAATGTATGAATAGAAATAGGCACTTTGGGTGCAATCCAGGGGTGGGTTCCAGCAGGCACTACTGCCGGTTTTCTCATGTGTGTGATGCATGCTGTGTGCACATGTGTGCTGCATGCACATGATGCTCAATGTACACGCATGCAGCATGCAATTAAAATTGTTCTGTGCATGCGCAAAACTCAATGGGTTCGGGTGTATGGCAAGCATGGGTCTCTGCCAGTTCCAGGGACCCAGTCCACCAAACCACTACCAGTTCAGCTGAACCAGTCCAAACCAGTAGGAACCCAGCACTGGTGCCAACTCAAAACAACTAAAGAACCATTAGGATTGACAGTTACCCTCAGTCAACTGCAAAAAGCAGCTTGGAACAGCATACATCCTGCAATGATACAGTTAACCTATCCAACATCATCTGCCTCTACCATTTCTTTGGGAAGGACTCAATAGGTGGATAAAAATGACAAATCCAGTCTAAATCCCTGGCTGTCTATGTAATTAAGTATAGTAATAATAATAACAGCAAAAGAAAGAAAGAAAACCAAACATAAACATGCCTTAAAATAGAGATTGGTGATATGGAGCTATCCCTGCCTAGGGGTGCTAGTTGTATGGGAAAGATGAAGGGAAAGGGATGGTAGGAAAGAGAGGAACTGTTGATCAAGCATGGAAGAAAAGGAGAGAAGGGGAAACAAAAACCAAAGAAAAGAGAAATAATGGTGCCAGTTCTCCCCACACTAGCAAGCACTACTATAAACACTTCCTTTAAAAAAATTACTTGGAACCCCAAATAGTATTTCTCTTGAAAGAAAACCCATCGATTACTGCTTTTTGAAAGTGACTTAACTCCAGTTATGTGGTTGGTTGCTGATATTCTGGGCTTCCTCCCTCATAGATCTTTGATGTCCACATTGATCCCAAGAGAAGAGATTATCTATAGCTGGATTATGCAAATGCCCATCTTTATTAGGATGGCTCCAGGGGGACTACAGAGGACTTATTCATGCCATTAAATCAAATCAGCCAAGGGAAGCTACACTGCCCTTTACAACAGAAGTGAATCAAAGGGGACTGATACATCAATAGCTTCCTGGGGGCCATTTCAGTTGGAAGAATCTTGGTTATGGCCATATCTAGTTATATGATACAATAATATATGTTGCCTTGGACTTTGTCTGAGAAAGTCAGCCGGAAATCTTCCTATAAACAATATGTTCAAATTGATTCTGGTTGGCCAACTTCACAGGGTAGCTCACAAGATAAATTTGGTGGCGAGGAGAGGATTTATTCTAATTAATTCATCTTACTGCTTCATGATGTTATGTTAATGATTATGATAATTTTTTGTGTCAATCACTCCCACATGCTTATTATATACAGCATATTTTGAAATTCAGCATCAATTCTCTTTGACAGGAAATGAGTAAGAGAATCTGGCTACCAGAAGACAGTCTTCTCTCAGTACAACATGTGCCACTTTTGCCTGTTTTGGGGAGATATGGTTAAATTCCATGTACAAAATGGTACTTTCATTACCACTTAAAAATAATAATAATGAAGGGGGGAACTAGTATTTTGGCTTTCAGCAATTGCTGTTTTATACTGTCCAAGCATGTACTTCATAAATTAGGCTCCTTTTGCCTGAAGAGAACTTTGAGGTGAATTTGGAGATCCTGTATACACAAAAGATTAAAAATATGAAACAAACAAATAAACAAACAAAGCTTCAAAATGTGAAAGAAGGCAACAAAACTTCAGAAAGACCACACCATTAGTATCAAGTGAAAGAAGTTAAGGGCCTTCAAATTGGTCAAAACACAACATTCTGAGGAGAATTTGGAAGTTTGGACTCAACAGTTGAGAAATAAGAATACATTCTAATTAGTAAAAACTGTGGAGAAAGAAGGTACATTTTCTCCTTCAGTTTCAAAGGGTCAAACTGGTTTCTGTATTGTTTAAGGCCGTGATGGCAAACTCTTGTGGCTTGGTAGGAGACTTTGGAGCTGCTCGTTTCTGAACGAGCAAAATGGGGGGTCAGAACAGTTTGACTTCTGCCACGACAAACCTCCATTCATAAAAATATGGAGCAGCTTTACGCTGAAAATGCCAGACTGACCCAGCAAATTGCAGTATTGGCTGACCAAATTTCTCAGCTGCAGAGAGCTGCAACCCCCACCCCCAGCCAAGGAGGAAGTGCCCAGTAGCCATGCCAGATAAATTTGATGGGAGTCAGGCCATGTTTGCCACGTTTCTGGGACAATGCCAGCTGTTCCTGAGTTTGAGAGCAGAGGACTTTCCCACTGACCGGACAAAGGTGGGATTTATTATTAGTTTGCTCTCAGGCACAGCTGCCTGTTGGGCTACCCCCTTGTTAACTCAGCCGAGCCCTTTGTTGGATGACTTCCAGGGTTTTTGTCAATACTTTAAGCGTATGTTTGAGGATCACATTAAGGGGGAAACATCAACCAGACGTCTGAAATCACTGCAGCAGGGGAGTGGTTCATTGCAAGACTATGTAAGTGAATTCAGGCTGCGTAGCCCGTGGCACGACATAACCGCGAACGTCAAAAGCGTGCCAACAACAGCGCGCCGACAACAGCGTGCCGACAGAAGCACGATTTAACTTAAGGTAAGGTTTAGGGTTAGGTTTAGGGTTAGGGTTAGGGTTAGGGTAGGTTTAGGGTAGGTTTAGCGTTAGTTTAGGGTTAGGTTTAGGGTTATTTTTAGGGTTATGTTACAGCGCGCTTCTGTCGGCGCGCTGTTGTCGGCGCGCTGTTGTCGCGCGGTTTTGACGGTGCGGTTTTGTCACCGCGCTTTAGTCACACGCGCTTTAGTCTACCGCGGTTTTGTGGTGGAACTGCGTAGCCAGGATTCAGTGTGGAATGGACCAGCTCTGATGGACATTTTCCAAGATGGATTGTCTGATGCCTTGCAAGATGAACTGGCAAGGGTGGACAGGCCACCAACGTTCAACGCGTTGGTCCACTTGTGCCTCCAGATAGATGCCCGGGTGCAGAGGCGAAGGACTCGCCATGCATTCCAAGAGACCACTAGCATGCCAGTTTATCAAGAGACTGCAGTGGAGTGGGAGGAGCCCATGGAGTTGGGTGCTGTCAGACCTCGAGTGTCACGTACAGAGATGGAAAGATGACGTGCTGAGGGATTGTGTTTCTACTGTGGGGATCTTGGACACCTGGTTGGGAGTTGCCCCAAGAAAAATAGAAGGGTTGCGTGGATTGCGGACGTCCCTCAGCAACGAACTATTGTGTCAGACAACCAGCACGTTTGTGCGGCTGTGATACCCCGTTCGCACAATGTAGCGTACATTCGTGGGATGTGGAATCCCAGGGCAGATGCCCTGCCTAGGAAATCAGAGAACTCTGACCCTGCGGACTCGCTTCCACCTCGGACTGTTCTACCCATTGCATCCTGCGCTGCAGTTTATCATCCCATGAGCATACAGTCTCTGATACGGAATGCGCAGCGGGGTGATGAATGGGTGAAGCGATGAAAGGCGGAAGTAGGGCCAGCTTCCCCGTGGACTTTGGAAGGGGATCTTTTGAAGTATCAGGGCCGGCTCTATGTTCCCACAGGGCACATCCGTAGACAGGTGCTCTCTCAGGTTCATGGCGCTTCTGCAGCGAGACATTGGGGTTTTTTCCGGACATTGTGCCTGGCATCCCGTCAGTTTTGGTGGCCCCATTTAAGAAATGATGTGCGGAAGTGCGTGGAGTCGTGTGTCCAGTGTCAATGGGCCAGGTCTGCATGGAGGGCTTCGCCAAGATTCCAGCGCTTGCCGACCCCGTTCCCCGCAGCACAGGACTTCATTTCTAGGATCCCGGCGGGGTACTAGTGTCTGGGACTACGTTCCGTGGAGGCCGTCACCAACCCTTCCGGGCCACATCCCGAGTGTTGGAACCGGGGGAAGGGCCTTGCAGTGGGGGATAGTGTGGTGGCCCGGCAGGAGTCGGTGGAGCTGCCACCAGACTCCAACGGCGAGGGGTCTGATGAGTTAGGGCTCGGCCGGAGCTGTTAGAGCTGCCGCCAGACTCCGACAGTACGGGAGCTGGTGGGTCGGCCTTGGAGAGGGTGGAGAACCCTGGACAGGGTGTTAGGGCTCAGCCGGAGCTGTTAGAGCTGCAGTCAGACTCCAACAGCACGGGGGTTGGTGGGTTAGCCTTGGAGAGGGTGGAGGACCCTGGACGGGGTGTTGACACCGCTCAGGGCGGGAGGAGATGTGGTGGCCACCAGATACCTGGGGAGCATTGGATCAAGGGGAATGTTCCTGCAGGTATTTGGGAATTACAAAGGAGGAAACACAGAGATGAGTGCGGGTCATCTTATGGACAATCCATTCTGACCACATCCAGACCGTCAGACCCGGGGGAAGGGCCCTGCGGTGGGGGATAGTGTTGTGGCTCGGTAGGAGCCTTTGGAGCTGCTATCAGTCAGTGGTTTCAGGATGCTCCCGGGAGAAGATAACAAGCAGCTGGGGCTCGTTAAGGCTCTCCTCCTGTGGATAAAAGACTGATGGTGCCATGCCTTAGTTGCAGAAGTCAACATTCAACATCGTTCTCTGTTCGTGTGTAACCCTTGAGAGAAGCCTGTAGCTAAGTGTCTGGATTCACATAACTCTGTTTGGTATTTAGTTTGAGTGAAGACTTTTTGTAAGAGCAGTTTATCTATGTTTATTTTGGGCTTGCAGCCAGCTTGAGCCGGGACTGATAAAGACATTCCTTTTGCAATCTGTGTGTGTGGCTGTCGTTTCTGAATGAGCAAAGAGGGGGGTCAGAACAGTAAACCTATGGCACTCGTGCCACAGATGGCATGCAGAGTTATTTGTCAGGGCATGCAAGGCGCTGCCCTGTCAGTTGACCAGTGCGCATGTGCACTGGCCAACTGACTTCGGCATTCTTTTGAGGCCATTTTTCGCCCTCTGGAGGCTTGAAGCCTCCAGAGTATGAAAAATCGACTCTACAAGCAAACCAGAAGTGACTTCTGGTTTGTCCATAGTGCCAGTTTTTGTCCTCCGGAGGCTTCAGGGAAGCCTCCTGAAGACCACTGAAGGCTCCGGAGGTTGAAAATAGCCCCTACTGACAAACTGGAAGTTACAATTCCCGAACTTCTGGTTTGTCCAAAGGTCTGTTTTTGGCCGTAGGGCATCTTGGGGGGAGGAGGCTGTTTTCGCCCTCCTCAGGCTCCTAGAAAGCCTCTGGAGCCTGGGGAGGGTGAAAAAAACGTTCCAAAAGTGGATGTCGCTGGTCAGGCACTCATGCACATGCGGGGGGGGCGCATGCATAGCATTATGGGTATGGCACACCTGTGAATGACCCCCCTGCGCTCCTCCTGCTTTTGGCACGGGAGCCAAAAAGGTTCACCATCACTGATTTAAAATGTTGGAACAGGGCTGAAGAGAAACTAGGTTCACTTCTCCACAGAAACTCCCAGTGACTTTTGGCCAGTTCTCCTCTCTCAAGCTTGCTTCACTGAGGTATTGTTGTAGGAAGAACATGGAAGGCGATACCACTAAATATGCTGCCTTCAGCTCCTGTATAAAAGCTGGAAAATATATCTAATTGCTAGTTAAGCTAGAACCCCTGGATAGTGCTTTCAAATAATAACTTCCCTCCTTGTGAGGGCCAGTACAGTGCAGTAGTGGAGGTACAGGATTAAGACCAGGGGGGCATAGGTTCAAGTCCACCCTCAGCCAGGACATTCATTAGCTAATTTTAAGGCCACATTATTTCAGCCCACAGCAGAGCTCTTGTGAAAATAAAATGAGGAGAAATGTCTACAGTATGTAAACTCCCTTGAAGTCTTGGAAAAGAGGCAGGACAGAAATCTAGCTAACAAACTTCTATAGCTCCAGGAAAACCTGGAGTTTATTTTCTCCAGGTCTCTTTGATAGACAATGGAGCTCCCTTTCTCCCTGGCAACTTCCATCCTCCCATCAACTTCCATTCTCAAGGCTGTCAAAAAACACAGTGGCAATGTAAGGGTAGAGCAAGCAAAGACAGAGAAAGTAATCTGATTTTCCAACTTTTAATTTCAACCATCAGGAAATGTCGAAAAGACATGCAGATAGTATCAATTTAGAAAGGCTCTGTCACCACAGGGATGTCTCAAGTCTGCCAGATGCAGGCAGTCTCCTAATTATGTGCTTCCAAGTTTGCTCTCCTTTGATATCCTAACACCAGCACAAACAACCAAACTTCTATATATTGAAGGGCTAATTTTATCCCAAGAATTAGTCTTTTCACATTCACCTCTATACAACAATCAGGTTTTCTTTCTTTCTCTGTAAAGAAATCAAGGGAGGCCGGATTACTCCTTTTTATTCTATCTTTACCAGATGTGCAACTTCCATAATTCTCTAGCCAGAGAATTGCTACTAAGGATAATGGTAACATCCAGAGGGTGTGAATCCCTTGTGTGGTCACCAAGATTGATTCATTATAACATGTGTGAAGCCACAGCACTGTTTTTTCAGACCCAAGACTATTTGAAGATCATGAGAACTGAACATGAAAGAGTTATCAAGAACAGTCCACCTAGTCTTGTTTCTGAGATGCAGGTACCAGCATACACCCTCACTTTGCCTGGTGCCTTCCAAATACATGGTCCTAATCTGTAATCCAATCAATGAGTTTGCTTGTTGGTGTTGATCTATATATATATTTCGTATATATATATATATATACATATATATACGAAATATATATATAGATATATATATTATAGATATATATATTATAACATATACATATATATGTTTATATATATATATATATATATATATATATATATATATATATATATATATATATATATATATATATATATATATATATATATGTTTATATATATATATATATATATATATATATATATATATATATATATATATGTTTTTATATATATATATATATATATATATATATATATATATATATATATATATATATATATGTTTTTATATATATATATATATATATATATATATATATATATATATATATATATATATATATATATATATATATATATATATATATATATATATATATATATATATATATATATATATATGTTTATATATATATATATATATATATATATATATATATAAAAATCATATATATATATATATATATATATATATATATATATATATATATATATATATATATATATATATATATATATATATATATATATATATATATATATATATATATAAAAACATATATATATAAAAACACCACTTAAGCATCATCACGAAATCTCCAGAACCATAAAGCCTACAAATTTGAAATTTGGCATGTATGTTCCTTTTGGCTTCTAGGTGCTCACTAAGAAAGGATTTTTCAAAATAACCAGCAAATCATTAGTATTTCTTATATTATTGTTAACACACTCTGATGCTAAGGAGTTAGGCGTTCTACTTCTCCTCCCCACCAGAAAAGAACTCTGTTCCAACTGCTATGTGGGCATGGCCAGCATGTGACTCATCTGGCCAGCAAGCTGGGAGTTTAGACATTCTACTCCCCCTTCCCACCTGAAAAACACTCTGATGTCAAGGAGTTAGAAGGGGATAAGATAGGAGAAGCCTCTGTTGGGCAACCCTGAGGGACAGAAGGGGGATAGGAGAGGAGAGGCTACTGTGGGAAAGCCTGAGGGAGAGAAGGGGAGAGGACAGGCCAATCGTAACTATTTATTAATTTTCAAGCTGTGTCAGTTTAGCCAGCCCAATCACATAGTATCATAGTGGAACATGGGTATCTAGCTAGTATAACCTTTTTCACACAACTCCCCTTTTGATCAACCAGTGTAGAGAAATACAGAAATAACATTGATAAAGGGATGCAAGAAGCACTAGCAGGTCTGTTAAGTGATAAAAAAAATGAGAAAGTAAAATATTAGTTGGTCAGTGGCAAAGGAGGGAGTATGAGGCTGAATATAACCCTCCCTTGATTCTAATGGATATAAATGGGGATAGGAGCAAAGGAAAATCCTTCCGATCTTATGATTCTATTATCATACCTGACAATAATACAGCAGAGTTCTAGAACTATCCTGCCTTGAAAGGCTGACAGTTACTTAAAGAACGGAATTAATCCCCATGGGGGATGAGTAGGAAAAGGAAATAATGGCAATAATTGGAGAACCAGTTGGATGTAGTGGTGAAGGAGCTGGCCTAGAAATTAGGACAGTGAGTGTCCACCCTTAGTGATGAAAGCTGGATAGGTGACTTTGTGCCAGTTCCTCTCAGCTCAACTCACTTCTCAGGATTAAAATGGAATGAAATAATTTATTTGCTCAATGATCAGCAAAATTTTAAAATAGATAATGCTGCACAAAAGTAAAATCAAATAGGTAAGATAAAATACTAGCATAACAAGCAGCCTCTATAATAAGAAATGTAACATATGCTATTATAATTGCATATATTAACTACATATGTAGGTATCATTGTAAAATATTACAATTTTTGAGCTAAAATGCATATATATCACCTAAAACAAGACAAGAGGGTCCCCAGAATTTCTGACTATTGGCTATAACCAATTAGCACATTTTATTGATAAAGTCATTCATATTTCCTCCAGTATGGTAACTGAAGTAATGTCCGGATTCTTTTTAAGATAGTTACCTCTGAGGAAATGGATAGGTTAAGTGTGGGTCGAGTGAACAGGCAGGACACTCAGCTAATACAACATACCTTTATTTGGTAGATTGGTATAAGCAGAAGTCTGTTAGCTGTCTGGCAGCTCTCTCTTTTAAAGGGAGCTGCCTGACAGCTCACTGAGATCTCTTGAGTTTCCCGCCTGTAATGTGAACCAATCAATTTAAACCACCAGTTTCCCCACCTGATAGGAGGACCAGAGGGTAACCTTCACCCATAAACAGTTACTGTCTATGGATCCTTGTGTCCCCCCTCCCCACAAGCGCCTTCGGGGACTTGTTTGTGAGGAGGGTAGTTTGAGGGGTCCTATTTTCTTGTGGCAACTCCAAATCTCAACCAACAAACAGCTCTGTCTTACACTTGGCAACAAAAATCAGAACACCAAATACAAGCTGGGTGGATATGACCTCATAGACGACCCTCACTCAGTCAAAGACCTAGGAGTACTCATCTCAAACAATCTAAGGCCCAGAACTCATTGTAACAGCATTGCCAAAAAGTCATTATGAGTTGTTAACCTAATTTTGTGAAGCTTCTTCTCCAGTAACATTGTACTGCAAACTACACTTTTGCCAGACCAATTCTCGAATACAGCTTGTCTGCCTGGAATCCACACTGTATATCGAACAATAGTACAATTGAGCGGGTTCCAGAGGTATTTCATGAGAAGAGTACTGAAATTTTGGGCTTGGACAACCTAGAACTATGCTGATTAAGGTCTGACTTAAGTGTAGTACACAAAATTGTCTGCTACAATGTTCTACCTGTCAATGACTACTACCACAATAACACACAGGCAAACACTATATACAAACTCAAGGTAAATTGCTCCAAACTCGATTGCAGAAAATATGACTTCAGCAACAGAGTGGTCAATGCCTGGAATGCACTACCTGACTCTGTTGTTACATCCTCATAACCTTAACCTTAAACTGTCTAGTGTGGACCTCACCCCATTCCTAAGAAGTCTATAAGGGGGCGTGCATAAGCGCACCAGTGTGCTTACCGTACCTGTCCTATTGTCCCCATTTATTCGTACCCATTTTCTGTGTTCATGTCCATGTTTATACTTATCCCTGTCATCTCGTACATGTTTGACAAACTAAATAAATAAAATAAATAAATAGAATTGAAGGAGACTTTTGTTCATCCAGTCCTTGAGACTCTCTCTAGGTTTAGAGCTATTAGACAATTGCCATCTGGTCTCCGAAGTTTTATTTCTTTAGCAAAGTTTGTTTCTTTGTTTGTCACATTAGTTTTACAATATCCTTCCCCTAGAGTGGGATGGAAATGGAGATTTTAAAGTATCCTTCTGCCAGGAGTGGGGAGGGAATGGGGATTTTGCAGTATCCTTCCACTGCCATGCCCAACATGCCCACAAAGCCACATCCACAGAACTGGTACTAAAAAAATTTGAATCTCATCACTGCCCGTGTTGTGAATTGGATGGAAATACTGTGTCTGTCCTGTGTTGCTCAAATTTTCATCACCTTTCAATGCTGTCAACCGTAGTGTTGTCCTAGAGTCCCATTTGCAGCTTTTTGGCACAAATCAAGAGATCAAATTTTATTACATGCCTCTGACCCAAGATTCATTTCAAACAAGCCCACACAGAGAGTATTTGAATTACAATGTAACATGCATAATAAAAAAGCCTGTAGTCACATATAGTCTGCTATCAGCAATGCACAAATTATTCAGCCTACAAGTGTAAATTTTGTTAACACCAAGAAGTATGTTGGGATCTTTATTTGCCAAAAGAAATTGCACCTAGAATTTTTTTTTTGTCCAACCTGGAAATGTGCTAAAAAGAGATGTAACCTATTGCAGATGTTTCACTCTGCAAACCTCCCAAAAATATTTTCACAAAAATGGGCCCATTTTTTTCAAAAAAAGGGGCATGAATAGCCTTTAGGAGGCGTCTAGAGTGCTCCTGGGGGGAGGAGGGAAAATGAGCAAAAATGGCCCATTTTTCACAAAAATGGTCCTATTTTTTGTCAAAAAAATGGCATGGATAGCCTTTAGGAGGCTTATAGAGTGCTCTTGGGGGCTGGGGGAGGCAAAATTGAGCAAAAAATGGCCTGTTTTTCACTCATTTCTGCCCTCCCCAGCCCCCAGGAGGCTCTCTGAAAGCCTCCTAAAAGCTATGCATGGCCATTTTGGTGAAGGGGCAGGATTTTGGGAGGCAAAAAATGCTGTATTCTGTGTATAAAATACACCCAAATTTTCAGCTTCTTTTTTGAGGGAAAAAAGTGTGTCTTATATTCTGAAAAAAACGATATATATTGGGCTCCAAGGAAAAAAAAGGGGGGGATTACTGCTGAACTCTGAGCATTCAAAGCAATATAATAGAAATGAGTACATTGCTTTCCTAATTGGTGTAACAAAAATCCCAGGTATATATAAAACAAGGGACTAATTCAATTACTGTATGTGTAAAGTGACCAGAGGTCCCGATTTCAGCGGGACAGTCATGATTTCTAACACTTTGTCTCGTGTCCCGGGGCGTTTTAAAAAAGTCCCCGATTTTCTGGCTTCATGTTGAAAGCCCAGTGGATTTGCTTAAGAAATCCTAACAGGGGCAAGACAAAAGACACCCTATCTAATCCCTCTCTCTGTCTCAGTACTTTCATTTAAGATATTAAAACGTTAAAGCAACAAAACGGACCACCCCCCCGCCCCTTTTACCTCATTTTATAAGAAAAAATGACCAAGTACCATAGAGCTCCAGGAAATACTTGGCTAGAGAAGCCGCAAGTGTTACTTCCTGGATTTTCTGGAGGGGAGGGGCACAGAGGTTGGAGGTCGGCTCGTGTGGGAAAAATGGTGGCAAAGTTTCTTTGAAAAATATTTCCCTGACTAATTTCACCATTTTAATTTGCTCAGTTTTTTGTATTAACATCTATATCATTCTGCATTGACTTGGAGTGCTCACTTGTGCCTGCTAGTAAGTGAGCTGGGTTTTTTTTTCTTTTATTTTTTAATGTATTTTAAAATAATATTTTATTTATTGTGCATAGGATTTTTTAAAAGTTTTATTCTGTGTGGATTCTTTTTTTAAATTGTCTTAGACTATTTAAAAAAAGATTCTATCCAAAATAAATTGAAGTGAAACCATTTTTAAAAATTCTATGCACAATACTTTGAAATGTTTTACTTCAATTTATTCTGTGTGGATTCTTTTTTTAAATTGTCTTAGACTATTTAAAAAAAAGATTCTATCCAAAATAGAAAATACCAGCTGCAGTTATTCACTTAAGAACTGTGGCAAGAAAGGTGGTATAGTCACCAAAGTTATAATGGCATTGAAAAAAGTGACTGATGACCATTTTTCACACTTAGCAACCATTTTCACACTTAGCGACCGTTGCAGCATCCTCATGGTCACGCGATCAAAATTTTGATGTTTGGCAACAGATTCGTATTGATGATGGTTTCAGTGTCCTGGGGTCATTTTAATTGCCTTTTGTGACCTTTTGACAAAGTCAAATGGGGAAACCAGATTCACTTATGTTACTAATTTATCAGCTGCAGTTATTCACTTAAGAACTGTGGCAAGAAAGGTGGTATAGTGACCAAAGTTACAATGGCATTGAAAAAAATGACTGATGACCATTTTCACACTTAGCGACCATTTTACACTTAGCGACTGTTCAGCATCCTCATGGTCACGTGATCAAAATGTTGATGTTTGGCAAGAGTTACAATTTATATTTGTAAATTGTTGTTATGTTGAAATAAAAAAATTACAATACTATTTTTGCGTTGTATGAAAATTTTTGTTGCTCTGTATAAAATTTTTAATCAAGCCCCCACCCCCCACCCCGGTCAAAGGTGTCCCTCTTTACCAATCTGAAAATCTGGTCACCTTATGTATGTGTCCTCTGGAGTTCCTTGCAAAATGCATGAACTTTATTTTCTCATAATTAATTTATAATTAGAATAGAATAAAATTCTTTACTGGCCAAGTGTGATTGGACACACAAGGAATTTCTTTTTGGTGGATATGCTCTCAGTGTACATAAGGAGAATAAAATACCATCATCAAGAATAAAAAGATACAACACTTAATGATAGTCTTAGGGTACAAATAAGAAACCCCGAAACAATCAATATCAATAAAAATCATAAAGATACAAGCAACAAAATTACAGTCCTGCAGTCATAAGTGGGAGGAGATGGGTGATAGGAATGATGAGAATACCAACAGTAGTAGTAATGCAGCCTTAGTGAATGGTTTGACAGTGGTGAGGGAATTGTTTGTTTAGCAGAGTGATGGCATTCAGGAAAAAAACTGTTCTTGTGTCTAATTGTCTTGGTGTGCAGTGCTCTATAGTGTCGTATTAGTTTTCCCTAAGCTCCTATCTTGCTCAAGATGTGCAGATCAAGTTTTCCAGAGGACATTTGAACCTTGGATTGTGGTGGGATAAAAATCAAATACATACATGGCTTACAAAATCCCCACTGCTGTTTTATTTTTTCATCTGTTGTCTGAATTCCACTAACACGTCCCAGGAAGGGCAAATTCTCAAGATTATGTGGTGCAAACCAACCATTCATTTCAGTGTACTAACAGTAGTTTCAGACATTTTTATG
This sequence comes from Thamnophis sirtalis, assembly GCF_051295495.1. NCBI lineage: Eukaryota > Metazoa > Chordata > Lepidosauria > Squamata > Natricidae > Thamnophis > Thamnophis sirtalis. The sequence continues at coordinate 24,257,866 of NW_028261393.1, read as the reverse complement.
CTATCATAGGAAACAGTACAGGAAAAAAAACCTCTAACAGAGTACCATAATATATTTCAATTCAATACACTCAAATTATTTCATATTCATGGTCTTAGCAAAGAAACATTTTCAAATAGATAGGTCCAGAAGAAGAATGGTTTGCTGCAGAGCACAGGGGAGGGGGATATGATTTCTTCCCCAGAGCTGACAACCAGGAAGGCAATATATTCTCCATCACAATAATAGGTGTGAGCTTGGATTATATTGGACAATAATAAGAGTAGTCAGAAGGGATGGGAAAGAAATGAAGGAGTTGCAGAAGGTTTCATGCACGTTCAATAATCTGAATGGGATTGGTTGCTGCTGTTTGATCATCCATCTTCAGATTAAAATTTCACATTTCAAAAAAAACGGTTCAGAAAGGAGTCATGAAGAATGATTATTACCTCTGTTTTGTTAGAAAAGTGTTTATATTTTTGCAAATCCCATGTCAGAATACATGTATCCTATTAGCTGTGCACCCAGCTTGCATGCAAGACTCAAAGCGAATGTTGGCATTTTCCTTTATAATCCTCTGAGTATTCTGAGCTCAGAAAACTTCAGTTAATCAATCTTTCTCTCTCATACACAAACACAAACACACAATAATTAAATGAAGACTTTTCTCTTTTAAAAAGAAGCTTTTATTAAGGCCTTTCTCCTCAGGATTTATAACTTTCTTTGTCTTAACTAGTCTCTCAATACTCTTGCAAATTAAAGTTTCATTTTTTTCCTCAGGAATCATTCAAATTCTCTATCATGAAGACACTGAAAAAAGGCCAGTAACCTTTTTGGAGCAATGAAATATAATGTTCCCACAAAGGAAACAGAACATCCTTTATTGATCGTTAACTCACTATCTTGCTAAACATGGGTAAACATGATTCATGCCACACTGAAAACCTTGGCAAAAATTCAACAGCCCCTTTATTAGACATCACATTAGAAATGTAAATGGGTGTGGCTAAATTGCTTCAGTTCTGAAGAGGAGGACAGGAAGAGGATTGAGAGGAAAAATAAATGTGGCAACAGTTGCTTGGCAACTACGGGACATGGCCTTTACAAATGGTTGAGCAACAACATCACTGTTGTGGCAGATGTACACAGCCTCTTCCTCATTGTTGGACTCTTTCCAACGTGCAGAAAACTTCATAAAGGGGCCAGGCAGAAACAGTGATGATAATCACAATGACAATGTAGGGGTGTTTTTGCTAATAGAAAGACTTGTAGTGTTAATTGGGAACAGATTAGTTTTAACTATAATTGTCTGAACCAAAACTTTTTGGTTTTGGAAAGTTAGAAAGAGCAAAAATTTCAATCCCGGGCTTACTCTAATTTACAATGTATAGATAAAGGTAAAGGTACCCCTCATACATATGTGCTAGTCATTCCTACTCTAGGCGGCGGTATTCATTTCGGGTTCAAATCCAAAGAGTCAGTGCTGTCCGAAGGCGCACGGAACACTGTTCCCTTCCCACCAAAGGTGGTTCCTATTTTTCTACTTGCATTTTTACATGCTTTTGAACTGCTAGGTTGGCAGAAGCTGGGACACGTAACGGGAGCTCCCTCTGTTAGCCAGTGCTAGGGATTTGAACCGCCGAATTGCCAACCTTTCTGATCAACAAGCTCAGCACCTTAGCCACTGAGCCACTGCGTCTCATGGTTACAATGTATACGTAGATCCTTTCATAGCTTGGTCCCTTCCAGAGGTTTTGGACCACTCTCCCATCAGCAAAAACTTGCATGCCTAGTGATGTTAGTCAGGAATTGCAACCCATCATTGTTTTTCTTCCCAATTGTCATTCAGTCTGATGAAAAGATTTGCTTTAGATTTTTTTAAAAAATGAGATGAGATGACTAGAATGTCCTTTAATTCTGTATATTATCACCTGCAATCTGTAACCTCCCAAAGAAGTCCCAAGGAAACCCATTAGGAAGAAACTCCTCTCCTTAGCTTCCCAAGTGACTTTTTTGTTTTGTTTTCTTTAGGTCAGCAGTCACCAACTGGTGGTCCATGGACCACTGGTGATCTGTGAGAAAATTTTGTTGGTCCGCAAAAAAATTATTTGCATTTTTTATATTGCACTAAATCAGGGGTCCTCAAACTACGGCCCCTGGGCTAGATGCATGCAATGAATGCTTGCGTTGCTGCAGAGTCTCCCCCTTGAGGTCTTTTTGTGTGGGTTGGTGGGGGGCAGAAATTCCAATTTGGAGTCTGCTTCAGTCTCCAAATTGTGGTGCTTTGGGCGAAGGCTGGAGGGAAGCACCGCTGGTGGCGAAGAGCCAGAGGGCCTCGTTCCATTGGGACTGCATCATGGCCTGGAATTGGCTGACCATCTAAGCCCACTGAGCCTCCATGCGCCAGTACCTGGCCTTGCACTCCCGCAGGTTTTCCTTCTGCTTGGAAAGCCTATGCTCATAGTCCTCAGTGAGGTGCTTCTGCTGAGCCTCCTTCTTGGTCATATCCAATTTGAACTGAGCCAGCTATTTTGCCAACTCTTTCTCATGGTGCTGCTTAGCTCCAACAACTGCTTCCTATTGGGGCCCTAAAGAGCCTGGGAGGGCAGGCAAGGAGTGGTTGGGAGGGGAGGGGTGAGTAGAGGGCTGTCGAGACACCCCTCGATGTGAGTGGCATCAAGTTGGCCATGCCCATCCAGTAGCATAACCATGTAGCCACACCCAGCCAGCCAGTCATTAGGCAGATCATATTAGTGGTCCACGGAATTTAAAATTGTGAATTTAGTGGTCCCTGTGATCCAAAACGTTGGGGACCTCTGGTTTAGGTGGTATTGATACTCCTAAGGATGAGCTTTGTGTTTGATAAACTGTGGGGAAATTTCTTCCTGTAGAAATTCAGAGGGGAAAAAAATCCTGCTAATTTATTAGGCTCTCGCAACCAAAAAGCATTTATTCTCATTTATAGTTCTAACATAAACAAAACAAAACAAAACAAAAAATACTTTCCCCTCATGTTATGACAAAAGTGAAGTTCTACTGAAGCCCACTCAAAGAGAAACTTCTGTGGCAAGTCAGTTCTCAACAAAATTGTAATTTAGTTTTTCAAAGCAACTTTGTCAAACGTAGTAGTGGTAACGGTGCTATGACGATTATTTCATTGTTCCCCCCAATAAGATCTTGTCTCTTTTCTCAAGAACTTTTGGTTCTTTCCATGCCTCTGTACTCAATGAACATAAGATTGTACGCAACAATCTTCTAATTGTAGACTAACATTTTGAAGTTCATCATCACGTAGGTGTATTTAATGGCAGAATTCAATTATCATCCTGTCACTGTAGCAATGAATGAAGGAACTGCTGAAGAGGAGTTGAAGTGACAGGAAAGGAAAGTAAGAGATCCTTTTTTTAGGAACATGGTGTGTTTTCAGTTATGACTAATTCATGAGAATGTGGTCCCACAACTTGTTAACAAAGCCATAGTTTACTCAACCAAATTTTCTGTACTGAGTTAACACAACTTAATATGTTAAAATGTTGTTGGCTATTTTGTGATTCACTGTGTCAGAGGAAATCAGTAGAAACAGAGTCCTGGAGAACTCAGCAGTATTCCAAAACTCTTACTTCATAGAGCAAATTAATATTGGAAAAAAAATAAAAGGTAAAGGTTCCCCTCGCACATATGTGTTACTCATTCCTAACTCTAGGGGACAGTGCTCATCTCCGTTTCAAAGCCAAAGAGCCAGTGCTATCCGAAGACGTCTCCGTGATCATGTGGCCAGCATGACTAGATGCTGAAGGCGCACAGAGCACTGTTACTTTCCCACCAAAGGTGGTTCCTATTTTTCTACTTGCATTTTTACATGCTTTTGCACTGCTAGGTTGGCAGAAGCTGGGGCAGGTAACGGGAGTTCACTCTGTTACACAGCGCTAGGGATTTGAACTGCTGATCTTCTGATTGACAAGCTCAGCACCTTAGCCACTGAGCCACCACGTCCCTCTTGCACATTTTGGAAATCGTACATTAACAATACATAAGTAAGGTCCATCTTTTTCAGTAATCCAATTATCATTTGATTCAGCAAGAGATAATCCTGGTTATATATCTTTGTAACAAACTGTGTATCACAATTTCACTGGTGCCATTTTTAATTTTCAATAAACTGGATATTTCTTGATACCATCTGTACAATCATCTCAAGGGTTGCCTACAATCATCCCTTAATCACTATCATAATAGTTATAAACAAAATCATGTAGCCAATGGATTCAACACAGAACAAACACACACACACACAAGAACAATTGTCAATAAACAATAGTCTTATCCTGTTACACACAGACTCTGTTCAAGAATAATTGGGAGAAGAATTCTATATTTGAAACAGGAATGTGAAAAACTGTGTCTTGGTAAATAGCACATAGCAATTAGACTTATATACTGCTTCACAATGCTTGACAGCCTTCTCTAAGCAGTTTACAGAGTCAGCCTCTTGGCCCCAACAATCTGTGTCCTCATTTTACCACCTCAGAAAGATGGAAGGCTGAGTCAACCTTGAACCTGGTGAGATTTGAACTGCAAAACTGCAAGCAGCCAGAAGTCAGCAGAAGTAGCCTGCAGTACTGCACTCTAACCACTGCACCACCGTGGCTCATAGTGGGAATATTGCTACTGTCTTCTTCTTCTTCTTCTTCTTCTTCTTCTTCTTCTTCTTCTTCTTCTTCTTCTTCTTCTTCTTCTTCTTCTTCTTCTTCTTCTTCTTCTTCTTTTTCCTCTTCCTCTTCCTCTTCCTCTTCCTCCTCCCTCCCCCCCTCCTCCTCCCTAGCCTACATTCTCATCTTGGAAGCCTTCTGTGTAATGAATAATGCAGGGCAATTCCATTTGCTATAACTTTTAATCAAAATCCACCAGTACATAGAAAAGTATACCAAGGGGAAAGTATCTGTCATTTTGCCTGCTTGGTGCTCTCTTATCTCTTCCAGAAAACATGTGTAAAACTCTTGACAGTAGTCCTGAAGGCGGGGACTCTTTTTCCTGCTTGTTTCTTGCCCAAGGCATCCTGCAAAACAGCTCCCTCTGGTATACAGGGTCATCTGCCTAAAAAAGCTCATGCACAACTCTGGCAGTTTTTCCACCAGAGAGGCTTAGCAACCATTCATGCTTCATCTAAAGAATTACAGGGAAGTGAGTGGTATATAAGACATGGTTTGTAACAATCGTTTTCATTCCTCTCACCAAACAATAGTTCCAGGACCCTTTGGGAAGAGTCAGGTCAGCCAATAAAACAGATATATTAGCCAATATAAATCTGAGGCATGACAAGCATTAAAGGAAAGGAAAGTGTGACATTTTTTCAGGAAAAGGTGCAAGGTATTCAGTCCATTCTTGGAAAGTTCTGCTTTAAGGTATTGTATAAGATTTAAAGGTAAAGGTAAAACTTCTCCTTGCACATATGTGCTAGTCATTCCTGACTCTAGGAGGTGGTGTTCATCTCCGTTTCAAAGTCAAAGAGCCTGGCCTGTTCAAAGATGTCTCTGTGGTCATGTGGCCAGCATGACTAAATGCCGAAGGTGCAAGAACGCTGTTATCTTGCCACTAAAGATGGTTCCTATTTTTCTACTTGCTAGGTTGGCAAAAGCTGGGACAAGTAACGGAAACTCACTCAGCTATGCAGCACTAGGGATTTGAACTTCCAAACTGCCAAACTTTCTGATCGACAAGCTCAGTGTCTTAGGCACTGAGCCACCGCATCCCAGATTTAGTTTCTCTTTAAAGCATTAAATAGTGAATAGGAAAGGCTTTATCAGCAAGTAGTACCACCTCTCTCTCTCTCCATCTCTCTCCCCTCTCCCTCCCTCCCCCCCCTCTCTCTACATATAGGTGAGTGAAACAGAGAACTTTCCATTCCACAAATGTAACAACTGATGAAACTCTTTCCTTTACCTTGCCTGAGATTATCTTTTATTTGATAATTTAGCTACTATGAAGCTCATACCTGAAGGTGAAATTGAACCTGGGTTTCCTCATTATCTCCCATGCATTACTCAGGATCTCACAAAATCCAATGCACTTGCTATTTATTTATCTTTATTCATATTATTTATATACTAGCTACTTAAGAACTTTAGGCAACTTACAGTGGGCATAAATTAAAACGTAAAGTCTCCAGACTAGAAATTGAGAGGCTGTGAGTTCTAATGCTGGTTTAGTCAATGAAAGTTTGATGGGCCAGTCCCCCTCACTTACTCCAACCCACATCATGGGGTTATTGTTGTGGAGAAAATAAGAGGAGAGCATATTAGGTATGCTTGCCACCATGAGTTATTATATTAAAAACTAGTCGATAACTTGGCATTGCCCGGGTATTTATTTATAGGGGGGAAACGTCCGGACCAAATGTAATCCAACCAAATGTTGGATTTTCCCCTAACCAGAGGGAGCCACCTTGTGGAGTACTGTGAAGCTGTTACCATGGCAACTCCACTGCACTGTACAGTGGAAGCCATTTACAGCAGTACAGTAGAAGCTATTTTAAGACAGAAGAGGTTGTATCATAACAGAACACAGACACCCCAATGGGTGTTAGGGGTATCTTACCCCCACAGTATTTTTCTCCAGCTTGGTTGAAATTGCTCAAGGCATTCCAGAGGTATGCGTGAACACACACACACACACACACACACACACACACACACACACACACACACACACACAAATATATATTTCTTAGTAGCAAGTTATTTTCTGATTCCCTAATTTGGACCTTGATTGCTTTTCTAGCAATGGACATAAAATTAAGTTTCAGGGCCTTAATCAAAGCCAGCAGGTTTGGGACCAGTGTGATTACTGGAAGGATGATATTTCAAAGGGTGGGTACCTTAGTCAAAAAACCCCTCTATTTCTGGGCCCTGCAGACATTCAATAGCAAAACCTCTCCTGCCAGATTGGGTAAGATGATTTGAAACAACCACCTTTAAAGGTTTCAATGATAGCATCAATGACAGGTAACCCAATACCAAACCATGAAGGGTTGGAAGGTAACTGCCATCATCTTGCATTGCATCCAGAACTATCCAGGAAGCCAATGCAGATTTCAGAGCAATGTTGTCACATGGGATGAATAACTGGTGGTATTCACTGCCCAAGCACTAGTCCAGCCTAGAGCTCACAAGGGGGAAACAGAATCTCTTCTTCACCAGCCAACAGAGCTTAGATTGGGCTGAGAGAATCAACCACCACCAGATGTGAATGTCTGAGCCAAACTTTCTAACTGGCTCTATTTTTAGTAACTCAAAACTCCATCCCATCTTGACAAAGGGGAAACATGCCAAGGCAATGAACTGATCACGATGCAATTGGCTACTTCACTGGTGAGTGTGTGCAATTTACTCATTTTCACAGCACACATATTGAGGATTCCTGAGCCAAAGCAAACCCAATTTTTTACATCGCTGCTTCCCACATCCTGATGTCTCATTATGATGTACCATTTCCCAGTTCATCATTGCAAAGCAGAGCTGATCTCTACAGATATGGATCACACAGAATCTGTTCCAGATATTTTCATCTCCAAAAATCAGTCAAAATGATCATGCTGCACACACCGTTCAGAGACATGCAAACACAGTAAAACAAGAAACATACTTATAGTTGAATCAAAACACTGGTTCATCAATTTGACATTGTCTGCACTCTACCCTCACAGCTTCAGATAGGTATATGTATGAAAATCCCAAGATCTGACCTTAGGACTTGCTGCCTGCAAACATTTGCACAATGATGGATCCGTGATTTTTCTAGAGAAAATTACACAAGTTATTTTCAGCCTAAAACTACAGTGGGCTTATAAGCATTTCAAAATGTACCGAGATCATGTCAATGAAGTAAACAGAGCCAGGACAAGAACAAAATTCAAATTATCCTTAATTTATAAGGATATAATTTAATTTGCATTTAATTAAATCAAGTAAATAATATAATTAGAGGGAAGATGGAAAGCTACTTTATACCAACTGAGACATTAGTCTAGCTAATTTGTAACATTCTATATTAAGGGACATTGTGTTCTTAAGTCCTTATTTATTTGGTCAGAAATATGTACAGTCTTTCAACTTTTTTTTCATCATGACTCAAACTGGATGAACTTTGCAGGAAAAGAAGCATTTTTCTAGGGTATGAAGACCATCATTATCACACAAATCAGTCCAGAAAGTCTTGTTCCAATTCTTTAAAAAAAAGACATAGAAAGAAATGTCAGAATCTTTTTTTTAATTTCTTAAAAATCTAGCTGAACTTTGCAGGTGAAACTGGCTCTTCTGAAAGCAAATAAAGCCTCCCAGATTTCAGGTTTAAATGACTTTATTCATGTAAAGAATTTATAGTTTGTGCATTAAAAAAATAAAACAAAAATTGCACCTGAATTTTGTGGGCACATTTTTAAACATGCAAAAGACATTGTTTTTATTATATACTTTTAAGGACATATTTTAGAATTACTTAAGAAACATGTTAAATTTCAGAAGAGAAAATACAGATTTTGGGCTGAGGACCTTTAAATTGAAGTTATTCACTTCTTTTCCACTATTTATGCTTATGAACATTTTGCAATATGTCAAACAATAATACACCATAATCCTATTCCTAGGCAAAAAATGTGCAAAGTTTCAGAAGAACAAATGTAAGAGCCAAAAATTTATAATTGAGGAAAAACAATGCAGAGGTATCTAGTTGGCACCCAAGTCACAGCAAAAACTAAGAGACAATCTGCATTTTTCAGCCATCTAAAGCTACATCTTTTCAGATGCATAGACACCCTGAACACCTAAATTATTCCCCCCCCCCCAAAAAAAGAGGCCCAACCAGTGATATGATTCAATTTTTTTTTTACTACCGGTTCTGTGGGTGTGGCTTTGTGGGCGTGATGTGGCTTTGTGGGCATGGCTTTGTGGGCATGGCAGGGGAAGGTTACTGCAAAATCCCCATTCCCTCCTCACCCCACTAACCTGCTTTCCAGCTCCATTCGCCTGTTCAGGGCAACAAAAGAAGATCAGCTGGGAGGCTGGGAGGCAGTGGGGGCAGGGCCAGCCTGTTTGCCAGTTCTCCAAACTACTCTGGGCCAAGCCCTTTTATTCTAGGAAAGATGACTGGAAAATTTAACATATCCCCCATTCCTGTGCAAAAATTTCTATTACTCACAAAACACCAGAAAAGCATCTTTCATATTAGTCTCTGTGGGAGGTTTATTTCCCCAAATATAATTTGGGGAAGCAAGGGAGTTGCAAGGTAAGCAACACGTGAGTTTAAATTTATCTTTTGTTGAAATTAAGATTAAGAAAAAGGGGTATTTCATCATCTTTCTTTAGGTCTCTGGGGCAGAAAGAGGTAGGAAAAGCACATATTTATACCTTACTTTTGTTGTCAAGCCATCTTACAATTGTTCAAATTATAGCTCAGTATTGCAAACAAAATCAAGATGATCATTACTTGCAATTCAGAAGGAAAAAAAACACCTCAGCAGTTAAAACAATCCTATAAATTACTTTAGCTTTTTGAGGAAAAAGTAGGAATCAGAAAATCATCACCAGCACATCAGGCCAATTAATCCTGGGGAAGGCCAAATCAGGAATAGTAAAGAATTGGTACACTGATTGTCAAAATGATGTCACTAGTGTTCCTGAATTCTATTATCAAGTAGATATAATATTTATGTTAAATAAAGATAACCACAGGACCTCTACTGTGGGGTATCTATACATTCTATGGTGGACAACCATTTAAATATGAGCCAGCCATGTGCAGCAGGTGCCAAAAAAGCCAACACAGTTCTAGGCTGCATAAACAGAGGGGTAGAATCAAGATCACGTGAAGTATCAATACCACTTTATAATGCCTTGGTAAGGCCACACTTGGAATACTGCATCCAGTTTTGGTCACCACAATGTAGAAAAGATGTGGAGACTCTAGAAAGAGTGCAGAGAAGAGCAACGAAGATGATTAGGGGACTGGAAACTAAAACATAGGAAGAACGGTTGCAGGAACTGGGTATGACTAGTTTAAGAGAAAGAAGGTCTAGGGGATACATGATAGCAGTGTTCCAATATCTCAGGGGTTGCCACAAAGAAGAGGGAGTCAAACTATTTTCCAAGGCACCTGAGGGTAGAACAAGAAGCAATGGGTGGAAACTAATGAAGGAGAGAAGCAACTTAGAACTGAGGAGAAATTTCCTGACAGTTAGAACAATTAATCAGTGGAACATCTTGCCTCCAGAAGTTGTGAATGCCCCAACACTGGAAGTCTTTAAGAAAATGTTGGTTGAAACCCCCCCCCCCAAAAAAAAGAAAAAAAAAAGAAAGAAAATGTTGGATAGTCATTTGTTTGAAATGGTATAGGGTTTCCTATCTAGGCAGGGGGTTGGACTAGAAGATCTCCAAGGTCCTTTCCAACTTTGCTATTGTATTGTATTGTAAGAAATTACAACTATGCTTTCATTATAATGCATACAGGTACAACATCTGTCTTTCTGAAGGAGTAGGAATGCCCAAAGAAGCATTTACAGAATTGGGGCAACTTGTCAGCTGCCACCAACATTAGTTTAATTCTATGAAGCCACATAAAGATTTAATTTGTTTGAGCCTTGGAGTGATTCTGTTATTTTGCTTCATGTTTCCATCTTGTTAAGCCTGCTACTATTCTGAATGTAATGTCTTGTGACCATAATATTGATATTATTGGTTAAGTGATCTATATATTTGGTTTTACACTCATTTGAATGTTTTGGTTACATTAACTCGACACATTCATTTAAGATGTAATTTGAGATACTTAGGTTTTGCATTTAAACTGCTTATTGTGCAAGCTGCTTTGAACACAATTGATCTGTGGAAAATAAATACACAAACAAAACAGCTTTGAATAATCATGAAGCCTTCTGACACCCCCTCCCTGGCACTTGTTGGCAACCCTTTTTCTTCACTCCTCCATGTTAAAACCTCCTCCATGCAGTGCTCAGCAATTATTTATTAAGTTGCCTGCAGAGGCTCCTGGTGTACAATCAAAAAGGAGCTGCTTGTTTTCTTTTCCTGGAGTCAGAATCAGTAACTAGTTCTGTTCAGGTGTTAACTTTACGGGTTTGATCCAACATAGAAAGAGCAGTGAATATTTGCCCTCTTCAGGTTATCTGGGGCCGTACCATAAGAGGTAATCTTCATGTGTATTAAGCAACTGTCTTCTGTGGGCATGGTGGAATCCTGACAGTGGATATTTCAAGAGCCGAGGTGGTGCAGTGGTTAGGGTGCAGTACTGCAGGCCACTTCAGCTGACTGTTATCTGCAGTTCAGCGGTTCTAATCTCACCGGCTCAAGGTTGACTCAGCCTTCCATCCTTCCAAGGTGGGTGAAATGAGGACCCAGACTGTGGAGGCGATATGCTGACTCTGTAAACCGCTTAGAGAGGGCTGAAAGCCCTATGAAGCGGTATATAAGTCTAACTGCTATTGCTATTGCTATTGCTAAATAATGTGGAAAAGCTCTTCTTGAAAGTCACCAATACAACTACAAAAAAAAGTTTCCAACCATCTCTTTCATGTAGCATTTAATCTTGACAGGGATCAAATCAACATGACTTCTGCCAAGTATAAATGCCTTTAGTTATTCTTTCTGCATATCCATCCATTTCAATTGCTTATTGTTTATCATTTATGTGAATCTATTACTTCACTGTGCGTTTTTTTCTTGAATATATCTTCAGAGATATTATTTTTGAAAAGCTTCCTCTAGTGTATTTCTGTACATTTTCATAAAAAAGCAGTTCCACACTTTATGATTTTATATAATGCACCTTTAATTTGCAACCTGCATCTGGGGAATATAAAGAATGGCAAATTTCAAATGATTACTAAGCTTCAGTTCTTAAACTGATTTGGAATCAGCATATAGGTAAGTTGACATTCAATTGGAAATCAAATTAATTTCCCCCCTATTAAAGTAAGAATCTTGCAAGGATACAGAAGGGTGGCAAATTAGTGGATAGAACAACTAATTGGGGTGTCTGTCTTTACCAGGTAACTTAGAATCTCACCCACCTCCATCCTGGTTGATTTCTCCCAAAATATATCACCTACATCCCATATATTACCTTTGGCTGAATCAGTCTCATCTTGAGATACTGTAAAACCCAGTAGCTTATAGCAATGAGGACATGCTATAAGCAATGAAGCTAACAGATCCCTTCCTTGTAAGAAAGAAAAATTGCATCTATCTTCCTTTTTTAAAATAAAAGTCTAAAAAGTAGAGAGAAAGAGTTCAGACAAGCAAAGATATCAAGAGGCTTCAAGTTCTCCTTCAACATGTTGATAAGGGAAAAAAAGAACAAGAAAAGAACAAAGGCAAAAAAAATCTGTTCCTTAAAGTGATTGAGAGAAAGAAAACCCAGCTAAATTTCCTGAGCTAATGAGAGAAAGTATAAAATTTTCAAGGCTAATTATTAAGTAATAGTCCAGATACTTCTGAATTTAATGATCAGCATTGTCTAGGATAAACATTTTCCTTTTCATCATCTCATCTTTCTCTTCATTTTAACATTGCAGCAAAGCAAATGAATTCTTCATCAGCACCGGAGCCCAGGAAATTTATTTAACTACTAGTGCTGATAACCCAGCATTGCCTGGGTATTTATTTATAGGAGGAAAATGTCTGGACCAAATGCAATTTCTAATGTTGGATTTCCCCTTTACTAGAGGGAGCCCCCTTGTGGAGTACTGTGAAGCTGTTACCATGGCAACTCCACTGCACTGTACAGTAGAAGCCATTTTATGGCAGTACAGTAGAACACACCCCCTGAGGTGTTAGGGATGTCTTACCCCCATAGTATTTGTTTCCAGAGAATAAGCCATCTGTGTACCAAGTTTGGTTGAAATTGCTTGAGGCATTCCAGAGTTATGCTAACACACACACACGCACGCACACACACACACACACACACACACACACACACACACACACAGAGCCATTTAAAAAAAAAAGATTTATAGCCTGCCCACTACTTTGAGGCAGCAAGGCTGGTTACAACCCAGAAAATAAGAAAATCATAGAGCGTTTTTTTAAAATAAAAGCAATACTTTAACCCACTAAAGTTTAAAATAATAAAATTAAACAAATGGATGGGTTTAAAAAAAAATCTGGCAGTGAAAAGCACTGGCCTCGAACTGAGGGGAAGAGCCTCCCAACTTAGTGCCACAATAAAATAATCCCTCAGCCAACAATGGGGACTTTAACTTTAAGTCCATATAGCTTAAAGTTGCCAAAGTTGAGAAACATTGACCAATGCCTAGAATAGAGGAATTCTGTTTGATTAGCTGACATTTCTTTTTGGGTTTGCTTATGGCATAGCTTTAGATAGGGTTTCCCAGATTTCTCTACATAGTCACTGAATGTGGACTAAAGTCAGTGGGGGATTCAATTTTTTTTTACTACTGGTTCTGCGGGCGTGGCTTGGTGGGCATGGCAGGGGAAGGATACTATAAAATCTCCATTCCCTTCCAACTCCAGCGGAAGGATACTGCAAAATCCCCATTTCCTCCCCATCAGCTGGGACTCAGAGGAAAAATATAGATGGGGCAGCGCCAGTCAGAGGTGGTATTTATCGGTTCCCTGAACTACTCCAAATTTCCACTACTAGTTCTCCAGAACTGGTCAGAACTTGCTGAATACCATCTCTGACTAAAGTGCAGAAAATTTTAAAACAAGCAAAGCAAAGAGGACAACTGCTTGATCACAGAGAAACAATGCATGTACAGTATATATGTTCTGCTTAGTAAGTAGGTCAATGCTGTACCATAGAGAATCAGCAGGAGGGAATTACTGTAGAATGACTCCTTCTCAACCTTAACAACTTTAAGCTGTCTGAACTTTGGCGCAGTGATTCAGACAGGAGACTGGCCAAAAAGAGGAGGAGGAAAAATTTATCATCTGCTCCTAAAAAGCATTCCTGCCGATCTTCTAATTCAATTGAAAAGAGAAGTAAATAAATAGAAACAAGAACATTTAGAAAAACAAGAGTCTCAGACAGCTTTTTATTTTTGAGGTGCTATCTTTAAGAAAGGCATGGACGAACTATCGCCAGTGACACTTACTCTATTGTCTTGTTTTTTTAAAAAAAAAACATAGATTGCAAAATCCACCAGCTAAGCAAGATGCAGAAGCTCAGAAGATAATAGTAGTAACATTTATCTCAAGTTAAAGTGTATTCCCAGGGATTGTATAAACCACATATTGTTTCTGTTCTTCTTTGGAAGTGTTTGCCACTAACTTTTCTACAATATTTTCTATTCTAGTCCTGGGGATCTGAACTTTCCACAGCTACCTGATCAGAAAGACATTCAGCGGCTGTATTCATATAATGGAGTTGAGCCATTCCTTCTGATCAACTAATACACCACTGTGTGTTGCCAGCCTGCCAACTAGAATTGTTGGCTCAGTTGTATGCATGAGCCATTTTTCAATTCTCCTAACTGCTGCAAAGCAGCATCCTGGGACACTATAGACAGTAGTGAGAACAACCCCAGCAACTTGGCTTCTGGCAAGTGGATCTTTTGTGGTTGACCATGTTCAGTAGAGTAGCCGATTTGTGAGAGTGTATGGATTGAAGGCCATGATGAATTAGCCAAGACATATTCACAATTTAAAACCACCTCTTTCAAACCTATGTCATTTTCTGTTCCTGAGAATAATTGGCACCTAAATGAGGTTGAAAGGATTGCAAACTGCCACTATTCTTGCTCATTTTTGTTAGAAAGCAGCATGGATCTATTGAATAGAGTTGTAACTGTGGACAACTCTCCCTTCACCATCCAAGAAAGAGCTGGAAGGAGCTCAGGTCCTGCTACTAACCAATGAAGAAATGGAATTCAAGAAATAAGAAAAAGGTTTTGAAAACCTCATGAAAGAAACCTGAATATCATTTATTGCCAATTACTATTCTAACCAACTCCTTGACAGCCAACCTGTTTCAGCCCATTTGTACTGGTTATTTGGGATGATGCCATAATGTTGCTAAGGCGCAGTTGCTAAGTAAAGAAATACAGGAAAGTGCTGAACTGCAAAAGTTCCATGAGAAGAGAAGCTTTTGAAATATATAAAATAAAAATAATAATGGGTATCTGACACTAGTAGAGGCTGGGGAAAAGAAGACAGATGACCAGAAGATCTCTGCCTCCTATTCTACTTGGATTCTCTACATTCAAATCATAAGTCTCAACCATAAAACTGAAGTCCAGTGGATTGCAATGAACCTGAAGTCTAAGAATAGGCAACAAAGGATAGTCAACTGGGAATAAGGAAGCAAACTTATAGAGTTCCTACTGCTAAAGAGAAAAAACCCAGAGCAAGAAAGCATAAGTCTGCCACTTCCAATATATTGTCTTCTAGATGTGATTAAGCTCAATTTCTGGCATATAATCATATCCAACAACAGAGAAAAGCTAATAGAAACTACTCCGCTAAAGACTGAAGAAATAAAACACATCAGTCTAAGTATAGTAACATCCCTTGCCTATACAGAGAAAGAACGTAGCCCATTTGATCCAAGGAGTCAATTTAGATGTAATTACTTTGCCATTTTTTCATATATAATAGTGTAAAAAATACAGCTGAGTACAAACAGCCTTTCACAACTTTCTATCACATTTTGGGGCAGAGAAATTGAGTGGATGATTTCTGCAATTCTCCAGGTAAAGGAGATATTCTTTATCAAAAGCAGGATTTGCCATTAACAGACAGACAGCACTTTTACTGATAGAGGCCATGGGAGAAATTCCCTACTGGTATTGTCTATTGGAGTTATGTAACTACCTGGAAAGCCACTGGAAAAATGAGAGAATATATGTATGTAATACTTGTCTACTTCTCCACTAAATCAATACAAGAACAGCATATTCCATCCCTAAGCAGTTCTCCAAATTTCTCTTTTCTAATGAAAGAATTCCTACAGGAAGGAAATGAAAAATAAAGAGGCATAGAAAACACTGGATACTACAATACAAATATTTTTTTAAAAAAAAATGTTTATACCAAAGGGAGAATGTTTGCATTCTAAATATATTCATTCCAATACGGTATATCTCACTGCATTGCAATACTCAATATCTAAATATTGGGAGTGTTGATGGGGAGATTGTCTAATATTCTCTCAAACTTGGAATTGATCCTGCTTGAATTCTTTTGTTGAATAAGCCACAAACTAAACCAGGAAAGATCTGGATGACATCCACTCTGCTGCTGTTCAGAAGAGTGATGAAGACCTGCCTTTTCACCCAGACTTTAGTGAGGGAGAATGGGATTCCTTGCTTCATTCCATCCTGTCTATTGGTCTTGTTGTCTTTTATTGCTGTGATTTTTTTTATTGCTGTGAGACATTCAGAGTCATGGGGAAGTGGGAAGCATACAAGTTTAATAAATCATCATTAATACCACCATCATCATAGTTGTCATGGAAATTTATCACCAGTTAAAAACCACCATGCCACATTGGCTGATATGGGGGCTAGGCCAATACAGCCATTTTCTTTCAAGTAAATAAGAATTGTCTCCATTACACCTCCAGCCATTTCCCTGGAGACATAATTTTCCCTTTTCAAAACTTTCTCTCCTAATTAATCCCTAAAGGTAAAGGTTCCCCTCACATATATGTGCTAGTCGTTCCCAACTAGGGAGCGGTGCTCATCTCCATTTCAAACCCAAAGAGCCAGCACTGTCCGAAGACGTCTCCATGGTCATTTGGCCAGCATGACTAAATGCCAAAAGTGCACAGAATGCTGTTACCTTCCCACCTAAGGTGGTGCCTATTTTTCTACTTGCATTTTTATGTGCTTTTGAACTGCTAGGTTGGCAGAAGCCGGGACAAGTAACAGGAGCTCACCCTGTTACACAGTGCTAGGGATTCGAACCGCCAAACTGCTGACCTTTCTGATCAACAAGCTCAGCATCTTAGCCACCGAGTCACTGCATCCCATTAATCTCTACTGTTCCTTAAAAGCAAGTCTCAATCTGGTTGAATCCATAATTACATGTGTGTATTATTATCAGCAAACCTCTCTGTGCTGCGTCCCCCTTAATTGTTCTACTCTCCAAAGCAGATTAGCCAATTACCATTAATTCTTTCCACCCTCTTGTCACATGCATTGACCCATCCATCATGGATCCCTTGATGATTATTCTTGGTTTCTTTCACTAACTGCATCTGCCATCATATTCAATGTTGTAAACTTTCTGAAAACTTTTTTTACATAAATGAGCAGGAGCTCATTAAGATATTCAATTCATGATCTATCATCTGCCCCAGCATTTAGGCTGCATTATTTGACAAGAGGGAGGAACAGCCATGAATTCCCTACTTCTCAGTTTTAAAACAATCACCAGAAAACATCTTTGTTGAAAATGCCAAAGTTGCTTGAAGGGAAAAATTATCCCCAGAAAATTTTGTATAACTGTCGTCTGTCTCTGCCTCTTCTTCTTCCAAAACTAATTCAGAATGGGTTACAAAATGTCAGGGAATATTAAACAGAAAAAAGAGCATAATCAAAGGAGCCATTAAAATCTTTTAAAATAAAACAAAGTTCTTCACGGATTTAAAAACCAGGAAAACTTTCACTGAGAAGATTATCTCACAATTTGCATATACAGCAGGAAAACAAAGCAACCCTTCATATCCATGTCTCCAATTACATCCACATTAATGTCTGGTAAGATCATATGAAAATTTGAATTCTGCAAAACATTAGTAATATTAAGGTAAAGGTTCCCCACACACATATGTGCTAGTCATTCCAGATTCTAGGGGGTGGTGCTCATCTCCATTTCAAAGCCGAAGAGCCAGCGCTGTCTGAAGACATCTCCGTGGTCATATGGCCGGCATGACTAAACGCTGAAGGCGCATGGAACGCTGTAACCTTCCCACCAATTTTTTTAATTGTATTTTTACATGGCTTTTGAACTGCTAGATTGGCAGAAACTGGGACAAATAATGGGAGCTCACTTCATTATGCAGCACTAGGGATTCGAACTGCCAAACTGCCAACATTTCTGATCAACAAGCTCAGCATTTTAGCCACTGAGCCACTGTGTCCCTCAGTAATATTATAGTTTGATAAAACTGAATTAGGTCCAAAAAGTCAACAAATGCAGTTTGATGCAAAAGAGATATGGCCGGCCTTACTAGACATGGATGATGATTTTGGTGCCATATTGTGAACTAAACATACTTTCTGTATTATTTTCAAAGCATCGGATCGAAGAATTTATCTGAGTTCTTATATGTCATCTTAGTCCACTTTTTCTTTCTCCCAAGTGACAAGCAGTTGTCATAGGATGCTGATAAACTAGAGGTCAAAAGTCTCTTTCCATTCTCCTCTTTTTGATACTTGAAAGCAAGTTGCACCCAACCAAGAGATAATCTCCAAATCTAATAATCCACAAGATACATGGTCTCCATGAGGTCATCCAATTCCTTTTTAAGTCCATCCAAGTTAGTGGCCAGAATTATATCTTAGAATGTTGTATCATAGGACTGAAGGAACCTTGGAAGCCTTACTATTGCCCAACCTCCTGCCAAAGATAAATCCCTGATTAATGGTTGTCTAAACTTTTCTTGAAAGTCTAGAGCAATGGTACAATTGCAGGAGGCAAGCTGTTCCATTGATCTGTCAGGAAATTTATCCTTAGTTCCAGATTGGCTCTCTCTCTCTCTGATAAGCCTCCACTCATTGCTCCTTGTCCTGCCCTCAGATGCTAAGGAGAATGTCCTCTGTGATAGCCCTTCAAGTATTGGAAGACAGCTATCATATCCCATATAAGGTATTTCCTTTATTATGCTGAATAATCCTAGTTACTTTAGCTGTCCATCATATGCTTTAATTTGTAGACCCCTTATCTTTGTGGCTCTTGTCTTCACTCTTTCTAGAGTGTCAGCATCTTTTTTTTATTGTGGTAACCAGAATTGGACACAGCATTGGACACTCACTAGTCCAGTAGAGAGCAGTACTATCACTTCCAGTGATTTTCATGCTATCCTTCTGTTGATAGCTTTGGTTTTGGGTTTTTTTTTGGCAGCTACAGCACATTGCTGACTCAGACTGAAGTGATGATCCACCAGGACATCTAGATCATTCTCACAGGAACTACGTGTGCTTGTACTGCCTATTCTATAACTGTGCACTTGATTTTACCTGCCTTAGTGAAGGACTTTCTTTTCTCAATACTGAACTGCATTTTGTTGGATAGGGCCCAATGTTCAATACTATCAAGATCCTTCTGAATCTGGAGTCTACCTTCCAAAGTACAAGCATTTGGTGTCATCTGTGACCTTGATGAACAAATTTGATTGAGTGCCCTTCCAATCGCCTCATCTAGATCTCAATTTATGAAAATGTTGAAGGGCATTGGGCCCAAAACAGGAAGTTGAGGTACTCTACTACAACTCCCCTCTACTAGCCGTAGTTCCATTGAGGACCACATCGTAGATATGGCTGGTCAGACAAATGAAAATCCATCTTGGTTGTGTCTATCCGTCATTGTTCTATTTTACCAAGAAAGCCAAATGCTAAAAGCCAAAAGTCTAAATATGCTCCATCCATAGCATTTTCTTGATCCACTAATTTAATCACTTTATCAAAGGAGGCAATATGGTTTGTTTTGCATGACCTGTTTTTAACAAGCCTATGCTGCTTTCTAGTAATCATCTTGTTCATGTCTAGGTGCTTGCAAATGCTTGCTTGATTATCTTTCCAGATTTTTCCCAAGGATTGATGTCAAACTGATTGGTCTGTAGCTTCCTTTTTCCTTCTTTTTGAAGATTGGAACCACATCAGCTCTTTTCCAGTCCTCTGGCAGAAAGATTTCATTCAGTGTTTCTGAGATCACATCTGCCAGCTCCTTCAGTACCCTGGGATGTAAACCATTGAGATCCCAGAGATTTGAACTCCTCCAAAGTGGATAAATGTTCTCTTACCAATTCTTTGCCTATTTTGACCTGCTGTTCTACTAGCTCTTGCTTCCAGATTCTTTGTTGGGTTATTCATTAGTTAAGGAAATGCAAAAATATACAGGAGTAGAAATATACAGCATGGACAGAGAAAGCTGTGTTGCATCTCACAATCTGCTTTGGAAAATATCTTACATTTCCGCAAACAGTTTATAATGTAACAGAAGGAGTTATTTAAAAAGTAGAAGCCAGAAGGGAGGAACTTCTGTTCTACCATAATCCTGGGTGGCTCCATAGTGTAAATCAAGTAAAAATCTGAAAAGGGAAAGTATAATTTAGCCTCTTCCTCTACTTCTTGTTCCCCCAAAATACTTACTTTTAATTCCTGGCCAATCTTTTACTGGGAAGTATGGCACATGTGGAGGGCAATACATTAGTGAAGGGTGGTGCTGTGGGAGGGTGGGGGCGGGGGTGGGAGGTAATCATAACTTAGCCATCATACCCTAATCACCTTTCATCTGAACTACTGTAATATTTTCCAAACCAGGGGTGGTCTTCAAAAATTTTAGCAAGGGATTCTCTGCCTAGTTGCTGGTTGGGCATGGACATAGTGGACATAGCGTAGTCAGCCTTCTGCACCATGGCGTGGAGGTATTTTTGCCCTCCCCGGAATCCAGAGGCTTTCCTCGAGCTTCCAGGAGGGTGAAAACGGCCTCCCTACACTCCGGAGGCCCTCTGAAATTCCTGAACTTCCGATAGGCCATTTTTTTTGCCCTCCCCGAGCCTCTGTGTGCACCCTCCTCTTACCTGCATCCAAAATGGGCCACATAGGGACTCCTGGGAGGGGAGGGCAAGGGAGGGGTGGGTAGGGCCAGCCAGGAGTGGGATTTGGGGGTTCTCTGAACTGCACAGAATCTTAGCTAGAGTTTCTCCTGAACCCCTGTGAATTCCCAGCATCCCACTCCTGTTCCAAACATCCTTGAAGAATGTCTAAAAACTACCACTGATACAGAATGCAGCAATCCAGATACTAATGACTGAATCCTGATGTATTTGAGTAACCCTACTGCTTCAAGAGCTGTACAGGTAAAGGGTTTTTCCCCCACTAGCACATATAGACAGACTTAAAAAGATTTCTAGCCTGTAAAATTCTGATTGTGATGCTATTTGAGGCAAAGGTTAGGCATAATGAAAGTTGGCAACATAACAAAGGCAAAATGGCAGTTTTCTAAATTCAGCCTCGGTTCTGTTGATTAAAATTGGCCCCTAATTATTATATGACTGAAGCTCACATAATTGTTCTGCAAACCTAACAGATTATAATCAAGAAGGCTTATGGAAAAGATTTATATTTTTGCATATGTTACATGCACTCATCTTTTATACCACATATTCTATAATGTATCATCTGAAAAATAGTCTTCAATCAACAGGTCAAAAAATTTAGTATTTTCTCCTAGAGAGTTAGGGCCTTTCTTCCCAAAAGTTCAGTCAGTTACTATTCTCAGGCCCACTGGGAACTTCAAGAAATTTTTTAAAGCTTCTGCATCTGAAATAAGACCTTCACCTTATGCAATTCTCTTCTTAAAGGATCAGCAACCAGCAAGATGGGTTGCCCATCAAACTCAATAATATGGCTTAGCAAAAAATCAAGAATCATTTATGCTGGACTGGCTAACAGATTTGCAAGCATCAAAGGAAAAAAGACTCATCTGCTTTGTATTCTCTCAGACCACTATAAAGGTAAAGGTAAAGGTTCCCCTTGCACATACGTGCTAGACATTCCTGACTCTAGGGGGCGGTGCTCATCTCCATTTCAAAGCCGAAGAGCCAGCTTTGTCCAAAGACATCTCCATGGTCATGTGGCCAGTGTGACTAAATGCAGAAAGTGCATGGAACGCTGTTACCTTCCCACCAAAGGTGATTCCTATTTTTTTATTTGCATTTTTACATGCTTTTGAGTTGCTAAGTTTGTAGAAGTAATGTCCCAGAAGCTGGGACAAGTAATAGGAGCTCACTCCGTTATGCGGCACTAGGGATTCAAATCGCCGAACTGCAGACCTTTCTGATCGACAAGCTCAAAGTCTTAGCCACTGAGCCACCGCATCCCTTATAGACCACTATAATTAAACTATTGAAAACGTCATTCCAACTTTCAGCCCAAGATGAAGCTGACTTGACCACTGCATTCAAAAGTACAAGCCTATTGTCATAATTCATTTATTAGAAAGTAATTCCTCAAGCAACACTATCTGGAAAAGGCTTGCAATGCAGTGGTTGAAGAATTAAGTTTCTGCTTTTAAATCATGTGCTTTACCACTAGATATTCTTTTTCTCCAACTATTAATGAAAATAGGAAAAGCATTACTTACAATGAATAAAAGGCACTTGCTTTTTAATACCTAAATTGCCTTTCTTAATTAAATGAAAAGCCGAGATCACAGCTATATTACTAGATCTATCACTCATATTAAGATGTCTTGATCAAATGACTTGCATTAAATTAACAGATTAATTTAATTTAAATCTTCATAAATGTGCATTGATCATTATTGTAAATGTATGTTTTTCCCTTTCACTTGTCATGTTTGGTTGGCTTAATGGCCAGTTGATACATTTTGACTGACACAACATGATTTTCATTTATAATCATATTAACAAAAAATACTTTTTTTTAAAGAAGATGATTGTAAATTTCACATCAAGTGTTCTGTTACCAAAGCACCCTTTCTTATACAAGTAAAAAGGATATACACAGGAACTTCTAATACATTTTCTACAATGACACTTGGCATCTGCACATTTTATTCATGTTTATTAACTAAATCACAGAATTAAAACATAGGCACAGAAACAAATTAAGAACAAAAGAAATTAGCCTTAAAAGTCCAGTAATAATAATTTTACTGCCCCAAATAGCAATAGCACTTAGACTTATATATCGCTTCACAGTGCTTTCCAGCCCTCTCTAAGCGGTTTACAGAGTCAGCATATTGCCCCCAACAATATGGGTCCTCTTTTTACCCACCTGGAAGGATGGAAGGCTGAGTCAACCTTGAGCTGGTGAGATTTGAATTGCCAAATTGCAGACAGCCTGCAATCAGCAGAAGTAGCCTGCAGTACTGCACTCTAACCACTGCGTCCCCGTGGGTCATAATATAAAACAAACACATAATATAAAACAAACACATACATATCCAATCTAATACAATTAACAAAGGGTTTGTTTCAGATACCCACAGCTGATAATTGCAGATTTGGAATTGGGAGGTGCATCTTCTGTGTGATAACCCTCACATTATGAGATACCTTGTCCTTTGAAGTACAGAGAGTCCTACCACCTTCCTTTGCTTTGTAAAATAATTAGACTGGTGAGAGTGTAGTAAATGATTGATCTTGGCTCTCCTGATAGCTGAGTTCTGTGTTTGTTTTTTTGTATTTGTTTGTTTAAGCTGATTGTTTTCATTGCATTTGTGTTTATCTTAGGAAATAATCTGAATCTCTTAAAGTAAGGCATTATATAAATGCTTTAATGCATAAAGGAAATTAATGAAGACTGATAACTTGAAATTTGCCCAGAAATGAATTGAAATAGTTTTAAATACTGTTATTTAAAAAAATAAATGCTATTAAAAATTTAAATACTAAATCAAAACTATGAAAACTAGTAAGTAGAATGAGAAAGAAGTAAGAAAGAAGAAAAGACGAGAGGTAACAATTCAGAAATCAAAAAGTAAAAAAGTAAAAAAAAATGACTCCATTTTGTTTTACAGAAGTTTGTAACTACAAGTATAAGATAATCATTTATACTCTCTGATCACAGCATTGTTCACCTTTTATCTACATTTGTTATTTTTATTCTAATACTCAAAAGCATACATCATGACTTCATTTTCTATTTCCTGCAAAATGTCAAGAAAGGTTTCTAATAATTCAATAAATGAAATACTGCTAACAAGTGAAAATCTATTGTCTATAAAAAAATGAACTTCTGAAAAATGTCTAGATACTACATTTTGTACAGTCAGTAGTTTCTGTTTGACAAGGCTGTCAAAATCACGTCTTCATGGCAGCATCACATTATGTATCGGGACTTTTCCCCTCATCGCTAAACCGTGCGTGGACGTGGCCCGTGCGTGACACATCCGGCCCGCATGCCACGAGTTTGACAGCCCTGGCCTACATCTTCTGAATAATAACCTAGGACAGGGGTCAGCAAACTGTGGCTCTTGAGCTGCATGTGGCTCTTTCATCCCTCTGCTGCGGCTCCCTGTTGCCAATTGGCTCCACAATTGATAGGGCTTTTGGTTAGGACAGGTAGAGGAAAAAGGATGCCATGCTAGAAGGAGACTCTATGGTGGGAGAACCGGACTTCCCGTCAGTTCCAGAATTGAATGAGGGACTTCCAGTTAGGACCTTCATGGCTCTTTGAGTGTTTAAGGTTGCAGACCCCTGACCTAGGACAACCTGGTGCAAAATACATAAAAGTTTTAAATATTTAACTTTAAAAATGCTAAATTTGTTGTGATATTGTAATTGAATAATGCAACAATAACAAATGTCTCTTTTTTCTGTTTAAGGTATCTTTCCTGTAGACAAAAAATACACAAATCTGTTATGGAACCTTAAGAGTCAAATCATTTTCAAAAATTAATTCCTCCTTTGCAGGAGTATTTTAATGTATTTAAATATACAAGAACTGTTTCACAACATTAAAAGGAATCAGAAAACAATGGATTGTATTTTGCAAGCATTAGTGGATGCATAACCTTGTTAATTTTATAATTAGATTCTAGATTCAATTTATGTAACTATGAGAGTTAATTCTCTCAGGGTCAAAGAAAAAAGTGTAGTAGTAAAATAAGGAGAGATGGAAGAGATAAGCCAGCCTACCACAAAGCAGGGAACATACAGCCCAATGCACAGGACAGTAAAGAAAACGAAACAAAATAGTCTGAACACTGTTTTATATAAAGAGCTGGTCTGACTCACTACATTTCCTGAACTACTTTGATTATGGCTTTCTACTTTCTTCAATATTTCGAATGTTTCCTAACTATAGTTTATTCTTAGTTATGAGGTGAAATCTAACAAGAAAAATGAACTAAATCTTAACATTCCAGAATCAATTATTTTATAATGAGAACTAAGTCCTTTAGTTCTCATTTGGATAAGGATGTCTCCCTCTCAAACCTACTAAAGCAGATATTTATATTCTTTGTAAGTCATACATCCAAGATGGCTCCACCTAGTTACAGATATTCTAGAAACAATTTAATTATCAAGTGAGGGGCATCTGTGAATTTCTTTGTAACCAAGTTTCAATTAATTTAAAAAGTTTAAAACTGCTCAATCCAAACCTTATAGGCAGCCCAAGAATTCCAAGAACTTTGGCCTTCGTAAGTAGGAAGTCCCATAGCATTCTGGAGTAATTGTACCTTTTGGAAGTTCTCCAAGGGCAGAACACATTACAATAATCACAGTAAAAGACAAATTTAAAGATGGAAAGTCTGCAGATTCTAGATGGTCATAAAACTCACTGCCTCTTGGCCTTGTTCAGGTTCAACCAAAGCTTGTCCTTCCACATCTAGACCCCACCCTTCAGTTTCCAGACACTGAGACAGAAGCTAGACAGCATCAATCAATCATCCCAGGGTCCTTTAAATGACCTCATATCAATGAATTACTTTATCCCACAGCCTTATGTAGATATTAAATAGACCCTATTTAATACCACAAAATAGGAGTCTAATCTAAGGTTAAATCTCTGCTTCAACCAACTGAAATTGATCCCAAAGGAAGGGAAACCACCATGACACAATGCTTTTGTTCCTAACAACAAAAGCTGATCCTGAAGGATATCATGGTAAATGATATCAAAGGCTACTGAGAGATCAAGAGATCAGGATGGATTCACCTCTATCCATCTTACCAAAGATTATCCACAATGCTATCTTAGTACTCTAGCCAATTTAAATCTGAAATTAATTTGTCTTAGAAATAGGGAGATACAACTTTTTAGATCTCACAAAGGAAACTCTTGTTGCCTCTTCATTAAGAATGTTTTGGAGTTTTTAACAGGAAAATTAAAAACCAAGCTGGAAAATCATCAGGTGGACATTTCCTCTTTTTAATTTATATTCTATTGTTTGTATTCTTTTATCTATGGTATTCTTTTCAATAACTGAAGTTGTTTTGCATTGTGAAGTGATATCAGAATGCAGAAATGCAAACCAGCAGACAACATAGTGTAGAGTGCATATCCCTTTCATGCAAGCTGTCAGCAAAATCTTCAAGAATTCATGCTGCAGATCAGCTGAAAATTTTGTGCTAAATGTTCTTCCTTGGCTATTTAAAAAAAAAAGAGAGAAATGTCTCAATTTTGGACTGCTGAATGCATGGAGGAAAGTTTTGAAAAACCCACCAAAACTACGGTAGTTGTTTTAATTATTTGGGCTCTTAAAATAATTAGAACTTTTGAAGAGCTCCATCTTCTTTGAAACAAGGGATTCAAAGTATAAGGGCGGGGGAACCTTCTCATTCAAGAGAATAATGACTTGACAATCAGGTTTTTTAGAAGAGGGAGATGTTATTAAATTTCACAAGGTTGAATCCAGATGGAAAGTGGCTTTATTCTATAAACATGAGCTATAAGGAAAGGAGAATACATTAAAATTTTCATCATGTGTTCTTTGTGTATACAATTCACCAGAGAAATTCTGCTTGTTTCTTTGTATAAAATGAATATTTTGAATAGCCTCCTGTTTGGTGTTATAGGCAACCAAAGTCTTGAATGGCTGAGGGACAAAGTAGATGTTGCTACTTCAGACCTATGGGTTTTCATGTCTTTTCGATTTCACAAAGACAGAAAATTCAAGGAGTCTCTGGGGACCACAAAAAAGGACTTAAAGCAGAGGTAGTATTCAGCAGGTTCTGACCAGTTCTGAAGAACCGGTAGCAGAAATGTTGAGTAGTTCGGAGAACCAGTAATCACCACCTCAGACTGTCCCCACCCCCATCTATTCTCTGTCTCCTGAGTACCAGCTGATTGGGAGGAAATGGGGACTTTGCAGTAACCTTCCTCTGGAAGGAGTGGGGAGGGAAGGAGTGGGGAGGGAATGGAGATTTTACAGTATCCGTCCCCTGCCATGCCCACCAAGCCACGCCCACCAAGCCATGCCATGCCCACCAAGCCACACCCACAGAACCGGTAGTAAAGGCAACAGGTGATCCTTTTCTGGTTTGGGGATGAATATTTCAGATGAAGGGCAAAGTCAGAACATGATGAGTATGTTGAGAAAAGATGCCAATATCTTGGCATTAAATCTGATAATGGTAATAAGGTGGAGAATTCTATCTATTTACTAATAAAAACTGTAAATGTGATAATATCAGACAAGCATAAGGTGACTCTGGGAATGCTCACTGCAGGAGTGTATAGATCAAGTTAAACACTATGTAATCTGGCTGTTGCTACAGCAATCCCAAATGCCTGCATATGTACTGCATATCTGGGTATCTGCATGTGGAGAAAGAATGAGAAACAGGGAGTAAGGAGATTGCATATTACTTTACCATAAAACACTAAATTCGCTTATCTACATAAATACACCAAATTTCAGTTCTTAATGGTGGAGCAAAAACCATCTTTATCTCATTAACATTAGACAATATATCTAGTTTCTTTTCAAAAACCACCTGCATCAGATGTACTAATATTGCTAAGCTTCAGATAATAATTACCCCATTTCAACAACTAAAATTGTTAGGAAATTCTTAAGAATTGTTCTATGCTGTTTCCAGAAATCTTAGCAACAACATTCATAAAAAGAGGGCTTCCTATACAGCAGTTCACATTGTGGAAAAACAGAGATCAGAAGAAAGTGCACCTAAGGAACTTTTTCTCCTTCTTACTATCATAATAACAATCCACAGATAGATGCTTATTGTAAACAACACCAGTTAGAAGCAATGGACTCAAAGATTTTTATTTCATCCTAATGGAATGGACATGTGTAGCTCTAATGTCACGGTAAACCCCCCACGTAGTATCTGCAGGGATTAATGTCCCTGTGGAGTATTTTTCTTAATATGTGCCAGGACTTCTGCTCTACCAGACTTTTTAAAGCATGAGTTTAAATAAAATTAAATGTGAGGCTGCACAGAACTGCAAAAGAAAGAACATGTCTCTAGCATAAACTTTTACTTCTAAAAATACCTTTGAGGCCCATGTTGGCCATCTGGTTGGGAATTCAAGAATTGTTGTTGTCAGCCAATTTCAGGCTGCTCAGTGGATAGAGAATCTTTAAAAAAAACACACCAGAAAACAGACCTTCAGAGAGACAAATACAACAGGTATGACAGCCAGAGGTAGTATTCAGCAGATTCTGACCAGTTCTGGAGAACCGGTAGCGGAAAGTTTGAGTAGTTCGGAGAACCGGTAAATACCACCTCTGACTGGTCCTGCCCCCATCTATTCTCTGCCTCCTGAATCCCAGCTGATCGGAAGGAAATGGGGATTTTGCAGTATCCTTATCCTGTCACGCTTACCAAGCCACACCCATCAAACCACACCACGCCTACCAAGTCACGCCCACAGAACCGATAGTAAAAATTTTGAATCCCACCACTGATGATGGCCCACCTGAATTCATGGCTAGTATGCTGTATTCAACATGGTATGCCAAAAAATGTGCAACTATGGTCTTCAAAATAATTATACTTAAAAGTTCCAAAATGTAAAGAGGGATACATTTGGAATGCAAGAGCGATTTCATGTTGCTGTTCCATTTAATTCAAAGCAATGGGAAAAGAAACTGCAAGCTCTAAAATATCCACTGGATTTAAAATCAACATTTCCACCTTTTGAGAAATGAATTCTCAAGTATACTTGTATTACTGAAAAGCTCGTATGAGACCAAATATCATCAAAACAAAGCAATTACTTATAAATGGATAATAAATCGAAAATCTCAGAGATCCACTATTCTACACATTATTTGGAGGTCGGAATTGAATATAAATTGTGCCTTGGCAATATATCTAACTAAACTGAAATTACTTTTCCCATGGAGTCTTCTTCACAACCTGAATTTATTTCATTTCTCTCTCTCTCTCTCTCCCTCCCGCCCTCTCTCTTTCTTTTACACACACACACACACACACACACACACACACACACACACACACACACACACAGACAGAGCAAAAATATTTTTTTAGCTGTAACACATCCAAGCTTATTAAGTTTTCATACCAAAACTATTCAGGTGTTTAAAATGAAATCACTGCTTACATTTGTTTAGATTTTGTCCTGTCTTTTCAGAGTTTAATGATGCTATTAGTTGAAATATAGCAAGACAACCATCGTTTATTTTTGAGATACTGTTATGCATGTGATTCAAAGATGTAATTGAGGTAGTAATTGGATGCAGTTTTTCAAATGATGTTTCTGCTATATCAAAGGATATGAGAAAATCTTATTTGTAATGACATTTTACTTGGGTTAAATATTTACTTTTTTAAAAAAAAGAAAGTAACATTAAAAAGTATTGCATAAGAAACTAATAAGGATTCTATTACTAGAAACTACCAGATGGGAGGTACAAGAACAATAGAATTACATCAAGGGGTTAAGAAAACTATCACTGAATATATTGCATTTGGAAAATTATCTTCACAGAGAAATTAAATAGTAAATTAAACTCGTAAAAAGACAAAGTAGATCAAGTTCTTTTCATGAATAGTTTTTTCCTTTAATCTTGTTCGCCTGTTGGATTCTGTAACAGCACAGACTCAGCTTGATTTTTGTAAGATATATGTTGAACAAACAATATTTTGAAGGATTTCCTGGCTTACATTTATCTTTGGATTTTACTGTCATGTCATATTGTTTTTGAAGCAAGAAAGATGGATGTCATAGCTTTGATTAAAGTGCTTTCATCTTTTCTTGTTGTTCTTCCTACATCTCATTTGAAGACAAAGCAATAACTATGGCCATTTTCACACAACTCTTCTTTTAGTAAAGCCAGAATAGTTTATACAAGCTTTTCACTGATCACATTTTTCACTTTTTTAAAAAACATTTTTATCACAATTTTCAAAGATAAAATATATAAAGTATTAATATTAAAAACAAATTAATATCCTACACATTGTGTATGAAATAATGATATCAACACAGACAAAGCGAGAGGAAAGAACGGAAAATAATTAATGTATCTTATGTTCCTGTAATAACGTAATAATGTGCAATATCTAATTGTGCATAAATGTCATGGAATCTATATTAGAAGAAAACATATTGTGTCATTTGTGATTAGTAGAAAAAATAAATTATTCAAAATTGATATATTACTGAATTCTTGATTCCAGTTTTGGTATCTGGAGTAGTATTAGTTTTCAAATCTAAATATATTGGCTACTCCCATGTCTTTTATCATCAAAACTCTTCAAAAACAGGTACCACAATTTTAGAATATAATTGTTATTGTGAACATTGAAATAATCTGAAAATATTTAGTTAGGCATCTGCCTGCATACATTACATGACAAATAAGAATCACTTAACTCTCAGTTTGTTTACATAATCCATCAAAGGAAATGTCTTTTCTTTTTAATATGTTCTTGGAAGTGTCCAATAGGTTTAGAATAAAATCTTTCAATGGATTTATTTTTCAGGTAATTACTCTAATCCATGTTATTCTGATTCAACAATATCCCAGCTTCATGAGACATAAAATCCTTCTCTAGATCCAATTTTAAGTTTCTGGTGGGATTGGAATGAAAGTTAATGCACTTTTAAAATCTCCATGAATCGTAAGTAAACAAGAATTGATACTATTTGTGCCACTAACTTTAATTTATGTTAGTACCTCATACTGCACATACAGAACTCAACTACGATATGAGCATTAAAATATTGGACATACATGCAACAGTTTACAACAGGAAGTTCCCTTAAGGTGTAGTTTGGTCAACTATAGGTTGCTGAATAAACTGGCTGGGTTTGAATAGCTTGCTAAGCTGTAGGTGTCAGCCTTGCCACGTAGTCCAGACAAAAACAAAAAGCATATTGAGTACTAGCTTTAACTTTATTGTAAGGCTACTGTTGGAAGAAATGTCCTTCTGGGTTCAGCTCCAAGTGAGAAGAAAGACACTGGAAAAATGGAGGCTACTTGGAAAGATGGTTTTAATGGTGAAGAAGACCACATGGTTTACAGTTAGGTTTGAGGTCCTGGGCAGAACTGAGTGTGTGTGAGAGAGGGGGGGAGAGTATTCGGATTGGTTTTTCAGACTCCCATGCAGAGGTAACTTTGTAGGCTGTCTTAAGTCCCAGGCTTGGTTGAATCTTGCTGAGTGATGCAATCTCCCCAGGTGCCATGTGGTGAGTTCAGTTGCTAGATGGGTAGAGGGCTAATCCTATCATGTCCTGAGGGTGAGGGTCTTTTGTGTTGTAACTAAGCTGGCCAGCCTTTATGGGACTATTAGCAAAGGTGGGGGCAGCTTTCCAAGAGGATGTTTCTCCTTTTCTCATCCAGGGAAATATAATATTCTGCCATTTTAATATTTCCTAGAATATTTCATTTTTCTAGGAGAGGGATGGGTGCTAACTACCTACATTTCATAACTGAAACTTGCAAGTTTGAAAGTACATCTCTTTCTGTTTACCTTTACAGTCTAAAACACCAGAGAGGGTCGTTATTCAATTATTATTGGTACTTTTGATCTGAGAAACATTTAAGTCTCTTCCTCATGAAGAATGGAAGGCAAACATAGCCTAAAATTCTACATCTCCTGTCTTATCCAAACCACCCAAACCTTTAGACCCAACAAGACCCAAGACGTTCTTCATGACTAGGGTTCCTAGGTAGGGTAGAAATCTCATCTGGTTTGAAAATTTATAGGAGACCCTCATTTCCTCTTTCAGTTAAGACATCCTTTCTCACAAACCATCATCACAAGAATCAATCAATACAAATTTAGTAAGGTAATCTAGTCTTCATCAATCTACCTTGTACCTTCCCATAGAAATCTTTAGTAAAGGGAGAAAGATTTATGTGCTCCGAAGAGAAATTGGAGTTTCTAATTCCAAATGCTGGTCCAAAGTATTTGGACAAGGGATTATGACCCCAGGGTTTTTCCCTTTTTCAAATAGGATAATGACTTTCAAAATATTTGTATTGACATTGAAATGGAAATAAAGTTATTTAAGAGGGGCAAGATGAACAACAACAAATGGTCTCAGAAACTTTGAATAAAGGCCAACTCCACTAAGTAACAACCCATCATATTTTGTCTTGGTAACAGAATGGCTCAAGAGAAGCAACATAATGATATTAGGTTTCTCCCAAAGGGATTGTCAGTAAGAGGAGAAAAGAAAGAGTGCAGAGAAGAAGAACAAAGATGATTAGGGGACTGGAGGCTAAAACATATGAATAATGGTTGCAGGAACTGGGTACGTCTAGATTAATGAAAAGAAGGACTAGGGGAGACATGTTAACAGTGTTCCAATATCTCAGGGGTTGCCACAAAGAAGAGGGAGTCATACTGTTCTCCAAAGCACCTGAGGGTAAGACAAGAAGCAATGGGTGGAAACTAATCAAGGAGTGAATCAACTTAGAACTAAGGAGAAATTTTCTGACAGTTAGAATAATTAACCAGTGGAACAATTTGCCTCCAGAAGTTGTGAATGCTCTGGAAGTTTTTAAGAAGATGTTGGATAACCATTTGTCTGAAGTGCTGTAGTGTTTCCTGCCTAAGCAGGGAGTTGGACTAGAAGACCTTCAAGGTCCTTTCCAACTCTATTCTATTCTATTCTAAGATCACCACCCACTGGCTAAAAGGAAAGGCTTAAAAGAGACAGCCAGCCAGCATAATTAATGCTTTACCTTAACTCTAAGTGGAGAGAACTATAGAAATAGCTACACAAAGAAGATGGTAGACTGCACTAGAAGCAGAAATATTTATTTTGCCAGGAGAGAAATAGACCCTAATGTTTGACCCTAAGCAAACACAAAACAACATCTGCTTTATGTTGCTTAATGGAAATAATGGAAAAACTGATCTCTAAACTTTGATTTTTATATATATCAAATTTCCAGTGATTTCCAAAGAGAATTATTTTATTGAATATTTAAATTATGAGTATAATCTCAGAGAAATTTAAACCTCAATAACCTTTATTACTTTAGTTTGCTCCTTCTATTTTTATAACTTAGTGTAATTTAAGTGTAATTACTGTTACATCTGATACTAACAAATTAATAAAACAGAAATAGTTTTGTTGACATTTTAAAAAAATCTGTTTTGTTTTGCAAGTCTGATATTGTTATTCCCAATAAATTTAAAAAAAACCAGCAAGCTACTTGCTGAAATTGATTACACATGTTATCTCAAACATCCTCCAGTCTGCAATGGACAAAATAAATGGAAATTATCTAACTCTTTATCATCACCACAGTCCATCAAAGTATCTTAGACTGAAAGAAAATGTCAAAGAAAGGAAATCATTTTTATCACTTTTAGATTTGTTTGCTTCTCGAAACATTTTACTGGTAGTCCTTACAACCATTCATTTAATGATGTTCTGGAGTTACAATGGTAGAAAAAGTGACTTATGACCTAAACTTGCACTTATGACTATCCTACCACCCCTGCAGTCTCGTGATCACAATTCAGTCACTTGATAACTAGCTTGTATTTATAATCAGTTGCAGCATTCTACAGTCATGTGATTGTGATTTTCTGGCTTCCGGCAAAAATCACCAATTGGGGAAGCTGAATGACCTTAATGACAAGTGATTTCCTTAATGCCTCTGATAAAAAAATTAAATCTGGTCACATGGTTACTCATCCCCTCTACGAGGGAGATGGGAAGTTAAGAAGTTCAATAAACAAACAAACAAGCAAACTTCTACCCATACTGACCTATGACCGAAATTCTGGTCCAATTGTGGTTATAAGTCAAAGTTTACTGATATACCCCATTACTGAAGAAAACTAAGCCAGCAATCCTCAAGGGAAAAAAAAGAATGAAGTTTCTCAACCCTATATACAATAAGTCAGCCTTTTTCTACCTATCTGTTTTCATTTTCCAGATTTCCAAACTCATATAACTTTGGCCTTACTGGCTGAAAAATCCGATATATTTAGAACAGGGATATCAAACTCGCAGCCTATGGGCTGGATGCATCACATGCTTGCCCCACCCCTGCCCCATTTAGCAAAGAGGGGGGAAAGTCCTGATACATCACATGATGCCACCATGCTGACATGAGTTTGACACCCCTGATTTAGAAGATGACAGGTGGGGATGCCCAGGCTAGTGGACCTCAAAAAAAGACTTACGGGTATCTCTGTTCTAATCCAGGCTTCCTTAGAAAGCAAGAAGCAAAATCTTGGTCCTGACAAAACATACTTTATTTACATGACTATGAATTCCTTTCATTCACAGTCAGCAAGGCTTAGCAAACATTCTTTCAGAGGAATGTTTATCCACATGCATTTTATCTCACTTAGAGCGCTGCCAGTTTCTATACACACAGGGCAAAACGAAACTTGACATAAAGTCTCTTATAGTCACAAACAGAACTTTCTACATTTGAACCAACTGAATGAACAAATCGTTTCCTGCAAAAGCGCACTCCCCGTTCATTCCTCTTTTGTTTTTTTCTGGGAGGGGCCAATCACCTCCAAGCTGTGGCTTTACTCTCAAGTCAACCCTGCTTTCTTAGTTGTTCTTGTCTTCTAGCAGCTCTGCCCTTGTGCACACTGGGAACAGGCTCCTGCTGTTCTTCTGCCTCACTACTGTCTAACTCCCTCTCTGCTTCCAACACAGAGCCCTCGTCTGAGCTTTCCTCAACCCCCAGGACTGGTCCATGTTCCTCCACAACCTCCTCACTGTTCGAATCTTCTGCCAGCTCTGTTGGCCACTGGTGGGCCACAACAATATCAGAAGAATACCTGCCAGGCTTATAGGGTGCATGTTTGACCATCCCTGATGAGATTCATCAGAGCAAACAAAGAATTCAACCTCAATATACCTGTAAGTCCTTTGAGGAAACCCACTAGGTTGGCCCAGGCATCCCAAGCTGACTGCATTCTGGAAGTTGCTGAGACTGAGAAACACTGTTCTGGCAGCTAATCCAGTTTTTTTTTAAAAAAAAAACTTTGAATATTGGCCATATTAAAAAAAATATTGATCAATACTTCCATTTTTTGAGAAAGAGACAGTTAAAAAGTAGAGAGCAAACATATATCATCAATTCAAAGTTGTAAATTAAAAGTGTCCACCACCCAAAAAGTTAAGCATGAAGGACAGAGATTAAACACAGAGATGATCTAACTCAGTGTTCCTTAATTTTAACAGCTTCAAGATGTGTGGACTTCAATTTCCAGAATTCCCTAGTCCACATGGCAAACATGAACTTGAAATTTTCATCAGTGGTTCCATTGAGGACCTATATACTGCACGAGTCAAAAAGTGGCTATGAAAATATCTACAGACCCCTCACATCCTGGACATAAATTGTTTCAACTACCTTCAAAATGATGCTATAGGGCACTGCACACCAGAACAAGTAGACACAAGGACAGTTTTTCCCCACATGCCATCACTCTGCTAAACAATTAATCACTACAACAATGCCAAATTATCTAATAACACTGTATTACTATTATTCTTACCTTCCTTCCTAGTATCTATCTCTCCCCACTATAACCACGTTACTTGTATCTTTACAATTTATATTGTTTTATTTGTTTACTAGTATGATTTGATAGCTTATTAGTAACCTTGACTATCACTAAGTGTTGTATCTTATGTTTCTTGATGAATGTATTTTATTTTTCTTTATGTACACTGAGAGCATATGCACCAAAGACAAATTCTTTATGTGTCCAATCACAGTTGGCCAATATAAAATCCTACTATTTTAGTGAAGCATTATGATCCTGTCTCTGAAAGGAAGAGGGGGATAGGAAAAAGCAACACAATTGTTTCAGAATAGAATTGTTCCTATCTCCTCCTCTACCTACATTTCTACCTAGAGTTCACATGTGTTTCTGTGCATGCACAGGCACACATGCACATATTTAAACACACACATGAGGTTTGATCATGATAATTTCAAAAGTCAGAAAATGGAATAGATTGCTGCTTGATTCTACCGTCTAACGGACCCAAGACAGATTGAATATTTATTTCACTTGTTTGACTAAGGTGACCAGACGTCCCGATTTTGGCGGGATAGTCACAATTTTTAATAATTTGTCCAGTGTCCCTTCGCGTATTGAAAAAGTCCCGATTTTCCAAAAGAAAGAAAATCAATTTTAAAAAGGACGGCGTTAAAAAAAAATTTTTTATTTCTCTAAAGTGTCGTTCCTGATGTGGCCTTTAGAGGGCAGTGTTTCCCTCCCTCCCCTTTTGCGCATGCGCGCGCCAACGCACACCATTTTTCTGCAGGGAGAACGATGGTAAGGAGGAGGCTAGGTCCTAGGCCAAGCAGCTCAGTCGTCGGAAGTTTTTTTTTTTCCCCGCTTCTTTTGGGATCCGCTCTTCTGCAGCCATGCCGTGCAAGCCACTGTCAATCTGGTCTGGGTGAGCCGAGGGGAGGCAGGTGGGGATCCGGTTGGGAGAGGCTGGTGATGGGGGTAGCTTTTGAAAGGGTTGGGAGGCGTGGGGGAAGGCAATCGGGGGAAGGCTGCTTTGCAACTGCCAGCAAAGTCCCATCCCCCCCCCGCTCTTGCCTTTCCTTCTGCTTGCTCCATCCCAGGGGAGGCTGAGCCCGCCTCTTATTTGGACCTCCTGCATCCCCCCCCAAACGGAGCACCCCATTTCAAGCAATGAGGGGCGCCAAGCAGGGCAGGGTTGCAAACACCCCCCTCCCCCCAAGGCTGTAGGCGAAAGCTGCTCTCCAGCATCCCGTCCTGTCCCTGCCTTCCCAGACCCAGAGCCATCTCCGTGGAGGTCCTTTTTGGCTTTAACGCGAAGCCTTGAGGGGGGAACAGGGCGCGCCCAGGCACCTCTGTCCCTGAATCAGGAACGCTGGAGAAGCGGGCACAGATCGCTGGCTTTTTAAATCAACTTTTTGGAAGGAGGATGGGAGGACGGATGGGGCGAGTACTAAAGGCATCCCGGCTGAAATCACTTTAAAAAAAGCCATTTTAAAAAAAATCCCACTTTTAAGGCGGTGAGCAGATCTAATGCTCCTTCCAACTCCCCACAACAGAGAAAGGGAGGGGGGAAAGAAAGTTAGGGAAGGAAGGAAAGAAGGAAGGAAAGGAAAGAAAGAGGGAAGGAAACAAGGAAGGAAGGAAAAGAAGGAAGGAAAGGAGGAAGGAAGAAAGGAAGGAAGGAAAGGAGGAAGGAAGGAAAGAAGGGAAAAAAAGAGTGACTGGCCTCATTTCATCCAAGCAGGTTTTCATGCCCAAAATGGGACTAGAAACTCCTGGTTTCTTGTCTTGTTCCTGAACCACTAATGAAAAGAAGGGCTAGGAGAGACATGATAGCAGTGTTTCAATATCTCAGGGGTTGCCACAAAGAAGAGGGAGTCAAACTATTCTTCAAGGTACATGAGGGTAGAACAAGAAGCAATGGGTGGAAACTAATCAAGGAGAGAAGTCGTGAATGTTCCAACACTGGAAGTTTTTAAAAAGATGTTGGATAACCATTTGTCTGAAATGGTGTAGGGTTTCCTTCCTAAGCCTTCCAACTCTGTTATTCTATTCTAACATATACTGTTTTAAAGAAGCACAGAGGGAACAGTCCTCCAGGCTTTAGTGACCATCACTAAGTATTGTAGCTTATGATTCTTGATGAATGTATTCTATTTTATTTTTCTTTATGTACACTGAGAGCATATTCACCAAAGACAAATTCCTTGTGTGTTTAGGAGTTTAGCTTCTCTCTCTTAAAAATGTAAGCTACCATAAGGCATTAAGCTAGCCTTAGCTTTCAAACAGTTCATTTAGTGACCAAAGTTGCAATGGCATTGAAAAAGTGACTGATGACCATTTTTCACACTTAGCGACCATTTTCACACTTAGCGACCATTGCAGCATCCTCATGGTCACGTGAACAAAATTTTGATGTTTGGCAACAGTTACAATTTATATTTGTAAATTGTAGTTATGTTGAAATAAAAAAATATTACAATACTATTTTTGCGTTGTATGAAAAATTTTGTTGCTCCGTATAAATTTTTTAATCAAGCCCCCCCCCCCCCCCCGGTCAAAGGTGTCCCTCTTTACCAATCTGAAAATCTGGTCACCTTATGTTTGACAGATTTTTCAATGTTTACAATGTACCTGTTACTGGATACCTTTAGACAGCTTGTAAATCGGCAACAATTTGGAGTTCCAGCTGTGTACTTAGCATCCAAGTGGATCCTAGCCACAGTAAGTGAAACAATTCTGTCAAATATGGAAACTGAGAGACATGGATGAGAACTGTATGCCCTAACCCAGTGATGGGGAACCTTTTCACCACTGAGTGCTGAAAAGGGAGCACTTTGTGCACACATCTAGGCCGCGACCAGGGAAAGGAGTTGCCCAGGGGGCATGTGTGCACTGAATTCTTCCTGTTACTGGCCAGAAGCACATTCTCATGCTGGAAAACAGAAAACAGAAGACCAGCTCTTCTGGTTTCCAGCACTGCCGCACAGACAAATGCCAGCTGATTGGCGTGTGCGCATGTGTGCCAGAAACTCAGAAGAGGAACGGCCATTGCTGTGCATGCCAGGTGACATGGTTCCACATGCCACTTTGGGCACACATGCCACAGGTTTATCATCACGGCTCTAACATCTTCATTGATTGTGCTCGCTCTCCTCAAAATTCTAATCCAAATGTACTGTATATTTTAACAATTGTTTTCATATTATTTGCTCCTTCAGCTGGGAATAGTAAGAATCAACACTGGCAATTGTGTCAGTGATATTTGGCAATATGATTGGAAGTAGTTACAACACCCATCCAAAATCTTTAACAACTAACTACATGTTCTCCTGGGATCTGGGACCCCAGCCTGAAACCAAAAACATTAAGTTTGAATTAGTACAAGATATACCTCATATTAAAAAGGCATCTCCTCACAAATGGCTGTGTAACATTCTCACCAGTGATCCAAGTTATCAGTGAAGATTTGTTCCATGCACCTGTTCTGATGAATTGCCTTCTGACAGAACCTCCCAGACAACTGAACGCAAAGCTTGTCAGAATTTCTCAGTTGGCAGATGGAATAACCAAGGGACCAGGTGGCCCTTGACCACTGCACCTGCATGCATGCATCTCTAAAGCATTAGGAATAGCAAAGGAAACCAAGAGCAGAGAGATTTTGACAGTTACAATTGCCAGTGTTAATGCAAAAATGAAAGCACATATTTTATTATTGCTGAAGATTAATAATAATAATAATAATAATCCACTGAAGGCCCAACAGACGAAACAAGAATACAGAAAAGATGTGATAAAATCAAGAATGGAGAGTTGGCAGAACAAAGCACTGCATGGCCAATTTCTGGAAAAAATAAAAGATAAAGTGGACAGTGAACAAACTTGGTTATGGTTAACAACAGGTACATTAAAGAAAGAAACAGAGTCACTAATCCTGGCTGCGCAAGAACAAGCTATCCGCACAAATGCCATTAAGGCCAAAATCGAAAAATCCTCTGATGATGCCAAATGCAGACTTTGCAAAGAAGCTGATGAAACTGTTGATCACATACTCAGCTGCTGTAAAAAAATCGCGCAGACTGATTATAAATTGCGGCACAATTCAGTAGCACAAATGATCCATTGGAATTTGTGCAAAAATTATAATATTAAAACAGCAACAAACTGGTGGGAACATCTGCCTGAAAAAGTCACCGAAAATCAGATGGTCAAGATCTTGTGGGATTTCCGTATACAAACCGACAAAATACTGGCGCATAATACACCAGACATCACACTGGTTGAGAAAAATAAGGTTACAATCATAGACATCGCAATACCAGGTGATAGCAGGGTCGCCGAGAAAGAACATGAAAAAATCGCAAGATACCAGGACTTAAAAATCGAAATTCAACGACTATGGCACAAACCAGCAGTGGTAATTCCAGTGGTAATTGGCACACTGGGTGCTATTCCAAAAGCACTGGAATTACATTTAAAACAGTTAAAAATTGACAAAATCACCATCAGTCAAATGCAAAAAGCCGCACTGCTTGGATCTGCACGCATATTACGAAAATACGTTACGACGTCCTAGGCCCCTGGGTGGGGCCCGACTAGTAACCAATGCCAAATCCGGCAAAACAACTGGCCGCTGTGATAAATTGTATTATTATAATAATAATAATAATAGGAACATGAAAAAATCGCAAAATACCAGGACTTAAAAATTGAAATTCAACGATTATGGCACAAACCAGCAGTAGTAATTCCAGTGGTAATTGGCACACTGGGTGCTATTCCAAAAGCATTGGAATTATATTTAAAACAGTTAAAAATTGACAAAATCATCATCAGTCAAATACAAAAAGCCACACTGCTTGGATCTGCACACATATTACGAAAATACGTTACAACGTCCTAGGCCCCTGGGTGAGGCCCGACTAGTAACCAATGCCAAATCCGGCGAAACAACTGGCTGCTATGATACAATTGTATAATAATAATAAAGCCATTTACATCATTATTGGGTGAATATGCCTTCTGCATCCAAATGAATGAAGAAATGATGTGGAAGGAAACTAAATCAATCTCCCCATTATTAGTACGCAAATTACAAAAAAGCAAGTATCATGTGGCAATTAAAATATTAATATATCCATTGTGCCAAAGTATTGTATGGTATCAAGTATTTTAATTTCTCTCAAGAGTCTCAATTACAAAACTGAAAAAAGGGCAGGGATGGGGTGGGCAAAGTTTCTAAGACCTTTAATTCATCACATTATGGATTGCACTTTAACAAGCCTGGACTATTGGACATACCTTTTTTCTCATGTATGTTTTTATCTTTTCTGTCTTTACAACAGCAGAAACTGATGTTTGGAATAGTCCAAACAACTTCCACATGGAGGCACCTTCCACATGGAGTTTCAGGGAATCACAAACACTCCAATGTAGACCTAGCAAGGGAAAGAAACACTTTGCAGACCTATAGCTACTTCTACAACAACAGCTATTGTTAAGAGTATCTTGATCGTCTGAATGTGCTACCCTTTGCTCCTCTTTTATCTTAATGTGGAAGGGGGAGGGGCACCATCTAGTACTTCATAAACTACCGTACTTTTCAGAGTATAAGACGTACCTTAGTTTTTGGAGAGGAAAATAGGGGAAAAAATCTGTCTACCAGGTATTCATCTGGTCAGCGTCCTTAGTCTGGTCAGTTTCAGCACATAAGTTTAAGCGTGCACATG
This sequence comes from Thamnophis sirtalis, assembly GCF_051295495.1. Taxonomy (NCBI): domain Eukaryota; kingdom Metazoa; phylum Chordata; class Lepidosauria; order Squamata; family Natricidae; genus Thamnophis; species Thamnophis sirtalis. The sequence goes on along the minus strand of NW_028261393.1, from coordinate 24,216,515 downwards.
GTTGCTTTTTATCCCCTGTTTGGGGTTAAAAAAAAGCTTCTAAAGCACAGTTGATCATTGGAGAAAGAAGTAATGAGAAAAGCAGGCAAAGAATGGAAGATGCTTCACTCATTAGCACCTCATTAGGGCTGAAAAAAGTTTTGAAAAAGCTACATTGGGAGTACCCAAATTTTCAGCATTTTTAAGGGAAGGGGAGTGTGTCTTATACTCAGAAAAATAATGCACTCTCTTGACCTGAGCTCAAATTTCATTTATTTAACCTTTGCCTTAGTAGCAGATTTTCCTTCTGTCCTCCAAGACCATCCTTTTTATTCACCTGACAGAAATGCTTTCTTTTTTTTGGGGGGGGGGGGTGTCAATTTAAAATATTGTTAAAATTGCTCATACTGATGAACTCTAATTTAGCCATATTGTGATAATCTGAAAAAAATTAGCCTTTAGTACATGGGTAAAATCCAGCAGATTCTGACAAGTTCTGGAGAATAGGTAGTGGAAATTTTGAGTAGTTCGGAAAACTGGCAAATGCCACCTCTGACTGGCCCCAGAGTAGGGTAGGAATGGATATTTTGCAGTATCCTTCCCCTGCCTACCAAGCCACACCATGTCCACCAAGCTACACCCATAGAACCAGTAGTTAAAAATTTTGAATTTCTTCACTGGTTTGGTTCCCAGCACCCTCCCTTCAACTAACCTTTCTGTTCTCGATCAGCATTTAGGAAGTTAGCAAACTCTCCATAAATTGGATACATCTAAAACCTCCATTATAATTCTTTGACTTTATTCTCATTGCATTCTTTACAAAGGGCAAACGTATTCATTGTATCTCAAGGTCTAGTGAGCAATTCAAATGAGAAATTAGCAAAATAAACAGTCACATTGTTTTGAAACAGTTGGAAATATCATGAACCTTTTGATTTGCTCTGAACCTGCCCTGCATGAAAAACTGAAACTCAACAGATGTATAATATTAATTTCAGGACATAAGGTTTTTGTAGTATTTTGCAGAACAATCACAGTGGCTACTATTCTCAGATTTTTAAAAATCTGGGGAAGATATGGGGAGACAAAACTTGAATGACAGTTTTCTATGACACCTAAGTGAAACTTTTGGAGAGCTCTTATCTATATATGTCTCTATAGCAAACCTGGAAAAGAACAAGAAAGATGCAGAGTTTTATTTTTATATTTGCACACACACATTCATGCTTTGTATGTACTTATTCTGTGTAAAATATATTAATAAAAATTATTCTATAAAAAAGTCCTTTCTGATATTTGGTTATCATATAATTTTTGGAGACTGTTTATTGATGTGGGGTTTTTTTTAGCTCTTGACATGCAACATAATGTAAAATCATGCAATGGCATTGGCTGGCTGGCATCCAATGGCATGGAATGGTTGCTATGTCCTGATTAGTGCAATATGCCAACTCAGAGAGAGGCAACTAGATACCCACTGCTAGAAGCAGTCTGCTAGATGGTTCATTAAGGCTAGTCTTGTAGTTCGACAGTTCAGCCAGAAAGAATTTTTCTATTCTTTTTTTTTTTCACCCTCTTTTTTCTTCAGTAAGAATTTTATCAGGATAAATTGTGGCAAAGTACTGGCATCCATAAAGGGAACCCAGTTAAGACTTTAATTTCTCTGCTGCCTCTTTTTGCTTACCTCCCCTCTTAACCTTAATAGTCACCAGGAAGCCAAAACATGAAAATGGTTTCTTTCCAATCCCACTCTAGAAAATGAGCCCAGGCACTTGCTATACACCATACTGCCTTACACCATGTCAGACAACCTTTTTAGTATTATCTCATTTATATATTAGAAGGCTGTGACTTTAATACAACTCCTAGAAATTGCAGACCCATGGTGAGGAATGCTAAGAATTCTACTTTCATCTAGCTCTTCGGGAGCCTTGTTTTCCCAGTTCTTAATTACAAACATTTTACTTTAATCCCTTTTAAGTGTTTTGGCAGAGAAAAAGACAACATATGATTAATGTAATGTGATTTGTTTTTAAACTGATTACATCAAAAAGTCAACTTGGATCTAGAAAACAGATATTCTATGCCTTTTTATTTTATTTTGATCTTTTCTTAAAAGAAAGCAAATCTCATCATCTATGGGGGTTCTCAGTCATCCAGGTCAGATGTTGCATTATATAAAGTGATACTAACACTAAATCTGGTACCCACTAGCACTGTTTTAACTTGGTTGCTTCTGGTATAACACCCTATTGCTCAAGCTGCTTGCAATTGCTAACTTCTATCTTCAGAGAAACAGTCTATATCAGTGGTGGCGAACCTATGACACACGTGCCAGAGGTGGCATGTAGAGTCCTCTCTATGGACACATGCACCATTGCCCCAGCTCTGTTTTGGGTCTTTGCCGTGCATGTGCACATGCCTTCCACTGGCTAGCTGGTCTTTGGTTTTCTGCTGCACATGCATAGGACATGCATGCGCAGGGCATGGGTGCGCATATGCCTGCACCTTGCAGTTTGGATGGAGCACATGGACAGGGTGCACACACGTGTGGGGCATAAATGTGCACTTTGAGCACTCGGTGCCTAAGAGGTTCGCCATCATTGGCCTATGCCAAGATTTGTACTTCATGTAAATGCCATAATTTGTTGTTGTAAACCTCCCAGAATTGTTTTCAGATTTTTATTATTTTAAATGAATGAATTCATTTAAATGTGGCTGACTTACCACCATTCATTTAATGACTGTTTGTAGTTATGATTGATTGAAGTAAATGACTTACAACAGACCCTCACACATACGACCATCACAGCATCCCCAGTCACATGATCAAAATTCAGGCGCTTGGCAACCAGGAAATATTTAAGTGTTACAATCCAGGGTCATGTGATCACCATTGCGGCCTTTCTAATCAGCTTCTGACAATGGGAAGCCAGATTCATTCAATGACTCAATAAATTACTAGTAACTTGATTAACCACCATGGGTTAAAGTAGTAAAATGGCATGTCACACTTAACTGCCTTGCTTAGTGATGGAAGTTCCAGTCCCAATTGTGGTCACAAGTTGAGAACTATTTGCAAACTGCAATAGTTCAACCAAGAGAAGTCAAAACGTTTTGCACAGAGCTATTCTGATTAATCTGTTTATTGTTTAATTAAATAAGTATTTAATTAAAGTATTCATAGCCAGAGTGCAACTAGCTCAGAGAATTTGGATCAATGAAAAAAACAACCTTATATCATTTATCTCTTTTCCAAATCTGTTCCCACTATCTTTCAGTTTCTATGCTTATCTAGTCAACAAAGCTGGTTCATAAAATGTATGAATCCATTCATGCATTTTTCTCTTAATACTGACCTAATACAATGTCTTAAGAAGCTAAATGAAAAAATGGTTGAATCCAAGAAAAAATAACAAGATACTCCTCCTGCTGCCAGGAGCCTAAATGACCTTTAATTTGGCTATTCTTTTCCTACAGATGTTCCCCTTTTTCCTCCCTCCCTGCCTCCCTGCCTCCCTCCCTCTCTTTCTCTCTCTCTCTCTCTCTCTCCCCTCCCATCCCCTTTCACAGAGCTATTGTGGGAAAACAGGAGGAGAAAAGAAATGTGTTCTTTGCCTTGACAGCAGAATAAGAATAAGAAATCTAAATAAATAAACCTGAAGTTCTATCTATGCAGTCAATAACAGCTGACACCAATGTAGCAGCACATAATCATTCCATTATAATTATTCTATAACTCTTCCCTAGATTTATTCCTGAAACAAAAATTCTGGGTTGTCCCCAAATCACCTGATTTCCATGGTCAAGTGAGGGCTAAACACTGGAATCAATTAAACTCCCCTTCCCACTGCCAACCCCCCCCCCCCATTATGACATGCTACCAACTAGCAGCTTATTTAAAGACAGAATTATTTCTTATATAGAGAGGAAGAATGAGAACCAATTATGGGTACACTCTCTCAGACCTGGCATGTATTACTGAAACCTGGCTGGGCCCAGAGGGAGGAGTTCCCCTCACTGAAATGTGTCCAGAGGGTTTTCAGGTGCTGCATCAGCCGTGACCCCAGGGAAGGGGTGGAGGAGTGGCCATTGTTATGCGGGAATCTTTAGTTCCTCGTAGGATCCCTGCTCCAGAGCTTGTCGGGTGTGAGTCCTTGCTGGTGAACTTGGACCTTGGGGGTCAAGTGGGCTTGTTGTTAACGTATCTGCCTCCCAACAGCATTGCAACAGCCCTCCCCTCGATCCTCGAGTCAATAGCCGAGCTGGCAGTTGAGTTCCCCAGGCTTATGGTGCTAGGGGACTTCAATTTGCCTTCGCTCAGTGAGCACTCTGATGGAGCGCAGGAGTTCATGGCTTCCATGACAGCCATGGGCTTGACCCAAGTAATTCAGGGCCCATGCTTGACCTCGTATTCCTCTTGGAGCAGTGGAGTTGTGATCTTGGTTTGAGGGGTAGCGAGATCTTGCCCCTGTCATGGTCGGACCACTTCCTACTGAGGCTTGATTTTCGGAGGCCAATCCCCCACTGTAGGGAGGAGGAACCGATTAGGTGGTTCCACCCCAGGCACCTTATGGACCCTCAGGGCTTTCAGACGCTGCTTGGCTTTGTGCCTGATACTCTCCTCCACAGTCCGGTAGGGACCCTGGTTGCTGCTTGGAACTCAGCAGCGACGGAGGCTCTTAACTGGATTGCACCTTTATGGCCGATCTGAGGCAGTGGATCCAGGAGGGCTCCTTGGTTTACTGAGGATCTCCGGGAGATGAAACGCCAAAAGAGAAGCCTAGAGTGCCGCTGGAGGTCCAGTAAATCTGAGTCAGACTGAGCACTGTTAAAAGCCTGCATCAGAGCTTACCTTCTGGCAATTCAGACTTCTAAAAACACCTATATTGCCGCTCTGATTGCATCCACTGAGTCGCGCCCAGCCGCCTTGTTCAGGATAACCAGCTCCCTCCTGAAAGGGAGGGATACGGGAAACCCTTTACGAGGTAGAGCTGAGGAATTTGTCCAATTTCTCGCGGATAAGGTTGCTCCGCTTCGGACAGACCTGGACTCCAATTGCGCAGAGCCAGCCGAGGTACTGGGGGTGGGTCTTGAGCAGCATCTATGAATTGATTTTCAACTTGTTACCCCTGAGGAAGTGGACAAGGCCATGGGAGCAGTGAGTGCCTCCATGTGTGCGCTGGACCCGTGCCCCTCCTGGCTGGTCGCGAATAGCAGGGAAGTGACACGGGGCTGGATCCAGGCGATAGTTACCGCCTCCCTTCGGGAGGGGTTCTTCCCCCCCCTTAAAGGCAGCGGTGGTGAGACCCCTCCTGAAGAAGCCGTCTTTGGGTCCAGCCATTCTAAATAACTATCATCCAGTCTCCAACCTCCCCTTTGTCGGGAAGGTTGTTGAGAAAGTGGTGGCTTCTCAGCTCCGGCGGTCCTTGGATGAAACCAATTATCTAGACTCCTTTCAGTCTGGATTCAGGCCTGGCTACAGCATGGAAACTGCTTTGGTCGTGCTGACCGATGATCTCTGGAGAGCCAGGGACGGGGGTCATGCCTCCGTCCTAGTGCTCCTTGACCTCTCAGCGGCCTTCGATACCATCGACCATGGTATCCTTCTGCGACGGTTGCGAGAGGTGGGGGTGGGAGGCACCATCCTTCGGTGGTTCTCCTCCTACCTCTCGGACAGGTCGCAGTTGGTGTTGGTTGGAGGGCAGAGGTCAACCCCTAGGCCCCCTAGGCCCCTTAAGTATGGGGTGCCGCAGGGTTCGGTCCTGTCCCCCCTCCTGTTTAACTTCTACATGAAGCCGCTGGGTGAGATCATTCGGCGGCACAGGATAAAATATCACCAGTATGCGGACGATACACAGCTGTATCTGTCCGCCCTGTGCCAACTCAGCAAAGCGGTTGACGTGATGTGTCAGTGCCTGGAGGCTGTTATGGTCTGGATGGGGGTAAACAAGCTTGCACTCAATCCAGACAAGACCGAGTGGCTTGTGTTTTTCCCTCCCAACAATTGGCCATGTATTCCATCTCTCAGGCTGGGGGGTGAAATTATACGCCCCTCAGACAGGGTTCGCAATTTGGGAGTCCTCCTGGACCCACAACTGACTTTAGAACACCATTTGTCAGCTGTGACCAGGGGGGCATTTGCCCAGGTTCGCCTGGTGCACCAATTTGCGTCCCTACCTGAACTGGGAGGCTCTTGCAACAGTCACTCACGACCTTGTGACCTCAAGACTGGACTACTGCTATGCACTCTACATGGGGCAGCCCTTGAAGAGCATTTGGAGACTCCAGCTTGTCTAGAATGCAGCCGCGCGAGCAATTGTGGGTGCACCTCGGTACCCCCACGTTACACCTATCCTCCGCAAGCTGCACTGGCTGCCTATTGGTCTCCGGATACGCTTCAAGGTGCTAGTCGTCACTTATAAAGCCCTTCATGGTATTGGACCTGGGTACTTGAGAGACCGCCTGCTGCCAATTACCTCCCAAAGTCCTATCAGATCCCACAGACTAGACCTCCTCCAAATTCCATCCGCCGGCCAATGCCGATTGTCGACGACCCGGAGGAGGGCCTTCTCTGTGGCTGCTCCGGCCCTCTGGAACGATCTCCCCGTGGAGATCCGAACCCTCACCACCCTTCAGGCTTTCTGCAAAGCCGTCAAAACCTGGCTGTTCCAACAGGCCTGGGGCTGATAAGTTCCCATCCACACTTGAATTGTGTGGCTGTTGACTGCTTTTAAATTGTTTCCGTATTTTGTTTGTTTGTTTTTATTGCTTTTTGTCTGTATTATTCCCCTCCCCTTCGGTTTGTTAGCCACCCTGAGTCCCTCCGGGAATAGGGCGGCATACAAGTGTAATAAACCTTGAACCTTGAACCTCTCAATGAATAGTTTAGAGAAGAGCACATACTATTCAGAATGAAGATGCTTCCTTTGTTTTAACTCAGATCACTTCCATCCCTCATCTATATAAGACAGGCAGAAGTGTCCCCTAGGCCTGCATACTTCTTCCTTACTGTCTCACTTTCCTCTAACACTTATCAAAATAAGCAAACTCCTCAAGTGAGAAAAGCATGCAGGTTTAATAAATCTACAGAATGGTGCCATGTTGCTAAACTGAATCAAAGGCCCCATTTCTCTTCGAATTCAAGAGCATACCACCATGTGGTCCAAGGCTACCCAGACCTGTTCTCATCTCCAATGTGATGTATCCCTGCCAGCCTTATTAGGCAGTTCAGATCAAGGAGTCAACTCCACAAGAAGTTATTTCTACTACAAAAATAACAAAAATCTTGAAAGTCTGAGTACTTTGCACCTACTAAGTACTACTGCTAATAGTTCAATGAATTAGGGAGAAATCTGAGCTGCTTCCAAATGTTTTTTGGCGTAGTGGACTTAAAATATGTTTTACCCTTTGTTGCCTTGGCAACAGAGTTTGCAAATCTCCATCAAGGTTATTTTATTGGTTATACCCTTAGATGTACTGGTTCATTCGTGTTTTCTCTCTCTCTCTCTCTCTCTCTCTCTCTCTCTCTCTCTCTCTCTCTCTCTCTCTCTCTCTCTCTCTCTCTCTCTCTCTCTCTCTCTCTCTCTCTCACACACACACACACACACACACACACACACACACACACATATTTCTTAAACAGCATGGCCAATAATAATAATTAAGTCCAATACATCTGAAAGGTACCAAACTGACAGAAAGCTCATTAAGAGGACTTATACAATTAAAAGAAAAGGTACCTGCAAGAACTCTTTTTTTCCTACTGCTTGTCTCAATTCCTGATGATTTTTCCACAATGTAAATAAGTAGCTTCAGTCTAACTGAAAACATTCAGTTAATTAGATTTCTCTTAAACTTATTACAAGAGTAGAATCAGCATGTGGTCTGCAGAGCTCGTGGGATTTGGAAAAGCACATCCAGCCTCTCTACATATTCCAATAATCAGTATGTTAAAAAAACTGGGTAATAATTTTATGATTATACCCACATTGCATGCACACACGGACAGATGCGTGCACATACAGGGCCAAAACCATGAGGAAATGTAGCCATTTTTTTATTCCCTTTATAACCCAGTTTGCAATTTGTTTACTTGAGAGTTGACTTTCAATATTAGGGTTGAATATTTTAATTACACAAGCATAAGGGTTTGTAACCATTTTGGCTTGAAGGATAGACCATCTGAAAGTAGCATGTGGAGAGTCACACTCCAAAAATGGACATGCTCCAAAACCTAAGCAGGAAACTGAGAAATTCTGACAAAGAATGGGAAAAATAAAGCAAAGAAAGAAGCTTTATTCATACTGGTTGTCTTTTTTTTTAAAGGATGCTAACAATTTGAAATACTTCCAGACTGCATCAGCCTATATACATTTTGCCGCTAGGACTGAGAAATGAAAGCTAGCAAGTGCCATTGAGACAGAACTAGAAAAGTGGCTACCATCCTGATGAAAGAGATACAGGAGGTATGAAGATATTGGACTAAGAAGAAGACACTTCTTCACTTCACAGTACCCTGCTAATCATGCAATAGCAGCCACATAAGGACTAAAAACTAGGGTGGAGATAAGGCGCAAACAACCTCTGTCCCAACATCCTGAAATCCTTTATTGCTCTTTAAATTGACACATACGAAAATGGGGTTTTTTAAAGCACAGAATTGAGCATATTGAAGGACTCCAACCGATCCCACTGAGGCTGCCTGTTTTTCGCTATGTCTAGAGCTAAACAGAGTTGCTGAGGCTTTGTCGGTTTTCTGCTTCTGGTCATGCTACAATGTGATGACTGGCTATAAAGGGGTTTCTCAAAATAAATATTCCAACAGTGCAGGGAATCCTGTTCTGGCAATTCTACAAAAGAAGGGTTTTAACTGTCCTTTCACTCACTATCAGAAACTGGGGGTGGTGGTGGTGGTGGTGGTGTAGCTCAGATCCAGTCCCAAACCATAAACCCAAATACTCCTTTAAGTGGCTCACTTCAGATGCAAAAAGGAAAAGAAAAAAGGGAGGTATTGATAAACCTTAGGAAACTTCTTCCTGCGATTATTCCATTCCAGCTTATTCAAGTCTGCACTGAAATTCAGTACCCAATAGCAAAGACGAGATCCAGGTTTATTTAGCAAAGACTAACAATGTAAACTTTATGGAGAAAGGGAGCTAGTGGATTCTGCTTTATGTCCTTTAAATCATAGTGTTATTGTTCACTTCGGTTTAATATGCAGTGTGAACCCAGCTACTGTAGTTTCTAAATACTTTATGTTTTAATGTAACAGGGGAGCCACCCAACAACATGTTCAACAAATCATGGCTAAAAATAAATGAGGACCCAATCCATTCTTCATCATGTCTGATATGTTTACCTTCTCCCACCAAGTCAAATGAAGCTCATTAGGCTAGCTGAGTGGCCCTTCAAATATCCACAAGGAGCAAAGAATCATGAGTCTCAGGCAGTTTGTTTTTACCCATTTTGATTCCAGAGCTGCTCACTATTCTATCAGACTACCTCACAGGGCTATTGTTAGAAAATAAGAGCAAAACTCAATGAAAGTAATAGGGTTTGCTTTGGTTTCCTATCCATTTACAGCAGCCGTGTAACAAATAATATCTTTAGAAACAACAATCCTGCTCCACTTGTAATGATTTGAAAGGATAAGCTGCAGCAAGGAAAACATACAGCAGACTGTCATAAAGTCACAGACAGAGCTATAACATCAATGAAAGGCACTGCCCTTTCATTTAAAAAACACATTGTATTTTACAATATTTAAAGAATATCAGGAAACAGAAATAGCCTTTTTCTTTTGATAAGAGAAATATTATTTATGAAATAAAAAAACTTATTTGCTAACTCATAATAAAGTCTATATATCTGGTGAGACAATTTCCTCTAGAAAATGCAGTATCTGTATTTTTTTTTTAAAAAAATTACAGTATTCTACCTTTCTATCCCACTTTCAATGAGCAATTGGAATCACTGACAAATTCACCAATTAGATGAGAGAGATTAATGTGATGCTAGCAAGGTGACTGAGTTTTGGTATATACTTAGATACATCCATTTAATACATGTAACTGCTATTTTCCACTAGCATTATTCACACACCTGTAGTGCCACACTTTGGACAGTCATGGTCATTACTTTCTAATAATGGGGGAGGGTCTCCAGAGAACAGAAGCAGGTGAAGCAAGCATCCCATAATCAATGAGTGAGGTCTCAGTTATTGCTCCAATATAGCAAACCAAGCTGATATTTTACCAAAGGCTTTAAAAAAAAAAAGCCCACACTAGACTAACAGAAATAGGATTATCAAACCAGCAGTTAGTCAAGTATGCACTAATCAGTGCATTCTTTTCAACAGAAGTGGCAAATTGCTTTGAAAACTTATTTAAAAACTTAGAACGCCTTGTCTATCCTTAAAAATAGGGAAAGATTTACAAAGAATGAAAAATTAAACCCCAAATAACCAGTTTTTAGCAAAATGAGGCTTTTGGAGGAGAATGAAGTTCTAAACAGTGACAGCCCGCCAGCCCAAATGAAGTCCATCAAGATGAGACTGATCTGTAGGAACAGCCTTCTCTCATTTGCTGTTCTACATCTGATATTGAACTATAAATCTGATCACTCCTAAGGAAGCAGAGACATACAGTTGGAAATGATGGGCGGCTTGGTGTTAGAGATGGATACAGTAGGTAATGCAGCAATCCAAAAATTTTGCAAAAAAAAAATAGTTTCAGGAGCATTTGACAAAACAGAGCACAATAAAGTGCCCAAAGAAATTAAAACTGGCTTCTCCACAAATGGAGAAACTATGAAGCAAAAGAGGATGAGAAGGCAAATTGAAGCAGCATTCCATGAACTGCATCTAATTAGCGTCCCACTTGTAGGATAGAGAGGTTTCAACTGCTTCTACTCTTAATAAGCCCAGACACCCCAAAAAGCAAGAAAACAGACAGAGGCGGTCAAAAGCAAGATTCTATCCTTGGTTGAGTTCACTGGCTCTCCTCTTTAACTTCCAATGTCATCTTTATGAC